>NW_023425542.1:1032500-1632500 GCF_014108245.1 Pipistrellus kuhlii
CCGAGCAGCTGGCACTCCTGGGCCTGGTGCTCACCGAGGGGGGCCTTCCTGGCCCCTGGGACAGGTGGAGGCACGGCTTCTCCGTGTGTGGAGGCTTCTCTGCGGGCCCCGGGATGGTGGGTGTGGGGGCAGCTGGGAGCCAGCGAGGACTGCAGGCACCTCCATAAAATGCCCTTGGGCATTCCGTCATCCCAGCCTCGGCTGCCCCTCTTCTCCCAATGACCCCTGCCTCTCAGAGTCAAAGCCCAAACCCTCCCCGTCCACGAGGCCCTGCACAATCCGGCCCGATCCCGCCTCACCCAGGACCCCCCCACCCGCCCTCTTCCTGCCGCCTCGGGCCTCGGTTCTGCCTCAAACCTGCCCGTTTACCCGGCCCAGGGCCTGGCTCTGGCTCTGCGTGCTGCCTGGACGCTCTCCTCCCGGGAATCCACGGGGCTCCCTCCCTCAAGCCCTTCGAGGCCTCGCTTAAGTGACGGTCTCAGCCAGGCCTCTCCTGCCACCTGCTTGAGGAGGCCACCCCTCCCGCCCTGTTCCCAAGCCCCTCACCCTGCTCTGCTCTTCTCCTGTTTTAATTTTTTAGAGAGAGAAGAAAAGAAAGAGAGGGAAACATGGATGCGAGAGAAAAAAACGTCCATCAGCTGCCTCCTGCACACCCCCCACCTGGGATCGAGCCTGCCACGGGGCATGTGTGTGCCTGACCAGGAAACGAACCCGCGGCCTGTTGGTGTGAAGGATGGTGGCAGTCACCTCAGGTAGAAACTGCTGATTGGGCTCTGTACTTACTTGTTTGCTAAAACAATAGGAAGTTATTTTGATTTTCTGGATCCCGATACTCCATTGATGATGGTTTGAATATCCCATTGATTGTGATCTCACTGGTCATCGAAGCACATTCTTCTGAGAACCAGATCAGCTCAATTGTCCTAAATGGTCTCAGTAGCTACAGATAACTGCGTTTCAGTTGACTCAGTGGTCCCAGAAGCAGAACAGACCCTAAATTGCCACAGTAGCTACAGGTAATGCATTCTGGTGGACTCAGAGGTCCTGTCATCCCAGCCTCGGCTGCCCCTCTGGACAGCAGTTATTCTAAACTGCCCAGGTGGTCCCAGATAATGTGTTTCTGTTGATTCAGTGATTCTTAGATACGTTAGCTAACTTATTTGCTCAATTTTGCTTCTGTAAAAGCTTTGCACGAAACTGGTTCTTCATTCCAGACCCAAAGATGTGATCGATACCTTTGTGATATTCTGGCAATAAAAGCCAGAGGTGGCAAGCTGTTCAGGGCTGCAAGGTCTGGAGTTTTTGCTCCCTCGTATGCCGCGGACCTTTAATAAATGACTCCAGAATTCGACTTTTCGAGGCGTCCTTTGTAAGATGGGGGTTACACTACAACAGGTGCAGCTTGACACCCAACCCCAAGACACACCGGCCAGGGCTGCTCTTCCTGTTCTCACAGCCTCGCCGCCTTCCCAGCACTCACTGCGGTTCCCTGCCCGTCTCCCAGCCGGGAGCACACGCTCCACAACATTCTTTTCTTCACACCATGTTCCAAGCGTCCAGACGGAGCCCTGAGCACAGTAGGTGCTCAGTAAATGTTTGTTCCCCCTTCCCAGGCCCCTGACAACTCCGGGAGAGCGGGTGAAAAGAGGCTGGTCCAGAGAGGGCACTGTGTGACGGTCTGCAGAGCGTGCCTCCGCAAGGTCCCTGACACCCAGGAAAGGCCTGGGCGGCCGTCCTGTAGCCGCCGGGGGACCTGGGAGGAAGGCAGCCTTGTCCTGGAAGGAGAACTTTGGGGCGGGCAAGGAGAGCCTGGCTCCCATCACATCCGCTGCTGATTTGCTGAGTGACTGGGGACAAGGTGTCTCTGTGTCTCCGCTGCCTCTTTTACCAGGTGATACCAGCACTTGCCCTCTTTATCTACAAGAAAGAAACGTCTATGTTCCTGTGCCCCACACTACAGCTTTAGGCCGAGTCCTGCCTCTGCCACCCAGGCTGTGTGGCCACTTAGCATTTTTGGCGACTTCGTTAAGCCTCCGCCCCCAGTCAGTCTATGGGGGAGAAAGATGGCACTTCCTCGCAGGCCTGGGGAGAGAAAGGCAGCCGATGCGTGCAGAGGGTCAGCTACCGTTCAGCTCCGTCACACTCAGCACAGCGTGCCCCCCTCAGGCGGGGCACTGGGCACAGCGTGGGAAGGGCTGGCTTGGGGGAAGTTCTGTGACCAGCTGACCCTGGGGTCTGGGGCTCTCCCACCCCCCACTGCAGCTCGGCTTCACAAGGCACCTCCTAAGGAGGGCGGGAGTCTACAGAGCCACCCTGCAAATTGATTAAAAAGACAAGATTTCATTTACATGTGACTCTAAAAAACAACTTAAATGAACCAACAAAACAGAAACAGCCCTCACTTGTTTGGCTCAGTGGATAGAGCATTGGCCTGTGGACTAAATTGTGGTCAAGGGTGTGTACCTAGGTTGTGGACACATCCCCAGTAGGAGGTATAAAGTAGGCAGCTGATTGATGTTTCTAACTATCCTTCTCCCTTCCTCTCTGTAAAAATACAAAATATATATATATATATATATATATATATATATATATATATATATATATATATATATTTTTTTTTTTTTTTTTAAAGAAAGAAACAGACTCAGAGGTACAGCGAACAGACTGATGGCTCCCAGAGGGGAGGGGGACTGGGTGAAAGGTGAAGGGATGAGAGATAGAGGTTGGTCACTATGGAACAGTCACAGGGACGGGAAGTACAGCCCAGGGAACAGGGTTAGTCACATTGTAATAACTACATAGGTGCCAGGTGGGAACTGGAAATATCAGGGGAACACATTGTAAAGTATATGATTGTCTCACCTCTCTGCTGCACACGTGAAACTCACACGCAAAATAATACTGAATGTAAACTGAAGTTGAAAAAAAAAACTAAACTAAAATTTAAAAAAAAGGACAATCAAGCCCAGAGCCAGAGGTGGAGGGGAAGCTGTCAAGGCCTGAGACGGTGTGAGTGAGGCGTGAGGGGCACTGAGCTCCGCGCGTGGCTGCAGGACTGAGGACCATCGAGGCTGAGGGAGCTGTCAGACCTCACCCCAGACAGAGCCCGTGGGGGTCAGCATCAGGGCTTGGGGTCCTGGAGTCAACCATGGGAGTAGACAGGGTTCACGGGAATTCCAGGTCGAGAAGGGGGGAAGGACCCGGGGGGAGGGCAGAGAGAGGAGGAGTGAGGAGGAAAGTCAACAGGTGTGCTTACACCACAGTGTGCACCCTCCCAGGATGAAACCCTGCAGGTTTGGATGGATTTGAGCCCGTGCTGTACGGGGATTGGAAATAAATAGCCTGGCACTATTCCTTTCCTTCAACGTAGTGACAGGGGCCTACGCACACTCCCACTGTCAGCACCCCATCCACTGGCCACCCTCCACTCCAGGGTTGCTATTTGCTGTCAGAACTGCTTGCTGGCTGGCCTGGCCATTTCCTTGTTTCAATCGGGGTTCATTTCAGAAAACAGGATAGTAAGTGGCTTTCAGAATCACTGGAAGAACTGAAGGAGCTGACTCTAAAGTGTGTTTCCAGAAACCACTCGCAAAACCTCATCCAAACTGCGGTGCCACGGGAGCTGGCGCCACAGCTGTCTCAAGAGCCACCCACCTGGTCCCATCCACACCCCACACCGGCAACACACAACTCCAAACCCTCTTCCTGCTCCTCTGGTAGAACCTAAATCATAACCGGGTCCTAAGGTGCAAGGACATCTGGGAAATGTAGTTTTTAGCTTTCCTATTTCTGCCCACCACAAGACAGTTGGGATGAAGGTGGAGTAGTCTAACCCACATGCTCTTGACATACTCACAATGCAAAGAGCTCCTACCTTTGCTTTTCTCCCTCTCCCCCTCTCTGTGAGCTATGCTACAGCTCCACCACCCATTCAGCTCAATGCTTCATGTCACATACAGAACAAGACAGTATATGTATAGAGTGTGTGCGTGGATCAAAGTTTGGCAGCAGATCTTGGGGAACCAGAGGGCAATGCGCAGGTTGAGACCTGCTGGTCCCTTGGCACTCTAACGTGACTCCAAGGTGGGCACCTAAGCCCATCTCCAGAGCAGACCATACACCTCCCGGATTTCCTCCTCCTGCAGCCCAGAGCAGAGCAGAGTGCTGGTAAATCAAGCCTCCAGGAGAGACCCAGCTTCCTCGCCCCATTGGCACAATTCTGAGGTACTGCCCTCAGCGGTGACTCAATCATCAACACAACCGCCAACGGCTTTTCTCTTTTCCTTGTCCCATCTACTACTTCCTTATTGTGCTTCCTGGAATCACTTCCAATTGAACTCTTTGAAATCCCAAATCCTTGTCTTGGCATCTGCTCTTGGGGAACCCAAACAAAGACAAGAATCGAACCCAGTGCCTAGCTCCTTACAATGTGCCCATCACCAGCCCCCTACATGGTTCCCCATCAGAACCGTACAACACAGAGCTTATCTGAGAGACAATTTCCTCGGTTCTCCCAAGGGCGGTGCATAGTTAGTGCCATTCTAGATGCATGCAGGAGGCATCAATTCACTACATACGGTGAGTGCCGTCGGGCATCTGGGCTTCATCCTCTTGCAGAACTCCACCTGTATACGGTGCAATGATGGCACCCGCAAACTCTTAGAACGGCGCCAGGCTCACAGGAAGTTTTCCACGAGATGAGTTACTGTCATCATCCCCATGGGATGTGTAGTAAGAGAAAGGTCATTGTCCTCCAGTATTCCCTTCCTCTAGTAATCGGAACCACCCCTGTGGCTGTCCTGCCTCCCTTACAGCTGTGCCTGAGTGCTCACCCCCGGGAGAAGTGATACATGCATCATATCCTTACAAAGAAGCTGCTCGGCCTCCACCCCTTGTCTCTATGTGATGACGGATAAATGGCGGTGACTAGAGTAGCTGCCGTGGCATCAAAGATGGCAATCTCATGTGGAGCCACCCCCTGAGTGAGTGTCACTGTTCACGTCGTGGCTGCTGCGTGACAGAGAAATAAGACCCATCTTATCCCACTGTAGTTTAGGGGTTTTTGTTCCAGAAGCTCATCCTGACCTGACTGGTCAAGCCCAAAGATGGGATCAAGGGCTGTGACGTTCTTCCTTCTTTTGTTTTTCCATTGTGCCTACCATGTGCCCAGCACCATGCCAGGAACCAAAGTCCCAAGATGCAAAGTATGCAGACCAAACACTAAGGAAATCAAAGTGAAATTAAATAAAGGCAAATATTTTCTCTTTACTTGCGTATTAATTTGAGAGAGAAAGAGAAACATCCTTTTGTTGTTCCACTTATTTATGCGTTCATCAGTTGCTTCTTGTACAAGCCCTGATGGGAGAATCGAACCGGCAACCTTGGTATATCAGAACGATGCTCTAACCAACTGGCTACCTGGTCAGGGCCTAAAGGCAAATGCTTTCAATCTTTGGTGATAAAAACTCAAAGAAGTGTTGTGGAGGCAAGGAAAGGAAGGAGGTACCTCAGGACTTAAGTGGTGTGGAAGTGTGCCAGGCCTCAGGGGAGGGGTGGGATGGTAGTGGGAGGCCTACCAGAGAGAGGGAATGGCAGGTGAGAGGTCATGAGACGGCGGGACACATGGGGCATTTGGGCAAGACAAGCTCTACATCCAATGTCCCCATTCGCTTGCCATGTGCTCACTGCCGCTTCCCGGGTCTCTGCCGTTTGCAAACTTGCAAAGAAGGATCCAACCCCTCGCAGATGTAGGCCCAGGATGCTGCCAGGCATCAGCGATGGACCATCAGCTAGGACGCACAGAGCAATGCTAGTGGGTGGCACTGTCACTCACAAAGCCTGGCTGGGACGTCTTTGCTGGCTGATTGTGCTCAGTCTCATGACAAACAGGCATTCCCGGAGGCTGGCAGCGGCTCTGGAAGTTTCCATGAGAGAGGCCCACTCCCTTGGAAAGTGGCTCAGCTTTCTTCACGGCAGTTGGGCAGTGACCCTCCAGAGCCTTACACATGTGGCCGAGCACGAGGGCCCGAGGGCAGAGGGAAACAAGCCAGGGAACCAACCTTACACACGACACTCGGGGTTTGAGAATGCTCAAGAAGAGGTGAGAGCTGTTCTCAAACACAGGATGGGTCACAGCGGCAAGAAGGTGGTCTTAAGGGGTGGATCAGGGCTACTGAGTAAAGTCTCAAGCCCACCTCTTTTGGTTTGACATCAAGAGAGGGCCCCTACCCTTCCCTCACCGCTCCCCCCCACTCCTCCGAGAGCGGCCCAACAATGGCCAGAGCCCAGGACTCGCTCAAGCACGGGTTGAACTACCACTCAGTATATTCAACATCATCTCTTAAATGCATCTCTGTGCCAGGCGCCGTGCTGAGCACTGTGGAAGCCATGCAGACAGAATGTTATTCAAATAAATATATAGATATTTGGTACAACAACAAGTCACGAAGGCACAGATTGGGTTGCCAGAGAGAGGCCTTACTCAGACAGGAGTCAGGAAGCCACTGCTGCATATTTGAGGGAGCCCCTGAATGGATGCCAGGGGGGGGGGGGGGGCATGTCGGAGGAAGGACGGCGTGCTGTGCGAGGACTGGCAGGGATCTCACCGCGCAGTGGAGGAACCCAAGGCCCAGAGACCAGGAGTGTCTTGCCCAAGACACACAGCAAGTCGGTGGAGCCTTGAGTGGCGGAGAATCAGCCACGTCCCCGGTGCCACCTCCTGGAAGCCAGATGCCTGCCTGGTAGCCAGACTTACTAGTTGTGTGTGCAGCCTGGGCCAGAGGGGCGAGGATGGGGATGGAAGGAACAACGGCCGGACCCCCAGAGGGGTGGAGCCAGGGGCAGGGGCGGTCTGATGACGTCATTTCCGGGGTGGGGTATATAAGCGGTAGCGGGCGCACGCCTCTGCTGTAGCTACTGCAGTGTCGCAACTCTGTGCAGAGAGGCTGGTGGGTGCACCGACAGACTCTGCGACCCCCATCCCCGCTCCAGCGCCTGCGGTAGCCCATCCCGCACCGCCCGTCCAACCATCCGCGCCCGGGTGCCCACCGCGCCCGGCCCCAGACCTCCGGCTGCTCGGCGTCCCGGCTTCGCCATGCGCTCCGCAGCAGTCCTGGCGCTTCTGCTGTGCGCCGGGCAAGGTGAGCGGAGTGTGGGGGAGAGGGTCCTGGGCGCCCCTCTGCCTCCGGCCCTGCCCGCCCTGCGTCCGGCCGGCGCAGCGCCCGCGCCCCTCGGTCCCTCCCCTCCGCGCAGCGAGTTTCAGCACCGCGGACAGCGCCCGCCTGCCTGCAAACCCAGCTGGGTGTCCTGGGCCCAGAACGCGCAGACCCTGTCCTTCCTTTGGGCTGGACTCCGGGCCCCTAGGTGCTTCCACCTCATAGGTGCTTCCACCCCGGCTCCGCGCCCTGGCTGGTCAAGGTCATTGGGGGAGATGGGAGGGCTGCCGCGGGCTCCCGCTCTGCCTCTCTCCCTTTTCCATCCCACCGCTCACCTGTATTCCTGCCCTTGACTTCTTCCTCTCCTTGCCATCTCACACTCCTCCTCCTCCTCCTCCATCTCTTTTCCCTCGCCGCCAGGTCTCGCCACCTCTCCCTGCATTCTCCTCCCGCCCCAAGCCCTTCAGCCCTGGGCCTTGTTTTCACGCTTGCCTTCAGCTCCCCGTTCTGAGCAGCTTCCCCAAAGGGAAGGGCTAAGGCTCTCAGGTGCAGCCTCTGTGAGACACCCTCATGGGGCAGCTACCAGGGGCTGGAAACGAAACAGCCCCAGCATCTCGCTTGGGTGGGGGCAGTTTTGAGGGGGAGCAGAGAGGTGATGGGCCCCTGGTGAACCTGGCCAAGGCCTGGGCTCTCCCCTCAGGACTGAGAAGTGACCCCAGCTCTCTCTCTCTCTCTCTTTTTCTTGCCAGTCATGGCCCTCCCTGTGAACGGCCCTATGACTAAATTTGACGACGAGGTAAGGAGGGGTGTGGGGATGCCCCCGGAGGGGTAGGAAGCTTCAGGGGACACCTTACAGCCAGTTCTTGGGCAGCTGCAGAAGTGAGTTGGCAGAAAGCCAGGAGCCAGCACTGCGGCTGCTGAGCCTGGGACAGCTAGCGAACCAAGAGACCAAAGACTGCTCCACTGCCCTGCCGCCCGTAGCGTGACGTCCCCAGCGTCCTCGGAGCTGTCTGCAGCCCAGTGGGGCCCGTGTCTTGCCTGCTGGGCTGGGGTGCCAGACCCACCATCGAACAGCCTGGATCTGGCAGACCCGCCGAGGGCTGCTGGGGGTGGCTTTTCTGTCCGGTGGTTGTCGTTGTCCACACACAGGGGAGAGCCAGGTCTCCCCTCCCCCTGTGCTACTCCCCCCCATCCCCACCCAGCGCTCTGCCAGCAGCACACCCCACCCCCCAGGCACCCAGGCCATGGCTCTCCCAAAGAGCCACAATGGTCACACCCGGGGTCGATGGCTTCTGCACCCCGAGCCCCAGCCAGGTAGGCTGACGGTGGATGTCACTCGGGAAAGAGACTTAGGAGACGCTGATGGAGGCTCTGTAGCCGGCGAGAGGTACTTCCTGTTAGGTGTGCACTTGGAAGTTCATTCCTGAGCTGGGGCTGCTTGTCCAGCCTCTGGTGCTCACAGATACCTCCACCTGAGAGGCAGGTAAACGTCCGCTTCCCCCCTTCCCAGGAGCCGTTTCCTTCCAGCCCAGAGCGCCCACGGTGGTTCCTATGCTTTAGCCTGTATTAAACCTCCACCACCCGTTCTATTATAGCTGTGAGGTTTTGGGGAAATCTCTTAACGTCTCTGAGCTTCTCCCTTTCCCACCTGTAACAGTAATTTCCTTGTGGGGAGCTGTGAGGAGTAGGAGGCAGAGGTGAGGTACCTGGCACACAGTAGGTCCTCAGTAAACGGGCGCTGTTATGTCTAGAGCTTCCCTCCTGAATCTCCCTATTGTTCCTGGGGCTCAGACCCAGTGTCTCTCTCTCTCGGAATCTGGTCTCGGGATCTCTGGGTTGTCTGCTGTTCCCGGTGCAAGGTCTGGGGCTGCAGGGAGATGCAAGGGGCAGGCTGAAGGGCCCTCCTCGCCAGATCCCTCCTGGGAGACACTGAGGTCACCGTATTGTACGCTGGAGCCTGGGGTCAGGGGCCCCAGAACAGCTGTTAGAGGCCCAAACGTTCCCTCCGCAGGATGCTGAAACAGTTGTACAGCCTGTTCGCCAGCTTGCCATCCTGCATCCCTGGACAGGTTGCCTTGGTATCCCATAGACACAGCCTTCACGCCCTCTCTCCCTGCCAGCATTGCCTGATGCCTGTCTGACACCCCCTGCCCTGCCCTGCCCTGCCCTGCCCACCCCCCTCTCCCCCAGCTCTAGCCAGCTGAAGCAGGTTGGGAGTTGTGTCTCTCTCCCTGGGTGTGTGTGGCACTTGAGCTTTATAGAGTGTTTTCCCATCTGTGCCTTGTCACCCTGGGAGGGGAGTTGGGAGGTTCTTCTCACTGCCATTTCACAAGTGAGGAAACTGAGGCTCAGAGAGGTCATCCCCAAGATAACACCGCTAGGATACCACACTGGAGCTGGCATCATCCTCCAATATCCATTTATCAGGTGCCCCTTGTCCACAGCACCTTCCGAGAGAGGACCTGGGATGGGCATCCAGAGCCAACGGTGCCCACCTCCAGCCAGCAGGTTCATCCAGGCGTGAGGGTGGAGCCAGACCATGCGGCATCGCCCCAGTATGGGACAGCCTGGGGATGTTGGGGGACAGCCATCCACGTCCTGTTCCCAGCCAGGGTGGCGCCAGGGGAGGTCTTTGTTCTCCTCTGGGTGGTCCAGAAAGGCTTCCTGGACAGAGCTGATTCTGTGGGCATCTGCAAGATGGAGATGCTTTTGCAGAACAGATGTCTGATGCCCGGGAGCAGCTTCCCCCTCATTAGAGAAACCCCTGGAGACGAGAAGGCCCCAGGTACCCACCCCCCTCAGAGGGGCACCTGCTGGCCAGGGGATTGGAGTGCCTTGTACGGAAGTACCATCTGAAGGTTTTCTCTGGTCGTTGCTGAGAGAGCAGAGCTGTGCCCTGGAGCCAGGCATTCATGAGCTCTTGGAGAGAAGAGCAAATGTCCTTATGGCCTCATTAGGAATCTGCCCTGGAGCCTTCAGGGGCTGAGTGCCACGCCCGAACCCACCCCAACTGCCCCACTCTCTTTCCAGTTGATGAAGTGCTTCGTGGAGGTGATCTCTGACACGCTGGCCAATCCCGGCCCCAGGCCCGTGAGCCCCAAGTGTTCTAAGACCCTCCGAGCAGGTATGGGCCGGGCTGGGGGAGGGGCTGTCGCTTGCTGGGCTGGAGGGCTAGGGCATGGGGGTGTGGCTTTTGGTGGCATTCCATGATTTAACTCAACTGTCCCTGACCAAGTGCCAGCCTCCCCAGGCCTGTGCTGCAGCCTGGGGGGCCCAGGGAGATGGAGGAGGTCCGGGCCCCGTGCGTACAGATGGGCAGACGGACAAACAGGAACACACTCAGTCAGGACTCTGCGCAGAATGAAACCAGGTCTGGAACAGCAGCCGCCAGAACGCAAGCTCCCTGCGGGTGGGGGTTTTGTGTGCTGTAGCCCCCGTGCCAAGAACAGCTGCTGGCACCTGGCAGACGCCTTATAGACAGGTGATGAGAAAAGCAGCATTGCAGGTGGGCAGGAGGAGAAAGCTTTGCTACGCAGGCAGTCACGTTTTGAGCAGCTGTTGGATGGAGCATTGGGGCTGGCATTGGGGCTGGCAGTTAAAAGTTGGAAACCAATCGGTGGAAGAATGGAGAAAGGGCACTCGGGGTGGGGAGTCGGCCAGCACGAGCCAAGGCCCGGAGACGGTACCTCAGCTCAGGGCTGCCCTCTCTGGGCCAGGGTCTGGGTGCGGGGACAGCGCTGACCTTTCTGCTGTGGTAGGACGCTGATCGGCACCTGGGAAAGGGGTCATTTCCGAAGTGTTATCGCAAGACCCCATCTTGCCGCTGCCACCCAGGCGTTGCGTTTCCAGAACGAGGTCTGCGTGCTCAGCAGACACGGTTGATGGCAATCTCTCCCCCGCCGTCCTCTGGCCGCGGCCTGTGACACCCTCCTCCGTTGCAGATGAGCGGATCCTCTCGATGCTGCGGCACCAGAATTTGCTGAACGAGCTCCAAGACCTCGCTCCCCAAGGTACTTGCAGCCTTGGGTACTTGAATCTGGGCAAACTCCAGCGACCGAGCGTCAGAAGTCGGGGCGGAAGGTCTGGGTTCTCTCTGGTCCGCAGTTATTTCTGTTCAACTGGGGCAGTGGTGGGCAAACTCATCGGTCCACAGAGCCAAATATCAACAGCACGACGATTGACGTTTCTTTGGAGAGCCACATATTTTTTTAAACGTAAACTTCTTTCTAACGCCACTTCTTCAACATAGACTCGCCCAGGCCGTGGTGTTTTGTGGAAGAGCCACACTCCAGGGGCCAAAGAGCCACATGTGGCTCACGAGCCGCGGCTTGCCGACCACTGAACTAGAGAGTGGAACGGCAGGGTCCTCCATGCCACCTGGTCAGGTCGGCCACAATAGAGTGGAAGAGATCAAGGCCCAGAGAGGCCGAGAGCCTTGCCCACGGCCACACAGTGAGCTAGGGACACGCCGAAACCGCACGCAGCTCTCCTAATGCCGCCCAGGCTCTGGAGTTGGGCTGTATGTTCGAGATTGGGTGGCAAAGAGGACCTCTTTCCTCTGGGCACACTCCCTTGCCCACAGCCATGGGGTCAGGCTCCTTTGGCCATGCCAGAAACTCCCAGCCTGGGGGGCACATCAGTGCCAGCTGCAGAGGGCCGGGTGCCAGGGCAGGGGCCACGGTCAGGAGCCAGGCACCGGAGGGGACAGTCCCGGCGGCAGCTGCAGCCTCGGGCTGATGCAGGGAGAGGAGGGGTGTGGCTCATGGCAGCAGGTGCCAGCCCTGGGCTTGGACTCAGGCACGTGTTTGGCTTTCTCCCAAATGTCTGGACTTATGGGGACCCTGAGGGTCACCGTCACCATTGCCACCTGCTGCAGGGTTCCCTAGCTCCCGGCCAGGTCCTGAGGGGGCCCCCTCTTTGCCTCGGCCCCTGGGACCCTCTGCTCCATCTGAGTCTTTGCCGCTCTGTGAGGCAGCAGGCAGGCTTGTTCTCATTTCCTAGGTGAGAAACTGAGTCTGGAGGCGGTATGGCCACCGATGGGCCCCAGCTCGGAGGGGACAGGGACAGTCAACCCTTCCGCCGTCCCCATGCTCTCACCGCCTCCGCCTCCCGCCTGGCAGGCCTGGACCGTGTGTGCCCAGTGCCCAGATGAGCAAACGGAGGCCTTCGCCGTCACAGACAAGTGCGCCAGCTCAGACCAAATTTATTATTCCCTCCTACCAGGTGCCACGGAGAGGGCACGTCCAGAGAAGAAACACAGCACCTTAGAGGAAGAGCTCTCCAAGTTTCTTGAGCGGCAGAAGGACCAGCAGAATGACCAGGCCGAGCTGAGAGGTCAGTGCTGGCCAGTCCGGCCAGAGGGGCGGGGGGCGGGAAGGGGACAGGAACAGCAGCCCTGATAGATGGAGGGTCCCAGGAGGCAGGAGCCCCTCCTGGCCGCCCTGGAAGGTGGCTGCTACTTCCTTCCGTTTACAAACGAGGCCCGGAGAGGGTGAGCACCTTGTCCGAGGCATCACTGCACCGGTGGGCCTGGGTCTGCCTCACTCCGAAGCCCACCAGCGGCCGACACTCAGAGCAGGGAGGGTCCGGCCAGCAGGCGAGCCGCTGTGACGCTGGCTTTCCCGTGGGCACCACGCAGGGCGCCCGCCCCGGGCATGTGGCCTCCTGGGATTCGGTGCCGTAGCATCGCCAGTCACAGGAGGGTACAGAGGAGCAGGCTGGAAACACTAAACGAACCTGGGTCAGCTCTCTTTTTACTCCCCACTTGGGGATATGTTCATTGCTGATTTTTTTTTTTTTTTTAAGAAGAGGAGGGGGTGGGTGGGAAGAGAGAGAGAGAGAGAGAGAGAGAGAGAGTCCAGGAATTGAACATGAACCCTAGGAGTTTGCTTTGACTGAGAAACCCACCACCTTTCAGTGTATGGGACAATGCTTCAACCAAATGAATCATCTTCCTTGAAACCAGAGAGCTTTTAGGGTCAAAGAGATCATCGTGTGCTCACCCTCCCACCTGCAAACTTCCAGACTGCCCAGCAGGCCCTGCCCAGGGCGTGGGGAAGGGGGTGAACAAGGCCGTTTCCAGGAGCCGGGCTCTCAGGGGCCGGCCCTCAGGAAGCCTGCAGGGGGCATGGCCGGACCCCCACCCTGGCTCCGCGGGAACGAGGGTCTGGATGGCTGTGGATGCCTATGGGCTGTGGGTGGGCAGTGGGTTGTGAGTATACTAGAGGCCGAATCCATGAATTGGTACATGGGTGGGGTCCTGCCAGCCTGGCCAGGGGGAGGGGACATGGGCGGTTGGCCGGTCCTGCCTGCTGGTCGAACTCCTGGTCAAGGAGACAATTTGCATATTAGACTTTTATTATATAGGATATACACTGAGTGGCCAGATTATTATGCGTTCAGAGATCATCATCATCTGGCCACTCAGTGTATACTGTGTGTGTGTGTGTGTGTCTTTGTGTGTGTGTGTCTTTGTGTGTGTCTTTGTGTGTGTGTGTCTTTGTGTGTGTCTGTGTCTGTGTGTGTGTGTGTGTGTGTGTGTGCATGTGTGTAAGCTTCAATAAGGGAAGCAGCCATGTGTCAGCGCAAAGAGCACCCCGGACTGGGTACCTGGAGGCGGGGATGGAGGATAGCTGTGTTTGTAGGTGAGAGGGGAGCACGGAGGATCAGTGTGAGTTTCTGTAGGTGGGAGGGGAGCACCGAGGGTCAGTGTGAGTTTCTGTAGGTGGGAAGGGAGCACCGAGGGAGGATCGGTGTGAGTTTCTGTAGGTGGGAGGGGAGCACCGAGGGAGGATCAGTGTGAGTTTCTGTAGGTGGGAGGGGAGCACCAAGGGAGGATCGGTGTGAGTTTCTGTAGGTGGGAGGGGAGCACCGAGGGTCAGTGTGAGTTTCTGTAGGTGAGAGGGGAGCACTGAGGGTCAGTGTGAGTTTCTGTAGGTGGGAGGGGAGCACCGAGGGAGGATCGGTGTGAGTTTCTGTAGGTGGGAGGGGAGCACCGAGGGAGGATCAGTGTGAGTTTCTGTAGGTGGGAGGGGAGCACCGAGGGTCAGTGTGAGTTTCTGTAGGTGAGAGGGGAGCACCGAGGGTCAGTGTGAGTTTCTGTAGGTGGGAAGGGAGCACCGAGGGAGGATCGGTGTGAGTTTCTGTAGGTGGGAGGGGAGCACCGAGGGAGGATCAGTGTGAGTTTCTGTAGGTGGGAGGGGAGCACGGAGGATCAGTGTGAGTTTCTGTAGGTGGGAGGGGAGCACCGAGGGTCAGTGTGAGTTTCTGTAGGTGGGAAGGGAGCACCGAGGGAGGATCAGTGTGAGTTTCTGTAGGTGGGAGGGGAGCACCGAGGGTCAGTGTGAGTTTCTGTAGGTGGGAAGGGAGCACCGAGGGAGGATCGGTGTGAGTTTCTGTAGGTGGGAGGGGAGCACTGAGGGAGGATCAGTGTGAGTTTCTGTAGGTGGGAGGGTAGCACCGAGGATCGGTGTGAGTTTCTGTAGGTGGGAGGGGAGCACCGAGGGAGGATCGGTGTGAGTTTCTGTAGGTGAGAGGGGAGCACCGAGGGTCAGTGTGAGTTTCTGTAGGTGGGAAGGGAGCACCGAGGGAGGATCGGTGTGAGTTTCTGTAGGTGGGAGGGGAGCACCGAGGGATAATCGGTGCGAGTTTCTGTAGGTGGGAGGGGAGCACCGAGGGAGGATCGATGTGAGTTTCTGTAGGTGAGAGGGGAGCACCGAGGGAGGATCGGTGTGAGTTTCTGTAGGTGGGAGGGGAGCACTTTCCTTGGAGTCCTGGCGCCAGAGGGAGCGGGTAACCTTTCCAGTGATGGGAGGGGCTTCCACTGTTAACGGCTGTCTCCAGAGCAGCCACAAGGAAACCCTCTTCATGGAAACAGCTATTGAAGAACCGAGCATGCCCACAGGAGGCTCCAAACAGGCCCCGCAGGGCAGGGGCAGCGCGGTCTCAGTGAGGTGCCTCTTACATGGAGAGGGTAGGGACTGCCCCACGGTCACACAGCAGCTCCGCTGATGTCCTCATTCTCCATTCAGGCTCTACCTTCTGGGGTCCTTTTCAAGGTCTTTGTTTTTTTTTAATCACCTCCTTCTTTAAGAGGTAGAATTACAAAGAAACCGGTCATCTGTGCTCGGGTCAAAGCCAGACATGGAGAGGGTAGACTGCATTCTGCCCCGGGTGTCCGGGCTGGACGTGTTGGCATCGGAGAGACACAGTGACTGGGCTCTGACGCCGGCCTCGGGGAGACCCTGGGTGCCAACTGCGCTCTGTTGTTTTTGCAGAAGGGACAGAAGAGACGCCCTCCCAGGATGCCGAGAAAAGGGCGGATTCTCCTGAGGCGGAGAAGAGCGGTGAAGACACGGACAGAGCCGGGCCCCAGGCCTCCCCTGAACTCGGGCAGGGGCCCAAGGACGAGGAGGACAACCAGGTCCCGGAGGAGGAGGGGGATGCCATCACCCACCCCCCAGCCAGCCTCCCCAGCCAGAAACAGCCAGGGCCCCCGCCCGAGGGGGGCAGCGAGGGCCCCTCCCAGGGAGTGGGCAACAGAGAGGAGGGCCAGGATGCGGAGCGAGGACAGCAGGCGAGGAGAGAAGATGAGGAGGACGATGACGACGAGGAGGAGGAGGCTGGAGAGAAGGTTCTCTCTGAGGAAGAAGGCCCCACCGAGGCAGCTGACCCCCACCCAAGCCTTGGCTACAAGGAGGTCCGGAGGGCCAAGAGTATGTATGATCTCTGAGACCTCGACAGATGTGTAGGAGAGCGGGGGACGGGTGTGGGGGGTGAGAGGGAGGGAGGGCGGGGCTCATCCACAATCTCATTCTACCTCATTATGTCCATTTTCCAGATGGGAAACTAAGGCTCAGAGAGGGTCAGTCATTTGCCCAAGGTCACACAGCTAATTTGTAGTAAAATCTGAAATTCCAACCCAGGTTTGTCGGACTCCAAACCATGCATCTTCACAGTTCCACACAGATCCCCTCCCCAACCCAGGAGCTAGAGGGACTTTGCAGGGTGGGATGGGTAAGGGTTTGCAGGGGGGTGGGTAGGGTTTGCAGGAGGAGTGGGTAGGGTTGGCAGGGGAGTGGGTGGGGTTTGTAGGGAGTGGGTGGGGTTGGCAGAGGGTGGGTGGGGTTTGCAGGAGGAGTGGGTAGGGTTGGCAGGGGAGTGGGTGGGGTTTGTAGGGAGTGGGTGGGGTTGGCAGGGGGTGGGTGGGGTTTGCAGGAGTGGGTGGGGTTTGCAGGAGGAGTGGGTGGGGTTTGTAGGGAGTGGGTGGGGTTGGCAGGGGAGTGGGTAGGGTTGGCAGGGGAGTGGGTAAGGTTGGCAGGGGAGTGGGTAGGCTCTGGGGACAGAGGGACAGCATGGCCGATGGGACAGGCATCTCTGGGACGGTGTCAGCTTCAGTCAGGGTTTAAGAAAGACCTTGGCTCCCCCATGCGCCTTGTCCAGGCCTTTCCTCCTGCCCAGCACGGCGTCCCGAGTCCCGGGCTCCCAGCTGCTGGGGCTGAGAGGCGGCTCCGGTCACCCCCGCCTCGGGGCTCTGAGAGGTCCTGGGGTGAGACGGCTTTCCCTCCAAGGAGAATGCTGACGGGCTGAGCTGACGCCCAGGATGGGTCTGTGGTCAGCAGTGGCCACAGAGCAGCCAGGGAGTGACGGGGCCGGGGCCGGTGACCATTTCCCCCTCATCGCCTGCTCCAGGTTGGTCCAAGGATGGAGCCGGAGAGCCTGGGGCTGAGGAAGCTCAGGCCCCCGAGGGGCAGGGGGACCCGGAGTCCGGGCCGGAGGAGGAGATGGCAGGGGCCCCGCGGGGCCTCCTCCGGGGCGGGAAGAGCAGGGAGCCGGAGCCGGAGGATGAGCGGCTCTCCAAGGAGTGGGAGGACGCCAAGCGGTGGAGCAAGATGGACCAGCTGGCCAAGGAGCTGACGGCGGACAAGCGGCAGGAGGGGGAGGACGAGGACGACCCCGACCGCTCCATGAGGCTCTCCTTCCGGCCCCGGGGCTACGGCTTCGGGGGCCCCGGGCCTCAGCTGCGCCGTGGCTGGAGGCCGTCCTCCCAGGAGGACCCCGAGGGGGGCCTGGCCCCCCAGGGGCGCAGCTACCCCGAGGAGAAGAAGGAGGAGGAGGGCAGCGCCAACCGCAGGCCGGAGGTTGGTACGGGGCGGGCCGCCCACGGAGGGTCTGGCCCCGGGGAGTCTGGGCCCAGAGAGGTGCTCAGACGGGGAGCCCGGAGACACCGAGGGGCCTGGGTTCGAGGCCGGCTGGACGGGCAGGAGGAAGGGAGGGAGCCCGGCTCACAGCGGGCACCCAGCGAAGCTGGCAGACAGGTGCTCAGGTCAGCGCCTGGACGGAGGGGTGAGGTGCTGAGCGCCATGCCCCGAACAGCCGGGCCTCTGTGGGCGGACCCGGGAGAGAGCAGGGAAACCGAATCCGCCCCGCACTGGCCTGAGGAGGGCCGTTTGCTGCCCAGGGGACCCAAGCCCGGGGCACCCGTGAGCCCGGAGCTGGGAGGGCCTGAGAGGACGGGACACTGAGGGACAGGGGTGTCCTGGGAAGACTGTGGAGATCCAGCCGGGTCCTGTCCCCAACCCAAGCAGCCCACGCACACCCTCCGCCCCCAGGCCCAGGCCCTGCCTCTCACCCCTGAAGGGCAGAGGGGGAGGGGCAGGGCCAGCTGGACCTCCTGCAGGGGGTGAGGGGAAGCAGTGGGTGCCCGGAAACCTGGGTTCTGCCTCCTCCTGGCTGTGTGGCCTCCTCCAGGCCACTCTCCTCAACCTCATGGGTCCCCCTGGGGGCACCTCATTGTCACCATCAGAACCCAGGGCAGCCTGGAACCCGGCCGTGCCCAGGGCTGCTCAGCTCAGTGGGGTGCAGAGATGCAGCCGCACAGGAGGGGATGGGGGGAGCTGGTCCCAGGCAGGGCTGGCCACAGCCTTGGAGCTGGAGGAGGCCGTGGGGGGCGGAGGGGTGTCCGTGGCTCAAGCCTCAGGGCCCAGGCGGTCTCCGCCCCTCCCTCCGGCCTGGGACCAGGCCTTGGAGTGGAGAGACTGAGGCTCTTTCCTGGCGGCTGGAGCCCAGGAGGCTGAGGGTTGGGGCTCCAGGAAACAAACTTGCTCCTCACCCCGGGCTGGTTGCCCTCAGCCCGGCTGCAGCGGGGTGCAGAGACTGGGCCCCTTTGGTCACCCCTTCCCCACACTCAGAAGCCTGCCAGCTCCCTTCACAGGCAGAGGGAGCCCTGGCTGCAGCAGGAGAAGCGGGGACCCCTCCCCAGAGCCCAAGGGTCTTCTTAGAAATGGCCCCAGTGGCTCCTCCCAGAGGGAGGGCTCTGGGCTCCTGTTTCCATGGCAACCACTGACGTCGGTTCCAGATGGGCTGTCAGTGCAGGCCTCGGGGCTGGGCGGGGAGGGGCCCGGGAAGACCACCCCTCCCTAGTCAAGGCCAGGGGGTGGCCTGCCCTGACTTCTGCTCCGAGTTCCAGGGCACAGTCTCATGGGCATCAGGCCCGGCTTTTGGGACCTGGAAGCTTCCTGAGGCTGGGGCACCCCGCCAGGCTACACAGAATGTGCCCTTGAACCATCCTGTCGAGCCCCCTGATTGGGCTCAAAAATTGAGGCCCAGCCTTAGGAGGCTGGGACCTGTCCCTCCAGTCCCACCCGGACCTGGGGCAGTTCTCACAGCCTCCAGCCCCTGTCACGGGCCCCTGGCTGCTCAGGTGGGAGGCCTGGAGCAGAGGGAACCAGGCCTGGGCTCACCCCAGACCCGTCGTCAGAGCCAAGGTCGAGGGGGGCTGAAAGGACTGAGCCAGAGGCAGTGTCTTCCAAGCACCCACCTGGAGCCATTCAGGAGGCAGCAGGCTGGGTGGAGGGGTCCCCGTTCCTCCTCCTCCAGCCCAGGGCTCCCTCTGACTGTGAAGAAGGGAGCTGGCAGGCGCTTCGGGGCCCCTCACTCATTGGGGTGGGGGCCCCCCTTCCCCTGTGTTCTTGCACAATACTCCTCAGCAGCCTTGTCCAGTGGCATCACTGTCCACGTGGTACACAGAGGCCCCGAGGCTCAGAGGCAAAGCCACCTGACCGAGGCCACCTGACCGAGGCCACATGACCAAGACCACATGACCGAGGCCACACAGCTAGCCATGCCACCCATCTGCATGCTGGCACAGCCCAGCCAGGCCCCGCATAACCCTCGGCATTCTCCCCCAGGACCAGGAGCTGGAGAGTCTGTCGGCCATCGAGGCGGAGCTGGAGAAGGTGTCCCGGCAGCTGCAGGCGCTGCAGCGGGGCTGAGGGCCACCAGCCCCTCCGGCCAGGCCTGGCGGCAGCCAAGGCCCTGGCTCTGCGGTCCCCGCGCCCAGGCCCCCTACCCCCCCGCTCCCTCACCTGCCCTGGCCCCCGGGCCCCTCCGCGGGGCAGACCCCACGACTCCACACGGCGATCCTCTCTGAGCATGGGGAGCTCTCTAGGGCACAACGGCAGTAACCTCTGACCTTCCGGGGAAGGGGGAGCATCCTGGCTGGGTATACCCTGCACACAACTTGCAAAGGAAAATAAACCTGCTCCGGGCTCTCCTGTCTCTCTGAACCTTCCCCTTGGCTCCGGGGTGTCGTGGGTGGGGTTCTGGCAAAGGGGCGGGGGAGGTCCCGCCCCCCTGGGGCGTCCTTTCCGGGCAGCTTCTTAGCCATGGGATCTGGGGCGAAGGGCTGCCTCCCGGGCACCAGTGTCCCATCTCCTGTGTCACTGAGTGCTGGCATTGGCCTCCAAGTGTGTGGGGGTTAAACCACACCTGCCCGGGAGGGCCCGGGTTCCTCTCCCTCCCCCCCCCCCCCCCCCCCCCCCCCCCCCCGTTCCCAGCCACAGCTGAGCTGGGCCCCCAGCAGGCGGGGTCAGGGAGGGAGACGGCCTCAGCGCTCCTGGTGCAGGGAGAGTGGCTGCCACGGGCGCCCGCGGCCTGAGTGCCATCCTGACCTGGCACATGCAGGAATTGGGCATCTGAAGTCCTGGCACATGTAACGGCTCACGAGGGCTCCGTCTCAGCTTTGAGAATGAGGACACTGAGGCTCACAGGACTCATCGAGGCCACGGGCAGGCGTGGTGCCCCAAGCATTTCACCGGGGGACAGGGCACGTGTAAGAAGGGACCGGGCGGGTGTGCGGACCGGTGTGGACCCGCCGAGCACCGGGCTGTCCGGGCGCCCGGCGGACATCTGTAGTGACCTCTGTGGGCCCACAGCCCTGACCTCACGGAGCCCCTAGACGCGGGGTTTGGCGGCAGACTGGAGCTGGAGTCCCCGGCCCAGCGAGGGGGCTCCGGCGAGCGCTCCGGCTCTCTCCGAGCCCTGGTTTCCTCGTCCACCAAGTGGGGCTGGCACATCCTGGCGGGGGTTCGAGAGGCCCAGGCAGACAGGGTCAGGAGACCAGCGTGACACCAACACAGTCCCCGGAGGGGCTGGCGAGGCTGGGCCTGGCATGGAGCGGGGAGGGCTCCACTGCTCAGTCAAGTATCGGACCCCCACTCCCAAGACGAGGCGGCGGACGAGGGAACTCGTCTGAAGTAACCCCTCCCCGAGGCGGCCGCCTGCGGGCATAACCCCATCCCACGGGCAAACGCAACGCAGAGCCGCGGGCCAGGTGCTCCCGGCTGGCCCGGGAGCCGGCTGTGTGTGTGGCGGGCCTGTCCGTGTAGGCGTCAGGCAGGGGCACAGATGTGCAGAGCCCGTCAGGGCCAGCTTGGGGCTCTGGGAAGCACTGCTTGGGAACAGGGCTGAGGCCGGTGGCCTTTGTCACCGAGCACAGGTGCCAGCACCAAAGCCAGGGCTGCCGGCCTGGTGAGGCCCTGCCTGCTGACAAGCCTTTCGGGAGAGAGGCCGCCGAGGGTCTGCCCTCTCCCCCCACCGGCCTGGGAGGAGGTGTCTGCCCACAGCAAACCTGTGAGAAGGGGTGCACCCCCCCAAACACACACACACACACACACACACCACACACACACCACACACACACACACACACACCACACACCACACACACACCACACACCACACACACACACACACACACACACACACACACACACACCACACACACACACCCCACACACCTCCCCCCCACACACACCACACACACCACACACCACAGACACACACACACACACACACACACACCACACACACACCACACACACACCACACACACCACACACACACACACACACACACACACACACACCACACACACACCACACACACCACACACCACACAAACCACACCACACACACACACCACACACACACACACACACACCACACACACACACACACACACACACACACACCACACACACACACACACACCACACACAACACACCACACACACACACACACACACCACACACCCCCCAGACACACCAACACACACAACACACACCCCCCACACACACCACACACACCACACCACACACACACCACACACACACACACACACCACACACACCACACACACACACCACACACACACACACACACACACACACCACACACCACCCACACCACACCACACACACACCACACACACACACACCACACACACACACACACACACACCACCACACACACACACACACACACACACACCACACCACACACCACACACACACACACACCCACACCACACACACACCACACACACACACACACCACACACCACACCACCACACACACACCACACACACACACCACACCACACACACACCACACACAGACCACACACACACCACACACACACCACACACACACACACACACCACACACCACACACCACACACACACACACACCACCCACACACACACACCACACACACCAACACCACACACACACACACACACACACACAACCACACACACCACACACACCACACACCACACAACACACCACACCCACACACACAACACACACACACACCACACACACACACACACACACACACACACACACACACCACACCACACACACACCACACACACACACACACACACACCACACCACACAACACACACACACACACACCACACACACCACACACCACACACACCACACACACACACACCACACACCACACACACACACACCACACCACCACACACACACACACACACACACACACACACACACACCACACACACACACACACACACACCACACACACCACACACACCACACACCACACACACACCACACACACACACACACACACACACACCACACACACACACACACACACACACACACACACAGCCCTGGGAGGAGGCTCCGGCTGCCAGGCTAGGGCCCAGTCCGGAGGAAAGGGAGCGGAGACCTCGCTGGCACAGGCCCCTCGTGGCCAGACGAGGCCCAGGGTACTGTCAGTCAGCCTCTGAGCAGTGGGTGCGGGGTCCCTCCATCCGAGGCCAGGTCACCCAGGCTCCGGGTGGGCAGATGGGAGTGGGATAAGGGCGTGGCCAGGACTTTGTCGAGAATCGATGCACTTCTCTGCCTCGGGGTGAGCCATGGTGGGGAGCCTGCTCCCGGCTCCAGGTCGCTGCCGCTCGGGGCCCCTGCACCGTGACCTGTGACCCGAGAAGGGAGCGGGACTGCCAGAACCTCACCGGGTGGAGGACCCGCTTCCGGGGACGGAGGAGAGAGATGCCAAGCCCAGCGAAGCCACTCTATGGCACTCCTGGCAGTGGCCAGGGCAGTGGCCAGGGTGAGTGCCAAGCCGAGGGCCAGCCTTCCAGGCGACGACACACAGCAGCCGCTCTCCCAGCTGGCTGAAGACCACAGCCTCCTGCCGGGCCCTCAGCCCCCCCAAAGCCCAGCCTCCGGAGCGGGGGTCACTCCCGCGAGGTCCCCCCCGTGGACGCGGGGCGGCCAGCGGGGCCTGCCCTCTGCAGTGACTGCTGGCTCCGGGCTCAGCCCCACCCACGGCGCTGCCAGCCCGGAGGCTCCTCTGGGCTCCTGGGGGGACAGGCATGGTGCCTGCCTCTGATGGGGCCCCCATTACATAATCATCATCCCAGGGAACCTGTGACCCACCCGATGCGGCAGGGCCTCAGCCCCGTGTGGCGGAGGCCGGTGACAAGCAGGCCCAAGGGGAAAGCTGCTCTGGGGATGGTGTCGGTGTGCACCCCGCGGACCTGGGGGTGCTCGTCACTCGCAGCCCCTCCCCTCCACTGCGCTCCCTGACTTGGCCCCCAAACCCTCCGGAGACGGCTGCTGCTGGTTGCACGGTGGTGCCCAGCCCAGGGGAGAGGACTGCACATGTGTGGGTGCAGGTGGGCCCCCCCCCCCGCCCCAGCCCCCGCCTTTATGCCGCCAAACCGCCCCCTCGGCTTCCTTTCCGGGAAAAGGCAGCGGCCGTGCCCGGCACCCGCAGGAGGCGAGCGGAAAACGCCACGTCACCAGAAAGCAGTCACGGACACCTGGGCCTGGGTGCTGACATGCATGACGCCGAGGGCGACACCCATCGCGCAGGCCAGGCGCGGCCCGGGCCCCACCGCGGGCCCACCCGCTCTGCAGGCAACGTGGGATTGGAATTTTATTCAAAAAGTAAAGCCGTTTTATCAGGACACGGGGATGACAAACTTCCAGCGACACTGCGCACACGCGCGCGCGCGCGCGCGCACACACACACACACACACACACACACACACACACACGGTGAGTTGGATTTCAGTAGTTTATTCTGGAGACAAAGCAGTGCAAGAGGCGGCCACGCTCCCCGCTGCCCGGGGCTTGGGCAGCCGGAAGTGACGCTCAGACATTGTAATGGGGTTCCACTCGGTCGTGTAAACGCGGTTAGTCAGCAGGCCCGCGTCCAGGGCAGCGGGCAGTTCTGAAGGCAGCCGCCCCGGCTCCCCGCCGAGCCAGGCGCCCAGCTCAGCAGCCTCCGGCCCTCCTCCCGGCCTCGCGGGCCAGCCAGGCCTTTTCCTCCTCCTCACACTCAACTGGTACCTAAGACGGCAGGTCCTGGCATCTCTCCCGGAGCCCACTGTCCGGGACAGACACACCTCCTCTGAGGAGGGCGGCCAGCGTGGGCCTGGGGATGCACCAACCAGCGGGGCCTGTGTGCGCCCCCCGGGCTAGGGGCTGGCTGGGGAGGTTAGGCTGCTGCTCCCTCCCCCTCCTCCCCTGGCTGGCTCAGTGCTTGGGGCTGCAGTGAGTACGGGAGGGGATGGGCCTGCGGGGTAAGGGGGAGGCGGGCGGCTCCTCCTGCCTGGGAGGGGGACCCCGCGTGGCCTCGGGGCCAAGGGCAGGCCCATCCAGGTCCGCTTCTCGGAAAGCAGGTGCGTCGCAGGCCTGGGGCGTCAAGCCCGCCCTTCAGAGTTCTGGTCTCCACGGAGGCCTGGCGTTCTCAGGGTGATTTGCCCAAAGTCATGGCACAAATCCTTGGCACGGGCGGGGTCAGCCTGGGGACCCGCCAGGCAGCCTGCTCCGGGGTCCGAGGAGCAGCGCTTGGTCCAGGAGGAGGCCTGAGGGCTGCGGGCGGGCGGTGAGGGGCGGAGGGGCTTTGGGAGAAGGAAGCACGGCCACAGCCCGGGCCCAGCACGGAGCCCCCAGAGCGGCAGCTGCGGCCTCTTCCCTCCGGGGCTCATGCTTCCGGGAAGGGCAGCCGCGTAGCTGTGGGGTTTGGGGCCCCCCCTGCCCCCCCTGCTCCTCTCAAAGCCGGGAGGCGGCCGGCCTGGGGTGGGGCTTGGAGGAGAGTGAAGGGGAACCGTCCATCGGCTCCGTCCAGCGCCCGCAGTCTCAGCAGGGGTGGCCCCTGTGGGCCCCAGCCCGGTCCGCAGCAGCCATCGAGACCAGGACACGGAGGTGCACGCACACTCGCACACGCACAGCAATCGCACACGTGCACACGCCCCTCCGCTCAGACCTAGTGTTGAAGCACACGCGTGTGAACCGGGTGAAGGTCTGCACAGCAGGAGTCGGGCAGGGGTCCTCTCCCGGGAGCCGGACCCCCGGGCTCTCCCCACCCCCGCCCCTCACTCAGACAGTGACGTCGGGAAACAGGTACACATGGGGGGCGTCAGACCGCTGGGGATTCTGGGGAGGATGCCGGTCCCGTGGCAGCTCCGTGGCCCGCGCCGCCCTTGGGTCCTGCGCTCCGTGGCTACTGGGAGGAGGCCTTGGTGGCCAGGGAGGCCACGCAGTGCTGCTGGAAGCTGGGCGACACGGCGGCGGTGCAGCCCCGTCGCTGGTGCGGCAGCTTGGCAGTGCCGCCCGCGCCGTCCTCCGCGGCCCAGGGCGGGTCCGGGCCCATCGCGCTGCACGTCCGCTCGCCCGCCAGGCTGTCCGCCTGCCCCGCCAGCAGCCGGCTGTGCCGCAGTGGGGCCGGGGCCCCGGCGGCCGCCGCGGCCGCGCCCGGGCCCTGCAGGACGGTGGCGATGTGGTTCAGGAGGTCCGTGAAGAACTCGCTCACGCCCTCGTAGCCTGGGGGGCAGAGACGGACAGAGCGGGCTCAGCCGGAGCGGGGAAGGCCCGGAGGACAAGGCTGCGGGCGGTCACACGGCCGGACTCAGAGCTGGTGCCGTGGCTCCGAAGCACCGGGCCCTGGATGTGCTGCCCCTACCCTGTCCCTCCCGGGCACAGCTTCACGGGCTCCTTCACCGGAGCCTGGCCGGAGGCCACCTGCCCGGAGGACCGAAGGCCACTCCTCCTCACACCCTGAACCATTAACGCCCTTCCCGCCGCGCGGCCGGCCTAGCGTCCTCCTGCGTGAGCTGAGAACTCGGGGAGATGCCTGTGGGCACGACCGAGGGGGCTGGAAAGTGGGCGATGCCTGGCCTGTAGCAGCTGCTCCCCAAACTGAGTCCTCACCCCCAAATGCCTGCGGGGTACCGCACGTGCCCGTGCCCTGAGCATCACAGCAGGGGGTGGGCAGAGGGAGCACCCCGCGAGGCCACACACGGCACCGCTTCCCTCACGGCGGGCGGCCCAGGGTCCTGCACGGGACCTGCTGGGCCTGCACTTCCTGCCGCAGAGGCGAATGCACGTGTCAGCACAGAGTCCTTGGGGGCCGCGCAGAACGGGGATCTGGGGCGAGGATTTTGCTGACTCCCCGAAAACTACTTTAAAAGACACGCCACCTGGTGGGTGCCCCCACCGTCCCGAGCACTGAGACTACCCCAGCTGGGTGGCCATCCCATTGGGCTGCAGGCAGAGCCAGGATGGAGCAGCCAGAGCGAGAGGCGGACGGCTGTGGTCAGGAGCGCAGGCCATCCCGTGGCAGGACAAGAGGCGGGCAGAGGGCTGTGAGAACGAGGGTGAGGAGTGAAACGTGCCCCTGAGGGCCAGTGTGCCCGCTTCAGAGGGCCCGGCACGGCCCACACCCGCCCACGCACGGTGCCCACCGCCGCGGTGAGAGCACGGCTCAGGAAGGCAGGGGCACGGACCCCACAGCGAGGCCTGCCCCCTGCTGGAGGGCGGCGGCCTCGGTGCCCGCAGTGACGGTGGGTGAAGGAGCTGCGCTCAGTGCTTCCATGCGCACACGTGCCCTCGCCTAATGGTCACAGCTCGCCGCTCACGTCACAGGTGAAGAAGAGTCAAGTGATTGGCCCCAGAGAGGCACCCAGAGCTGCCCAGTGGACATGGGATGAGTCACGAGGGTGGAGGTGGTGACGGTGGCCACGGCTCATGGAGCACCGGCCGCCGAGTGACAGCAAGACTGAAGCAGGCCCTCTGGCCTCACCTGCGTCTGAATCCCATGTGGCGCTGGGCACCCTGCCCCAGGGCTGGGGCTTCTGTCAGCCCCGGGCTGGGGAGAAGGGCAGGTGGCCCAGGCCCCTTGGGAGCCACCAGCAGGCGTGCCCCGTTTCTAGGGGAGAGACACAGCGCGGGAGGGGCCGGAGCCACGTCAGGATGCACCAGGGACAAGCCACTCCCTCAGCAACTGCTCTGCTGCCCCGGTGAGGCCGGAGGCCCCGGGTGGGTGTGTGCTTGCTGGTGGGGGACGGAGGCCTGAGGGTGGACAGGAGGCCGTGCAGGCCGCTCTGAGCCCACAGCTCTCCACCTGAGAGGTGGACTAGCCAGGGCACCAGGTGGGAACACCCGCGGTGCAGAGGGAGCACTGAGACTACCCCAGCTGGGTGGCCATCCCATCGGGCTGCAGGCAGAGCCAGGATGGAGCAGCCAGAGCGAGAGGCGGACGGCTGTGGTCAGGAGCGCAGGCCATCCCGGCTCTATCACAGGGGTACCGCTGACTCTGGACAAGCCACCCAGCCCCCGCCTCCCCATCTCCACCGGTAAGCCGGGCAGAGCTCCCGGGGCTGCCTGGCGTGGCGGGTGTTGATGCCACCCACTGCTCTGACTTCCTGGAGCCCAGCACGCAGCCCTCACCATGGCCTGAGGCCCTGCCTGCCCTCCCTGTGCATGAGGTCTTCCCTGCCCCCCAAACAGTGATGGTGTCTCCCTCTGAGCCCCCCGCTGCGGTGCGGCCAGGAGGGCCTGGCGTGTGCTCCCCTGCCAGGGGCTCCAGCAGACAGCAGGGAGCACATGCTGCCAAAGGGAGCACAGCGGCTCCGGAGGGTGAGGAGCACAGCCCTGCACCAATAAGGCCTGATCCAGGACAACTCCTCTCTGGGCGGCTCCGTGCCCTGGAAGACCTCGGGGGTTCCCTCCAGCGTCCTTTCAGCTCTACGTCTCCACGGGACCCAGGGTTCGGCTACGGTTTGGCCAATAGCAGCTAATGCTGAAGGTGCAGGGTCAGCGTCAGGAGAGGAGGCGAGAGAACATGCGTTTGCGGGCCCACCCACCTGGCCGAATGTCCGGCCCCGACCTTCGCTCTCCCCCGACCCGCAGCCCCACTGGCAGGGGCTGAGGCCCAGCAGGCTGCATTTACCCCAGGCTCCGCCGACAGACCTGCCCGGGGACCCAGCCCGGCCGCTCACCTGGGAAGGCGTTGATGTCGATGACCGCGTGCTGCCCGGTCTGGTTGTTGATGATGATGTCGATCCCGAAGAGAGACACGCCCAGCGCCTGCCGCAGGGCCCGGGACAGCCCGCGGATGACCTCGTCACTCGGCCGCTCGAACACGCCCTCGATCTTGTCCAGCTGCAACACACCACACACACACACACACACACACACACACACACACACACAGGCAGGCCGTAAGTGGGGAGGCGCAAAGCCACACCAGAGAGACCCCCCAGACAAGGGGGTGGAACAGACCAGCACCAGGTCTGGCCATTTCTAAAGTCCTTCCTTTAAAAATATGTTTTTAGTGATTTTCGAGAGAGGAAGAAGGGAGAAAGATAGAAGCATTGACGAGAGAGAAACATTGATGGGCTGCCTTCTGCCCGCCTTCCACCCACCGGGGATGAGCCCATCACCTGGGCATGGGCCCTGACTGAGAATCAGACATGGCCTCTCTGTGCCTCTCCCTGCCCCAGGGGCTGCTCCAGGCCTGGCTGCAATGCCCCAGGGCATCCGGGAGGGAGCCTGACATAGCAGCACTGACCAGAGAAGCAGCAGCACCCACAGAAATGACACGGGGACACACGCAGACAGGAAAGAGAAAGGAACTGGCGTTGCCTCTCGCCCCTTCTTTTAAATCAGTAAAAGCCGGGTGTCAGCTCCTCCTGACGGGGGAGAGCTGGGACCCCCCTGGCCTGACAGGGTGGTGAGCAGGCCTGGGCACGCAGGTCGTCAGCAGAAGGCCCGGGGCCAGCAAGCCAGAGGCCTCCTGAGCCCCTCGCCCGGGCAGCCAGTTCCACCCCAGGCCTGCACCCCGGAGCACACCGCCCAGCTCACACCAGCCACCGGGCAGAGGGACGTACCTCCGTCAGGACCGACGACGACTCCGGCTTAGACACGTTGTGGCTGTTGAAGAAGATGGACTTTCGGTCTGAAAAGCGAACACACGGAGAAGCCAGTTAGCAGCTCAGAGGGGATGGCGACGCCACCGCCCAACACCAGAGGGCAGCACCGCCCCGGCCACGAGTGACGGTGGCCGCATCAGCCTTCCGGCTCCATGCCCAGCAGCAGCCACTGACGCCCCAGCGAGCTGGGCAGCCCACCCCAAGGAGACACTCCACCACAAACGGACACATGCCCGCTCAGGGCTCGTGTTTCAAATTTCCTTCGCACAGAAAGACGACGACGATGGGCTGAGTGACCCACCAGGGTCAGGTCTGGTTCTCTCCAGCACCTGAAGGCTTGCCCCATCCCCACTCTGTGTCCTGTGGCCACGGCATCAGGAAGCCGGGTGTGTGGCTGTGCGGGCAGGAAAAGACGCATCCCGCCTATCAAAGGCCGGCTGGAGCGGCCGGGATGGCCACCGGCCCAGCCTCCCGGCCCTCCTGGTGTCTGCCTTGGCCTCCGTTCCCAGGAGCACCAGAGAAACAGTGAGGCTGCACTGGGCGCAGGATGCTGACAACACAAAGGGTCCTGCTGCTTCCCAACTGCTTGGGGGAAAGTAGAAATCAGACGGGGGGGGGGGGGCGTCTGTAGGGAACTCTGGAAGCTGGCATGGCCTCTTCAAATGCCCTCCACCTCCTTCCACCCTGTTCCCCAACCCATGCCCACCTCCACCGCACCCCATGTCCCCCAATCCCACAGGCCACCGGCCAGGCAGGCCGATCCCGAGGACAAAGGGAGCGACGAGGCCGGTGTGGTTCGCCGTGGGGGAGGAGACGAAGGCCGTGGGCCAGGCAGAAACATGTCCTCGAGCACTTGGAAGAGTGGGCACCGAACGCCAGCATCGCAAACCACGAGCCGGGGCCCGGTCCTGGGAACGGCTGCCTGTCATCCCCGTGAGCCCCCCTGCACCCCCTGAACCAGGACAGGAGGGCTGGGCACCATCGTGGGCCAGGGCCCCGCGGACGGGCGCCTGCTCTGGCTGCCAACAGCCCCCGCCAGGGACGGCGACGCCACGATCGTGCCCGAGGAAGTGACGCGGGTGGAGGCCAAGCAGGCAGGCGCTGAGATGTACCTGGCGTCCTTCCTGCCAGCGAGGCACACAGGCCCCCTGCCGCCCAGGAGCGCCCGCCAGTCCTCCCGCCGCTCTGACCAGAGCCGGTCCAGACCGGGGGCACGAGAGCCGGTCCTGGGGAAAATAAACACCCGGCAGGACTCTGCCGAGCAGCTCACCGACCTCCACTCCTGAGCACCACAGCCGAGGGCGGGCCGTGGGGGCAGAGCACCCCGGGCCAGAGGCGGGAGCAGGGCTGGAGCTGCTGGGACGGCACTCCGGCCTTCAGCAGGCACTGCCCACCTTCTCACTCTGCACCCAGCCGGGCCGGCCCCACTGAGCTCATTTCCTTTTTTTTCTTTTTTTAAAATACATTTTATTGATTTTTTTTTTTTTTTTTTAAAGAGAGACAGATAGTTAGAAACATCGATGAGAATCATCGATCAGCTGCCTCCTGCACACCCCCTACTGGAGATGTGCCCGCAACCAAGGTACATGCCCTTGACCACAATCGAACCCGGGACCTTTCAGTCCACAGGCTGACGCTCTATCCACTGAACCAAACTGGTTTCAGCTGAGCTCCTTTTCTTAAAGATACCCATTCCTCTACAACGGCCCTGGCATTCTGATGGCAGGAACAGCCTGGATGTGGGGGCCCATCCACCCTCTGCTCCCAGACTGTCCTGGGGAAGGGCCGTCACCAGGGGCGGGAGGCAACAAGAGGGATATGGGTGTTTTGCCCCCAATTTACAGACGAGAACAGCAGGTTCAAAATAAGGAGAGTAAATGACAAGATCAGCCCCCAAATATCCTGTAACCACTGGTGCAGCCATGAGCCACGGCCACACCTCCTTCAGCCCCTGTCTCCCTCTGGGGGAGGGGAGGAGGGCGTCACAGAGCTGAGGATGGCCACCCAGGTCTGGTTCGGTTCCCATACACGGGTCACCTCTGCAGGGGGCCTGCCCGGACCGCCCTTCACCCAGCGGTATCCCGGGACCCACTTATCTGGTCCTCAATTAACCCTTTTATTTTTCCTTTCCTCGTGAGCAGGAAAACCCAAGTCCGGGAAGGCAAGCCGTGTGGCTGACTGCTGGCTCCCTCAGAGGCTCTAGGCGAGGGGCCAGCAGACCGCAGGCTGCAGGCCACGCCCGGCCTGCCACCTGCATCTGTAAATAAAGTTTTATTGGAACACAGCTGCCCATTCATTTACATAGTGCACGCCCCCGTGGCAGCATGCGATAATCACGACCGAGCTGGAAATGTTTACTATCTGGCCTTTTGCAGAAAAACGCCCGCTGATCCTCTCAGTGGGAAGTGGTACCGTTCTTGTCTGTATCTCCAGGCGAAAAAGACCCCAGATGGGAAGCACAGTGAAGGCGCTGTGTCCGCAGAGGACGCGGCCTTTCTGATCCTGGCGGGGGGTAGAGGCGGGGAGCGGGCTCCCCAGGACTGCGGCCCGCAGGCAGAGAACAGAAGAGGGCCTGGTGGCTGGTACAGCCAGCGCCACCCGCGTAAGAACCTGACTTCAGTTTCTGTCGACACAACTCGCCAGGTGCCACTGGCTGTGGGACACACCCGGCTTCAGAGACATTAAAACATAACCATGAGAGCACCCAAGAAGCCAGAGCACAGCCGTGGAGGGCAGGACAGCGTCCTCTCTGCCTGTCCCGGAGGAGCCTGCTCCGGTCGCCCCCAGCTCCCCATGCCAGAGGAGGCGGGGGGGCGGGGGGGGACACCAGAAGGGGGGCTGGGGTTGGAAAGAGCCGGAGCCCCAAGGCCCCTGTCAATCGGTCCAGCTTCAAGGGCCGCTGTCAGGTGGGGAACACGCGTGCAGAACGAACAAAGCCCACGCCAGTCCCGGGCGGTGCCGAAGACAGCGACGGGCACTCAGCCCTGGGGTAGGTGGTGGGCAGACCCAACGGCATTTCTCCACCGGCTCGGCGTGCTATGTGCTCATTCACTCGGCCCCGGCCCGCATTTTATGGCAAACTGGCAACCTGGAAACAGCCACTGGAAGATGCAGCCATGGAGCCCACGCCCTGGACACGGGCAGCAGGGAAAGGGAGGAGACTGGTGAGTTTAAGAGATGGGGTGATTTTAAGGAAAAAGAAAGGAGACAACATAAGGTACGGTTACTCTTAATCGAATACATTTCCAAAGATTTAAAGCACTTTTTTTTTTTTGAATAGGGATATAAAAAAACAAACAAATACATCAGCCCCTTTTGGCCCACAATTGATAATGCCTCTTGCACCCGGTCGCGTGGCTCAGTGATTGAGCATCGACCTAAGAACCAGGAAATCAGGGTTCCAGGTCAGGGCACATGCCCAGGTTGTGGGCTTGATCCCTAGTGTGGGGTGTGCAGGAGGCAGCTGATCAATGTTTCTCTCTCATCATTGATGTTTCTCTCTCTCTCTTCCTCTCTGAAATCAATAAAATTATGTTATATGTATATAAAGAATGCCTCTTGCAGGTGTCCAGTCACACACCGAAGGACCCCTGCAGACGTCTGTCCTCCACCCCACGTCACCCAATCCCAGTGGGAGGGGGCTGGGACCAGGATGCGGACGGGGATGCCCTGACCCCTGACAAGGGCCTCAAGTCCTGGGGCGCAGCCTGGCCGGGAGGCGCCGCACTCGGGAGGACATTCCCAAAGTGCTGCTCTGGGTGTAAAGGGGAAGATGGCGGAGAGGAAGACAGGAAAAGCTGAACTGCACTCAGGAGAGTGGCCTGACAGGAGGCCCCAGCGAGGCCTCAGAGGCCCATCTATCTGGGCGGATGGTAGCACAGCCGGACATCCCTGCCGGTGCTGGGTTCCCGTGTGGAGCAAACCGCACCAACCAACGTCCCCTGGAAAGCCACGCCCCACAGATGCTGCCACCGTTCCAGCAGGTTCCGGACCGGCCTGGGGGACGCCATCAGAGCCACTAGGACATCCATGGGAGCAGCCCCAACGCAAGCGAATCTTATCCTAGTGCCCGCCAGCGAGACGGCCACCGTCTCCAGGCGGCGCGGGAGCAGCGGAGGCAAAGCTGGGCTTGTGCAGCCACCAGCCGCCCTGAGGGCTCCCCAGCTGCCCCCACAGATGGCAGCGGCCTGAGGATGCCATTGCCGTGTTCCCCCAGGCACACGTAGGACTGTCACCCACTGGTCCACAACAGCCACTGACAGCGAGGGGTCATGCCCACCGCCTGCCCGCAGCCCGCAGCTGGGAGCTTTTTGGGGTTTACAGAGGTTCGGACGGACGGGGTGGGGTGTTCGCTTCTTTTCCAAGATCTCTTCATTCCGCACACAATTCCCTCACCCTCCGGATGCTCGCTTCCCCTCCCCAGACACACAGGGGACGGGGTCAGCGCTCGCCCGCCGCCGGCTTACCTGACGTGCCCGCCGAGAAGTTCTTGAGCGAGGGCCGCTGCACCACCGTGTAGGACTCGCCGACCACGAACACCTTGTAGAGCACGGCGTTGTGGTTGATGAAGTTCTGCACCACGCAGGGCGGCTGCACGGCGCTCAGGCCCTCCTGGTTGAACACGATGGCCATCTGGGGAGACAGGCCCGGGGGTCAGACGCCCTGCGGCCGGGCACTCCGCAGGACCCTCAGGCCGGGTGAGGGGAGTGGGACTGGAGGAGATAAATCCACTCCCGTGGGATTTGGAAATCCACACACCGGGCTCGCCATGCGGGGCTGGGCGGGCTGCCCTGTGACACACACACACACACACACACACACACACACACACACACCCCAGTTCACGCTGCAGCCTGGAGGACGGGACCCCGGTTCTGTGCTACTCAACCCTCAGGGCTGCCTGGGAGGACCCTCCACCTGGCCTGGGACACGGCCGGGACGGAGAGGCAGAAACCAGAAGCCTGTGGGACAGGAGCTGGGAGGCTGGGTCAGCCTGTGAGGACGAGGCTGCCCCTCACTGAGCACCACACAGGCCCCGTCCTGACCACGGGAGACGCCTCGGAGCCCGGCCCTTACAAAGGGAAACCTTAGCCTTGAGAAGCTCAGGGGCTGCTGGAACGTGACTGGGGCTGCCCCGCCCGCAGCCCTGTCCTTACACACGGACAGGGACATGCTGCTCCCAGTCCGACGGGAGGGTCTGCAGGGGACGGAGGGAGGAAGGGCAGAGGCCGCCCGAGAAGCCGCCCTGTGCTGGCTGAGGCTGCTGCAGGCCCACCTGAGCCAGCAACCATGCCGGCCGCAGCTCGTCCCTCAGCCCGCGGGCCCAGAGGGGCCACCGATGCCGGAGGCTGCTGGGAGGGATAACAGCTAGACAGCTGCTGCCTGCCCCACTGCCGCCCCCAACCACAGAGCCACCCAGTGTGCCTGGGCCCGGCTGGACGGAGAAGTAGAGACCCGGGTCCCATGGGAGACAGAAAGCCCCGCAGTGACCGTCTCCTGATCACTCTGAGGAGAGGAAGAGACGGGTTCGAATCCCAGCACACTGTCTAAGCTCCGTTTCCTCACCCGTCCGGCAGGGTGCTCGCCTCGGCTTACAGACAACACACCACGCAGAACAGCTCTGTGAGCAGCAGCCGGGCGCACCGAGTGCCCGCAGAGGCTGAGCTGGCACAGCCGGGGTCCTCGCTGCACCCACCCCCTGGCACCCGATGAGGTGAGGAGCCTGCCCACCCGCCCTCAGGCTCCCTCTGCTGCTCCAGCCTCCCAGCAGCAGGCGGCCCGCAGCCACACAGCCCTGTCTCCTCCTCCGGGGAGGGTGGCAGAGGAGCCCGCCCTGAAGCAGCACACTGGGCTGCTGGGCTGAGGGGTGACTCAGCCTCCCCAGAAGGCACGGAGGGTCCGTCTGAACCTCTGTCCCTCTGCGAGGACCGGCAGGTGCGTCAAACCCGCCCTGCGCCGGGCCCACGCAGTGACACCCTTATCCTCCTCAGCCACCACCCGTTACCGGTGTGGGCCCGGCACTGGGACAGGCGGGCCATCACCAAGCCATACAGCTCGGCCGCACACGGGAACGGCAGAGCCCCCTCCGCGCAGCTGGCTGTACTGACTGGGCTGCTCCCATCGCCTGTGACTGTCCTCCTTCCCTCTCAGCAGGAGCTGGCAGGCAGTGCCGGGGCCCAGGAGGGCAGGGCGGCTGCTCTGAAGCCTGCTGCCTCGGGGGCCTGGCACAGGGCACTCGGGCACGGAGCCCAGCGGCCCGCGGGGGTCCCGCCGTGGAAGGCAGCTGGCCTCTGCAGCAGGCCGTCCCTGCCTGCCCCGCGTTCTTCCCACGGCAGAGTGCCGTCGGCCTGGCCGCGCCCCGCAGCACGCACCGTGGGCGCCGACAGGCGTGCTTACGGACGGTGCCCCATCAGCACCGCAGGGCCAGGGCCCAGCATCCGTCTTCCACAGGGACTCGGCGGTGACCGCCAGGCCAGGCTCTCCCAAAGGCCTGCTCCGTGGCTCTACGTCTCCTACCCCGGAGGGTGCAGTGCTGGGCGTGGAGGGCTAAAGGCCATGTCCCAGCCGTGGCTCCCAAGGGCAGCGAGGGCAGCAAAGGCCCACGGAGCCCCTGCCGGCCGTCTGCTCCTCCCGCCCTGAAGGGCCTCCTCTCCTGCCTCCCACCGCCCTCACTGCTGTCTGCCCAGTGTCTGTCGCCCACTCCCATCCTCAGCATCCTCCCCGAGCACCCAGGTGGGGTTGGGAATGGATGAGAGGGGGCACTATGGTGCCCTCTCCTCCAGTCCTTGTGGGCAGTGAGGGCATCTTTTCTGTCCACAGCCCTAGGAGAGGCCCAGCCCCAAGCCTGGCACAGAGCAGGCACCAGGGAGTGGGGACACCGATGGGCCAAAACATGGAAACCAAGGAAGGTCAGCGTCCTGCACAGCCATCCGGCCTTGGGGACAGGACAGGCAGCAGGAGGCTGCAGACGGACCACAGAGCCGCCAGGGCAGGGCGGGGGGGGGGGGGGGGGAGGGAGCGCGGGGTGGACGGGGTGGACGGGGCGGACTCAGCGGGCCCAGAGACTGTCAGGTGCTCAAACGTTCCACTCACCTCATGAGAGTTGGTGCCGTGAGCCACTCTGGTTTTGCAAACTGTGGGTGGAGGGTGGGGGAGAGAGAAGCAGAGGAGTCAGCAAGGTCATCTATTCATCCATCCATCCATCCATCCATCCACAAACCCCAGCCCAGCAGCTATGGGGGAAACTATGGCCATCTATCCATCCATCCATCCATCCATCCATCCGTCCGCCCACAAACCCCAGCCCAGCAGCTATGGAGGAAACTCAAAACTCCACAGCCCTGGGAGAGGCAGGTGGGACAGGGCCACACGCTGACTCCACAGCGGCCAGCACCGCACTCGGGGGATCTGGACCCGGTTCCACAGAGTGTGGGGGAGCGGGACCCCAGGCCATGCCCCCCCCACACACACACACAGTGTAAGCCAGGGGCCCGCCCGCTGCCCAGCGGGCCGGGTACGCACTGAACGGGAAGGTCAGGCCGTTCTCCTCCAGCAGCCGCATGGTGTCGTCCCCGCACAGGCCCGTGAGCTCCATGAAGGGCGGCGAGCAGATCCTGTCGTCTGCGGGAGAGGGAGGCCGTCAGCAGCCCCGGGGGCAGAGGCACCTCCCTGGGCCACCTCCACGCCCCGCTCCCCCGCTCCCCCGCTCTGACGCCCCAAACTCCAGTCATGTGTGAACACACACACACACACACACACACACACACACACCAGCATACTTTAAAGTTACCCCTCCTGACACCATTTCTGTAATTATAAAGCCAACACGTAACTACAATCTGAAGACCAAAGAGGAGTAAAAACCACACTCCTTCCCACACCTCCTCAGCCTTAACCTGGGCGCGAGGACGCTAACGCTCACACAGCCCGGACGTTCGCCCCACACACGCGGTATCGGCTTCCCATGACAGCAGAGCACGGCCGTGCACGGAGCTCCCAGCGCCGTCTCCCTGGGAGCCGGGTCACTGACAGCCAGGCAGCAGGTCACAGGGCGTGCGCGGCCACAGCCTTCCTGCCGGCGCGGCCAGCCTGCCCTCTCACCACCCAACCAACGTGGAAGCCAAAGCAGCTCCCGACCCCTCCGGTCAGCCTGCCTGTTTGTCTTGCTTCCTCACTCCCCTTAGAATCCCCTCCCCTCTCCACCCCCCAGCCCTGCCCCCTGCCCCCTGCCCAGGCCTCCTCCTCACCTGGGCACCTGGGCTCGCCTCGCCCTGGGGAAGCCAGTCCTGAGCTTGGGCAGAGGCTGAAAGGAGCCCACGGCCCCGGCCTGCCCCCTCCCTGGACTCCGGACGGCAGACTGTGCTGCGGGAGCCGCATTCTGGCTACTCGCATCAGAGCCATCCTGAGTGTCCATGAATCACAACGGAAACGACTGCTGCTCCTGTTTTGGTCCCAACCACCGTTCACAGCCAAAGAACGTGCTGGGGCTCGGCTAACCCTGAGGGGCTCACGGGCGACGCACATCCTGGGTTACTGACGGGTCGAACGGACAGCGAGGCGGCACTGGCGAGAGACACAACGCGCGAAACGGGGCGGGCGCGTGGGGCAGTGCGACGCTGAGCAGACACAGAGGATGAGGCACACCCCGGGGTGTGGGGCTGAGCAGACACAGAGGATGAGGCACGGGCCTGCATGGGGGCAGGCACACCCCGGGGTGTGGGGCTGAGCAGACACAGAGGATGAGGCACGGGCCTGCATGGGGGCAGGCACACCCGGGGCGTGGGGCTGAGCAGACACAGGATGAGGGAGCGGGCCTGTACGTGGGGGCAGGCTCAAACCCGTGGAGGGACAGCCCACGCACAGGCTGCTGACGGACATGCTGCTGTCGGACGCACAGCCGGGACCAGCCCGCGATGAGGACGGTCACGCAGTCAGACGAGGCTCCGAGGGCGCCTGGCTGAGGGGGAGGCGGTGAAGGAACCGGTGAAGCCAGCACCTTGGGGGCAGGAGACACGCCAGCCCGGCCCACGGGACGAACGGTGGCGGCTCAGCCCTGGGAAACTGACGGCCGCCAGCGGCTCCCGGCCCCAAATAGAGGCAGGAGGACGGCGGCACAGGGAGCTGGAGCTATTTCTGGTTTCCCCGAAAGGCTGCTGGTGCCTATTTATCTGCGTCTTTATTTCTGGACGGGAGCGGGAAAGAGGCTTTTTTTGGTGAGATGGTGGGCTGTGTTCCGTTCAGAGCTGAGCTTCAGCCCCTGGGAAACTGAAACACGTCCGTCTTCCCTCTCCGCCACCAGTGATGGCGACGCCGGAGGCCCTGGCGATGGGCACGGGCCCAGGGGGGAAGAGGACAGTTCAAGGTCACACACAAGCTGCTGGCAGGCCAGCGAGAGGCCCAGGAGAGTCGCACACCGCTGCCCTGTGCACGCCATCAGTGGCCACCCTCACCTGCCTGCTGTGGGCCTGGCCAGAAGCCACGGTCGAGGACAAACAGGTGGATCCCGAGGACAGTGGGCGGGGGAGGGCAGATGGCGCCGGAACGTTAGCTCTGAAGCCCGACTCTGAACCTGGGCTCGCTCCGCATGAGCCGTGCGCTTCGGAAATGACCGGACTCTGCGGGGCCCTGCTCTCCCGTCTGCCACCAGGAGCCATGCCTCCCTCGTGCCTGACCGGCACCCAGCAGGGCGGGCACTGTTTCTGGTACCATGCTGGGCATGGCCAGCTGGGTCACCCACAGGAGATCCTGAGTCCCCGGCCTGTGTTCAGCATCCCGGGGGGTGTCGCTACCAACTCCCCCTCACTGGCCTCCTCCACGCCCAGCACGGGGCCAGCACGGTGCCAGCGGGGCAGGCTCTGCCTGTCGCTGTGAAGGGAGCCTCCGTGGGGCACCCCACCCACATGCCAGACCCAGCCTGCCGCACGCCCTCACGCTCCCCCGAGGCCTGCCCGCCCAGGGCCCCCGCCATCCCCCCCGCCCGCCTTTCACTTCTCCGGAGACCGTCCCCGCACAAGCGTCCGTGTCTGCTCTGCCAGGACCGCGGTGAGTGTCCCCTTTTATCGCTGCATCACTGCTTTCCCATGACTCTGCATGTTCTGTCCCCCGGCTGGCGGCGTGGCCTCCGCTCACACGTGCACATTGTGCCAGTGTCCTCCCCCAGACAGGGCTCCGGTGCGCCTCTCCGGACACAGGGCCTGAGTGGGGACAGGGCGTTTCCACAGACCAGCCCCCGGGCGTGGGCTCCGGAGGCCGTGGGCGCCGACATTTCCGTGGCTCCTGCCACGCGGTGCCGTGCTGTTTCCCAAAAGGACCGCGTGCTTAGCCGGCGGCACCAGCAACGAAGGGCCTTGGCCACGTGTCCCCGGCCTGGTCCCGCCTGCAGGAACCAGGGCCGCGGCTGTGAGGGAGGATGAATGGCCCATCCGGCACAGAAGGTCACTCTGCCCACGGGCCCCAGCAGAGCGAGCGAGGCAGGAAGACTCTGAGGCTGCCCGGGGTGTGGGGGGCGGGGGCAGGGCACGTGTGTGACGCCGGGAGCTGAAGCCCTGCACGTGGGCTCGGGACCGGCTGTGAATTCCGGCAGCTCCAGGCCATCCGGGTGGCTGTGCAGGTAGAACAGGGGTCCCAACAGGCCATCCTGTCCACCCGCTGGATTGCGGTGAGAATCAGAGTCTGCAAAATGCCAGGTGAAGAAGCCAGCCCCTCCCTGGGGTGTGGGCAAGGGCCTGGTGCTGCCATCTGCTCACGCTCTTCTTGCAATGGGAGGGGAGGGGAGGGGCGGCTCTGGGTCCAGGGGCCACCTCGAGCCTGGCAGAGGCAAGGGGCCCTTACCACCCCAGCTCCCAGCAAGGGAGAACAGGGACAAGGGCCGGGCAGAGCATTCGGCTCAGACGGGACTCTCAACCCCAGGAGAGCGGGGATGGGAGGTGGCGGCAGCCCCAGCCTGGCACTAGGGTGTGCGGCTCAGACTTCTGACTGCGTCCAGGGAGGGCTCCGCGGAGGAGGCGACATCACAGAGGGCCCTGCTGGAGGGGGTTCAATCCATTCAAACCCTCCGCCTGCCCGGGGCTGCCCACACGTGGCGCCCTCCTTCCGGGCAGCAGGGGCCAGTTCACGGTGAAGCCCCACAGGGGAGGGACTGAGCTAACACCGGGCTCCCACCTCCTGGCCCAGGGCACCCAGCCTCTCAGAGCCGGGCGGGGCTGCTCCCTGTCCCCAAGGCCCGTGTTGTATGGCAGGAAGCAGCCTCTGCAGGAGGGCGCGGAGGCCATTGTGTCACTGAGCGGGTGGGACAGCAGGACCAGGCTCTCACTCCCCCTCGGAGGTGGGGGAAGATAGGCGCCCTGACTCCCAGGCCTGAGCCGGCGCCCATGCTGGTCACTCAGGGCCTGGGGGCCCGCCTCTGAGCACCCCTGCCCGCACACCCAGGAGCCCCTCCCGCTGGGCTCGCCCCTCACCCCAGTGACCAATGGCGGCCCCCTCACACAGACTGGGCCCCCGGAAGTCCTGCAGGGACCTGGGCGGCTGAGGTGTGAACCCCAGCCCCACCTCCTAGCAGCTGGCAGCCCTGGCCAAGGCGCTCCCCTGCCCCGCTTCCTTGCTGGAAAAGGAGGACAACAGTAGCTACTTCATGGGGCTGCCCCCTCCCACATGGAAAATGCACCTTTAAATTATGAAGTATTAATAGTTCCTAAGCACAGCTTCACCCGGGGTCTGGGCAGCTCTGGGGCAGGGGCAGGGGCAGAGGCAGGGGCAGGGGCAGGGGCAGGGGCAGGGGCAGGGGCAGGCACTGTGACCCAGCACTGGGGCTTCTCCCAGCTGCCACCAAACGTTGCTCAGCTTAAGCAAACAATTCCCTTTTTGGCACCCTCACCCCCACCAGCTTCTCCCCCAAAAGCCACCAGATTCCCGGCATCGTGTGTGTGTGTGTGTGTGTGTGTGTGTGTGTGTGTGTGTGTGTCCCGCAACAAACCCAAGTGACACTCGGCGGCCGGATCCTGGGCCCCCACACACACCTCCGGGGCTCCCCTCCTCCATGACAACAACCCACTCATCCCAGCATCCTAAAGCTCCCGCAAGTTCCTGAGAACGCTGTCTTCTAATGCCCGCCTCCTGCCGTGGCCTGACCCGGCCTCTCCTACCAGCAGGCTCGTGTGTTCTAGTACAAACGTCTTTCTCACACGCCACTCACTACCCTGTCTGATGGCTCAGCTCTTATAGCTATTAAATGTCCACATTTTGGTTCGGAGTCAGCAACCAGACAGTACATTCCTTGGGGTCAATACTGGGCCTTACCCCTGGCCCAGCACTGCTCAAAGGAGGCGGGCGGCAGCAAGAACCCTCTCTCGGACAAGCGTGCATGTGTGGGATGAAGTGAGAGAGAAATAAACGTGGGCTGCAAGCACTAGCAACCAAAGGAGGGGGGAGGGCTAACCAGCAAGGGAAAGAAGGGGGGGCTGCAACTCCCCAACCGGCCACTGTGTGGCGCTGTTGGCCTGGCACAGCCCTGGTAACTGTGGTCACAGACTTGAATGGACAAAAGCCTGAAAGCCTGGCCCATCAACCTGCAGGCTCCAGGGATCCTGTCGGATTGTTCAAAGTCACCTTCCAGCTGCTGTTACACTGGGAGGGGCAGGAGCCACATGCTCTTGAATTCTAAACAGGAAAAGACATTCCGTGTATTCCGGGCGAACCAAGTTCCAGCCTGACAGCAGCTTTGAAAACAACCCCAATGGCTTTTGGCTCACAACGATGGCAGCCACCCAGTAATTCAGAATAATCAAGTGCAGCTGGGAAGGCAGCCACAGGCCGCGGCCGGGAGAGGCGGCCAGGAAGGACCTGTATGACAGGCCCATGGAGGAGAGGAAATGCAGTCGGGCCTGAGACCGCGGAGGGCATCCCCCGTCCTCACCACAGTGACCTGCTCCCACTGTCCGGTGTCATGTCCCACCCACGGGCCTGGCCAGGAAGGGCCCCAGCACCCCATCCCAGCACCCCACCCTCTCCTGGGACACCTCACTGCCCAGGACTCGATCCCTGCCCCCCTCCCAACCCCCACCCGCTTCCTCCAGAAAAGTTGGAATATCTGCTCTTAGTATCGATTCCCCCAGTTACACGTAGAAATTGTCCCTTGCTCCGTCCCCACGTCCCCTAATACCCACCTCCACATTCTGCCTTCCCTTTACAGCAGGAGACTCATCTCCCCGCAGCCCAGGGGCCCTGCAGGCCCGGTGCTGAATTGGGGGGGGGGGGGGGGAGGAGGAGGGGCGGAATCTTTGGGCTTTAAAAGGTGAAAACAACTGCCGAAGCCGGTTTGGCTCAGTGGATAGAGCGTCGGCCTGCAGACTCAAGGGTCTGATTTTAGTCAAGGGCATGTACCTTGGTTGCAGGCACATCCCCAGTAGGGGGTTTGCAGGAGGCAGCTGATGGATGTTTCTCTCTCATCAATGTTTCTAGCTCTCTACCCTTCTACGTTCCTCTCTGTAAAAAATCAATAAAATATATATTTTTTAAAAAGGTGAAAACAATTGGATGACAGGTCTGGTATGTACCCTTCATGCCCACTCGAAGCCCCAGATGAGAAACACGTGAAAAGTTCCAGCCCTGGCAGCCAGCCTGCCCTGGGGGGCCTGGCTCATGGAGCCAGGGCTGTGGGTCAGGCCAGAAGCAGAGTCCCCCTCCTCCCCGCTCCCCGCTCCCCGCTCCTCGCCCCTCGTAGCTGTGGGCATGCGCCGTGGCGGACTAAGTGCCTGGGTTCTGAGCCTCGGCCCGCTGCCTCACCTGCCTGCTTGCCTCCCTGCGCCCCGAGCCCAGCTCTGTAACATGGGATAACAGCTCAGCCACCACCCAGCTCGCCGTGCGTCCCTGCGCGAATGAGCACTGAGCAAGGCTGTCTGCTGTTACAGCTGGGTCTGCTCCCCGTTCACTGGGTCCAACCAGCATCCAGGATGTGGAGCCTGCAACGGGGCCGGCGCTCTCAGGAGCTGGGATTGTCTCGCGTCAGGTGCCCCCGTGGGTAAGGAGAGAAGGTCCTGCCTGGCGTGGCAGCACTGAGGCGCTCAGCAGAGACCAGCCAGGTGGTCCGTGGGGACCCGGGCTCTGAAAGGCAGCGTCGGGGAAGCTGGGTTTACAGCTGGGGCTGGGGCTGCTCATCCAGGGAGGAATCTGAGGCCTAGGAAGTTACGTTCTTCTTCAAGGTCAAAAGCAGGACGTGGCAGAGCGGGCGTCCCGGGCAGACAGCCCGCTCCACAGCCATGCCCCCCCCCCATGCCCTTCATCACTCCCCCCCCCATCCCCCGGGCCTGGAAGGGGTTAGGGACAGTTCTGTTCCCGACTCAGAGCCCAGGAGACAAGGCCATCGAGTTGGCTGTGTCCCTGGCACTGGTGGCCAGAGCCTTTGGGCTGCGGGGTCTGTGTGACCTTGCGGTGTGGCCTTGCGGTGCCTTCACCTCTTGGTACCTTAGTTTCCTGACCTGTAAAATGGGCAGAAGAGCAGTCCTGCCAGGAAGGATCAAATGAGTTAACGTACAAAACACAACAGGAACCGGCACAGAGCAGGTACCAGCTGGCAAGTTCCAGTTCCCTCCATCACCATCGTCGCTGGTGTCATTACCGGAGGGTCCACTCTTTCTAAAAGTCCAGGACCCCCTCAGAGAGCCTGGCTGCTCTGCACGAAGATGGAGCAGAGTGCTTTTTCCTGCCAGAGACAACGCTTTCCATCAAGCTGTGGAGGGAGAGCGAGCCTGCTTGTCCGTCCATCTGCCGGGGCCTTCTCTCACTCACTGGCAGGGGGCATGACTCTGAGGAGCGCTCTGTGTTCAGAACACAACGCTGGATCCGGGCGGCTGGGCCCCAGCAGGGCCAAAGAACCGCAGCTGGCAATGAGGGGGGAGCAAAAACGACAGGACCAGCCGGCCTGACAGTGAATGCCCCGGGTCTGAGCTCTGAGGCGCAGGGTGAGAACTCCTCAGCAGTCTCCTCCAGAAGCTCGAGGGGTAGGGGAGAGGGGGGGCTGGGAGAGGGGCCTCCAGACACCCAATGTGGCAGTGGGGCCGTGAGAGGGTGAGAGGCCTGGCCCAGCCCTGCGCCTAGCACTGCAGGGCTCTGCCAGAGGGTACCATTCCGTTCCTACTGCTAATTCTCTCTTTCCTGCCTGGCCTTGGCCTCTAGAACCCGCCCCTCACACCTCACTGCTGAGCCGGATCCTTGCTGCTGAAGCCTGGAATCGGGCCGGGCTGGAGGCTCGGCCTTTCTCGGTGCCCACGGAGGCATCCGCTCACCGGAGCCCACAGCACTGCCTGCTGTGCCAGCTGGCTGTGCACACCATGGAGGGGCGTGCACTGTGTCTCCTCCTCCTGTCCTCACCCTGGGCCCACCCTAAACACAATGCCTGTCACCAATGCCCGACAATGCCACCCTCCATTCTCTCTGGGCTGTCCCCTCGACTGCTGCCCGCTGCCCCCCCACCCCACCAGGCCCTCAGCATCTCTCTCCCAGCTCCGCAGCAGCCTCCAGCCTCCCACCCCCGGCTACGTCCAAACTGCACCGGAGGCCCCCGGGCCGCTGGCCCCTCCAGCAGCACAGACAGTCCGTTTCTCCCGACCACCCTGCTCCTCTCTGGAATGGCAGCCTTCTTCTCCTGCCAGGCCCAGTGTCAGACCCACGCCAAGCATCCCTCCTCAGCAGCTTGTTGCCACAGATGGCCAGGGTCCCACCTTCCCTGGCCCAGTCCATCCCCCACCTGCCACAGGTCAGCCCCTCATGAGTCTGCCTCTCCTGTATGGGATTCGTGAAAACACTCTTTCTGTTTGCACATGTATCGAACACCTACTATGTCCCAGGCCCTGCTCTGGGGATTCAAGGTCCCCAAAGACACACCGCCTGTCCTTGAGGCCTTCGGTTGGGTAGGAAGAGAGAAGTGAGAGCACATAACACACAGTGGACTTCTGCTGTGACTGAGGGCAGCAGGGGTCTGCAGGAACAGAGAGGGCAGGCACTGAGACCCACACAGGGAAGGAAGGATGCTGCAAGGAGGGCTACCTGGAGGAGGTTGCCTGAGCCAAATCTCAAAGCTAGAGAAGATGGTGAGGGTGTTCCAGAAGAGGACACCAAGGACAAAGGTCAAAGGCCAAAGGGGGCTCCTGAGGAGTCTAGCATGGCTGCAGCGCGGGGAGTGAGGGCCGGTGTGGCAAGCGATGCCACGGGGAGGGGGTGGGCAGGGGCCACATGCACTGGCCACTGAGACAGAGAGGCTTCGTGTCAATTAAATTCAACTTAACTCAGACGTGTGCAAGGAAAACTCTCCCGTGTGCTCAGGGTGCCGGGCAGAACCCTAAAGGCCCCCGGACCCTGTTTCTGGCTGTGCACACCGGTCATCGCCGCCTGGCATTTCCCGGTCAGACATCGGTCAGACATCGCCCTGGCCAGGGGCTGAGCAGGGCTGACGCGCCAGGGACCGGTTCCATCTCGGGGGACAGGGCTGCGGCAGAGCAGACACGGCCCAGGTGGAGGCGGGAGACGCCTGCGCCCGCCCCGGCTGCTGGAAACGGGATTAACCCGCGGCAGCTGCTCCGGTGATTTACGGCCCCTTCCGGGCCCAGCAGACACTGGCTGGCCCCACTCAGCCCGGCTCCCACACGCAGCAGCCTCCCCCTGCCCCCCAGGCATTTTAAAAATGGCATTTGAAGTGCTCGCTCTGGCAGCGCATATTTTAAAAGCAGAGCAGAGAACGTGAGCCCGGCCCCAGCGCAGAGAGGAAGCTTCCGTCATCGCAACGGCCCGTATTCTGAAACAGCGAGACACTGGCCTTAATCCAAAAGGGGCTCTGCCCAATCAATGAGAAAAGCACCAAGAACCCAACAAAAAATGGGCGAACGACACGAAGAGGTCCATGCGGAGAGGCTGAGAACGGACCCGTGCAGAGTGCCCCGTGTGGCCACAGTGAAGCGATGCGAGCTGGGCTGGGCGGCCCTCCCTGGCGGGCGGGCGGGCGGGCGCGATGAGGAGTCAAGTTTGTTCCAACTCTCTGAAGAGCCATCGGGCAGACCTGCCAACCTGGGAAATGTTTATGATGACCTCTGATGGAAAAATTCCACTTCTAGGGACTAATTCTACAAGTATGCAGAGATCTATGTTTACTGCAGTTTATTTTCTTAAAGACCCAGATGGAGCGGAGTGGCCTCACAGGCCCGATATAGCCGAGTGAGTTATGACGTGCTCACCCACAGGCTGAACTATGCGGCCGGCAAGCAGGGCAGGGCAGACCTGACCTCCATCATCTTTACGGGCTGCCGCGGGAAGGAGCCAAGAGATCTATTACGTGAGAAAAAAACAAGTCTTATGAGAACATGTGTAACGGGACACTGTTCCTATCCTTTATTTAAAGCACAAGTAGTATTTATTTGTGCAGGAGAAGCGTCTAGAAAGCTGGAGTCCACGCGGTTAGAATGTATCTGGGAGGCGGGGCTGGGGCTGAAGAGGTCCGAGTTCCAGGGAACAGGCCCCGGCCGGCCGCTGACGGGGACTCCGGGCCGGACCTGTGCCTGTGGGCGCCGGGCACCGTGTGTGCTGGGTGAGCTGGGCCCTCCCGGAGCCCTGCAGCGAGCTGGGCTCTAGTCCACTCATTCTAAGACGTGTTTTTTTTCACTGCCCATCACTGAAGTGGAAATGTTTCATTATTGATGCGTGTCACAAGGTAGCCAGCAGCTTTCCCCAGGGCAGGGCTGGGTTCAGACCCATACGCCTCCTGGGCTGGGCCCACAGCCGGTGCTCCATCTGCCCTGGTGTGTGTGTGTGGGGGGGGGGGGGGGGGTGTTACCGTAGGGCCCTGCACCTTCACCTGAATGGGGGTCTCTGCCTGGGTGGCTGCTGGCAGAGACATTTTCCCTCTGGGAGAGGAACCAGGAATCAAGTGCCCAACCAAGGCCCCGCCTCCCCATCAGCTTAGGGGGCCCATGCCACTCCCATGACCATCTGCTCCAGGAGCCTGGCCCAGCCTGCTGCCCTGTCCTCCCTCACACCAGACGCCTGATGGGGGCAGTGCTTTTCAGCTGTGCCAGGCATCCTAGGGGCCAACTCCTCAGAAGCCCACGTGAGGTGTGAAGCATTTTCCTAGCAGCTGATCCAAAACTCGGCATACCCCCATCCTGTCTGTCCTCCTCGACTCCAGCCCCCCCACCCCCACCCCACACCACGAGGACTGGGAGCCCCATCTAGCAGCATCTAACTGGGAGCCGCACTGCGCAGGGACAGGGACCGGACCTTCCCGCTCCTCCCCCGGCGCGGCTGACCACCCTGCAGACACGCAAACAGCTCAGATGGCCGTCGCTGCCCGGCCACACGAGGGGGCTGTGAGCCAGGCCTGTACGCACCACAGCCCTGCTCTCTCCCACTCTGCATGTGCGGCCGCTCCCAACAACCAGGCAGGATTTCTGTCCCTCTGAGCACAGGCAGAGCTGCCTGGACACCAGGGCCTTCTCTGGTCAGTGCCATTGCCTGACACCAGAGGGCGCCCGGGAGCCGTGCGAGCTGCCAATGAGGAAGGCTCGGGAGGCTCCGGGGTCACTGGCCCACTGCATCTACTATATCCAAGGCCTCGGTCACCCCCGGCTCTCCCCCACCAGGCTCCTGGAGGAAGCAGCACCCACGAGGACTGGGAGTCCCACTCAGGAACACTGGCCAAGAGCACAGCCAGAGGTGTGGGTTCGAACCCCAGCTCTGCCCCTGAGGAGCTCTGTGGCCTCAGCCAACATAAGCTCAATGCACCCAGTGTCCTCCCCACTATGGGGTGACAGCTCAAAGGTCAGGGTGATAATTCAGTTAGCCGACCCATGTAAGGTGATTCTCACCGTGCCTGCCTGTGCGCTCACCACACAGGCTCCGAGGAAAGCTGACCTGCACAGCCACACAACGCAGAGGACATGGGGGCCCGAGCTCAGGCCTCGACGCCAAGCCCCCTCCCCACCTGCACCGCTCCCACCCAGAGCCCCTGGCAGCTCGCCACGGGTGGGCAGGACAGCCAGCCCCCACCTCCGAGTGAGAGGCCCCTCAACTCCACACACACACACATACACACCCACACAAACACATACACTCACACACACACACACACACACACACACGCACTCACACACACATACACACTCACACACACACGCACTCACACACACATACACACACACGCACTCACACACACATACACACGCGCGCGCGCGCGTGGACACACATACACACCCACAAACACATACACACCCACACAAACACACACTACACACACACTCACACACACACATACACACACACGCACTCACACACACACACGCACTCACACACACACGCACAAACACCCACACACCCACAAACACATAGACACACACACACACTCGTGCACACACACACACACACTCGCACACGCACACACTCTCACACACACACTCGCACCCAGGGCAGACACTGGGAATGACTGCTCCGCTGTGGGGAATGTTGTTCTCCTCACTCGGTGCCTGGATTACTCCGTGTCAATCCCGCCCTGATTAAATTCCCGTAAAGCCGCGGGCAGCGCCGCTCCGGCTGCCAGTGCACAGCCCTCGCCGAGAGGCGCGGCCAGCGGCCATCTGCCACCCCCGGGGCACACGCCGGGAGGGAGGCTCGGGGAAAGACCAGGAGAGTGCCCCTCGCCTGCAGCTCCACCAGCTTGCAAGAGCCTCCGGAACCCTTTGCCCCGTGGTCCGAGGCCGGTCCCAGCGGCTGCCCCGGGTCCAAGGGGACACACCTGTATCCCCAAGCACAGCCCCGGGGCTTCCTCACAGGCAGGACCGGGAGCGGGCGGCAGCCTGGCCCGCAATCGCTGGGCATGGGGTGCAGAGCCCAGCTCGAAGTCGAGGCCTGAGAGGCGGAGCGGTGTCACCGAGAAAAGGCCTCCGACGGTGCGCACGGGACGAACATTCATTTCCGGGAGGCCCCGCCTGCCCAGGCAGGTTCATTTCCGGAAGGCTCCGCCCTTGGTTTGAACTGGACCCAGGTTCGGTGCCATCTGAGCCTCTGGCTCAGGGGTGTGGGCGCAGCCCACCCGGAACCCGTGGGCTACGAGGGAAACCCACGGTCCAGGCGCTCCGGGTGAGTCCCTCGGCGCCCTCTGACCTCTCTGGAGAAGGACTCACTGCTGAGGCCACCGGCTGGGCCACGCCCCCGGCCCGCAGCAGGGAGAAGGGTCATTCTAGGTCACTCCACCCCAGGCAGGAACCATCTCAGCATTTCAGCTGGGCACACAGCTGCCCAGAATAAAGACCACATTTCCCCGCTGTGCTGCAGCTCGGGGTGTGACTTACGCTCTGGCCGGCGGTGTGTGAACCGAGCGTCGTGGTGTAACTTCCAGACGTTTCCTAAAGGCAGCCCGGGCCGCTCCCCTCTGCTCCCTGCTCCTAGCCCCCCTCCTCCCCGCCCCCACGTCTAAATCGCGTGATGGCTGAGTTTAAGCTCCACCTCGGACCAGGAGGGCCACATGAGCTGGAAGAAGCCTCAGTCCTTGCGTCCCACACAGAGCCAACCGGTGACCTTCCCCTGGGCTCGGACATGAGACCAAACGGGGGTTGGGGGTGGGCAGGGGCCGGGATAGTCTGACTCAGAGAAAGACCCTGCTTCCCCTCCAGACTCGGAATGAGAGGAGCTCCGGGAACGTAGAACAGGCGGCACCGGCCATGAGGCTGCGCAGGTCCTGACGGTGCAGCCGGAGCCGGGCAGAGGCCTCTCTGCGCCCAGCCGATGCTCTGCATGGAGAGAGTGGCTGCTGAGCGTGGACCCTGGGCTCTGCTGTTCCCCCTGGACAGTCCCCCCCAGAGCCTCCCACCTGCCAGTCCTCTGTGCTGGAGCCTCCACGAAGCCCCTGCTCCAACACAAAGCAGTGTCACCTTCACTGCGGAACTGTCTGAGGGGTGTAAAAGGGTAATTACAGCTGCTTCCAGCTCGCCTAAGGGCTGTGTCCCTGCAGGAATCGCAGCCGTGGGGGGAGGAGCAGGAGCACCAGAGAAGGTTCTCAGAGAAGGTTCTCGTCTGCAGAGGAGCTGGCCTCTGGGGGGAGGGGGAGCCAGTGCCTTCCCCGTGAACAGCCCCGAGGCTGGGGTGGTGGGAGGTGGGGGGCAGGAAAAGGCTCTGTAGGAAGTCTCGGCCTCGGACTGCCCTCCTGGAATAATACCAGCCGGGCTTGGCATGCCCGATAAGGAAAACCCAGGGTGCCCGCCCGCCCACACAGTTCCTGCTGGCCTCAGACCAAGGCCGTGTTTAGGGTTCCTCCACCAGCTCTTGCTAGGCCTGGAGGCGGGGTGCCCCCAGCAGGCAGCTCCTGAGCTAAGGACACCCGGGTCTGAGGTTTCCTGGACCCAGCAGAGAGGGGTCTGATTCCCCACAGGGAGCTGGTCACCAGGCCCCGGGGCCTGTGGCTGGGTGAGTGTCCCCCCACAACAGGACATAAGCAATGGCCATTAGGCCCTGCCTCCAGGCCATGTCCGCACCCATCTGTCTGAAGGGTATTCTGGCCTTGGCTGGTGTCGCATAGTTGGTTGGAGCGTCGTCCAGTACACCAAAAGGTGGCGGGTTCCATCCCCAGTGGGGATGTGTACAGGAGGAAACTGATGAACGTTTCTCTCTCACGTTGATGTTTCTCTCTCTCTCTCTCTCCAAAACAAACAAACAAACAAACAAACCAATAAACATAACCTCAGGTGAGAATAATTTTCTTAATTAAAAGAAAAGAATGAATTCTCACTCGCCAGCTCACAGGCCTTCAGTGACTGCCACGAATGAAGTCCGTCCGTCTGTCCGTCCTGTCCCGTGTCTCTCCCCCCCACCCCCACCCCGCATGAGGTACTTAGGCCTCCACTCTGAGTTGATGGTCTGCAAGTCCCTCACAGGCACCCCACCCTTCGCTCTCTCCCCACTTCGCTCCTATCCCTGCCCTGCCAGGGAGACCCAGGCTGTCACTCCCTCTGCACCCGCCGACCAGGGCGGCCCTGCATCAGGTGCACCCTGCGGTCCAGCCCCCACCCCTCCACCCCCACTCACCCCTGCCCCCAGTCTGTGCATGCTCATACTCCCAGCCCAGGCTCCCCCTGACCCTCAGCCCCGAGGTCTCCAAGATCCAGTCCGATGCCTTCCCCCTTCCATCATAAGGGAGCAGCAACAGCAGCTGCCATTCCAGTGACCCTAATGGGCTGGCACCCATGTTACCCGCCATCAGACATCATCCCAGTTACCCCACCCGGCATCCCCTGGAAAAACCACCTGCCACCTGCGTCTCACAGAAAACCAGCGGGGACCTGGCCAGGACCGCACAGCAGCCAAGTGCAGATTCGGGCCTGGCGTGGCTCAGCGGTGGAGCATCGGCCTGTGAGCCAGGAGGTCCCGGTGTGATTCCTGGTCAGGCCACATGCCCGGGTTGTGGGATCAATCCCCAGTGTGGGGAGTGCAGGAGGCAGCCGATCCATGATTCTCTGTCATCATTGATGTTTCTCTCTCTCTCCCCCTCTCCCTTCCTCTCTGAAAACAAATGAAAATATATATACTTTTAAAAGGCCCAGGCTCAGATACAATCTATCTGTCCCCTCCAAACGCGGGGAGTGCCCCTTTCGCTCTGAGAAAGCCTCCTTTGAGGCGCCTCCCTAGCTCCCCCAGGACCAGCACCAGCACCAGCACCAGCACCCTTGTCGATGGGCTTGTGGAGGACACGGGCCACGGCTGCCAACCTGCCTCTCCTCCCACTCACCGGGACTTCTCACCTTTTCGCACCATCTCCTGTCCCTCCATACACAGTCCGTGTCCAACACACACACCTCGTGGGCAGAGACTACTCTCTTTCCAGAACCAACATTCACCCAGAACATCATCCAGCTCTTCCTCCCCACCGGGGACTCTGGGTGGACCCAGGAAAGGAACACGAGAAAAGGGGAGTTGGCACCGTCACTGACCACTGGAGCCCAAGGAGGAAAGGGTGCCGGTGTGCCCACGCTCCCCCGCCCCCTGGAAGTCAGCTCCACCGTCTGCCCCACCGGATGGATGCCAGGCGCCCGGGGAGTCAGGCCCCGAGACGCCCCACAGGACGACCGGGGTCAGGCACCCCGCTCTCTCACAGGGCATGTTCCTTAAAGATACAAGAACTCAGCGGCTCCCCTGGCCAGGGTCCGCGGCTGCACCTATGCCGGGGGCTTGCTAGGTGCAGGGCCTCTGGCCATGGGCATGGCAGTCAAGCTCAGGGCTCAGGAGCTAGGGAGCCTGGGCAGAGACCTGGCGATGATGCCACTTTCGGGCTGTGATGCCAGTGTGTCTGCTGGCCTCTCCGAGCCTCCGCACCGTCTATAAAATCAGGGAGGAGCCCATGGCCTCCTTCATGAGCGCAGGGAGAGAGTATAAGGAGAAGGCTCAGCCCAGTGCCAGGCACCTGGCACGCCCAATACGTGCCGCTCGCTATGCCCACCACGGTCCTGGGAGCCCAACGGCCCACTGGTCCCACCATCACACAAAACAAGGCCTGAGGCAGGTCACCAGGTCAGGGGTCCAGGCCGTGTGCTCAGGGGCACAGCAGGGGCTGCCTCTCGAACCAGGACGCACCCCTGCCACGCCCGAGGGCAGGCCAAGCACAGCTCCGTACCATTAAACAAGAGCGCTCGCAGGGACGCCTGGCCAGGCAGAGAACCAGGGGAGACTGTGAACAAGAATCTTTCCAAAAAGCATAAACAAACACCTTGGGAAGGCAGGCCGACTCCTCCGAGCTGCCGGGCCGGGAGGTGGGGACCGGAGGCCACAGCTGGCAGCAGAAGCTCCCGCGGGGAAGAGGGAGGCTCCGCAGCGAGGACACGGCGTACCCCGCGAGGGCCAGCCGCCACATTACACAGCTCCGCGTGTTTGATTAAAGCCCTTTAATGTCTGTCTCCTTCACCCGGTTACATAACCGCACTCGCCCGCCGCCCTGAACTCTCCACACTCACACACACACATTCACACTCATACACACACATACTCACACACACTCACACACACACTCACATTCATACACACACACACACACACACACAAGCCTGCTCTTACACACACTCACACTCACGCACAGGCCTGCTCTTACACACACACATATACACACACACACACACCTGCTCTTACACACACTCACACTCACACACACACACACACCTGCTCTTATACTCTCACACACACACACACACACACACACACACACCTACCTGCTCTTACACACACTCACACACACGCACAGGCCTGCTCTTACACACACACACATATACACACACAGGCACAGGCCTGCTCTTACACACACACATATACACACACACACACACCTGCTCTTACACACACCCACACACACACACACACACACACACGCACGCACAGGCCTGCTCTTACACACACTCACACACACACACCTGCTCTTACACACACATGCACATACACACACACCCCTGCTCTTACACACACTCACACACACGCACAGGCCTGCTCTTACACACACGCACACACACACACACGCCTGCTCTTACACACACACACCCCTGCTCTTACACACGCACACACACGCACAGGCCTGCTCTTACACACACACACACACACACACGCACACACACACACGCACAGGCCTGCTCTTACACACACGCACACACACACCTGCTCTTACACACACACACACACACACGCACAGGCCTGCTCTCTAACCGCCGTGTGACGGGGACACCTCATGGCCACTCTGTGGCTCCCAGACAGCAAAGCCAGGCCGTGTGGAAGTGGTGGCGGCCGCTCTCCAGGGAGCACTCTGGGCTTTCACTCCCCAGCTCTGCCGGGCGCAGAGGGAGGACGGGCCTCCCACAGTGTGGCCCCTGGAACCCAACTGCTTCCGTCCCGCGTGCTCGGAGACCGGAGCCCTCCCGCCCGGCGGTGGCACAGCGTGGGCCCCCAGCAGAGCCGCCGCGGCCGTACCTTTCATGTAGGCCTCGATCTTCCGGATGAGCTCGTAGGACTTGGAGCGGTCGAGCAGCGTCCTGATGGCAGGAAGGGGGTCCAGGACAATGGTCTCGGGGTGGGCGTCGATGTATTCCTGAAAGGAAAGCACACCCCTTCCGGTGAGAGGAGGCTGAACAGTGGATACCAAGAAGCAAGACTTCACCCCACACCCCCCACCTCATCCCCTGCCCCCCATCTTCTCCCTCTCCCAGCAGCCCTCAGTCCCCTCTGGGGCCTCCACCCCTGGCCCCTGATCCTAGGGCTGTGGTGAGACCCATCAGGGCATTCTGCCCCTGGGGCCACTGGCCCATGGAGGTTATGTGACCCGAGCTGGCCCAATCAGAGGCAGGCTCAGAGCTCCTGCTGAGAGCCCTGGGGAAGGAGCGCTCTCCTCACTGAGACGCTGGGAGCTGTTTCCGGGGATCGGAAGGAGAGGCCTGATAGAGCCCAAACTCAGGATGGAACCCAAACGGAGAAAACACCCGGCAGTGCTGACACCGACACCAGTGCTGCTCCCCGCACGCCCGCGCCCCTGGCTGCACGCAGTGGCCCGCACCCAGGCCGGTAAGGACGCTGAGGCAGGGCCGGCGGCGGCGGCCAGATGCCCAGACTCATTAGAGGGGCTGCGGGAAGGCCTGGCAATGAGGCTCTGGCCACGGGGACCGGCTGGCCCTCGCGTGCTCACCCCAACAGGCGCTGCTCCCGTCCCCACGAGCCTCGCGGCCGCGAGGGGAAATGCAAGGGGAGCAGAACTGGCCTCGAAGGAAGTGGCGATCTTCCTGGGGAAAGAACACCAGTGCGCGTGTGGAAGCGGAAACTACTCTCCGTTTCCGCTGAACAAGCCAGGGCAGAGTGTTTCTGGGAAAAGAACCCGGGATTCTGGCCCTGCCGCCATCCCCGCTGTGACGGCCGGAGCCCCGAGCCACGTGCACGGGGGAGAGCAAGCGTGTGAGGCCAGCACAGCGATGGCACTGTCCCTCACCCCAAGGCTAACGCTGTGCAATGCTGGCGCCAGGAGACGAGCTCCGTGGGAAGCCTGGGGTGAGGCAGGCCCGTCCGCAGCTGCTGTTGCCGTGGGCTGAAATGAGCCCCGACCCCTACCTCCAACAGATCCGGTCAAGTCCTAAAGCCCAGGTCCTTTGAACGTGACCTTATTTGGAAACGGCGTCTTCAGATAAGTAATCGGGTTAACATGTGCTCATACTGGACCAGGATGGGTCCTAATCCATTGGCCGGTGTCTTTAAGACCAGGGAGATCTGGACACAGAGACCCGGGAAGAAGGCCGTGTGCACACGGCCACGGGAGTCACACAGCTACAGGGACGGGCAAGGACACCTGGCCCCACGGAAGCCGGAAGGGAGACACAGAGCAGGGGCTCGCTCTCCGAGTGCCCCTGAAGGAACCCACCCTGCAGACGCCTGGATTTTAGCCTTCCAGCCGCCTTCACGGTGAGAGCTTACGTTTCTGCCATCTTAGGGCCCTCGGTAATGGCCAGCCCAAGGAACGAGTAGATAAGCTTCATTCACCCGCCTGCCTCCCAGTCCACTAGATCGGCCTGCGAGGTCAGCAGAGGCCAGGGAAAGGGCCGCCCTCTTCTTTTCTAGTAACCTTATCAGCAGAAATAAAGCTCCCTTTAGAATCACTCTTGTTTTCGGTGAGCCTATTTTGGTTCCTAGCAATCATTTTTAAGAGCTCTCCACACAAAAGCCAGAGATCATATCTGCTTCTCTGAAATCTGCTCCCCACCGAGTTTCATACCGGAGGGTCTGGCGAGGGGCTCATGTGTGCCCTTTTCTCTGAGTGTTTAAAACCACGTCTCTGCCCCTAGCAGGTCGCAGAGCACACACAGGGAGGCCTGCTTCCCACCCCACACCCAGAACTCCACGGGGCCTACACACTCTCACCCTGAGAAGGTCCTCTCCCCACGTTTAGTAGGTCTAAAAGCAGAAATCAAAGCCACTTCCACGGCCTGATCATCCTTCTCCTCTTCCTCCTCCTCCTCCTCCTCCTCCCCTCCTCCTCCTCCTCCTCCTCCTCCTCCTCCTCCTCCCCCCCCTCCTCCTCCCCCCCTCCTCCTCCTCCCTCTCCTCCTCCAGAGAGAGGTGACTGTTGGCAAGTGAGCTCAGGGCTGGCTCACTGCCCTGGTTCGGCAAAATGAGCCAGCAGCCGAGGCAGGCATTGCCACCCTCAGGGGATGTGGGGCGAAGCTATGAGGTTTGTCCTTCAGGCCAAGGGGCCATGCCCTGGTCCTCTCTCTGGTCCACACCTTGGCCTCACCTGAGTGCCTGCACCTCCCCACGTGGGCTCCCCATCGGCAACTGCCCAGCACTCCTTCATCCGACCGCATCCTCCCATCCTCCAACCAGGATCCTCCGAACAACGCTGCCAAGGAGACACCAGCATCCACACGTACGTGTGAAGCCACATTAGTGTCCTCCTGTTGACAGGCCACCCACTCACCAAACCCCACCCCAACGACAGCCCTTGGCGCCGTGCCGGTTTCCTCGCCCCTGACTCCAGTCCACGCTGGAGAAAAGCAAGCACCCATGTTCACAAAGGCAGGCTTCGAGGCCACACAGGGCTGTTCTAGAACCGGACAGACAGCCGGTGTGAGGGGCAGGCGAGGGCAGGGACACCCCCTCCTGCCTTCCACAAGGAGCCGGAGCAGAGAGGCCCATGTGGATGGACTGGCCATTCCTCCCCCAACTACTGAGTCACACAGAACGCGGCCCTCCCGCTGCCTCCCCCTCAGACACGACCCCTTCCCAGGGAGAGTAGCAGGCGGTTCTGGGTCCACTTTTATTCCCCAGGGCAGTGACCTCTGAAGAGGGAACTCAGAGCCATTAAGACAGGAATTCAAGCCAAACTCATGAGGGGAAGAAGCTAGAAGAGAAGGGAAAGTATGTGACAAGCAGGCGCCAACCAGCTTTTGACCCGGGATGAAAGCATCCGCATTCATAGAGGAATTATTCCTAAACTTGATCTCTTCTGGGACGAGGACAGAGAGGGTAAAGAGAGGGCTTTTCCAATCCCGCCCCTCCCTGCCCCCCCTTCTAATCCACAAGTGGATTTTCTTCAAGCATTTCAGCTGTATCTATTGTATCCAAGGCCTCATGCATTTTTCACAAGTCTCTTAGAATCAGCAAACAAACTGCTGGACGGGAGCGCCCTGGACCATCCTGTCTGCATGCAGAGAGGGAAGGCCACTGTCTCCATGGCAGAGGGTAAACACGCTCCCTGAGAGGGCCTGCCGGCTCTGAGCAGACTGGACAGTCTGGAAAAGCAGAAATCTACAGCCGTGGGTCAGCAGGGCCAGGAGGAGGCCTAGAGAATGCCGACTGTTGAGGGGACAGAGGAGCAGTGACCGGCAGATGCGCCCCCCAAGCCCCAGCCCATCGGATACTATAGGATGCTGGTGCCAAGAGGCTCGCCAGTCCCTCTGCAGAACCGGAGGGAGTCAAGGTCTCCCGCTGAGAATCTGTGCCAAACCAGAGGACTGGGATGGACATCAGAGATACCGTTTCCTCTGCAGTTCCATTTACGGGCAGGGAATGAGCAGGGATTGAGATGCAAGGATTTGCTCTCATCCAATAGGAAATGCAGGTAGAAGTCCCGAGTTCAAATCCTGCCTCCACCATTTACTCCATGTCTGTGCAAAAGAAACTACATGTCCAAGGTTGTTTCCTTGTATATAAAATAATAAAAACTATCCCAGGGCGATCTCACATACAGAGATCATGTATATGAAAGGATGCTCATGATTCTGTAACCCACGGACTCTCTGAGCTCATCCTGCCCAGGCCCACCCAGCAGACAGAGAGGGGCATGCCACCAGCTCGGCACCTCGGATGTGCCGACCCACCTGCTGGTGCCTGGTGCAGGACACAACCCCCACCCCACAGCAGCAGGGGTTCCAGGGAGCACCCCTCTGCGAACAGCCCAGGTCCTGACAGTCCCCAATGCCACTGCAGCCGACCAACCTGCTCCCTACACAGCGAAGGCAGGACGCCCACCCACAGTTCCTGCCCTTGGATTTCTGGAGGTAAGGGGGCTCTGGCCCACTCCCACAAAACACTGTGCTCCCTTTCTAGAAAGGAGTGATTCCCAGAAACTACTTACAGATAACACGATGTCTGACACTCGTTTCAAAAGAAACGGGTGCAGCACAGACGGAGCGCGCGGCCCAGAATTTGCTAATGTGTGACCCCGGGTGATGGTACTCAGGAGGGCACTGCAGCATTCTCCTCTCAGTTAGTTTTAAATGTCCTATAACGACAAGTTTCGGGGGAAATTGGGGAAGGGGGCTCGATAATCAGATCCTCCCTTTCTTCAACACCCTGGTTGTGCCAGAAGCAGGGTCAGACACCAACACTATCTTTCAGGAAGGAGCAAGACTCATCCTATCCAGATGGGAATCCTTATCACAGAAAATAATAAAAATAAGCATAATTGATAATATCCTCTCTAATAAGAAGAATATTCAAATTAGCCATCACTCTGCTACACCCACAAGCCATACCCACCAGCCAATCAGGAGTGAGTATGCAAATTAACCCAACCAAGATGGCTGCAGCCACCGAGTGAGCAGGAGGCTTGGGTTTCCCTGACAACGGAGGAAGCCAAGCTTTCCGCACACCCTGACAGGCCCAGGCCTCCACTCAATGCTACAAAGTTTCAATTATAAAAGATAAATAAATCACAACAAAAATGGCTGTGGCCACGAGCAAGCAGGAGGCTTGGCTCCGTTCAAGGCTATAAAGTTTCAATTATAGAAAATAAATAAACCCCAGATACCAGGGCCTCCACTTGGGTTGCTGGGAGGGCATGGCAGCCTGCAAACCACCACAGGCCCCTCGCCCAGGCCGCCCCACACCCCAAGGGAACCCCCACCTTGATCCGGGACACTTCCAGGGCAAACCAGCCAGCCTCCACCCATGCACCAGGCCTCTAGCCTATCTAATCCTATCTAATATAAAAGAATAATATGCAAATTGACTGTCACTCCAAACATAAGATGGCTGCCCCCATGTGGACACAAGATGGCCGCCACAAGATGGTCAGGAGGGAAGGGCAGATGGGAGGGTCTAGGTCTGCAAGGGAGGGCAGTTGTGGGCAATCAGGCCAGCAGGGAAGGGCAATTGGGAGGGCAGTTGGGGGGACCTGACCTGCAGGGGAGAGCAGTTAGGGGTGACCAAACCTACAGGGGAGGGCAATTAGGGGCAAGCAAGCTGGCAGGGGAGCAGTAAGGCATCAATCAGGCTGGCAGGGGAGTGCTTAGGGAGTAATCAGGCTGGCAGGCAGAAGCGGTTAGGGGCAATTAGGAAGGCAGGCAGGCGAGCAGTTAGAAGCCAGCAGTTCTGGATTGCGAAAGGGCAGTCAGACATCCCTTGAGGGGTCCTCACCTCACCTCACCTCACTCAGGACCGAGAAGGCAAAAGGCTGCCTGCTGGGCTATGTGCCCAACCTCTAACCCCAGGCAGGACTGGGACATTCAACTTGACAAACTGCCTCGGAAATGAAATCTCCCCTGTGGGATGGGGGAGGGGCACCTCAGAGCACAGAAGCTCCCTTTTAAAAAATATATATTTTTTATTGATTTCAGAGAGGAAGGGAAAGGGGGAGAGAGAGAGAAACATCAATGAACAATGAAGAGAGAGAATCATTGACCAGCCACCTCCACACACCCCTACACTGGGGATCCAGCCAGCAACCTGGGCACGTGCCCTGACTGGGAACGGAACCATGACCTCCGGGAGGTCACAGTGTCCAGGTCAACACTCAACCACTGAGCTATGCCAACTGGGCTAACAGCCCCCTTCTGTCTGGGCCGTGGCTTCCTCCTCTGTCAGGCGAGGCCAATGCTGGGGAAAGGTTAGGTGCGTAGGAGCTGGAGGCCGCCAGACCTGGGGGGAAATCGGGGAGCGTCCTTGAAGTGATGGGCCTCCGTAAGCCTCCGTCCTCATCTGTACTCACTCCGTCAGGCAGGTCTGAGTGGGAAGAGAGGACTGAGCAGGGAGCCCCCGGTGGGAGGCGCGTGGTGAGGCTGGGAACTGCCCGGACCCCCGAGGAACCAGCAGCCTGCACTGGGTCTGTGATGGCCTCCTGGGTGGCCGTATCTCAGCAGACACGGACGGAGCCACGCTCGTCCAAGCACAACCATGAGAGCGAGCCTGTCCCGCCGTTCCAGGGGCCCCAACCCCCTGAGCGAGATGTCAGCACGCGGTGCAGCAAGAGAAAGTGGGACAGAGTTTGCAATTTCCTCTCCCAGAGGCCGTCTCAGATGGTCAGACCTTGCACGACCTGAGGGTTCCTTCTCAGAAAGGAGAAGGAAATGGAAACCAGCCCAAGGTCACCCCTTCCAGGGGCAGCGCTGAGTCTGCGCCCCATCTGCTCCTCCTCCTCCACCCCAAGGAGCACCCCCAGGGCCGGAGTCCCTGCACCTGTTCCCAGTCCTGGGCCTGGAGACAGACTCCTCTCTGCAGAGTGAACAAATGACACGACCGGTCGTCCAAGTCCACAGTGACCTCGGGGATGAGGATCTGCCGGCACCAAGGGAAGGACGCGCAGGATCCCCAGGGCTGGCACGTGCTGGATCCGTGGGAGGGTCACAGCGGACCCCGCTGACTGAAGCCCAACGAGAGGGCTGGGGTGGGCATCAGAGATACCGTTCCCTCTGCAGTTCCACTTACGGGCAGGACATGAGCAGGGACTGAGATGCAAGGGTTTGCTCTCATCCAATAGGAAATGCAGGCAGAAGTCGCGAGTTCAAATCCTGCCTCCACCATTTACTCCACGTGTGTGCAAAAGACACTGCAGCTACACGGTGCAATGACTACCCAGGACCCAACCTCGGCAGGGCAGGGAGACACGTGCCCACAGGACGGGCACACACGTGACAGACAATGGCTCCATGTCGGGGACCACGCTGTCCTCCTGTGTAGGCCTACGGTGGCCCTACGTGTCTTGCAGGCTCAGCCCGGCATGCAGAGGGCATGTCCTCACATGCTACTTCTCTAGCTTTCCTGAAGCCGCTCCTTGGGAGGGTAGGCTTCCCCAACAGGGGACACTTAGTCTTCACCCACCTTCCTTGGCATTCCAGAGCGGTGCCCGGCGCTGGGCGCTCTGTCTGAGGCCTCCCGGAGCAGGAGACCAGGAAGAGCGAGAGTCCTAAGAGGTGTGTGTGTGGGCATCTCCTCCTCAGCTGCAGAGCAGCCCCAGTCTGCCCACCCTCACTGGGGGCTCCTGGGTGAGGAGACGTGGTGCCTGGTGGTAACAGAGTTACCTCTTGGGTATGTTGTCACATGGGAATGCACATCGGTGCGAGGGTGGGGAGACAGGGTTCCTGAGAGGCGGAGGAGGAAAGGCATTGCAAGCAGAGGGGACAGCAGGGGGAAGCCTGCCTGGCGTGGCTCAGTGGTTGAGCGTCAACCTGTGAACCAGGAGGTCACAGTTTGATTCCTGATCAAGGCATATGACCATGTTGAAGGTTTGATCCCCAGTGTGGGGCATGCAGGAGGCAGCCAATCGGTGATTCTCTCTTATGATTGATGCTTCTATCTCTCCCTCACTCTTCCTCTCTGAAAGCAATAAAAATGTGTATGTGTTTTTTAAAGTCGGGGGGACGGGGCCCAGCATGGCTAGGTGGACGGAGGTCTCACGGGAAAGTTACACATGGCAGAGGGCAGCAGAGATAGCTGGAGGCAGACCACCAGGGAGATTGGATTTGACCCTAAAGCAACAGGGACCCGAGCAGGGACTGATGGGCCGGCGCTGAGTGAGCCATCAACCGTGCGCGAGCCCAGGGCGGACCTTGGAAGGGCCAGGCCATGCAGTGCATCCCACAAAGCTGGCCTGGGGGCGCGTGCACGGGGCTTCCCCTTCGGGGGACCGAGGCTGCCAGGCCTTTGGCATGATACCACCGCTGTGACGCTCAGGGCCGGAGTGAGGAAATTACGGTGCAATCTTCCCTTCGCCCTGTTTGCTGTTCGGAACCACTATCGAACCCACAAGTTCAGGCGGGGGTGGGTGGTCAGGGCCTCAAAGCACAGGGACTAGAGCAGACAAACAGGAAGTGTGAGCACCCGAGCACCAGACAGATGCAGGCAGCCAGGTTCAAGGTCCAAAGAGCCTGGGTGCACCTGGCACAGATGCCGCCCCTCCCAGGGCCCTGGCGCTCTCCTGCACTCCGCGCCTCCGTGCCGGATGCAGCCGGTCAGGAGCGTGGACCAGCAGGCGGGGGGTGGCAGTTCAACTGGCCCTGCTTCTATGGAGAGCAATTGGGCAGCAGCCTGAGTTAAGAAATGCATAAACTCAACATGTGCCTTTCCAGGTACTTATGCCTCAGAAGTCCCCACATGTACACACAACATAGCCAGACAAGGGGATTTGATCACTGTAGCAAGTTTGTAAAACATGATCAGAAATGTCCCAAGTGTCTATTAGTAGAGAGCTGGTTAAGAAAAGGAGGTTAGGGTCATTTAATGGAATATCATACAGCCATTCAGAAGAATGGAGCAGCCTAACCGATATGAAACGATTTCCAAAACACAGCATCCATGGCTCCATGTGGGGAGGGAAGACCATCTTTGTTTACACACAGAGCCCCCTGAAAAGGTTCAAGGCCACCGGAGCCAATGGCTGCCCAAGGCAAGGCCGGGAGGAGACCGTTCTGACCTTGTCCTACGTGCACGTGTTACCAAAGTCAGTCAGCTGGGAGAGCCACCTAAAGAATCTCCCACAGCCAGTCCCTGGGCAGACGGAACACTCCTGCCCAGCAGGTGGGCGTTAGAGGAAGATTCCTCCAGGCAGAACCCTGCTGGTGAGCGGGAGGCTCACAGATGGGTTCAGGACAAGGCGAGGTTGGAGCGCCCAGAGTGACCTGTAGGGGGCACACACCGCCAACGTGGGGAGGAAACCCATTTCCAGATGCAGGAATGTAGAGAGAGGGTGCCTGTGTGGCTGGGCCTGAGCACCCAGGTGGACAATGGGTTCTCCAGGGTGCTACTTTGCACACTCGCCCCAGCGTGCCTTCGGTGGCCTCTGGGTCAGAGGTACCTCCAGGTGAAGGCAGACACCACCCCACAACTATGCATCCACCTGGGTTCCACACGCCCAGGCCACCTGAGGTGTCACACGCCTGGCTCTGCCAGCCAGCAAGGGGGACTGGGAGAAACCATGGTCCCACAGAGGTGACAGGAGAGTCCAGGAAAAAAAAAAATAGCTCTTGCCAAAATATAGCCCAGAATGCGGAAGAGAGGCAGGAAGGAAACTGCACACTTTATTATCTGAGACAGCAAATGCCTCTTCCTCCTCTCGGCCAGGCCCCCCGGAAACAATGCCTCCCTTTCTATCCCCAGGTTCCAGCACCAAACTCAGAGGCGTCGCCATCTCCCCTCCCCGGAGGCTGGCAAGGTGCCCAGCTAGGTTGTTCATCTGACAAACGTCATCTGCCCTGTTGCAGTGCCACCCACTCTTCAGGTCCTCGGGCAAACTGAGACGCGAGGCCACACACGGCCTCCGGAGCCGGGAGAGGGGCCTGCGGGCTGGGAGCTGAGCGAGATGGATCTCCTCACAGGCTGATGCAAAGCCAGGCCGGCCGGCATGTCCACTCAGGGGCCATGTGGGGGCTGAAGGGGTCTCCATGGTCATCTGGCTCAGACAGCTGGGCAAAGTGGGGACCAGAAAGGGGCTACCTGGTTCCAGCTCTGCTCAGCACAGCCTCTGACTCCTAAAGCGCCTGCCTCAGCCGCTACGCACCTCCTCCGCACACCTGCTCAGGGGGGCCTGGGAGCGGCCCCGCCCTCCGTCGCTTCCCAGTATCCAGCCAAAGGTCAACTGGGCCCGTCCCGCCTGCAGCCACAGCCCCCCTCTCAGTTCCCAGAGCCAGCCGAGGCCTCCCCAGGGCCAGCAGGCTCCCCGCCTGCTTCAGGGGGTGTGCAAGCATGACAGCCAGAACTGGGGGCACCCACGCTGTCAGCAGTTCGAGGAGCTGTCTGGAACCACAGCCGTGCTTGCAGTGAGCTGCTGAGCTCACAACAACCAAGGGTCGCTCTGGCCAGAGGCCACCGGGGCCTCCCCTCCGTACTCAGCCACCGCTTCTGGCTGCGTGAGAACAGAGAGGGCCCCTTCTCTCAGGGCAACCCTGGCCATGACCCTGGTGCCACAGACCTCTGCCTGACTTCCTGCAGCACACCTCAGCCTCCTCTCACGGAGGCCACCGAGCATGCTCAGTTTGCACACACTCTCCCGGCCACTGTGCTCCGGCTGCACCAGCTTATTCAGCCACATCCTTGGCCCTCTGTGCCTGTCCTGCCCAGTGGCCTGGACAGATGCTGCCCCCTTGTCCTGCTCCCCAATCTCCCCTGGCCTTCCAAGAACTTTCATCCTCTGAGCTGGTATCTACTCCTCAGAAGGCTGTAGAATCCTATCTAATAAAGAGGGAATATGCTAATTGATTGTCACACTCTCACAAAAGGTGGCACCCAAAGCCAATAAAGAGGGAATATGCTAATTAACTGCCACACCCTCAAAGATGGCAGTGCCCACAGCTACAAGATGGCAGCACCCAGTCTCCTCAGCCCTGTGGAGTTGCCTGCCTCCGGAGTCCCCCATTCCCCTCAGCTACCTAGGACCAGCCTGAGGCACAGACAAGCCTCAAATGGCAGCTGCCCAGCCGCCCAGGGCCGCCCAAGGCTCAGGTAACCAGGGCCAGCCGAGGCTTGTGCTGCTGGCAGTGGCAGCAGCAGAGGTGTGATGGGGCGTTGCCTTTCCCTGATCACAGGGTTGCCTCCCACCCCAAGGGCTCCTGATCTGTGAGAGGGGGCAGGCCGGGCTAAGGGACCCCCGTCCAATGCATGGCTTTTCATGCACCAGGCCTCTAGGAAGGTAGTAAGAACTCCCTATTGATTCATAATCCCAAATGGTGACCTTTCTCTTCCTCAGGTGACCCTGAATCACAGGAGTCCCCACCCCCCCAGGGGCTGTTAGCTGCTGGCCAAAGCCCCTGGGAGGCATATTTGATAAAAGCTCCAAAAGAGTTCTAACTGTCGAGACCGGTTTGGCTCAATGGATAGAGCGTCAGCCCATGGACTGAAGGGTCCTGGGTTCGATTCCGATCAAGGGCATGTACATTGGTTGCGGGCACATCCCCAGTAGGGGGCATGCAAGAGACAGTTGATTGATGACTCTCTCTCATTGATGTTTCTAGCTCTCTCTCTCCCTTCCTCTCTGTGAAAAATCAATAAAAAATATATTTAAAAAAAGAGTTCTAACTGAACAAACCCAGGCAAGTGCCTTAACATCCAGGGCCTCCATTTCCTCACCCAAAAAGTGGGAAATGATTCCATTTTCCCAGATTTTTCTTCTTTCTATAACTTAACAACATAATCAGAGAATGTGTTACTTTTTCCTCCATTTGCTTGTGTTCTGTTAGCATCACCCCTGCCCCACCCCACACCTCTCCCCCAATCCAACACACACACACACACACACACCTCGTGGGGCAGGGGCGGGGTCCACTGGTCTCTAATTCACTGCATCTGCAATGTTGTTTTATGATTTCTGGAATGTAGTTAGTACTCCAGTAAGTTAAGACTTGTTGAATGGATGACATAACAGTTATCTGATGAACGATCTCTCAGATCAATGGAAAGACATGGACAGGTCAGGGGCTGGAAGCCAGGGATGTGGGGGCTGAGGCAGGCAGGGGCACAGGCCCCGCTGGTGTGAACGCTGCAGGGAGGGGCTCAGAGAAGGTCCTCAGGCCTGGCTCTGACTGACACAGGAGGACCGGGGTCAGCAGAGGCCGAGCATAGCTTCACTCTGGGCCGGTGCGGGCTTCCTGAGTTATTACCTGAGGTCAAAGGATCACGCTGGGCTAGACCGTGGGCACGCAGCCCACACAGGCAGTGAGGAAGCAAGCAGGAAGTCATGGATCCAAACCAGAGCAGGAAGAGAAAGGTAGAGGGCGACCTCTCCGCTGCAGGCGTCACTGAAGTGAAGAACCCACGAGAACAGGACCTCTCCGTCAGAGGCCCTGTTCTCCAAAACCCAGGGTGTGCCCAGTGAGGGTGAGGCCCTCAGAGCTGGGTGCGCTGGGAGATGCAGGGGTCCAACCAGGAGAACCGTTCCCCTCTCCCCCAGGGACAGTCAGCCATGTCCAGAGAGGCTTGGGGCTGTTACAATTGGGGGTGGTGTTACTGGCACCTAGTGGGTGGAGACCAGGGATGCTGCTAAACATACTACTACGCACAGGACAGTTCCCCACAATCTAGACTGATCCGGCCCAACACGTCAACAGTGCCAAGGATAAAAGATCCCTAAAATAATGCGTATACAGTTCTTTTTACAACTTTGTGGAAATCAGTATTTCTGAAAGCCTGTGCCACAGAACACTGACTATCTACACACACACACACACACACACACACACACACACGAGGGACTACAGCCGGCATGCTGGGCCAGGGCTCAGCTTCCATGGAGGCCACCCCACCTCCACCCCACACACCACCCAGTGCCGTACAAAGTCCAGCTCTGCCCCAGGCTGGTGACAGGGTCATAAAGCCGTGGTCTTCTCTCCACACAGGAAAGGCCCTGCAGCTGGCTAATGGCACTAAGTGGCACCAGCCTCCCGGGCGGAGAGAAGGCTCACAGCCACTGCCTGCCGCCCGCGAACACAATGGACGTCCGTGCACTGACCCTCCACGGGAGGAGGGCCCTGGGACCCAGGGCAGCATCACGGGGAGGCTGACCTCATGGCCGCCCCAGGACAGGGTCTGCCCAGCTCTGCTTCCCCTGGCCTCTGCCAGCCAGTGTTTCATCACGTGGCACCAGCTCTCGGAGGCGGTCCTGGACGGGGAGCTCCTCCTCAGCTGACCCTGCGTCCCTGGCCCTCACCGCCCAGGGGTCCTCTGAGGCGTAGTTGGAAAAAGCACAGGTGGGGTTCTAACTGAGTGAGCCCGGGCAACTGAGTTACCATCCAGGGCCTCAGTTTCCTCACAGGAAAAATGGGGAAGTAACCCACCTTCCCAGATGTGCTTGGACAACAGTGGCTTCTCCCTGGCTCCATGGCAACCACCTGGCACCTGGAGTGCTTCCTCTGACTCCACCCACCCAAGGCCCACAGGCCGCCAGGCTCCGCCCCCAAGAGACTCACGATTTTGATGGGTTTAGATGTTATCTTCCTAATCAGATTAGGAGACCTAGAACTAGACAACTTGTCTCTTCGTCTCCCACCCCACCTCTACAACATCCTACCTGTGCTGCTGGCTGCTCAACGGACACCTGAGGCTGACAGGGCTTCACTCAGCGCAGCTGAGCCCAGGGGGTCAGGAGCGAAGTGAGCTGTGACCTTGACGGTGATCCCCACTGCTCCCAGCAACGGCCTTCTGATTTGGATATCACAGCCCCCAACGGCCTTCTGATTTGGATATCACATCCCGGCACATCCTGGTGTGGCAGGTGGGCAAGCAAGGCCCAGGGGAGGGGTTCCTGGGACCCCGGTCACCTGCCCTGCCTCTTAAGCTAAACTCAGGCCGCATGTCTGCTCCCCTTCGCAGAGCACAGCCACCATGTGGGGACACTTTCATAATCACTGGCTCATTGACTCCAGTGACGACTAAGAACTCTCAAGCTGGCTGGGGCCGCCAGCCACAGATAAGGCGACGAGAGCAGTACTTACTGCATTGGCCTCATCATAATAATGATAACGGGCCGTCATACTGAGTGCCACTACGCGTGCCACCTGGCTGAGTGCTCTCCGTGTGTCATCGGGCCCGGGCACCAGCAGAGTGGTGAGCGCGCGCCCACGCAGGCGTGTTCTGAGGGCTCCGTGCACGGTCATGCATTAATCCTCACAGCAACCCTATGGCAGCCTCACTCTCTTCCCTGGTTCCTAGAAGAAAAGCGTGCTGAGGGGCTGCTGTGTTAGTGTTCACGTCTGGCTCCCTGGCCTGCAGGGGATCCCACGTCCCTGGCTCCCTGCAGTCAGTCATGGCCTTGAGGAGTGGTGCGGCCACTGAAATGTGACCGTCCAGGCCACATGCCACTCTGGGGCAGAAACAAGAGCCTGAACGAGCTTCGCTGGGTTCTCTTCCCTTTGACTCGATGACCTGTCACTGCCGCCCCATCATCCCACGTCCGCAGAGCCCAAGCCACCTTCTCACGGGGCGTGTCCCAGGCAGAAATAAGCCTGGGCTGGGCTCCAGGGGCCGCTTGACAGTCAGGGCAGGAAGGGCCTGGAAAGTCTCCCCTCAGCCATCCCCAAGAGGAAGCGGAGCCCGCAGCTCACTTCCAGGGAGAGACGGGCCACACGTGGCCAGGTCCGGCGTGGCCAGGTCTGGCAGACGTCGGCATCTCCTCCAGGACCATCAGCCCCGATGCCCTGGGTGCCTGACGGGCAGACCCGCTCAGTCCTCCGCAGCCCTCACAGGTAGGGAGTGCAGGTGTCCACATTTCACATACGAGGAAACTGAAATCTAGGCCTGCCAGCAGGACGTGGTGGGAGAGCTTCGAACAGGGCAGTGGGCTCCCGTCTGGGTTCCTAAGGATGCTGCTATGTGAAGGGGAGGAGGGGGAGCAACCGACCCTAGGAGGGAAAAGGCGGGCTCTAGACACGCACACAGAAAGTCTAGGACAAACAGGCGGCTAATCAGCACACGGAAAGTGCTGACATCTCCAGCCGCGGAACTAGATCTACACCGCTGGTGGGGATGTAAAACGATGCAGCCGCGGGGACAAGTCTGGTGGCTCCCAACCGACCACATGACCCAGCGTTTCCACTCCTGGGCATATACTGAAGAGAAATAAACACACCCATAAATGCTAAATGCGTACATGAATGTATACCGCAGTGTTATCAGTAACAGCCAAACGAGGGCAGCCACCCAATGTCCATCAGGCGGTGACGGGACCAACATGGATGCCTGCGCACAGGGGGTGGTCCTCAGTCAGAAAGATCAACGGAGCACTGATTGGTGCACATGCAAGCAGGCCAGCGCCAAAAGCCAGACCCAGAAGACCACGTAGTGTGTGGTTCCATCATATGGAAGTCGGTCACAGGGCCATCTGAGGCCAGAAAGGGGTGGTTGCTGGGACTGGGGGGGAAGGGGGGGGTGTGTGACAGTGAAAGAGGACAGGTCCGTTTCTGAGGTGATGACCATGTTCTAAAACTGACTGTGGTGGCGGCTGCGAGTGACTGTAAACACACTGACAACCTCTGATTGCACACTTCCTCAGAGAACTGTGTGGTGCGTCAGGTACACCCCAATAAACCCGTTTTTAAATGAGGGGTGGGGGTGGGGAACTGGGCAAGGAAAGAGCACTCGGTGCTGTGACCTTTTAGGTCAGACCCGTGGTCGGGAAACTGCGGCTCATGAGCCACGTGCGGCTCTGTGGCCCCTTGAGTGTGGCTCTTCCACAAAACACCACGGCCTGGGCAAGTCTATTTTAAAGAAGTAGCGATAGAAAAAGTTTACGTTTAAAAAATGTGGCTCTCCAAAGACATGTCAATCGTTGTCCTGTCCATATCTGGCTCTGTGGACTGGTGAGTTTGCCCACCACTGGGTCAGACAGTGATAAAGGACCGGCTGCACCCACCACAGCCAGGAAAGGGCTCCCACTCAGATCCATTTTACGCAGCCTAACAGCTGACGTTACGTCTGACGCCCACTCACCTCCTGGGTCCCTGCTCAACCTGTCACAGCTCAGGGGTTGGGGGGTGGGGGGTGCGCCTGGGACCACGGGGCCTGAGGTGAGGGGGATTCCTGGGGTGGGGAGCGGGCATGCAGAGCCTCCAGTGACAGCAGTTCCCTCTTTCATCTCAGAGTCTGCCAGGCTCCAATGACTACAGTGTCCCCACTGCTCAGTCCTTTATGCATTGGCAACCACTCCCCCCCCCCACTCCGATTTCATCTGAACTTATCACCCCCACCCTGAGCCTGCAGGCTCCACCGCCTGGAGGGGCAAAGCCCTGGGCCCCACCTTATCGCCCCCCCACATCGCCCCCCCCCCCGGAAGCACGCCATGCGCACCCAAAGGGCAGACCTATGGCCTCAGGAACCCTCCTGGCCTCCTCCCTCTGCTGCCTGAGCTGGTGCCTGCCCCCAGCTGCCCCCTGGAACCGCCTGCTCCCTCTACTGCCCGCCAGGGCACCCTGCACAAGGCCAGCACCACGATGTTCCTTCACTCCACACGCATGGAAGCCCGTGTGCGGCAACAGGGATGCCAGATGCGCGTGAAGTAGACACAATCCCCGCCCCATGGAGCTAACCCCAAATGGAGAGACCGGCAGTAGCAACTGATAAAGAATGACAACCTTCTGCCCGGCCGATGTGGCTCAGTGGTTGAGCACCGAACTATGAGCCAGGTCACCGGAGGTTCGATTACTACTCAGGGCACATGCCCAGGTTGCTGGCTCCATCCCCCATATAGGGTGTTCAGGAGGCAGCTGGCCAATGATTCTCTCTCGTCATTGATGTTTTTATCTCGCTCTCTCCCTCTCCCTTCCTCTCTGAAATCCATAAAAATGTGTTTGGTTTGGTTTTTTAAAGAAAAGAATTATAATCTTCCCAAAGGGGGAGGAAAGCGTGGGGTTGTAAGGGCAGGTCTAGGAGAGGGGCAGGTCCTTCGTCGGACAACCAGGGCCATCCCTGAGGAAGGGGCACCTGAGCTCAGAGCCGGGGTGGGAACAAACCCCAAGCGAGGGACCGGCTGAGCAGAGGCACGGAGGTGGCGAGAGCGCCGAGCTGGAGTGGCTGCGGGGGCAGGGCCAGCACGGCATGGAAGGGGCAGGTGGGACAAGACGAGGCCGGGAGGGAGGAGGGGGCCAGACTAGGCAGCCCCACAGGCCACATGAGAGGTTTCAGGCTTTACCAGGGCCTCAGTGAGAGGGTGGGACAGGCTTAAGCCAGGAGGAGCAGTGCCAGGTCTGCCTTCTCCCAACTCCTCGCTCCGGGGTCCACCCCTCCACCCCGCGGGCTCCCTCCGGGCTGGGAGCTCAGCCAACAGGGTGCCCCTGCAGAGGAAGCCGTCCTGGCGTGCAGACATGGATCCAGGGGCCATTCGGGGGACACCTCATGTCCTTCCAGCCAGTCAAGATGGGAAGAAGAGGTGACGTCGTAGGCTCAAACCTTCCCTTCTGAGCTCAGACAGGGAAACTGTCACAGCGGTCCAGAGACCACTGCACATGCCTCTTGGAAGACAATCACCAACACCCTCTGGACAATTGTGAGCTGGAGCAGGAGACGCAGCCACACCTCACAGCCCTGCAGGCCGGTGAGAACAAAGCTCTCTCTGCTCCCCTACGGCCTGGGGCAAGGACCCTCCACTGTGCCAGCCCCACTGGCCACAGGGTGAATCCCCCAAGAGGCCTCTGGCCGGTCTGCTCACTGAGCACTGCTCCCAGGCAGGGCGCTGGTGGCCCCGGGCTGCTGGCTCCACACGCACTTGGCACCACTTGGCACCGGAAAACCACCGAATCATCCCCATGGTTCTCCAGGCCAAGCCTTTCAGGCCAGCTTTTTTTTTTTTTTTTTTTTAAAGCTTACGGGTGGTTTCTATGGCAACTGGCTTTAGCAAATGGCAGTCAGCCCCAGGCCCACACTCTGACCTGTCCACGAGGGCAGCCAGGAAAAGAGCACAGTCTCTCGCTCGGAGAGATCCTCTCCACCCCGGACCCTGCAGGCTGGATGGGGCGTCTCACAGGCAGAACGCATTGGGGCTGCCAGGACATCTCAGAAACTCGTCCGTCTCCCCACACCCCGAGCACCTCCCCAGGGACCTGAGCGGCACCTATGAAAAGGGCCCTTTGAGATGAGCCCGCCGGAAGCAAACCATCTTACAGCATGGTTTTCCTTCCAGCAGAACATGGGAAGGCCAGCTCTGCAAACTCAAGCCCTGGGCTCTGCTTCCCGCCTCTGAAACGAACTTCCCTCTGCCTCCGTGGACCCACCTAAACCCAGGCCTCTTTGCTAATGTCTCAAAAGTATTAAAACAGAAATCTGAAAACATGTGACCGAGGTCAAGTGTCAGTCTACGTGGTCCGGCCCTGGGCTTGACTCCCGTGTGGCCTGCAGAGCGGGCGGCGGGTCACCACTGTCTGCACTGGGCCCGGTGGCAGAAGGCCTGTGTGCCCCTGAGCCCGCCTCTCCCGGGCCCTCTCCCGGTGCCTCGGGGTCCTTCTCCATGCCAGCCCCCGCCTGGTCCCCCTCTTCCTGGGGCCTCTGGAAAGCGCAGCCTGTCACCCTTTTCCCCAAAGGATTGTTCTCCTCACAAAGGAGGAAACGTCCTGTCCTTATCAGATATCCGGCTCACGCAGAACAGACTGCAGTGAAAACGTATCCCAGAAATCCCGAGGCTGGGAGGTTACCCGGCGGTCACCTCAGTCATCTGAGGCTGCTGAGTGTGTGAGCCCGGGTGGGACAGCCTCCAGGGACCAGCAAGACCTCCCTGAGAAACGCTGAACCCAGTGGCTGAAGCCCTTACACTGCACGTCCCCATGTTCCCCCGACATGCTCTCTCTATAACCTTCTCTTTTTAGACCAGACACAGGGTCCCTGCTCTCCTTTACTCCCAGCGTCACCTCCCCGGGCTGTGTGTTTGGGGGAAAGGGGATGGGAGGCCCCAGGTGTGGCTGTTCTCCAGCTGCCAGGGCACGGGCGGGCTGGGGGTTGTAAGGCCCATTGTCTTAGAGGAACAGGAACACGGCTACAATAGAAGCGCTCAGCAAGCAACAGGCTCCCTACGGTAATGAACATTACTCACCACAGCAGCCCGCCCACCTTGAGAAGTAGGACCGATCAGCATTCCCATTTTACAGAAGAGGAAAGTAAGGCTCAGGGAGGTCATGTGATCAAAGCACCACCTGCACTCGCTGGGCCCGAGCACTGTGTGAAGCGCTTTATGGGCACCGTGTCACCTACTCCTCCCACGCTGTGGGAGGTTTCCTAGTACTAACACCGTCTATAGATATAAATATAAATATAATATGCAAATTGTCCCCGTGGGAGTTTGACCAGAAGACTGATCACTTGTTGTGATGTGTACTGACCACCAGGGGGCAGTGCGGACAAAGGAAGGCCCCAGCCAGCAGCCAGCAGCCAGCAGCCGGGGAAGGGAGGTCCCGGCAGGCAGCTGGAAGGTCCCTGACAGTTGGCCCGGCCGAGGAACCCTACCTGTGTAAAAATTTCGTGCACTGGGACTCCAGTTTTACAATAAGAAACCAGGCTCAGCCAGACCACAGGGGAGCCTGAACATGCCCTTCCCTGTGACCTCCAGCCCTCGGGGAAACATTTCAGGCCACTGGCAAGGCAAAGGCCCCGGAGGGCACCACGTGGGATCCGCACCCCTCCCCCAGGCTGCCCCAGGGAACGGGCCACGAGCTGGGCCACACACAGGCCACGGCTGCATCTGGCTTGCACACAGGAAGCAGGAATCTGTGGCAGAGTCAGCTGGGAGGGCTGAGAGCCATGGGAAGGAGGGAAGGAGGGAAGGAGAGGGTGGCGGAGGTCACAGACCCCGAACGCAGGGGAGGAAGAAGACGCTGTCAGCAGAGGGCTACTGTGTGGCAGTGAGAGTCCCCTTTGTCCTGATAAGGGCAGACAGGAGGCCGGTCTCCAATTATCACACTGCAAAGCCGAGCCCCAGCGTCCCCTCCCACCGGGAGGCCTGCTTCGGCCGCCTCCTCACTGATAACACGACCTTGTCTCTCATGGCCCCCGAGTCGCTTTCCGGAGGAGTGAATCACGTTCTTGTCCACAACAGAGAAGCTATAGGACAAGTCCACGGGGGCCCAGGCAGCACCTCCCGGGTGGTGGGCGGGTCACCGCGGGGTCAGGCCCCGGGCTGCTGGAGAAATGGGCCAGAGGGCGTGGTCTGCGCCGAGACAAGCACAGTGTCTGGGTAATGAGCACAGAGGGGGTCTCCACCAAGGCAGTTCCAATGCTAAGACCTCGAGGACCCCTTTCTTCAAGCTGGTTCCACCTCCTGTGCTCACTCAGAACCGCTGGCTGTGGCTCTGTGTGTGTGTGTGTGTGTGTGTGTGTGTGTGCAGCCGCACTGGGCTCAGCAGGACTCTGATCAGCAAATCATGCCTACACAGGCAGAGGGCCCAGGCGGTGCCAACCATACCCTGGTTCAATCCCATTTCACACCCAACCACACGAAGGCCCTGGCAAGGAAGTGCCTGACCACAAGCCACGTCTTGGCAGGGGCAGAGCCGCCCCGGGAACACACACACACACACACACACACACACACACACACACACACGCAGCCGGGCCGCCTCGGAAGCGCACGAGCAGCTCGCAGGCCCCCCTCCTCCCGTCCCCGCCCACCTGGAACCTGTGCACCAGCTCCAGGGACTGGCTGTCGTTCTGGTCGGCCTCCAGGATGACATCGGTCAGCTTGTGGATGATGACGTCCAGGGGGCCCTGCTCCTCGATCGGCCGGCTGAGGTTCAGCTATGAGGGGAGAGACACAGAGAAGAACTTCAGCCCCCGAGCCCACGGCCCTGCCCGGTCCCCACCCTCCGCACGCCCTCGCAGGGCAGGGCGGGAGGGCCGGCGCCCCTGGGAAACAGGCGGGCCCCGCGGGTGTACTTCCGTCGCCGAGCCCCACGCTGCCCGGGGTGCGGGAGGCACGCGAGGAACCGAGGTGCCCAAGCACCTAAAGTGAGCCATCGCTGTGAAATCGCTTGAGAGAGAGAATATTTACGGAACGCGCCCCCTCGGCCCGACAGCCTGGGTTTTTTCAGGAAGGCCTCGGCGAGGGGAAGTCCCAGCCAGACGTGTGCTGCGGTCCAAGAGGACACTCCGCAACACGACACGCACTCTTAGCAGAGCCGCGGTCTCCATAAATCTGAGCGCGGCTGCTCGAGGCCAGCTGCGTGCACGCCGCAACGGAGCCTGACAGTGAGGGAGCGCGGCTCGCCCTGCTCCCCCGGCGACACCCCGCTGCCACGGGCATGTGTTTATTGTCTCAAGAGCACAAGGGCCCCCGGGGATCGGAGCCGCTGGCTGACAGACAGTCGGCACCACCTGACCCCACGGCAGGAGCACCTGCCAGCAGCCAGGGCGGCCCGACCCGCCAGATGTCTGCCGCCTGCACGCGGGGCCGGGCCTGTGGAGGCAGCAGGCGCCAGCGCGGCACCTGGCTGACCCCCCGGGTGGCCTCGGGAGCAGCCAGATGAGGCACCATCCCCACCCCTGCCCTCGGCCCCACCCTCCCAGCGGGCCTCCCTCCAGGACTGTTTCAAAGTCGTTAGTCAGGAAGGCACAACGACAGCTCCCAATGATGGCTGTCGGAGGCGCAGTGCTAACAACTCAGCGTGCATCCGTTTTGTTCCCAGCCACACGATGAGAAGCGATTTCACAGCTGGGTGGAGAACAGAGGTCTGGAGAAAGCGGGGAGCTGGGACGAAAACAGATCTGAGCCCTCGCTCGTCATTCAGCGCCCCCACCCCTACGCCCTGGGAAGCTGACTCCGGAGCCACGACCCCCTCGCTGCCTTGTCCACCGAGTCCGGGCAATTGGAAGCCCCAATGGGAGATGGGAAGGGGGGAAGGGGATGGGTGGTGGGGATGGGGAAAGAGAGAGAGAGAAAGTGTGTGTCTGGGTGTTTGTTAACCCTCCTCACGCCCCCACCATATTCCTGGCAGCAGCCACAGTCCCCGTGGGCAGGGCAGCCCCTCGCAGAGACTCCTGCTATTCCTAGGGCTCCTGTGCCACCCGCCCTCCCTTCGTCCCCTCAGGCCTGGGGTGGTGACAGCTCCCCCTCCCAGGGTGCCTCCTAGGACCCTGCCCAGATTTAACCGGTTTCAGTTCAACCTTCAGACGGTGCCAGCTCATTCCGGCTGATACCCTCGACTCCTCTTTTTTACTGCCTGCCAGGAAAGATATTAAGGGATTTCCCCTATTAAAAAAAAAGAAAATAACGAAGATTCCCCTTCCCATGGTGACGAGCCTGTGTACAAAACAAAACAGAAAGCGGACCGGTGGTGAGGCCGACCCCCGCTGCCGGGCTCCGGGGCGGGAGAGAGCTGCGGGCCCTCCCAGCAAGCCCGGGGCTGCGGACGATGCCTCCGCCCTCACACACCGGACACCAGGAGCGCGGGAGGAAAAAGGGCCACGGAGGCCACGCACTTGGGACGTGGCCCCGCTGAGGCCTGGACAGGAGCCAAACGGCAACACCCGCGGGCCCAGGCCCCCGCCGAGCTGCCAGGCATCCTGGGCCTGTGCAAAAGCCCCGCTCAGCAATCCCTGCGCCTCAGTTTCTCCTTCAGCCGGAACAGGGCTCTGAGGGGGCCTTCCTGGCTCTGTCTGCAGGTTCTGTATGACAGCCTTTCCCAGAAAGAAAGCAGAAAGTGACAGAAGACAGAGAAGCCGGTGGGAAGTGGGAAAAGAACAGCAGGTTCTCAGAAGGTGCCACGGCCACAGATCCACGTTCGCTGTATCCGGTGGCTCCGCCGAGACAGGCACCGCAAGGAAGAGGCTGGTATTTTCACACCGAGACAGCTACACCCGGAAGAGAACCAGGTCCCACGAGGGATGCTGGCCGAAACTCCCTCCCCCTGAGAACTTCCCGGGTGTCCCGGGCAGCACGAGGGACGGAAATCAGCCCGGGGAGCCGGGGGTCCCAGGCGAAAGAGGGACACCCTGTCTCCTCCTTGCCCGGCATCGGCCAGGGCCTGTAGACCTGACAACCACAGGCTGTTTGGAAAATAAGCTCTCTGCGTTCCCGGCTGCTCCGCGGAAGGTAAACAGTCAAGTTCTGGACGCCGGCCACCTTCCTTTGTGTATTTTCCAAGCATTTTTATGCCAGTATGACCCTTTCAGTATAACACATCAGCCTGCCTGGTCCCTCCCGGCCATCCCTCCCTGCAGTGTCTTTGCTGAGGCCGAAGCCGGCGCCTCGGATGGGCGTCTGGCAGGGCTTTCCTGGTGGCCAGAGAGGCTCAGCGGGGCTTCCACCTCCCCCACGTCTGGGGAGGAGGAGACCGACAGCTCCCTCAGGAGGGGCCTCCGAGGACAGGATGTGCCAGAGGAGGGACCCTCAGAGGAGGGGGATGCCCGACCCTCAGAGGAGGGGGATGCCCCAGAGGAGGGACCCTCAGAGGAGGGGGATGCCCCAGAGGAGGGACCCTCAGAGGAGGGGGATGCCCCAGAGGAGGGACCCTCAGAGGAGGGGGATGCCCCAGAGGAGGGACCCTCAGAGGAGGGGGATGTCTGAGGAGGGACCCTCAGAGGAGGGGGATGTCTGAGGAGGGACCCTCAGAGGAGGGGGATGCCCCAGAGGAGGGACCCTCAGAGGAGGGAGATGCCCCGGAGGAGGGACCCTCAGAGGAGGGGGATGCCCCGGAGGAGGGACCCTCAGAGGAGGGGGATGCCCCAGAGGAGGGACCCTCAGAGGAGGGGGATGCCCCAGAGGAGGGACCCTCAGAGGAGGGGGATGTCCCAGTGGAGGGACCCTCAGAGGAGGGGATGCCCCGGAGGAGGGACCCTCAGAGGAGGGGGATGCCCCAGAGGAGGGACCCTCAGGGGAGGGGGATGCCCCAGAGGAGGGACCCTCAGAGGAGGGGGATGCCCCAGAGGAGGGACCCTCAGAGGAGGGGGATGCCCCAGTGGAGGGACCCTCAGAGGAAGGGGATGCCCCGGAGGAGGGACCCTCAGAGGAGGGGGATGCCCCAGTGGAGGGACCCTCAGAGGAAGGGGATGCCCCAGAGGAGGGACCCTCAGAGGAGGGGGATGCCCCAGAGGAGGGACCCTCAGAGGAGGGGGATGCCCCAGAGGAGGGACCCTCAGAGGAGGGGGATGCCCCAGAGGAGGGACCCTCAGAGGAGGGGGATGCCCCAGAGGAGGGACCCTCAGAGGAGGGGGATGCCCCAGAGGAGGGGCCCTCAGAGGAGGGGGATGCCAGAGGAGGGACCCTCAGAGGGAGGGGGATGCCAGAGGAGGGACCCTCAGAGGGGCACGCGCCTCTGTTTCCCAGAGGGGGCGGGGGTAGGGGCTCAGGCAGAAGCGAACTCATTTCCATCGTGAACTTTTGTCTTCCTGGCCCCGCTCTGTCCCCAGAAAACACGTTCCAGGGGACTTGTTCTTTTCCACGGAAGGGGCTCGATCGGTCTCCCTCTGTGAGCAACAAGGCTTCTCAGTGAAAGGCCGCCTCTGAGGCCGGGGAGGTCTGCGGGCACCGCGCTTCCGAGTCACGCCATCCCGGGAGGCCAACGCTGGGTCCCGGAGGAACAAGGGCCCACTGTTCCCGCGGCGAGGCGGGCTGGCGGCGGGGGAGGGCCGGGAGGAGAAACAAAGCCTGCAAACCCCAGTGGTGGAAAGTCACCTCCAGCTCCAAACAGGCAGCCCAGCCATGCCAGCGGCAGCCGAGGCAGGAGGCTCTGCCTCCCCACCTTCCCGCCGCCTGGTCAGGACGCCACCGCAAGCGGGCTGCAGCAGGCCGCGTATCTGATCGGTGCCTCGGTTTCCCCGTTCATAAAATAAGGATGTGACTGTGTCTCTACACCGCTCGGGGCTGCTGAGATGGGTGAGCACATTGGCTCATGGCTGCGGCACAGGGCGGTGTTCAGCCATGCAGGCCGTTACCCCCGTGCCGAGTGCTCAGGACAACACTTCTGCTCGCTCGCTCCCTTCTTCCACAGGCACTTCCTGGGCACCTGCTGTGGGCCAGGCCCCTGCCCTCTCCTGACGGGCAGAGAGCCCTGGTTCTCTGGGGAGGCAGACTCAGGCGAGAAAGACAGCCACATGCAGCTCCGTGTGCCACGGGGAGACACGCCCCTCCGCAGGGACTGCCCGCCTGCCCCAGAGCCCCGGTCCACACCGTGAGCTCCGACTTGTGTCCCAAAGCCCAGCTCAAAAGTTCATCTTCTAACAACTCACCCTCCCCACGCAGGATGGCTCAATGTGTGCTGAATGCAGACCGCGCTTTAAAGAAAAACCGAACATTGAGACCAACCAGAACAGACGGTCCAGGAAGCAGGGTGCCCCTTCCCTGCCCTGGGATCAGAAGCAGTCTCCTAGAGGAGCAGGTGTCTAGGCCAAGCCCCGGAGGGAGAGGGCGGGGAAGAGGGGGGAGACCGGGGAGAAGGCAGCGACGGGACAGAGAACTCGCCTGCACGGAACACCCTTAGTGTCCATTCCAAACGCCTCAGCGCCCCAGGCCCCACCTCTGCCGAAAAGGGCGTGTCCGACGGCACTGACCTCTGGCAGGCACCTCGGGAGGGTCGCCCACGACCCCCTCTCATGCCTCCTCTGCAGGCAGGAAGCAGAGGGTCCCATAGGAGCTGCCAAGGCCCAGAGGAGGGCCAGGCGCCTCTCATGAGCAGGACTCCGCTGTGGTACAAACTAACAAAGATTCGGTATGTTAAGCCAAAATGTGGGGCGGTATATGCACTCGCCATGAGCCTAGCCCAGTGGTCGGCAAACTCTTTAGTCCACAGAGCCAAATATCAACAGTACAGCGACTGACATGTCTTCGGAGAGCCACATTTTTTAAAACTTAAACTTCTTCTAACGCCACTTCTTCAACATAGACTCGCCCGGGCCGTGGTATTTTGTGGAAGAGCCCCACACTCAAGGGGCCGAAGAGCCGTAGGTGGCTCGCGAGCCGTGGTTTGCTGACCACGGGCCTAGCCCACCTAACACAGTCCCCAAAGGGAGAACGTGGGGGGCTGCAGGAAGAAAGCAAAGGCGGGGGGGGTTCTCAGCTGTATTCCCGGCTCTCCCTCCCCCAAACCTCCCCACGGGCTGCCCTGACATGCTCAATAACCAGCTAAAGACGAAAGGAACAGAAACCTGGCTCCGAGCCCCACCGCCGGCCGCTGCTCTGTGGATGCAGAACGCAATGTGCTGTATGACCCGGAAACAGTCAAACAGGATGCATGGGACCTGCCGCTGAGAAGGCCCCGGGGAAGCCAGCGTGGGGGTCTGGCAGGTGACGGCCTGGCCTGTGCGGTCTCCCCGCTCTGGGAACCTCGGCGTTGATCCTGACATGGGTGCGCACGCCGCTCTCGCACCCGTGTCCTGTGCCGGGGTCTGTTCTAAACGCTTTACACGCATTAACTCATTAAGTGCTCACAGCAGCCGGAGGCGGGGACCAGGAGGGAGGCACCGCGGTAACAGCCTGCCGAGGCCTCGATGCTCACGGCCACCCTCGGCCAGACCTGGCCAAGGAGCCTGGCGGAGACACAAGCTCCTTGAATGTCCTGGATGACAGATCTTCTGTTCTAGGGAAGCCACGCCTGGTGGGCTCCTGGGTGAGGGCCGGTCACCAGAAAGACCAAGCCATGCCTGGTAGCTTCAGTCCCATCCTCCAATCCCCAGGAAAGGGGGAGAGGCTGGGCAGTAAGCTGATTGCTGGGTCTTGCCCATGGATGGAGCTTCCATAAAAATCCCAAGGGTGTGGGTCCGGGACTCCTGGGCTGCTGACCTCACGGAGGGGCTGGCGGGCGGCTCCCTCCAGGAGACCGTGGGAGCCGTGTCCCCTCCCACAGACCCTGCCCGACGCACCTCTCCCACCTGTGTGTCCAACTATCTCCTTTCTCATATCCTTTACAGCGAGCCGGTCACCAGTACGGGGCTGGGGTTCTTGGGTTCTGTGAGCCATTCCAGCACATCTATCGTCCCAAGGACGGGGGTGGTGGGAACCTCCAACTTTTAGACAACTGGTCCGGAGCACAGGTAACCGCCTGCACTTGAGGCTGACATCCGAAGGGGGCAGGGGAGGGGAGGCAGCCTTGTGGGCCTTTGAACCGGCGGGGTCTGCTGCTAACTGGGCGAGGTAGGCAGTGTTAGAACCGAGTCACACTGCAGGACACCCGGCTGGAGCGGCCGAGCTGCTTGATCTGAGGAGAACTCCCCCCGCCTGGTGTGGCGGGACGGAAGGTGAGGGAGAAACACAGGCGTGTGTCTTTCCTACTGAACGGCGCCCTCGATAAACGCCAGCTATTCTGCTCCCTATTCTTTTTTTCTTTTCTTTTTTTTTAATATATTTTATTGATTTTTTACAGAGAGGAGGAGAGAGGGACAGAGAGTAAGAAACGTCCTCTTGCACACCCCCTACCGGGGATGTGCCCGCAACCAACGTACATGCCCTTGACCGGAATCGAACCTGGGACCTTTCAGTCCGCAGACCGACGCTCTACCACTGAGCTAAACCGGTTCCGGCATCTGCTCCCTATTCTTACCATCTGCCTTATTACTGACCAGGGGACATTTTCCTGACTTTCTGTCAAGAGCTTGAGTACAGACCAGAATGTGAATTTTGCAAAGCTAGAACACTTGTTACTAACTACCGTGTTTCCCCGAAAATAAGACATCCTCCGAAAATAAGGCCTAGCGCCTGGAAAGATAAGACATCCCCTGAAAATAAGACCTAGCACAACTTTGGGAGAAAAAATTAATATAAGACACTGTCTTATTTTCGGGGAAACAGGGTAACATTAGACTCCTCAAAAGTACTTGTTGCTACAATAAAACGTATCATCGGTGTTAATGATGCTGAACATTTTAAAACTGAGTCCGGACCACACAGAATTCTAATAAGCACCGGGATGCAGACGAGGACGCCGAGCCACAGAGGCGAGGAACTGGCCCCGGTCCGAGGGAGTCACAGCTGCACAGGGACAGGTCTCTCTCCAGCCACCGCCAGATAACTAGCCTCTAAACTAGGGGTGTCGAACTCAATCAGAGAAGGGGCCAAAATCTAAAATCCAGCCTAAATCGCGGGCCGAATGGTTTACTGAACAGTCATAAACTGTCATTGTGATGGAAACGCAGCGGAGTGCAGTGATGACAGCGCGGTGCGGGCCACACTGCAAGGCCTGGCGGGACGGATTTGGCCCGCGGGCCTTGTGTTTGACACATGTGCTCTAAACCAAAAGGTGTCGCTGGCGCCCGGGCTCCCTTCCCGTCCCTTCTCCCTCCATTCACACCTGCAGAGCGGTGTGTGTTCAGCTGCGACATCAGTGGAAGGCGGCCAGATCAAAAGTGTTGTCTCGACCAAGGTCCAGACAAAAGGGCCCGGATGAAAGGCGAGGGTGTGGATCTGATTGCCTCCTTCGCACTCTCTGAGGATCTGAGGAGGGGACAGGACTGCCACCTCCCATGTGTAAAGGCCCGTCAGGCAGCAGCTGGTGCCTCGTGGACAGACTTCAAAAGGGAGCGCGGCCTGGGCGGATGCAGCCCTGGTCCCGTTTCAGAGCGGCTGGCTGCGAGCGACAGGTCGGGGAGAGGGGCTTTTCCCTGGTGAGAGCCACTCGCGTGCCCAGAGGACTTCACGGGGGGACTCAGAGAGGCCAGGAGCTGAAGGGTCACAGCAGGCTGCCGCCCAGCAGCCTCTGACCCAGGCTGGGCCTTTGCTTCCTCACCCAATTCCCCGATTTCTCAGCAGCTGGGGTCTCGTTACCGGGGCAAGGAGCGGAAACAGCCATCTGCGTAAGGCGGAAGAGGGGACACCCCTTCTCCCCTGGAAGATGAGGGCCCAGTCGACGAAATGGCCTCGCGATGAGGCAGGTACCTTGCCGCTCCAAAGCTCTGGCGATTTGACAGCTGACTTGACTTCACAGAGCCAGGAAAATTACACCCGCTCAGCAAGCACGGCTCCTGGAGAACAGGATTCAAACTCTCAGGAGCTAAGAAGACCCTGGGCTGCATCCAATGCGAGGGAGCCAGGCTCAAGAGCAGATTAAAAGGAGAGCCCAGCTGGCGTGGACCAATGGCTGAGCGTCAACCTGTGAACCTGGAGGTCACAGTTCAATTATTCCGGATCCGGTTGCGGGCTCGATCCCCAATAAGGGGCGTGCAAGAGGCAGCCAGTCAGTGATTCTCTCTGATCATTGATGTTTCTCTCTCTCTCCCCCTCCCCCTTCTTCTCTGAAATCAATAAAAAATATTCTTGAAAAAGGATAGGGTCACACCCTTTGACCCAGCAAGCCCACTGCTGGGATGCTGGCCTGAGGAAAAAGAAATAATCAGCAGGCTACCACCACTTCCGGCCCGGAGAGCAGAATAATCAGTGAGGAGAGACACAGAATGCGTGTCCCCCAAACAGGGGACCGGCTAAGCCATGACGGGCACACCCACACCAGAGGACACTGAAGGGCAACTGGGACTCTCTCTCTCCCCTAAAACCAGTGGAAACATACCCTGCCGCGAGGCATAAAAACAAACAAACAACAGGGAGGTGTGGGAGGCGGTGGAATAGACAGTAAGCTGGAGAGGCCACCAGACGCCATCAGATGTGACAGGAAGAGAATTAAGCTGCACTGTGACCAGCCTGTGAGGTCTGGGTCGCTGGTTACAGTGGCTGAGCTTACAGCCAGGAAACGCTCTGCCCAGCGCCAGGCCTCCGGTACCGAGAACAGATGGAGGAAGGCAGAGTGGTGGACAGAGCCTGGGCCTTCCGTCCGTGGCCTCCAATCCCTGAGCCTCTGTTTCCTCGTCTGTAAAAGGGAGCCACGGACGCCTGCCTCCAGCGCCTGACGAGATGTTGGTAAAGCCTCAGCGTCCGCCAGGCCCGCAGCGGGCCCTCCGGAGCCGTTCAGGGAGCAGGGCACCCGCTCTCCCTTCCCGGAGCCTCTCTGCGCTTGGTCCCTCCAGGTCCTCATCTGTCACAGTTCTTGCTGGACCCTCCACCTCCGACGCTACTAGTAATAGCTGCTCGGGTTCAGACGGGACCTTTCTGAGCACCCGGGGCCCTGGCACGATGCTCACTCCCCTGGCGAGTTGCAGAAGAGCTCTCCTTGGCCTGGGCACCCTCGCCGAGGTCAGCGATCCTGCCCTGTTCCTCCCTGTGACCCATGCAAGGCCTGGCACAGTGCCCAGCTGTGCCAGGAACCAGCAAACACGCACTGAATTCATTCCCCAGAGCCGGAGACGCAGACATACATCCGCCCACCCACTCGCCCATTCACTCACAGAGCATTCATTGAGCATTGACACATGACCCCTCCAAGTAAATGTTACCCTCCATTAAGAAAACGAAGATATTGTAGTTTCGGTGATTCGGCCAAAGTCACTGCCAGTAAGAGACAGACCCAAGGGATTTCTGACCAAACTCTTACTGCTCCTTCCCCCACAGCCACCACCCCACTGTCTTCCCAAACTGCCCTCACCCACCCCCCAGGCCTAGCTAGACTGGACCCCAAGGACCCCAGGCCTCACACACCCACGTTGGGCTCGGAGTGGGAGGCCTCCACAGGACCCGCTGGAGAAAGCTCCAGAAGTCACACAGACCAGGGAACTAACACGACGCCTCCCTCAGGAAGCAGTGTCTGAGCCGAGACCTGGAGGACCCCGATCAGCCAGGCCCGGGAGGAGCCATGCCAGCGAGGGCCCGAACAGAGGCGGTGTTTAGTGGGTCTCCTTTAATGCGAGGGGGGCACGGGGATGGGCAGGTTGTGCAGAGCCTCCAAGGGCCCATCCGAAGCTGGGAGTCCCCAGCCCCTGGAGGGCTCGGCGGGGAGTGATGCCTCCCTTCCCTTTGAAGAGACCACGCTGGAAGCTGACAGACGTCGGCGCCAACACCCTGCCTGGTCTCTGCTGGAAGCACTCAGCACCCAGCAGTTGTCATGTTTATGGCCCACAGAGCAGGGGACTTAGGTGAGGACTTCAGTGGGTGGCACTTTGAAGAGTAGGGGCCTGGCACGGATGCCCTGTGATGCGAGGCCATCGTTGTTCTTGTCTGTACCCTGGGGGGGTCTGTCTAATTTTCAACGAGGACCACAGACCCCTCGGAGGCCCCCGGGTCTGGCGCCGAGAGCTCCTGGTGTGAGAACAGAGCCCACCCCCGCTGGGATGCCCACGTCCTGTCCCAAACCAGCTTCCTTCTCCCCTGCTCCACCCCAGCTCCTGCCTTAGGATACTTTTTGCTGCTGACAACGGAAAACATGTTGCAACGTTCCCTCCAGCTCCATGTTGCTCCCAGAAAGGCAACCGGCAGCCCCAGGCACAACTGCTGAGAAGTCTCCATGCCAAAAATACCCGCGCGCTGCGCAGCCTCTGACAACGAGGGGAACCTGGGAGTTAAACATCTACTAAGCCCACAGAGATTAACGTGTAAGCCCCAAAGAACACTCTTTCTCTCTTCATTTCTTTCCAGTCCAAAGGCAGCGGTCCTTCGGGCAGTTTCCAAACTGGCATTGGACACAAAGTTAATGACGGAATTCTTTACAACATCAAACGCATTCCCGGAAAAAGACGTGCTCAGAATCCCTTGAAAGGCGCTGGCGTGTGTCCGGGTAAACAGGCGTGTTCTGGGCAGGGCGTCTCCAGTGCTCCCAGGTGCTCACGTACACGGGGACCATGACAGCAGCGTTAGAAATGGGCGTTGGAACCCCTCCCACCTCAACTGGGAGAAACCTAGAGAAGAATGCCAGGTCCCAGAAATCTGGAGACTTGGCAGAATCAGCACAGGTGCCCCTAGAAGATGTGTGACCCACTTCTGCTTGCCATCGGGAGGAAGCCCCCAGGTATTGCGTGTGCGCCACGCCGGGAGGAGCAGCCTGACGCCTGTGGACATCGGCAGGTTAGCGGCATCCTGGAGTAGCCATGATGACCGTGGGGGGCTGCAGAGACTTGCGATGGGGAGACCATGTTCTGTGGACTGTAGTGCCCCCCACGCCTCCGAGCAGCTGCCTTTAGCTCCGCTTTGAAGCCAGGCAGTGGGGGACAATGGCGAGATAGCTCGCATACCCTATGAGCCAGCCCCTGGGCCTCCAGCTAAACCGGGTCAGCTTCCTGACACCAGGGCAGCAGCTGCTCAGAAGCCGCTGAGGAACCTCGACACAGAGACGCCCGGGGAGACTCAGAGCGAAAACAGATCCGTGAAAGCACGCCTGGCGCGGGGGGCGCGGCGCCCGAGAGCGGGCGGCGGGGGGAAACCAGGCACGGGTTTTTCCCGGGTCTACAAATCACATCAGCAAATTCACACGTGTCATCTCAGATCCTTCTGAGGCCTGTGACTAAGCGTAACTCTGTATTGCTGCCATCCTATAGGTGAGGAGGGCCAGGGTCAAGGACGGCTTCCTGAGGTGGGGGATGTCAGGTTCAAACTCACTGCTTGAGCACACTCGCACCTCAGAGGAACTCAAAGCAGCAGTCACGTCCTGGCTGGTGTGGCTCAGTTAGTTGGATTGTCGTCCTGAGCATCGAAGGGTTACCAGTTCGATTCCCAGGTGGTGGGCTCGATCCCCAGTGTGGGGCATGCAGGAGGCGATCGGTGTTGTCTTGCATCAATGTTTCTTTCCCTTTCTCTCTCTCTCTCTCTCTCTCTCTCTGTCTCTCTCTCTCTCTCTCTCTCTCTCCCCCCCCCCCCTTTCCCTCTTCCTCTCCCTAAAAATCAATTTTACAAAACCTTTAAGCAGCAGCCATTACGTCAGCTGGCAGGGTGACCTTGCCTAGACAGTTACCTTCTGTCATCTGAGCAGGAACCTTGAGAATGTCCCATGGCAGTGGCCAACTTACTCTGCCCCATCCAACATTCCCTCCTGTGGGCCAGGCTCGATGAGGGGCCCAGGCATCAGACCCTGAGCTGGGCAGAGAGGAAACAGCCAGCAACTGGCAAGCAGCGACCACAGGGACAGGGCAGGGGTCCCCATGTAAAGAGGCCGAGTCAGACAAGAGGTGGGAGCCTGCCAGGACAGGAGAGGGGCGGAGGCCACGCTGGCAGGGGGTTACAGTGGCCCCAGGGGCCTCGGGGGCCAAGGCGGGAGAGAATGGCCTGGTGTGTGTAGCAGGATGGGACCAGGGCACAGGAGGGGCAAACAGAAAAGTCTAGAATGAGGGCACTAATGGTGGAGGCGAGGGGAGCAGCAGATACACAGCAAGAGTGGCAAGGGCCACGGATGGATGGGCTACACACCGGACAGAATCCCATCGGGGTGCAGGTGGGGTGCTCCGAAGCCGGGAACGGGGAGAAGTGCCTGAAGCAGGCTAACGTTCTCCCCAACCCGAGCCAACACCTTCCTCCCAGGCCTCCCCTTCCCCCCAGCATCCTGCCCCAGCAGTCCCCCCAGGCTGGCTGACTTAGGAGGTAGTTTCCCCTCAGATAGGTGCAGAGGTTCCTATGGCAACCACACCACCCTCTCTGCAGGAGGGCAAGACTGGAAAGCCCATACCCGCCGAAGGCAAACCACTGGGTTTACTGGAATGCAGAGGGGCCCTCCTTGTTCTGACCCAGAAAACTCTCTCTGGGGACCCTACAGGTCTCCTCCGAGGGTGACTCCAGTTCCTCTGCCCAGTTCCGCCTCTACTCATGCGTGTTTTTCTAGAACCTCCCACAAGGAACGGACATGGGAGGTGGGCTCTGACGGTCTGTCTGCTGTGCTTCCCCAGTCAGAAGGCAGGGGGTGTCCTCGTCACCTGGGGACCGGAGACCTTGACCCGGTGTGAGGTGGGGCCTCGGCGAACGTCTGTGGCTGGGTCCAGCCAGGAACTGAGATGAGAACTGCAAAGGTGAGCTCGGTGAGGGCAGAGAGGAACTGGCATGGTGTGGGCACAGAGGGTCAGTGCCCGCGCCCGGGACCCACGCCTGCACACCTTCCCTTGGTCCCAGGCCTGAGGGGTGCCCTCCACCTCGACGTGCCACCTCCCACGGTCCCCCTCGCCTCTCCAGCCTGGCAGCTCCGTGGACACCTTCTCCTCCCCTACCCTCTCCAAGCAGCAGTGACGGCTCGCACTGCGGGCACCCGCCGCCGACAAGCCAGCCCTCTCCTGGGTCCTCCCTCTCCCCGCGGGGCTTTGCTGTCTCCCAGGACAACAGTGCCCAGTCCTGTCACCATCCCCTTTCAAACAAGCACCCCCACTCTGCTGCTGCTGGTCTCTGGGATCCTGGTCACCCCACTTCACCGTCATTCATTCAAGACACAGAAACCACGCCCCGTGGGAGCCTAACCCCCTGCACCAGGGCGAGGGCGGCCTCTGCGGGCACACACTGCCATGTGGCGTGAGGCAGGAACAGAAAGGCCCAGAAGGGCGCCGTGGGACACGAAGGTGCGGTTGCTCAGGCCGGTCAGGAAGTCGGCTCGAGGCAGTGGCTGGGGAGCTGGCTGTGACGACAGCGATGTGCCGTCTGCAAACATTTACCAGGACGCCCCCAGCGAGCCTCACAGACCACAGGCGACCGAGATTCTGCCTCTTGAGGTGGGAGGTCAGCAGATGGCCTAAGAGGCAGAGTTACTTTGGAAACAAGGTTTGAAGAGCAGGCTACTGGAAGGGGGGAGACTCAGGGCAGCAAACACCTGCGTGGCTGGTCCCCATTGACAAGTCGGAAGCAGTGGCCTGCAGGGCACTGCTGTGCCATCCAGGACGGCATCCCACTGCTGACCGGTGCCTGGTGCCTGGCAGCACCTCCCTACATGTCAGCACCGGGGGAGAGCAGAGCCAGGATTCAATCTGCCGGGTCAGCCTGGGGCCTGGAAGCCAGGCCTCGGCATGTGGCTGGGCCAGTGTTCCACAGGGGTCTGAGGCCCAGGCTTTGGGCCGGGCCTGGACAGTCTAGACAAGCCTCAGCAGGAGAGGTATGGGTGTTGCCAGGCGGCCCCTCCCCAGCCAGACGTGAGCACTCTGGTGAGCAATGCGTGCTTTTCTTACTCCTAAGGAGCATCCTTAGCGAGAAGGAGCAGGTGGGAGGGTGTTCCTCAAGGCCTCTCTTCCTCAAGACATGCGGGCTTGGCAAAAAGCACCCATCATGTGGTCAGCAAACCCTGCCCCCTCCCCAGGGAGAGAGGACAGCCAGGTGCATGCTGTCCCTGTCCCGCTGGGTGCTCTCCTTGTAGCATCGACCGGGCCTCACAAGGGTGCAAGGGGCTGAAATGGCCAAAGGACACGTGGTCAGGCCATGCTGGTCAGCGGCTGTGTCGGCATGAGAAACACTGCAAACGTCTCGTTGAGGTTTAAGATAAAACCACAGACACTGCGAGAACAGCAGAACGGTGACTTACGCCCCTCGGCACACACCGCAGACTTCACGTTCTGCTGGCATCTCCATCAATGAATGAGGGTGGCTCCTCCAAGCATTAGCGGGGACCTACAGGCCACAGGATCCTCCAGGGTCCCCTTCTGCCTGCTGGTAGCACCTCCTCACTGCTCCCCACAGTCTCAGCAGCAATCTGAACCCCACCCATCGGGAGGGGAGGAGCAGGACTCACTGGTGTCAGCCCCCAGGCGGGGAGGGGCTCTCCCATTAGCTGCGATAATGACTTTCCAAGGCACAGACCCAGCGCCCGGGAACACTGACCCTATTCTCTCAGCTCCGGGGTCACGACCAAAACCACACACCGCCTCCTCTCCCACTCATCTCCATACCCGGGCGGGGGCGGGGGGCGCGACGTGGGAAATGCTAAGAAAAACCTCCCAGAGGAAGAGCGAGGAGGGGTCGGAGAGACTGGCAGCTGCCACGGGAAAGGTGTCCACGAAGGAAGAGGGCGCAGCCCCCAGACCCTGTGCCCGGGGGCCGCTGGAGAGCTGGGCGGACCCAGAACAGCCTCCCTGCAGCGAGGACCCCGCTGTCCCCCAGCCCCACCCCCACCCCCTCGACAGTGCCCCTTTCTTCTCGGACACTGACCCGTTTGTCAGGGCTGTTTGGGGACAAGGCCGGCCTGAGGGCTGTTCCCTGCTCCCTGGGTGAACTCCCAGTCAGGGGCATGGCCCAGCGGGGGCAACCTCGATCCCTGGGGAGCCACACAGAACCCCCTGGCCTGAGCAAGCCTCCCTGACGTCCCCCTGATCCCTGGGCCCCTCCCATGGTCACCAGGAAGGAGGGCGTGTCCTCACGGGGGAGGTCAGATGCCACCAAGGGAGGGGCGGGGCTCTGCCTGGCCAGGGGTCAAATTCACACTAACCTCTAACAAAATTTCACATTTTAATAAGGACTGTTAGGTAGTTCCAGAAACGTGAAGGCCGGGTCTCATGTTGGAACGAAGTGGCTACCGCAGGTGAAGGCCAGCCAGGTTCCCATCTCCCTCCAGATCTGCCCCCCCCCTCAGAGCAGCCTAAACCGGACAGCCAGCTGCAGGCTCCACTTCACCAAGGGGAGCCAGGCCTGGACTCAGGAACACCAGACTGAAGACTGCGGGGCTGGGACAAAAACCCGGCTTCAGAGGGTGCCGTCTGAGAGCCTAAGGCACGGCAAAATCCCGCCTGACGCCCCGAGAACCCCAAACGGGACACGGGCTGCCTCTGCTCACCTGGAGCTCAGGTCTCGTGTCCCACAGTGGAGACGGTGACAACCAGGCAGGCTGGGAAGATAGCAGATGTGGTGACAAAGTAGTGAGGCTTTAAAAACTCCTGATCACATGAACGCCTGCTCATTCACTGTCAGAGACGCTGAAATCCCATGTTACTGTGTGCAGCAGACAATTCTTCCTTGATCGCAGAGAGCCAATAATATGTTACTGGACAAAACCTCCAATGCTGATATATTCTTCCCAAAATTGGAATCCTACTAAACAGGTTTGGATCCTACTTTTTCATGAACATTTTCCTATAGCACTGTAGATTCTTCTAAGCCACTGTCATTGAAAGATCAGTAAAGCATAACTCAGTTAACCAACTCCCCGCCATTTAACATTTGATTGTTTCTAATTGTACAATAACATAAAAAAAGAGATTAAATTGCATCCCATAGACTCTTTTTTAAAAGGAAAAGAAGCCGAAACCAGTTTGGCTCAGTGGTAGAGCGTTGGTCTGCGGATGGAAGGGTCCTGGATTCGATTCCAGTCAAGGGCATGTACATTGGTTGCGGGCACATCCCCAGTTGGGGGTGTGCAAGAGGCAGCTGGTTGATGTTTCTCTCTCATTGACATTTCTAGCTCTCTGTCTCTCTCCCTTCCTATCTGTAAAATATCAATAAAAAATATATTTTTTTTTAAAGGGAAAAAAGCCCACTGGTGTGGCTCAGCTGGTTGAGTGCCACCCCATGCACCAGGATGCCACTGGTTCAATTCCTGGTCAAGGGCACAGGCCTGGGCTGCAGGCTCAATACCCAGTAGGGGGAGTGGAGGAAGCAGAGGATCAATGTTTCTCTCTCACATTGATGTTTCTTTCTTTCTCTCCCTCTGCCTGCCTCTCTCTGAAATAAAAAACAAAAATATTAGAAAATAATAAAAAAACAAAAAGGAAATAAGAGGGGGGATAAATGGTAACAGAAGGAGACTGGACTTGGGGTGGTAAAAACACAATTCAACAAACAGATGATGTATTACAGCAGCGTTTTTCAGATGTTGCCTGGTGTGCCGTAGGTGCAGACAAGACAAGAATTTTATAATTTTTCACTATTTTGTTTACTTAATATTTCATAATAAAGTAATTATAAAATACTTTCTTTGTGTTTATTTGATTCCTATTCAAGAGAATTACTTTATATATAGTCAATATAGGCACAGAGTTAAATTTTTTAACATTTTCTAATGGTGGTGTGCCTCATGATTTTTTTCATGAAACAAGTGTGCCTTTGCCCAAAAAAGGTTGAAAAACACTGTATTACAGAATTGCACATCTGAAACCTAAGTAACATGATTAACCAATGTCAGCTCAATAAACTCAATAAAAATTAACAAAAGGGAAAGAAGAGTGGGATCTGTTTAAACCTGAAAAGTGATTTTCCTGAAGACGGAGAGGAAAGTTCCAAACAACTACCTAAAAATGTACTCAGTGGAAAACCTAATTTCCTAGCGCTGCCCGAAAATAAGATGTTCAATAACTATTTCCAATAACCTGTGACCGAGTTCTTGCTCAGTTCCTCTCTGAAACCCCCTGACATGCAGCCAACTCGCTAAAGCATTGGCTTGAGGCTGTAGCTCACCTGTTTTGAGGGCACTGATCAAACCGCGGACAGGCTGAGACCAGGACCAGGGCTGAGTTGGGCCCTTTTCCAACTTGAAGAAAAGTTCTGGTACTTGGCCTGTGCTCTGTCTGCGTTTCTGGGGGGGCCTGGGGTTTGTGGGGGACCCAGGTCCTGGCGTCAGGAACACAGGGACATGCTAATGGCCGGAGAAAGGGAGAGAAGCCACAGCAAAGAAAAGAAGATCTAAGTTTTAAACCTATCCCTATATTGACTTGAAGTCTAAATCCCTTTTTGCCCGGCTATTGCCAGGATAAGAAAACCAGGCTGCCCACCGAGGCTCACACCTGGAGGATGAAGTCCTAGAAATTTCTTAGCATTGCCACAAAATATTGACCCAGGTTGGCCACAGGTGGGCTCGCGGCCACAGATGTGAAGCAGGGGCTCAGAGAGGGAAAAGGACTTGTCAGCAGGCGCACAGCTGAGGGGGCCGGGATTCAAGTGCACCTGTGTGTGTGGAGAAGCCAGCAAGGGTGTCCTGGGCGGGGCAGGTGACAAGACGAGCCAGGCAGACTTCTGAAAGCAGGAGGAAGAGGAGGAAAGCACAAGACAAGTTGGGATAGGAATTGCAAAAGCCCGCCTGCTCGCAGGGGTCATTGCAATAGCACAGGCATGGGTCAACCCACTAACCATTATTTCCCTCAGGGCTGTTACCAACAGGAAATTCCATGCGACCCCGTCATGTGGCGAAATGCCAGGCTGGGTCCACACTGGCAGGGCGGCCTCACCCCACCCAGCCTGCCCGCCTGCAGGAACAAAGTTCGCCTGTCAGGAGTGTGCTGGGGGGGGGGGGGGGGGGGGGGGCCTGGGCCTGGCTGGAGGAAGCAAATTCTTATCTCAGGCCCGGCCTGATTAAAGCCAGACTCGATAACCGAGGCTGGAGGTGTTGTAACCCGGTACCTGTTACAGGAGCACATCGGGGTCCTGGAGGTCACGCTCCAACCACAACCTCTCCCTGTCCTGTCAGCAGCAGGCCCGGCGTCCTGCCCGGCCCTGCCCACACCAGCGCCCCCGGCCGCCTGGCAGCCCACCCATCCCTTTCTGCAACTCTGGTTCCGACTTTGTCCTCGGGACCTTCACTTTGTCCTCAGTACCCAAGTCCGCTTTTCACGCACCATCCCCCCTTCCCCTTCCCCGGAACTCAACTCCTCTGGTCACCCTGGGATCCAGCCCGTGAATGGCCACGCTCTGGCCTCTCTCCCCCTCTGCCTGCCTGTCACGTAGGAGGCCAGAGGAATCCCGGGAGGTGAGGAGGAAAGGGGGGAAGAGACAAAGAGAGAAGCACGGAAGAAATGCCCAGAGGAAAGGTAAGCACGGAAGAGGCTGGTGTGTGGCAGCAGGAATGGCGGGAACTATGGGCAACTGGTTTAACTACGGCAGCTGACTCAAAGGAAAGTGTGCAAGTCCTGTGTGGGCCAAGCTCGGCACTGGGAGGCCAGATACTGTCCAAGTACAACGTCTGGCCCACGACCCTCTGCTCAGCGTGGGCAGCTGAGGCCCAGACACAAGGAATTGGGAACGTGACGTGACGGAAGTCTCAGTGGTAACTACTAAGTCAGGACAAAACCCAGCCCCCACTCAGGCCCGTGCTAACGAACCCTCTCCGGCCCGCTGAGTGCTGCTGCAGGAGGCGAGGGCAGAAGATAAGGCAGACGTGGACGGTCCGTCCGCAGGGCCCTCCAGATAAGGACTGCGTGCGGTCCATACAAGAGCCTGGGGCTGATTCACAGGCAGTAACTGACCGTCCAACTCTGGGGTGTCTCGGATCCCGGAGGAGTGGTCACAGCACTGTAGGCTGGAGAGAGGGGTGTGGTCTCCACGTACAGGCCCGGCTGGAAGGGCCGCCTCAAGCACCCAAGTTGGTTAGGAGGAAGCAGCAAGAGAATCCAGTGACACTATGACCAACCAGGGATCACGCCATGTTCCAGGGCCAGGACTAGACTGGCTCTGGAGCCGGGGACAGAGGATGGGGGTACAGTTAAGACCCCAAACCCTTGAAGCTGTCCCCTAAAGAACCATAAGCCTGACTTCAGCCCTTTCAGCCTGAAATGAAAACCTGCATCTCAAATCCTACAAGGACAACTTTTCAAGATCCAATCAAACCCTCAAGCCTCACTTCTCAGAAACAGGCCGAGAGGCCCGTGACCTCTGGGGAAACGGGCAGCCTCCCCTGCAGCTCCAGCCCGAGCACCGCCTGGCCAGCAGGGGCGCTGCAGGGGCAGGTCAGCGCAGCCTCTTAACCCAGATCCTCTGATGGCCCCGAAGAGCACTGCCCCAGACCCCGGGCCTCAGGGCACTTGCCTCCCCCAGGACTAAGGCTCCTCAGTGGCGGGAAGTTCAGACGGAAGGAGGTGGTGGGCCTACTTAGAAGATATTACAGCACTCAGAAGCCAATGAGGCCCAGCCAGCGTGGCTCAGTGGCTGAGCATCACCTATGAACCAGGAGGTCACGGTTTGATTCCCGGTCAGAGCACAGGCCCAAGTTGTGGGTTCCATCCCCAGTGGGGGGCATGCAGGAGGCAGCCGATCAATGATTCTCTCTCATCACTGATGTTTCTCTCTTCATATCTGGAAAAAAAAAAAATAAAAAAAAAAAAAAAATATATATATATATATATATATATATATACACACACACACACACACACACACACACACACATTTCTTTTTTTTAAAAAGAAGCCAATTGGAAACTTTGGTTTACACGTAAATCAAAAAGTGATGAACAGGAACCAGCAATGAAAATTAAACTGTATTTTTATTACTTGAAACTCTCTCGGACTTTTTACTGCTTCAGAGCTAATTTCCAAATCCAGTCTCTAGCCTGGGCGAAACCCGCTCCACCCTGAACCAGAACTGCCAGAGTACCTTTCCTAAAAATGCTCTCCTCGCCCGCTAAAGAGCCTTCAATGGCTCCCAGGAGTCCTGACCAAGGACGCCCACTGTCTCCGCCTCGCAGTGCAGCTGCCATCTGGGTGAGCTGGTCGGCTCCTGGTCCCGGAAACTGGCCCCAGGCCCTCCACGTGCACACACAGAGCCCCACCCTCTCCCCCTCCCCCACCCCAACAGGCTCTTTTCTCCTGCGAATGTTCTGTGTGTGGTTGGAAGCCCAGCCACACTCAAGCTCAACTCTCAGAGCATCCTGACCTCACCTCCCAGGCCCACGTAAGCTCAGCTTGGGACATCTTTGAGGGCTGTGCTCAGGGTCGCAGACACACACACTCCTGCTTACAGGAAGTCACGTACAGGGAAGCCACCCCATCAGGCAGGCCACAGGCTAGTTCCACTTTCTATTTCGTAGAGGAGGAAACCGAGGCTCAAAGAACTAGTGCTAACCCAGGGCCCCACGATCTGTCCTGGGTCTCTGGCTACAACCTCCTGCCTGTGTCCCCATGTGCTCTAGAGAGAAGAAAACCCTGAACCACGGCCCAGCCGCCACAGAGATAAGACTAGCACACAGGAAACGGTGAGCCCGCTGGGCCAGTGCGTGCTCAGAGGCCGCCCGGGGCAAGGGCCAGGGGGGGAGCGACAGCACAATGGCCTGGAGTGGGTGGGGTGGGGAGGGGCACAGTGCAAACAAAACAATCTCCAAATGAGTGGTCACCTGGAAAGCCAGGGGCAGAATCCGAGAGCTGGTCTTTTTCCATTTCTCTAAGGACTGAGAAGGCCAGCGAGCTTCCTGCCACCATGACAATTGTTACTCCTCCCACAGCAGCTGAGAAACAATCCAAGGAGCACACAGTAACCAGATCGCTCATTATCCTCAGAGCTCGGTTATTTAGTAACCGGGCCCGGCTGCGTCCCCACATCAGTTGCTCTGTCAATGGAGCCACCTGAAGGTAAATGGGCAAGGGCGGTGTGTACCGCCTGGCGTCAAGTCCATTGTCAGCCTCGGCCCAGGGTGAGCAGCGAGCAGGTGAACCACAAAGGCCCATGTGCTGTGACGCCTTTCTTTCTCCGTCCGCCTCCCAGCGAACCAGCTGCCCTCCCCCAGCACCAACCAGTGAGTGTGGAAGCGGGGGCTGAGCTACGAAGAATCATAACCCAATAAGGCGGGGCCTCGCAGTGAGTGAGGCTGCTGGTAACCATCATTACCAGGTTTTATTAGCTTTGCATCCAAGGCCTGCATTTTTAAGACAATAAAACTGAGTTTCCATTTGTAAAGTCTTGTCTTCCAAGAGCCTCAAACAGGCAGGATGTGGGCCCTCTTACCTCAACCACCGCGTGCAGAGCAGGGAGGGGGCGGGTACTTCCACGCACGGTCAGGGCATCCCAGTCCTGGGCAGGGCTGCCTTCGCCTCTGAGCCCCAAGCTTCCGCGTGGTCCTCCGGAGCCCCTCCACCGCGCAAGAGAAAGAAACAGTCTGACAGCTGAGGTCGGGGGGTGCCTGCAGCGGCCTTGGAAAGCACATCACCTACACTGCAAGGTCCTAGCCAGCTCCTGGGCCCCTCCTCGCGAGAGTAACACACACACACACACACACACACACACACACACACACCCGTTCATTCACCCACTTAGAAAGGTGCCAAGTAAAGTCCTGGAGGCAGGAGGTTCAGCAAGCCTCATTCCTGAGAGATGAGGTCGGATGGGGACAGTGAGAGACCCAGGGAGCCTCAGGGGCCTGCTGCGGAGCCCGCCGTGATGGGCAGTGTCCAGTAGGTGGCACACCCTCCAGGACTGGGGAGGAAGGGAGTGATGCTGACCAGTTGGCGGAAAGGACGCCTGCAGAGGCACCTGTGCAGATCAACATGCTCACAGGCTCCAACAATAGTGGCCAGGAAGTGCGGGAAGAGATTCAAAGTCAAGGGAAGCCAGATAGTGTCTCCCCGCCGAGGACTGGCCTGTTCTGCTCCCGGCAGCCCAGCACACAGCCCAGTGCCTGGTGGGCAGGCAATGAATCAGCCCAGCCAAGGACAGCAGGCTCGCTCCCAGGGCTGCCCTGCTCCCCGGGGCTCACCAGCCCTCTGCACACACCGCACCTCAATGACCCAGGCCCGGGGGCCGGGCTCTGCCCCACACCAGCGGTTCTCAAACATTCTCTGACCTAGGATGTCTTGCTTGAAATGAAATCTAACAAGAAGATCCCCAAAATAAAGAAAACAGATATAAGTTGTTGCTATAGTTGAGGGGAGTCTGATGTGGGGGGGTCAGCAACCCCCCAACAAGAAAAACACACACCACCACCCCCAAAACCACCTGGGTTCCTCATGGAGCCCAATCTGGACGCCTGTGCCAGCCCCTCTGGCCAGCGTCCGGCCAATGAGCGTGGAAAAGCACCCCGTGCTGCAGCGTGGGGACCGGGAGGCACAGACGGCGACGTCTTTCCGTCTGAACCTGAACAGGATGTCAGAAACTACCACCCATTTAAAGAGCGAGTCTGTCATGAGAAATCCCAGCACATTCCACTCCTGAGCACACGGCCAGAGCCTGCTTGGAGGAGCCACGATCTCTGCCCGGGGGCTGAGAGAGCAGAACGCACCCCGGTTTCAAATCCCAGCCCTGCCAATTAGGAGCTCCGTGCCCCTAGAGCTCCCACATCTGAAAGGCAGGATAATTCATCATCCCGACAGCTCACGGCACTGCCTTGGGGTTTATCTGAGGGATCTCTTTAAGTGCTTTTTAACCGCTCCCAAAAGTTAGCTGTATTTACACGGATTTTATTGCTGCCTTTCCAGAAGGCCACGCACAGCAGACTGAGCTTCCACTGAAGGTCTCTTTATTACAGATGGCGGCATCGAGGGCAGCCTGCTTCTCCCTCCCACCAGGGTCCTGTGAGGAGCGAGGAGCGAGGAGGGCATCCCCGGGGTGCTGGCTTCCACCAGGCCGGCCTCTCCGGGGAGCCTGCACCACCCATGCCAAGGGGAGCCTCGCCCCAGAGGGGACTCCCTGCCCCACAGGCTCTGCTGCTTGAGCACCAACGTTCCAGAGAGAACCCGAGGGTACGTGTTACCGAAGACAGCACACCCTCGCCTCTCGCGGCTGTCTTTCCCTTTTGTTTATTTCATAAGCCTTTTATTGGAGTGTAACATATAACAAGAGAAAAAGCATGCATCCTAAGTCGAGGACTCATCCTGCAACTTGATGAATATTCACAAATTGACACCCACGAGCAAGACGAGAAAGAAGGCTGTGACCCCAGCAGGCTCCGTCACACCCCCCAGGACCCGCCCCAGGGCCTGCCGTAGGTCCCCGGAGCGGCTCTGCCTGCTCAGGAACCTCACGGTAATGGGAGGGGCGCCACGTGCTCCTCTGGGTCTGGGTCGTTCCCAGTGCTGTACAGGGTTCCACCATGTGACAACAACACAACGTGCGTGTCCGCCCGGCGCTGAGGGCCATCTGGCTGTCTCCGCTCTGAAGCTATTGTGACTACAGCTGCTTTGACATCCTGTGCCTGCCTTTCGGGGACATGAGCACTCCTTTCTCAGGGGGAGACCTGGGGTTAAAGGGCAGCATGTGCTCAGTTTCAACCATGAGATGTTCCAAAACCCCAGCCCATCAATCACCCTGCTGTACTTTTCTCCCCGTCCCGTCCGCCATCTACTGCACTTCATATATCTACCTGTTTGCTGTCTCTCGCCCTTATAGACGTGGGTGCTCTGCGGGTGGGATTCCCACAGCAGATACTCAATGAACACCGCAGGCCCAGTGAGCGTCTGCAGTCTCACCTGCACACAGGAGCTCAGGCCACCTCTCAGTGTCCCCTCCGGCCCCTTCCTCCACAGGTGCCTTCCCAAAGCCGGAGGCCACGCCCTCCCCCAGCCCTAGCCCAGCTGTCAATCACACCTCAACTGGAGTCTAAGAGTTCCTGGGGATTCCTGCCAAACAATGACCCTTCCCTGGAACGGAGAGTCCAGGCTCCTGGGGAAAGCCCAGCCTCTGGTCTCGGCCCTATGAAGACTGGCTGGCTGGAGTGGCATTCCAGAGTGCCAAGGCCCCAAGGGAAGGCAGGACAGAGACCCCGTGAGCTCACAGTCAGCGGAGAGAGCTGGTGCAGGGCTGAGGCAGTGAGGCCTCTGGGCCACAAGGGAACTCTGATGAAGTGGACCTGACCCGTCAGGAAACCAAAGAGGGCTTCAAGGAGGTGTCTCGGGAGCTGCCTCTTCTGAGAGGACTGTATTTCCCCAGAGAGAGAAGGCTGGGCAGTGCACGCTGAGTCTGGCATGTGCAGGACAGGGGGGCAGGCTGACTTAGGCAGGTTGTGGGGTGATGCCCACTGCTGGCAAGGCAGAGGGGAGGAGGGAGACGGAGTGATAAGGACCCCAGGGCAGGGTGATAGCGGGGACAAAGAATCAACACAAGGGCCTCTCGTGAGCACCTGAGGGTGCCGGAGCTCATGAGGGCGTGAGGCGGGCACAGGCGAGAAGGCACCTGCTCTCTTTCTGAACAGGAGACTCGGACCCAGCAGGTCGGGGGAGTGTGTGCATTGCCCCCAGGTGCCCCCAGGTGCAGTCACTGCTTGTCCCCAGACCATACTAGGAGCAGCAAAGGATTGTGGGGGCATTAAAGAGCAGAATTACTCAGTGGTTAGAGTGCTAGCTGTGCACTAAAGGGTCACAGGTTCGATTCCCAGTCAAGGGCACGTATCTGGGTTTCAGGTTCAATCCTTGATGCTAGTAGGGACACACGCAGGGGGGCAACCAATCAATGTTTCTCTCTCCCTCTCTCTCCTACTCTCCCTTCCACTATCTAAAAATCAATGGACAAAATATCCTCAGGTGAGGATTAACAAAAAGCAAAAAGAGAGCAGAATGGAGGAAAGAGGGACCAACAGATGTCGTAAAGCTGGAATGGAATCCAGTCTTCAACAGCTCGCCAAGGCCAGACTTCAGTGCAGCAGACTCAGCTCTACTTCACACCACCAGCCTGTTCCAGAACCTTCCATAGCACCTCGGAGTCGGGCCTCTCCTCCAGGGCTTTAGACCCCTGCATCACCGAGGCGACAGCCCACAAACACGGGAGCCGGGCCTCAGTCCATAAACAACCCTGACAGATTCAATAAATAACAATGCACTACAGCAATTTGTGGGGAATTTATGAGAAATTAAAATTTCAACTTGGACAATAAACAAACCCATTTCAGAATCTGCCCCACTTAAAGTTAAATAAACCGCATGCAAGCATTTTTTCAGCATGATGCTAGAGGCTGCGGACCGGGCTGCCAGGAATGCTTCCCGGGCCTCGGGGCTGGGCACTGCTGGGGAGAGCAGGCCGCACAGCCGCTCGCCTCCCCGGGCGCTTCGCACTTTGTAAGGCACCTGCACCCGTGTGCTCTCCCCTGGTCCCCACAAGTGCTGCTGGGGACGGTGGCGCACGTATGATGAACGCTGTTATGACGAGGAGCCTTGCTGTTAGACGGAAGCACAGGGACTTGCCCAAGGTCACACAGCAGGTCAAGGACAGAGACAGGATGCAAACCCAAGTCGGATTCCAAAAACACTGGGCACCACTGTGCACACACAAGCGGCCCCTTGGGCATCTGCCACACACACAAATGTCACACCCAATGCAGTACGATGTGGGAGCTGCCTGACGCCTCTAGAAAGCTGCCCTACTTAAAAAGCATCAAAGGGGCTTCCTTAAACAGGTGAACACATTCTCACGCGCACACACACTCACTCACACCCAGGGGACTGGAGGGCTCAGATCCCCAGCTCTTCACCAGGCCGTTCCAAGATGAAAGGCGGAGAAGGAAGGAGACAATGAGGGGAGAACACTGGGGGGTTTTCCACCTCTGCTTTCTGGGGAGCCAGAGGTCCGCAGGAGGGCAGAGTAAGAGGGAGCCCCAGAGATCCCATCAGGGCCACCCGCCTATTATTTCAGAGAAGGAACAGGAGCCGGGCCCAGACACAGGGGAGGGGGACCCCTGCTGCCCACACCTGGGGCCTCCAGCGCCAGCAGCCTTGATGTCCTCTCCTCCCACGAGTGTCCCACAACTTAGGTGCCCGCCCGGCCATCCTCTCCAGACTTGCAGGTTCTATGACCCAAGTTTCCACGTGAGCAATACCCGGTCTCCTGAGTGACTACAAGCAGCTGGCAGAGACTCACCAGCTGGGCACACGGCGTTGGCAGTAACCCTCCCCTGCTTCCAGGTGCACAGTCCTCTCTCCCCTGCCCTTCTGATGGGGCCCTAAGGCTGTCTGTCTAAGACATGGGTACCAACGTGGCCGGAGGCTTGGTCACCTCAGTGGCCCTGGAGGACAGTAGAGGGCCTGCTTCCAGGGGCCTGGGTGAAAGTCCAGTGACAGAAAGAACGGAGGGACCAGCCCGCTGGGCCCCAGTCCTGCGAGTGTACCAGCTCCCTCCAAGAATCGATCACAACCAGAAAACGGGCCGTGGGATGGCGGCCGCAGGGCCATCCTGAAGGGCTGGGCCGCAAAGTCAGGGCTGGGGTGCCATGCTGAAGTCTGGGTACGGACAGAGAACCCTGGGTCCCCCTCCTGTCCCCCTCCTGATGGCACCTCGTGGGGCACAAGACACATGCTGCTCTGACCCTGTGCCAGGAACACAGGCGGGGCAAAACGCCCACGGGCCAGGCTGTAGCCAGGCCGCAGTGCCCAGTCGCAAGGAGCAGAGGGGGTGGGGGGAGGAATGGCTGGGGCCTGAATCCGAAAGAAAGGAGGGAAGAGGGGACACAAGAACGAGAAACAGATGCCACTTATGTGCCTGGATGCATTCAAAGCCATGGTCCCGTCCCACAATTCCCTATAATGCCTGGGGAAGGGGGAGGGTCCCTAAGAAGCACATGTTACTTTTATAAACTGCAAAAACAGCACGCGTGCTTTATTATTTACGTGGCTCAGAGAGATCACCCCTGGCTGGCTCCAATGACAGCAGAGCCACAGTCACTATTTATAACAGCGACCAACAGGCCGCTGCCAGGATCCTCCAAGAGGACCTGCCGACTCCGGCCCCAGGGGGAACACTACGCAGCCATGAAGAAAACAGGCTAAGCAGAACGTTTAACAAGAGGGGAAATGCCACCGACAGGCCAGGTGTGTTGTGGAGAGCAGATTACAAAAGAAGCATAATTTTGTTTAAAATCTATAAATGCGTGTTCTATTTCTTCACAGAGAGAAAAACTCAAAGGACAGGGTGCAGGTGCCTGCCGAGTACCTCCGGGCTGCGGGAAACACAGTGGCTCCCACCAGCTTCCACGGAGCCTCTCCTGGACCCCCTGCAAAGACATTTCCAAACCCCTCAGGAGGGCCAGATCCCCCCCAGGCCCGAGGTGAGCTCTGGCCGGCGGCCTGGCCCCATGGCAGCGCATAAGCGGGTCCATAAAGGCCCGGCTGGAGGGTCTCTGGGGGTGCTGGGGACAGACTGGCTCACAGTCAGGGCCGAGGCCAGCAGGCCGTGTCACACCTCGGGGATTTTTATCTTCTCCCCATCAGGGGTCAGGGGTCATTGTCCCCATCAGACCCACGAGGGCCGGAGACCTGAGACAGCAAAGCCAGGAGGCAGAGGCCAGAGCTGGCCCGGGGACGCCCGCCTTTCTAATGAAGTGAGAACCTGAGGGATACTCAGTCAGCACACACCCTTATCAGGCCTGGGGCTGAGGGGAGGGCCAGGCCTGCTTTGTAAAGTTCAGTAACTGTCTCCCCCAGCCCCTCCGGGCATGCCCCTGCTCTCTGTGTCAGGCTCCCCTGCCCCCAGCCTAGGCCATTAGCTCAGTCCCAAAGGCATCCTTTCCCTCCAGGCTTCTGATGATCCTGTCAAAACACTGCATATAACATATCCACTTGGCAGGGCCTGCAGCGAGAATACTGCCCTGGCAGGAAGGAGGGCGCGAGCCAAGGACTGCTCCGTGCCAGGAAACCCACCCTCCTGCCCAGGCATCCAGGAGCTCCACCCGTCAAGGATGGGAGAGGCTCAGAGGCCAGATTTGTGCCAAAGCAGACACGTGATCTCAGGAGCTGCTGAGAGGGCATTACCCCACCTCCCAGGCTGCCCCCAGGGAGGCCTTCTCTCCTGCTCTGACCTCATCTCACTCATCAATCCCATCCCTTTCTGAAAGATGAGCCCCAGAGAGGTTTTGCCACGTGCCCAGAGTTGCACAGCTACACAGGGACCAGCTCACCAGACCCAGTCCGGGAAGGTGGCCTCCTGAGCAGAGAAGGCGCTGGCTTTGCCACTGTGCACCCAGGAACCCACCCCACTCTGCAGCTCGCTCCTCGGGTGGCACAAGGCAAAGACACCGGCTTGTCTGAAGCTCAGTGCTCTCACCTGACAGTGGGGGTGCAGGCTGGGCACAAACAGGAGTCACCTGGGCTGGTCACAGCACAGCCTGGACACCCAAAGCCTTGAGAACAGTCACGTGGCATTTCAGAGCCTGACACAACCTTCCCAGGTGATGGCTGCCCACACAGTGGTCTTGAGAACCCAGGAGCCTAAATGTCCCCCCAGGACACCTGACCGGAGCCCCCCATTCCCATCAGACCGCTGAGCGCCTCCCAAGCAGCATCTGTGGAAGTGATGACAGCCCTGCCCCACCGCCAAGTTCTCGGACACAGTGCGAGCCGGGATCTCCTTATAGGGTATGCTCTGAGGCCATTGCAAAGTCCACAAAGAAATGCTCCGGCTGACGGTCGTGCTAGGACACAGGCCTGCGTGGAAGGGGAGCAGTGAGTCCCCGAAAAGGCTGCCCTGCTGCCACGTGTGCAGGACACCAGGGAACTCGGGGGGAAGATGGGGCCACGGTGGTTCCCAGGGGGTTCTCACTGTGAGGGTGGCTGAATGGGGAGAAAGACGGAGCCAAGGGTTCCACAAGCTTCTGGAAAAAGCCATGAAATCTCAGCCAGCTAGTTCGCAGGGTGTGGGGGGAGCCAGGAGCCTCCTGTGACCAGTGTCGAGGGCCAGCACCCCTCCGAGATGAGGCCTTCACCCGATCCTGGCTGGTCCCAGGGAGACCGGAAAGAGGGAGGAAGGAACTCAGCCTGTGGCCTCAAAGCACCCAGCCGGGGCACACTGGCACTGCAGGCACTGCGGCCAGCCAGCCCTGCGCCCAGGAGAGGGCCTCAGGGTGCCAAGTTCAGCAGACCCCCAAGGACACCCACGCTGGGACCTCCCTGCACCACAGCAGGACCAGCAGCCCTGTCAGCCATGCCCTAAGCTAGGGGTGTCGAACTCAATCAGAGAAGGGGCCAAAATCTAAAATCCAGCCTAAATCGCGGGCCGAATGGTTTACTGAACAGTCATAAACTGTCATTGTGATGGAAACGCAGCGGAGTGCAGTGATGACAGCGCGGTGCGGGCCACATTGCAAGGCCTGGCGGGACGGATTTGGCCCGAGGGCCTTGTGTTTGACACATGTGCCCTAAGCGAACCGGAAGATGAATTTGTACTGCAGACGGTTCCGGCTTCTTAACAACAATCAAACAAGAGCGATCCTTTCCTTCTGGCTCACCTAACCCTCAGGCATTCACCGCACACCGCCCACTCAGACTCACGTAACTGCCCACGTCTGAGCCCAGGGCCCCGGTGTGCTGGACGTGCTGGCTGCAGCCCAACACTGTTCCCCACGCTCTTCCTCAGGGACAGAGCCCAGGTTCACGTGAGGTGACCGGGTGTCCAGCTGGCCGGCCCCTAGATGCTAGGAGGCTTGGTCCTAATGCAGACAGCAGTGCGACGTGGGACCTCGAAGGAGGCCACCCAATGAGAGCACACGGGGGTGCACACCGCTTCCTCCTGCCTGGGATGTAAGCGCGCCGGCCAGGGCCTCCGCAGCCATCTGCAGCAGGGGGTGCCGGAGCCCAGGAGCCGGTGTGAGGGCCGAGTGGCCCAAGCACAGAGGAAGGTTCGATGGGACTTTAGAGGGCTCCCCAGGCCGCCTGCACCCAGCTTCTCTGACACAGACGGAAACCAATGTGCCGTTTTATTCAGGCCATTGTTCGTTCCTCAGCTCCCGGCAGCGGAATGCAAATCCTGATGGCGCCGCAGCACAAACACAGGTGGGCGGACGGGTGTGGGAGAAGGGGAACTGGCCGGCAGAAGGGGTGGCGGGCGGAGTCCAGGAGAGGCCCCTGCGAAGTGCGATGACCTTGCAGGAGAGACTCCTGGCCGCCATGCTTCTGCTTCTATGGCTCTCCCTTTACATCCAGGCCAGGACAGAGATTTCCTCTTCGGTCCCTGACAAGGTTCTTGTACATCTCCGGAATGGAGGTTCCATCCTCTCCACGTTTTCACTCCCCGTCGTAAGAACTCAGAGCTCTATCTGGGGGAGCCGATCTCATTTCCCCGTACACACCGGCTCCCAGGAGGCCCAGAAGGACCTCGGCGTCCTCCCAGCAGCAGGCCCACCAGGTAATGCTATTCCTCCTCTGTTACTCCGGCGTGAGGTACTTCTATTTGACTAGCCTTTCCCGTGAGGAAAGAGAGAGCATACAGAACACTACAAGCCAGGAACGTGCCTAGACTATAAAGTCAATGAAAGCAACTAATCTATCTCTTCTGAGAAGAGTTAAAATGGCCAATTAGCTAATAAATTAGCACTTCCATAAGAAGGAAACTCCAGTTCCCGTATACTTTCCGACCTTTTAAAACAGTGCTACATGACAAATCAACCTGCTGCTGAAAAAAAAAAAAAAAAAAAAATGCCAAGACCCCAGCCTTCACACCATCAAGAGCAGGTTGAGAACCTTCCACGATATTCAAATGTTTCTATTCTATTTCCTACGTTCAACTGTCACATTAAATGTTCCCGTCTCAATTTCAAAAGTATTAAAAGGTTTTTAAATGCGTGTCAGAGAACTGGGTGTGGGCTGTATAGGCACAAGAGGGGGGAAAAAGTAAGTTAGCAGTTACTGCTGAAGAATGAGATGGTGAGAACTCTTCCAATTCATGTATTTCTGAAATATTTCATTATTTTCCACTGGCTTCCAAAGGTTTCTTGATAAGATACATCTATAAGCCAGAATGTGCAGGAGGTGGGCACAGCCCCCAGAAGAACGAGACGTGATCCATGGCCCTGAGGAGCTTGGGGGAGGGAGGGAAGCCCCCATAGCAGGGAACCAACCATGAACTGGCAGCCTCCGTGCCTACGAGGCTGGAGCCCCAGGCAAGGGAGGGAATCTCTGGACGGTGTCCAGGCTGTGAGTGGCCATGAGCTTGGTCAGACAGGTCGATGAGGGTCCAGATGGGACAGAAAGAGGAGTGTGACGGCTGCAGGACAGGCTGTGCGGTGCACCGGAGGGTATGGCTCGGTCGGGGTTCTCCAGAGCAGAAAGGAACGGTCAAGGGCCTCATGGATCCCTCCAAGGAACGGGTCTTACCCTGCAACCTCGGCTGCAGCCACGCTGGGACCAGAGAGGGCGTGTTTGAGAAAGGGCACTCTGGCAGCAGACACCCCATGCACAGGAACTGCCAGGAAGCACTGCTTTCAGAAAAGAAACAAAATCAGCAGTGGGTGCGGAGGTCAAGGCAGGGACCTCGGAGCCAGCATGTTAGCAGAGGGAAGAAGGTGACTGCTCTCTGACTCAGTTTCCTCCTCTGTAAAGCGGGGATAATAAAAGTCTATTAAACAGAGCTAGTAATAGTGCTAATAACAGTGTTTCCCTGGACTGTGGTGAGGGTTAAATTAGAGAACTCTGTCTCCCAGCTCAGAGAGGCTGAGTTTGCATTCCTTTGATCACCACTCCGAAGGGGTTCCAGTATGAGCCATTCCCCAGGGCCCATTCAACTCATGCACATCTCGGCAGGCAGGATGCCAACTGGGGCCTCGAGGACCTTGTCCCCCTCCCCCGTCCTTCACCCACCTCCCACGGTGCAGGGGCAGACCCAGGAGGCGGTCCCAGCACCTGGTGGGCCCACCCCACCCCATAGGCCCGTCCAGAAGTTAAGAACAAGGACTAGCCCTTACCGGGCAGAGGCACACACTGCGACATCTACGGAGGAGCTGACAGCACGGACACCTGCCTGGGAACTGCCCAGGGAGCAGGGCCTCCATGAACCCACACTGACCATGTGCCAACGGGCATCACACTCAGGGACGGGCAGGAAGGGACTCGGCAAACCCCTTTCTCTAATTTGGTGTGTCACGTGACTGTTCCCGTAATAGAAAGTAAAACTAGTAACGATAAATAAGCCTTCTGGAACCAAGCTGCCTTGATGTGGATCTCAGCTCCTCCGCTCAGTAACCGCAACCCTGGCAAACGACCTAACCTTTCTTTGTTTCCGTTCCCTCGTTTATGGCACAGGGACGCCAACATGACACACCTCACAGGGCAGTTGTACGGAATAAATGAATTAATACATGTAAATCCTATGACCTTGTCGGGCACAAAGCAAATGCTCAATTAACATTAGCAGTTGTAATCGCAAGCCCATTGGCGGAGTGGAGGGCGTGCCGGTACCCTGGACATCGCTGGGTTCCCCAGTCCCTGCATCTATCGATAGCACAGGCCCAGGCATGGGGACCCTGCATTAAGCAGCCACCGAGTCCCTGGCCTGGGACACCCCCGCGAACGCACAGCAGGTGGCAATGAGAGAGGGCCTACAGCCATGGGCACAGCCACACCGAGACGTGATGCCTGAGACCCAGTGTCGTCACTTCTCCAAGTCCGTCCAGAGAGAGAGCCTGAGACGTGCACAAACACCGAAGTGCAGACTCACAAGAGCAGCCCTGTTCCCAGCAAACCGAGCGAACTGAGCCTCCACAGCCTGAGGAGCCGGAGCAGAGACGCAGGGACGCAGGGACGGTGGGAAGTGACCGCTGCTGGGACAGTCATGTCGGCGGTGATTAAATCGCATGAGCAGATGACCACCCACCCTCTACATTAGGGGTGTCGAACTCAATCAGAGAAGGGGCCAAAATTTAAAATCCAGCCTAAATCGCGGGCCGAATGGTTTACTGAACAGTCATAAACTGTCATTGTGATGGAAACGCAGCGGAGTGCAGTGATGACAGTGCGGTGCGGGCCACATTGCAAGGCCTGGCGGGACGGATTTGGCCCGCGGGCCTTGTGTTTGACACATGTGCTCTACATGCAGGTCGCAAAGCTATGGGCACAACTTGGATTCACACAAAATATCACAAAAAGCCTGTTTTTGGTAAAATCATGAAAAAAAATTTATCCAAGTAATTGTTTTAATGATTACCTCTGGGTTTCATTTTCAGGCCTATCTTTATTTCCCAAGATTTCAACACATTAGTGGAGGGTAAGTCCAGAGTTTTTTACAAACACAGACCCTCAGGGCCTGCCCTGTCCTGCGTGAAACAGCTCTGAGCTCAGTTCGCTCTCCCTGCAGAGCAGGCAGCAGGGCCCGGGCCTGCACTGCTGGCCCGGGGGGACATGCCAACAGGCAGCCTGAGCGGGGGGGTCGGGGCCTGCTGGGGGAGCAGGGAAGGTGCCAGGCAAGGTGGCACCTGAGCGGCTCTAACAGCACATAGAAACATGAGCATGGAGAAGGGGCTGGAGAGGAGATGCCAACTTCTTAGCCAACCGAGAGATTCAAGGCTTCATAGTCTGCAACACTGAGCGAAAGGCAACGCCTGTCCCCATCCTGCTTTCCATGGCGCCAGCTGTGTGCCCCGCTGGGCCCGGAATATGGTCGAGGCCCTTCCCGTCCATGCACCATCGCACTGAGCCTCAGACCCTGGACCTGAGCAGGCTCCAGGAAGCTGCCCCCAACAATAACCACCCACCGGAACCTCCTGCTGCTCTGCTGTGCACGGGCTTAATTAGGGGATCTGGATCCAGTGGCTCTGGGCTGGCACACTCACCAACACCCGGGGAGAGCAACGGTAATGCTGACATAGGCAGACCACCCTGGACTTCACCCCAGCATAACCTCAAAAGAGGCGGCTAATTTTAAAGCAGAATCTTCACTTCTGGCTCATTCGACTTGCTCTGGCCCTTTCCATCCCGTCCTATGTACCCACGTTCCTCCTTCCATCTCTTGGCTTTTACTTGCTACACTCCAATGAGGCCCCTGAAATCAGGTGGCTGGGTCAGACGCGTGTGGAATGGTGTGCCATCAGAACACGCCCGGGAACTGGGGCACCCAGCTTCCCTGGCATGAGCGCTTTTTTGTGTTAAGGACTTGCTCAAGTTGACTCAGCGAGTCAGAGGTGGGAAATAACACCCAGAAATGAGAACCACAGCCCTCTACGCAGGCAGAGACGGTGTCTGTGGGTGACAGCCAGCCTACAAAGCTCAGAATAAAAATAACACTGACAGAACTGAAACTATCCCAGAGACATCGACAGCCCTTAACACCATCTCAGGAGCACGTTCCCACGTTTGTCCTCCGAAGATCTCTCTTAATGGCTACTGTAAGCGTTTGAATGAGCAAACCCTAATTTATATAACTCTTCGGTCCCCTGTATTATTATTATATCTGTATAAAAACACTATGATGGCCATGCTTATACATAAATTTCTCTACCTCTATTTGTTAAGTATATATCCTAAGTCAGTGGTTGGCAAATTCATTAGTCAACAGAGCCAAATATCAATATTAAAAGGACTTGAAATGTCTTTGGAGAGCCAATTTTTTTTCAACTTAAACTTCTTTTAACACCACTTCTTCAAAATAGACTCGCCCAGGCCGTGGTATTCTGTGGAAGGGGCCAAAGAACCGCATGTGGCTCTCGAGCCGAATGGTCCTAAAGTAAATGACTGAGAATGAAAATATAATTTTCAATGTTTCCCTTTAAAAATACGCATTTCAAATTTTAAACAATGAAATAAAATCTACCTTCAAAAAAGGTATTAAGCTAAAAATCACAATGGAAACCGAGCGGTGGCATGGGGACGTGGGGCCTGCCGGGGGAGCAGGGAAGGTGCCAGGCAAGGTGGCACCTGAGCGGCTCTAACAGCACATAGAAACATGAGCATGGGGGTTAGTGAGGGACGACCAAACGACTGAACAGCAGGTTGCATGAAGCAACCAGGCCAGCAGGGGCGGAAGATGGGGGAGTGACCAGGCCAGCAGAGAGAGGACAGTTGAGAGCAACCAGGCCAGCAGGTGGGGGCTGTTGGGGGCAACGGGCCAGGAGGGGGGCGGGGGGGGGGGGGGGGGGTTAGGGGCAATCAGGCTGGCAGGCAGAGGTGGTTAGGGGTGATTGGGCTGGCGGGAGGGGAGTAGTTAGAGGTGATCAGACAGGCAGGCAGGTGATCAGTTAGGAGCCAGCAGTCCTGGGTTGTGAGAGGGATATCCAACTGCCGGTTTCGGCCCAATCCTTGGGATTAGGCCTAAATCAGCAGTCGGACATCCCCCGAGGGGTCCCAGATTGGAAAGGGTGCAGGCTGGGCTGAGGGGACCACCACCCTCCCCCCATGCATGGATTTCACCGGGCTTCTAGTATATACCATCCTATAGTCACCCTCCCTGGAGGTGCTGGGTCTGCTGGCAGGGGTCAGGATGGACTTCAGGGAGCCCCTGCCCATGTGGTAGCCGAATGGCTAACATAGGCTCATTCATTGGCAAGAATGCCAGGCCCAAAATAAACACCAACTAATACTCCCAAAGCCCCTTCCACAGCTCTCCAGCACCTGGAGGGAGCAGGTGCAGGAAGAAGTGTTTACAGGTGCCCAGCTCCACCTGGACTTCTTTCCCTGGAAATAAAACCCAGGGAGGCCTGGTGGAGGGGGGAAGAAATGAGGAACCTTTGTAACAATATGAACAATAAAGATTGATTTTTTTTAAAATAAATAAATAAATAAAAATAAAACCCAGGGAGGGCCCCCAGGAGACAGTACGGGTGGCAGAGGGAAGCCAGCTGGGAGTTAATCATTTGACCCCTTTAACTGCATATCTTATAAAACAGTTTTTGAACTATGTGAAAATATCACCTAAATAACAAATTCATTTTTTAAAGCTTAACAGAGAATTTGGCTCTATAATTCCTCACTCTAGGTAGGATGAAGGCAGCTACCAGTTACCTGCCTGCATTCAACACACCTACCAGAACCAGCTTTCTCTCCCCTCTGCTCTTCCTCCTGCACCCCGACTCTGGGGACTGACCCTTCAGCCTCTCTCACCCTCCACAACCTCGCAGGTACCATACCCTACCATCTATCTCCTCCGCCCTCCTCTACTTCCTTAATTCCTGCCAAACCCCATCACCCCCACTCGGCTGTGTCCCAGCCTCCAGTCAGAAAACCCAGCTCCCCACCTCCAGTCAAGCCCTGTCCAGTCACCTCCTCTGTGCCTCCCATGGCCCCTAACTGGAGCCAGCACTCCACCCCATAGAAGCCCCTCAATGCCCCCGGTCCCCGGGCTCCATCAACAGCTCACCGGACATTCTTGTGGTCCAGCCCTGCCACCCACTCTGGCCTGGTCGCTTGCCAACTCCCTCGTGGCCAAGGCCCCAGAGCCTCCAAACCACTCCTGGTCAACGTAGTCCAGTCCAGCCTCTGGGTCCTTGTTCACATGGCACTCCCTGCCCGAGAGACATTCACACCTGCACCCAGTGTACTCCCTACCCAGAGGCATCAATTTCCCCATGAGGCTCTCTCCACCTCTGTCCACTCCCCCCTTTAAGTGCTGGCCCCCATGTCCTCGAAGGCCCCTACCCCAGCACAGATAAGCCCTCCCAGCCCTCTGGGCATGCCCATGAGCCCGGGTAGTCATCACTGAGTCTCCAACTCCAGGTGCCCAGCGCCCAGTCCATCACCCCTGGGCCCATGGCTGCTCCCAGTGTCTCTCTTTGTTGTCGTTTCCTGTCCTGCTTGAACATCCACCGTCCAACTCCTTTCCCTGAGTCGTTTGTGCAGAAAGGGGGCAAATGCAGAGACAAAGAATTCCAACTTCTCAAGCAAGCAGCAACTCAGGAGAGACAAACCCTGAGCACGCACGTCGCCTACGCGCTCTGGCAAGTGGGGAAACCCGCCCACCGGAGAAGCAGCAGCTGCTCCAAAGGCTGGTTTCACAGTCTGAATTCTCAAGGAACTTGGAAGGAGGACAGGGAATCTATAATCAGTGCATCTATAATCAGCGACAGAACTTCTCACACTGAAGGCTTGCTCATTTGCATTTTAAAATAAACCCCTCCGAGGCTCAGAGGCACCTCCTCCCCCTGCGCTTAGAAAGCACCTGGGGGCAGGAGGCGGGGGCGGGCGGGGCAGTGAGCATCTCGTTCTTTCAGGTCTCCTTCCACCAAATGCTGGGCTGTTCTAACAGGGGCGGTGGGGACCAGAGACGAAACCTCAAGGGCTTCCCTGGCAAGCCCTCCGCACAGGTTAGGTCAGAGTGGGAAATGCTCCTGGTGCACGCCCTGCCTGGCTGAACCGGCCTCCTCCAGGCCCTCAGCAGAGCCCCACCTCACTGGCCCCCTCGGCCACAGGTGGCCCAAATGGCCAAAGACTGTCTCCTCCTTCCAACCAAGGCTCACTGGGTGGAGGGGCAGTGGTGGCTGGCCATGCTGGGCACTGGGCATCTTAGCAGCTAGCTGTTCCCGGGACAGGAGGAGCAGAGGAGCCTGCGGAGTGGAGGCAGCCCTGCCCGGCCCGGGGCTTGGTCCTGCCTCCCGGTCTGTGAGGTGGATGAGGCTTATCACCGTTAGCCAGGCTCCCCCTGCTCTCCTCCAGGAAGCCTTCCTGGCTTACCATGCTGGGTCAGGACCCTCCTGTGGGCCTATGCCAGTGATCCCCACCCACCCTGGCCTCTGGCTATCCACTGCAGACCTTGACCCATGTGAATCCTGCACCTGCAGCCTGGTACCCAGCAGGCGCTCAGGAAAGACTGCCGAACGATGCTGCAAGGAGAGGCCAGCTGCCCAACCCACACCTGCCTGCTGGGAGGGACCCTCATCTCAAAGGCTGAGTGAGCCAACTGTTAACACCGGAAATGGTAGAGTCAGGAGGGCCTGGGCAGCCAGCATCCTCATTACAGGAGTGCAGAGGAGGAAACTGAGGCAGAGCACCTGCAGACCATCGACTTCAAGACAGGTGCCTGAAACCATCGCCGTCACCACAGGCAGTCAGCCCCTCAGGACATGAGGTGAGGGGCATCCGGTCCCACAGTCCTTGCCCTGCTCTCTCCGGTAGCTCGCCTGAGCCCAACACGAGCACTGAGCAGAGCTTGCCCTGCTCCCCGCCTCGGCCTCATCTGGGGCTTCTCACACTACGTGAGCAGAGAATGGCAAGTTCTCCTTATTATCAAGCATCCCTGGCCCCGTGGTCGGCAAACTGAGGCTCGAGAGCCACATGTGGCTCTTTGGCCCCTTGAGTGTGGCTCTTCCATAAAATACCACAGCCTGGGCGAATCTATTTTGAAGAAGTAGCGTTAGAAGAAGTTTAAGTTTTAAAAATGTGGCTCTCAAAAGAAATGTCATCAATTGTTGTACTGTTGATATTTGGCTCTGCTGGCTGATGAGTTTGCCGACCACTGCCTTGCCTAACAGACTCAGGTTAGGAAGGCAAGCGGCTGACAGACAAGCCCACTGCAGAGGCCTTTCTGATGCTCAGTAGACACAGAGGCCCTGGAGTCCGAGTGGTCCAGCCTGGCCGGGCCTCTGCATGATGGCCTGAGAGCTGGGCACCATCTCTCTCTGCAGTGGTACCTGCCGAGGGGCCTGATTTTTTTAAGAAGTAAACGGGGTAATGTTGGAAAGCAGCGGCCTTCAAACCAAACCCCCAAAATAAATGTTTAAAACTATGTTTCTATTTGCACATTTTCAAGTTGACATCTAAAATTTCTCATCATAAGTTTAAATACTTGTAGAGGATGTAATTTCCAACATATTGTAAATATTAACATTTCAAAATAAAACTGTTACTGTTTCCCTTTTAAATGGATCCAATGGAATCTAAATATCATAGCGATTTGAGAGCAACCACCATCCATCTTAAAATTACAGAATCAGATTCTTAAACACCTGGGAAGCTGGCAATGTTCCCTTGGCCTCCTCCAACTTTCCAATCCACATCCCTCAGTGTTTCCATCCTCAGTGTGTTTTATGTTTGAAGGTCTTTATTGAGTACTAGTGGCCTGGTGCATGAAATTCGTGCACAGAAGGGGGTTCCCTCAGCGCAGCCTGCACCGTCTCCAATCGGGGACCCTTTGGGGAATGTCCGACTGACGGCTTAGTGCTACCAGGAAGGCGGGAGAGGCTCTACCAGAGAAACAGCAGCTTCGTTCGCCAGCCGTGAGCCTGGCTTCTGGTGCACTGACCACTAGGGGGCAGCGCCTGGTCAGTGCACATCACAGGAACCTGTCGTTCCGCCATTCGATTTGCATATTGTTTTTTATTGTATGGGACTGGAAGCCTGATGCACAAAGGTTTGTGCTAGAATGGGCCTTCCTTTCCCTGGCTGCCGGCACCACTTTTCGGCTCAGGCCCCACCCCGGAGCTGCCTCTTTCCGCTCCGGCCAGACCTTCCCATGCTGCCCAGAGACCCTAAGAGACTGGGGTTGGGGGTGGAACACCTGCATCATCACAATGGCAATGACGCAAGCATCCCACCTGCCCTGGGCACTTGGCACCTACCTATGTATGCAAATTAACTGCCATCTTTTTTTGGGTTAATTTGCATATCACTCTTGATTGGCTGGTGGGTGTAGTGGAGGTATGGTCAATTTACATGTTTGTCCATTAATGGGTAAGAAACCGGTTTGGCTCAGTGGTAGAGCGACGATTTACAAACTGAAAGGTCCCAGGTTCCATTCCAGTCAAGGGCATGTACATTGGTTGCAGGCACATCCCCGGTAGGAGGAGTGCAAGAGGCAGCTGGTCGATGTTTCTCTCTCATCAACGTTTCTAGCTTTCTATCCCTCTCTCCTCCTCTCTGTAAAAAAATCAATAAAATATATATATTTTTAAAAAGATTACTACTAGTACATAACTAATACCACAGAAATATATTACAAATTTGTATTAACAATAAGCACAAAAAATTAAAACACTGTTAGAAATACATTTCAGAAGAGATGAGTGGAAATTTAATTGCTTCCTGTATCCACGAAGGCGTAATACCTATCGCTAGAATAAGACTGAGTTTATTATCAATTCTATCTCCATTTTTCAATTTGTATAGCTGTAAGTGCTGAGACCACTCACTCAAATAAATAAGATGAAATGGAAAGAGATTTACCACAGCACATTCTCTGAATTCCTTCAGAATTATATGCTAAGAATTACAGTAACTTATTCTCAAAAATTGTTGTTAATGTTCTATCAGCTGACAACTCAATCAAGTCCTCTTTCAGTTTCACTGCAAGCAAAGAAAGGAAGTCCCTCACAGGCCCCGGGATCACAAAATCCCTCATGACACACCGTTCTCCTACCCCCCTATCCGGTCACACACCAGATTCATATCTGATAATGAGGGTGCATGATAAGGAGGGTGCAGTCACACACCAGATTCACATCTGATAATGAGGGTGCGTGATAAGGAGGGTGCGGTTCTGCTGCAGATAACCAGTTTCCCTCGGGCCAGGTTCTGTACCTCCTGCTTTACCCAAATTAACTGCACACCGGAACTAACAACGTTCCCAGGGGACAGGTACCATTATTATTCCATCTAACAGATGGGCCAACTGAGACCCGGGCAGTTGACTACAGGCCTGAGGTCTCACAGCCTGAACCATGAACCCAAGAGTCTTGCTCGCACTTGGTGCTCTGCCTCTGAGGAGGTGGGAGGGAAGGAGGGAGGCTGATGCAAAGGGGTGGCCGGAAGGACAGTTTACAAGCTCCTCCCCCAGCAGGTCGGCTGCAGGAATGAGCATGAGGGAGCCGAGAAGCTGCAAAATGGACTTCTTAAATGTACTCCCACTGCCGCCCTGGAGAGGTTACACACACATGCTTGTTCAAAGTAAATGCTGTCCATGCCCAGAACCCCAAAGAACCAAGTAAATGTGAAACCCTCACTCCTACTGCTGCCATTTAACAGCAGGAAGAGAATGACTTCATGGCAGAGGCAAACACTGCAGATCTAACCAGCGTTTTGTTTTTCATTCCTGACTTCAGGCCCAACATCCTTTGTCAAACAGTAGCCAATCCCCAGACAATGAGAGGCCTGTAAGCCTTTAGCAAATGGACAGACAGCCTATTGGCATGCGGGCCTTGGAGCTAGGCAGACCTGCATTCAACTCTCAGCTCAACCCACTTACCAGCTGAGTTCCTCAAGAGAAGTCACAACATCTGAGTCTCAGTTTCCTCGTCTCTAGACAGACGTGAAAACTCCACCACAGCACTAGGTGGCTGCACAAAACGGGAGAACGGCCATCAGGGCACCTGACACAGGAAATGCTGGCACCTCTTCAGTCACGGTCGCCTAAGTGACTGGCCAGCCGTCTCCAGCAGCCGCAGCCTGGAGACTTGGCACACAGAAAGAAGCCTGGCTGGTTTTTAAAAACCAGCTAAATGGATTCCCTTCCCATGTTTGCAATGAGAGTTTCTGTGTGTCTTGGAAATTTCAAGTTCTCCAAACACCCAGGGACGCCAGGAAGAGGCGAACAGAGGAGCGTGGAGGTGGGTTTTATTTTTAGATGCCGGTGTGGAGAGCGTCCAGTTTGGCTTCATTCTGGTCGCCAGCCACCACTTCCTCCCCATGGCAGATAAAGTGAACAGCAGATACATCCAGAAAGATTTCATAACTTTCCGCCTGGTACTTAATTCTGAAATAATGGCTCCAGTCTCCAGTTGCAGCCACAGGCTAAGTGGATTAAAGGTTTTAGTCTAAATCCTCCCGGGGAGGCCACGTGAATTGAACACACTGACCCCCCGGTTTGTCCCTCGCCCTCTGAGGTTCCAGGGCCTCCCACTCCAGTGATGGGGTGGCCTCCCCGTGTCCCACGTGGGGCCTGTGTGAGCAGGAATCAGGTGTTGGGGGACATGCCCATTCCTTCCAAGCAGCGTGACTGCTGGTGGGCACATGACGTCACTTCCTCTACAAACACCTCCCAACGGGAATTTCCGAGTGGACCCCGGGGAGCTAACCTCAGCGGGGCACTTGGTCCTTCGCTAAGGTGACCAGACATCCGATGTTTAACGATTTGTTCCAAAAGTCGGGACTTTTTTAAAACGCCGCGGGACGCGGGACAAATTGTTAAAAATCGGGACTGTCCCGCCACCTTATCCTTCGCAAACTAAGCTCCAACTATGGGGCCAGGCCTGGGCGGCGGTACCGCCATCTGCAAGGGAACCAGGTGATACCAGGTAACGGTCGGAGAGGACCAAGAGGCAAAAACTAGCCGAAGCATCCTGGAGCAAGAAGGAGCTGAGACACCTGGCCCAGAATGGCAAACTTACTCCGCCCCCCCCCCCCCATCCTCTGCCGACTGCAGGACCCCGCCCCCAAAGGCACTGCCAATCAACCCCTCCCTTCAGCCAGTCAGATTTAGGATCCTGCAGGCACCCTCAGCCAATCAATCAGACATGCCCTGAAGGCAAACTTCTTAGCCATCCCTGAATGCTGACTCCCCCCTTTTGATGTACAGAGAAAGTAAGGGCCACAGAAAAGCTCAGAGCAGACCAAGCACCGAGTGGAGTCAAGAGCCTGGAGGAAAATGCTAGAGCCATGAGGAGGCTTCCAGGAATTGACTCCTCCCCCAAAACAAACCTCAGCCTCGGGGTGATGAGTTCAACCCACAGGCTACAGAAAAGGGAAGCCAAGGCTGCCAGACAGTTCCCCCCACTTCACCCACCGCCCTCAGGGCAGGCTGGTACACTTGTCTCTGGGCCACAGCGTTAGCTCCAGGCCCTGGAGAGCTTCTCTCTGTCCATCCTTCCTTCTGCCTCCAGCCAATGCGCACCTAACCAGAGTCCACCCTAGGGTGAGGCAACATGGGGTCAGGGGTCAGCCCCGCACCAATTCAGTCCACCCAGGAGCCAGGGGCCCATGGGCAGGGCAGGTATAGCCTGACAGCAGAAAAGGGTGCCAGGGGGAAGGTACACACACTGACTTGGGAGTGGGGGACAGGAGTGGTCTTCGGAGATGACACCACTCACAGGAAGGATGGATATAGGAGAGGGCTCTCCCCCAGCACCAAACCACCAGGCAAAGGGGGGTGGGGGGGAGCCTCGTGCTCCCTCAGCAGAGCCCGAGGATAGGCACAGACAAACTGGGGGCATCAGGACCACGGACATCTGGCTGGGTGGCGATGCCCCCCTCACCCTGCCCACCCTTTCCCCCAAGAGCCTCATCTCTTCCCCCAGCCAGCTCCGTCTAGTCTAGTCTACGGACAAAGCCACAGCAACTCCAGGAACCCGACAGGCCAGCAGCCCCACCCAAGCCCCGCCCCAGGAGGCAGTCACCGAGGCTGGTGGGGAGAAGTTCAAGGCCTGGAGCGCCCAGACCCCAGGAGGGAAGGAGGTGAGCGCTGAGAGGCCCAGCGTGAAAGGAGGGGGAGGCAGGGCCCGTACTCACCTGCACCACTTCTATCCCTCGCTTCCTGTGGAGGAAAACAAAGAAGACAAAGGTTACTGGGCAGGCAGGAAGTGTCCTTCCAGAACGTTCTCTACAGCCAGCTGAAGGCAGGAGGGGAGGAGAGCCTGCGGCTGCGCCTCTCAGGCCATGCTCCCAGAACGGCCTCGCCTTCAGGGGAAGGCCTGTGAACTCTCAGGTCCTCAAAGCCACCTCCTGGCAGAAAGGGAGGGCGTTCCCCAGAAGGACGTGGCCAGAGTCCCTCCGAGACCTGTTTTCCTCCCAGCCAGCATCTCCCCTTCACCCCGGGGCCAGGCCTGTGTCAGGGCCTCATCTCTTCCCCCAGCCTGCACTGCCCGAGGCCCCTCCCACCCCATATTCACTCCCCTGTTCACCCCAGCGCTGGTCACAGACCCCGGCCTGGTTCCCAGGTCTGCCCCGGCCTGTCCCCCTCCAGCCCATCCACTCTCCCTCACGCAGGAGCCCCCAAACCTTCAGGCCTTCCGGCTGCTAGTCCACCCCAGCCATCTCTGACCCCACTGACACCCTGCCCGCCCTCTGACCCTGGTTCAACCATCTCAGCCTCACCGATGTCCCCGGGGCTGGGCCTCATCTCCGCCTCTCTCTGCCACATCCCAGGGCCCCTGGTCTCCAAAACCAGTGCCCTGACTTGCCTGCCCCATTGCAAACTGGGGTGGGGGTCTCCCCAGAGCAACCAAGGCTCCCTGGCAGTTCACTCCCCTTGGCCTTCCCGCCCCACATTCTCACTGCAGGCAGGACTACAGGGCGGGCCGCATCTCCCAGCCTTGGTCTTCCCCTTCCCCCTCAGCCGTTAGGATTGGGCTCGCACAAAAATGCCCCCAGGAAGCCAGTCCTGACCCACCTTCACCCCCTCCCGGCCCTCCGTCACTGGGGGGACTGCTGGAGATGGCATGCCAACTACCATGCCCACACGCATTTTCCTGGAGAAAAGTCTAGGGCTCCTGTAGGTACTCAGGGCTGGGACCTGGAAAGGTCAGGTATGGAGTTTCCTGGCCCACATCCCTTCCTTAGAGCAGGGACCGGGGCAGACTCAGTGACTGTGTGCCCCAGGCCCCGCCTGGCATAGAGATGCTCCGTAAACCTAAGTATGTAAACCACAGTTCCTGTGCCCAGCCTGGCCGGGCCTGGCACTCAGGGGAACAACAAATGCAATAGCCATAGCTCAGGCCCTGAGGGAGCAGGCCTGTCGCCTCACGTGGCACAGCGGAGGGGACGCCTGCCAGTCTGACAGTGGGCCCCAGAGCCTCTGAGAGCCCGGCCAGGAGCCGAACCTCCCGGGAAGCCGCTACGTGAGACAGCAGGAGAGAACAGAGATGGCTCACCGGACAGACCGGACACGCAGCACAGGGGCACAGCCAGCATCGCCAGGCCTGGGCCACACCGGTCACCAGCTCACCCCCCACACTGTATCGGAGCCCTGCCTCCTGCCCAGGCTGTCCGGCCCCATGTGAGCAGCAGAGACAGTAAACTGCCACCGTCACTCGGCACTCACCTGGAACTAGCCAGGCTGGGCTCAGTGTACCACCCACCCCAGGCCCCTCCCTCCCCCTCCCCGCTTCTGCACAGAAATCTTAAACGTTTGAGGGAGCAATCCCCAGGAATGCGCCAAACAACAAGCGTGGGGCCGCACGACAGGAAAGACAGGGACACTGAGGAGCCAGAGGGCAGGTGGACGTGACCCACACCAGGTGCAGGCCGCCCTGGGTGCCGGCCAGGGCCGCAGTCTTTCCCTCTGAGTTAATCCTGGCGGCATCCAGATTATCCGTGCGCCTGTCACTCTCCCGAGGAAGCCGAGTCATTTCCACTGCGCACGTGACATCTTCCCAGACAGCGCTCCCTCCCCCAGCCCTACGGACAAACAGGTCTCTAACTCTGAAAACAGATGGAGCCCGAAACATAAAAGAAACGAAGTAATGCCGAGAACCAAGTGGGGTTGACCTCCCAGGAGGAGAGCACAGTTCCTGGGCAGCTCAGGGCTCCAAAGGGAGACACTGCGACTCCGGCAGAGAAGAGGGGGCAGAGTTCCCGTCAGTTCAGGCCCTACCGCGTGCGCCATACCCCTAGCCGGTGTGGGAGCTGATCCCCCCCGGTGCCCACCGCACAGATGCCCTCCCCCCACCCCTGCACCAAGGGAGGGGCATGCTGGCCCATTCCTCGGATGAGCAAGCTGAGAGAGGCCTGAGCTGGGCAAGCCCGGTCTGCATCCTCCAGGACCACGGTGTAACTGGGACAAGGAGGGGCAGGTGAAAGATGCACACGGGGCAGCCGCTCAGAAAAACACGAGAGCCTGCTGGGCTCCTCCCTCGTGGGAACTCCTGCAGGACAGAGGTGCTCACAACCTCCACTCCCAGGCAGCAGGCCTGAAGCCAGCCCTGACCAGCAAGTCCGGAAGCTGAATCCTAACACCAAAGGCAAAGGGGGGAGGACGGGAGGGAGGCAGGAGCGGGGAGGAGGAAAGAGAAACCAGAGAGCTGTCTGTCAGGTGATTAGCTGCCCCTCATGGAAACCCCAACTCCAGGATCCCGCCCACAGACATGCAAACATGCCACATGCTCCAGGCTATGGCTGTCAACGGCCATGCACATTGTCTATGACAGCAAAGGACGGGCAGTGGCCTCTCCCCTCCCTCAGAGAAGGGGCACACACATCGGGGAACACTAGGCGGCGGTTAAAAAGAATGAGGGCCCTAGCCGGTTTGGCTCAGGGGCAAGAGCGTTGGCCGGCAGAAGGAAGGGTCCCGGGTTCCATTCCCAGTGAAGGGCGTGTACCTTGGTCGGGGTGTGTGAGGGAGGCAACCAATCAGGGACGGTTCCCTCTCAGTCTCTCCCCCTCCTCCCTTCCCTCTGAAAAGAATGAGGAAGTGCTCCCGGCACACAGAGGGCAGTCACCTCTCTAAGAAGCCGATACGTGACCTGAGGCTGCAAACCCCTTGCAGCAGACATTATCTGGGTTAAGCACGCCAACCGGCACACAGAACAAATCCAAAGCACTACAAGAAAATGGTGGCCTCTTGTCAGAGGGCAAATGTGGCTGGGGGGCGCGGGGATGGATGGGACTTCCTTTTCACCCTGCATCTCTGGCATTTTGTGCCAAGTACCTCTACTATAATCTCAAAAACTAGAAAAGTGACTTTGTTCGAACTGCCTTTTAAACGGCAGGTGACACCAGCTACGGGCATTCCCAGTGCCTGGCATGAAGCAGACCCTGGTAAGGACCTGAGTCAATCCACTGACTGAAGGAGAGAGCTCGGGATTCACTGGGAGAGCTTCCAAACTCCCAGAGCAGCTAAGCCAGACCCGCTCCGGCCACGGACTGCCACGCGTGGGCACATTCGATTGGAGTCTAAGCCCAGAAAACACGCCGGACTTTGTCAGGCACCCAGGTGCCGCGGGGGAGCGGCCAGGTGCTGCTGGTGGCAGGACCAAATTTCCCCCAGAAAAGAGGGAGGAGAGCAGGTTTCCTTCCAGGGCAGCCCCCTCCTGGGACAGGAGGAAAGGACACAAAAGAACCAGAAAGAGCTGTGATGCTCACAGTCTGGGCACAGGGGCAGGCCCCGGGCAGCCCTGAGAGAGGACAGGAAAGTGCATCTCACGGAACCTGGGCACACTGCCATCTTAGCAACCATGGTGGTGCCAGAGGTGGTGAGATCCCCAGGACTGGAAGAGGTGGGGTACGTCCCCAAAGGAGAGCATGGAACCGACCCAGCTGTACCTTCGGCCTCAGTTTCCTCATCTGTCAAATGAGGAGAAGCCTGGAACCCAGTCCAAGGGGTTGCTCTGCCCTGGCTTCCTGCCTTTCAGAACTGCCCGCCTCAGTCCTGCCACGCCCCCTTCAGGGGTTGGTATGTGGCCGGCACCTCACATAGTTGTGGGATGGGTGTGCACCCTGAGCCAGGCCATCCCTGACCCTTCCCAGGCTGGGTCCTGGGGACTGCCAGCAGCACAGGCCACAGCCACTGCGGTCACGCCGGGAGCAAAGGCCAGCATCTCTGGGTCAGGGCTGTGACCTCCTGATGGCCTGGAGCCTGTCTTCTCGGGGCTTCCAGCTGCGGGGTTTTGCTGAGAACGGTTTACACTGAGTTTCTGTCACTGGCCACTGCCCTGCTTACAGCACGTCCTCAGGAAGCAACAGTGGCACCTGGTCCTGGAGTTGACAGAGTTCCCCTGGGTGAGCTGCCTGGAGAGAGAAGGGATGGCAAAGGAGCCTGACAAAGACGACCCAAGGTAAGAGAAAGGAGCTCCCAGAAGCCCAGGAGGCAGGGCCATCAGCAAGGAGAAGCATCCCACCACAAGGCCTTGTCAGGCCCCAGGCACAGGCCACGGATGTGACATCAGGAAGGTTATCTATCACCAGACACCTTGGGACTCCGACCCCCATCCAGCAGCGGGCCTGCAAGGCCCTGTGAAAACCAGCAGTAGGCTCAGGACACGTTGCTGAGCCACCCTGGGTCTCAGCTTTCACATCTGTTAAATGGGTACAACCTTTTGGTCCAATAGGACTTTTCTGGGCAGGTATGAGACCTGAGGGCTACAAGCAAGGGAAGCCTGTGAAGTGGTGCATCAGCAGGGGAGAGGGATGCAGACCGAGACACAGAGGTCCCCTCTGACCAACGAGGAGAGACAGCCCAGTAACACCAGGAGCTCAAAGGGGGTAGAGCAGTGACCAACGAGTGCAGCTGGAAAAAACAGGGCCCCTCATCAGGAACCGCTTCTCCGCAATGTGCAAGGTCTCAGCCACTGGCAAGCCGCCCCCGAAGAGAGGGCCCACGGGACCAGCCGGCTGTGCGGGGAGACAGGTCTCCGAGGAACAATGTCACAGGAGAGGGAATCGACCCAGAAACGCAGGCTGCCCCCATCAACGAGCTAGGAAAACGCAGCTGCACCTGCACAGAGCTAACACCCACTTAGAGGCGAAGCGTGTAATTATGCCCCTGCTAAGCCAGGCACGCTCTCGTCCAAGCTGTTCAGAGCACACGTCGGTAATCACCAGATTTCAGAAGCCCCAACACAAAGTCCCTTTATACTCACAAGGCCTGCAGGCAGCCTCCTCCCGCTCTCCCTGCCCTGCCAAGGACCCGGGGTTCCCTGAGCAGGTGGCTGGGCCTCCTCTCACCCGTGCACGCAGAGGACACGCTGTTCCCGCTGAGTCACCCCAGCCCAACACCCCAGCCCATCCTCCCTGGCTCCCCCACTGCACCGCGCCCCGGGCCTCGGCACCCCAGCACGGAGCTCAGATGCCGAGCTAAAAGCTCCGCCGCCACCAGCACTGGCAGCTCTCCTCGCTGGGAATCCCCTGTGCAGCCCCGCCCCCAGGTTAGGCAGAGCTATGTGCCTTGCTTTGGCCAATATCACATCCAAGGAGAAGCATTCAACTGCCAGTGCCCGGCTCCCTGGCCAGTCCTCCTGGGCCTCAGCAACTGCGGGAGCTCGAGGACACCGACAACTCCCACAGCCAGCCCAAACCCATTCCTGGAAAGAAAGCGGGCTGGTGGCGATGAGGCCAGGCCGGGGACCAGAGAGAAACTATCCGGCTAGCAGTGGTTCTCAACCAGGGCAAGAACATTTAATAACCTGAAGGCATTTCTTTGTCATAACCAGGCAAAGTTCTACTGGCATCCAGAAAGTAAAGGCCCTACAATGCACAGGACAGCCCCTCAAAACAAAGAACTATCCGGCCTGTACCGTCCACGGTGCCGAGGTTAAGAATGTGGGATACAGAAGACCAGCACCGAGCCCCCACAGGGAGGACACCAGCTCTGCAGAGTAAACACTGAAGGGTGTTGCAAACCTCCCAGGGTTGCTTGTTATTGCAGCCTAACCCGGCCCATCCTGACTGAGGAAACAAGGCTTGTGTCCCCTGTCTGCATCCCAAATTCTTACAGAGCCTGGCACGTGGCATTTGGAAGTACAGCATAAGTACAAGGTATCGGGCGGGGTGGGGGTGAGGGTGCGGGGGAATAGCGCCCGTCCCTCCTCTCGTCGAAGCCTCCCAGGACGGACCTTGTCCTCTAAAAACACCCAGGCCAGACACAACAGGGCATTTGCACCAGCTGCTCCCTCTGCTAGAAGCTGCTCCCTCTGCTAGAATTCCTTTCCTCCCTGGCAAACTCGTGCTCACCCATCAAAAACAGCTCAGACGTCATCCTCACAGAGGCCTGGCCCTCCCCAGGGCAGCAATGATGGCTCTTTAGGCATTCAGCCCTCTGACACCTAAGATTGCTCTGTGCTTGGCTTCCTGGTGAGCCCCTGAGCAGAGACAGTGCCCACGGCAGGCCCGGCCCTGGCTGGTGCTCTCAGTACGTGCTGAGCGAGCCTCCCAGCCTCCCAGTGCCGGGCTCCAGAGCCATCCCTGCCTGTCTGCTTCCTGGGCTGCCTGGTTCACTTGCTGATAGTTTCATAATTTGGATTTTCCTCCTATTAATAGTTCCAGAAACTGAAATGCCCCAATATAAAGGCAACATATGAACAGAACTGTAAAGCCAGCACAAACATTTGAATAGTTTGGACAGCTCCAGGAAAGAACCAGATAAACTAGAAGCTACCAAATGTCTCTCTCTTTTTTCTCTCTCTCTTTTTTTTTCTTTTATGAGCAGGGTGGGGTGGCACCCCCTAACTGCAATCTGAAAACCTTCCCTTACACTCGGTGCCCACCTGGAGGAGGCAGGGAGGGCAGGCCACAGGCACCCAGGCGTGGGTCCGTGTTCCTGCAGAGCCGAATCCAGCGCTGGGTTGGGAAACGGGAAGCAGGAAGCGGCTTCTCTTCAGGAGCCCAGGATGTGGGCGGAAGGCAGAGGCGGTGACTCACCTTCCCCCGAAAGCAGAGCCTCCATGGCGGAGAGGCCTCTGCTGCTGAGGCACCTTTAAACACACCTCGGCGTTCAGGAGGGGGAAACTGAGGCAGGATGTGTCCTGCTGCATCCAAAGTGACACCCTTTCAGAATGGAAATCACCCCACATTTTTCATCTGAAAACTAATGTTGAAATTCCCTTACGGGTGCTGGACACAGCCCTACCTTTTAATATAAACATTCTCTACTTAGATGTCTTTTTAAGATTCTTACTACCCCCTTGCAAATGCTGTAATTTTTCTTTCCCCTAAATAGAGACGGGCCCCCAATTGCAGGGGGAGGTTGTAAGAGCAGGAGAAGCTGCAGGAAGAGCCGGTTCGGACTCCCACCACCACTGCCTCCAGCTGCTAGCCTCCTGCCTCAGGGCCAATGACTCAGAGGCTCAAAACCTTCCCAGCAGTTGCTCATTCCCAAGAATGCTAAGTCATTTGTCATCAGTCTAAAAAGCAAGGTAAGCTCCAGAGGAAGAAAGATGACAGGCATTCCTGTGCGGACACTTCCCTCCTTGGCACCATGGGGGCAGGGAGAAGCCAGCCGAAGGCCTGAATCCTTCCTTCTGCACCCATCCTCAAGGTGCCACACGCTCCCACAGTGACTGCTCAGGTCCGGCTGGCATGGCTCTGCGACTGAGCACTGACCTATGAGCTAGGAGGTCACAGTTTGATTCTGGTCAGGGCACATGCCCACTTGCAGACTCAAGCCCTGGTGGAGAATGTGAAGGTCTCGGGGCATCAGAAGAAGCCGCCACCTGTGCATCTGGAGGGGCTGGGGCTGGGGCTGGGGCTGGGCCCTGACACCTGGGCCTGTTAATGGGGGCTGAGTGGGCTTTGTTGAGCTCATGTCCCCCCGAGACCCTCAAATGTCAGGGAGGATTCCAAAGGCCTAGCACAACTCAAGCAAATAGGCGACAGCACCAGTAATTCCTGGGCCCACGCTCCCCACACAGGCCTGCTCTCCCCAAGCAAGGAAGAGTGGGAACAGGAGGGGGTGGGCTGGAAGGCCTCCAGGCTGGCACCGGGATGGTCAACGCAGCGTTAATTTCCACGGCTGCATGAGAGAGGGTGGCTGTCCTATTTTTTTCAAGTGAGGACATTCAGAGAAATTAAGAAGCTTGCCTAAACATTATGCTAAGTGAAATAAGCCAGACACAAAAACACATATACTGCATGGTAATGCTTCTATGTGGAATCTTAAAAAAAGAAGGGAAAAAAGAGTTGACCTCATAGAAACAGAGTAGAAGGTGGTTGCCAGGGGCTGGGGGTGGGGAAATGGGGAGAGGTTGTAAAAGGATAAAACTTTCGGCAGGAGGATGAATACGGCCGTAGGATCTAGTGATGTGCATAGTGACCTGATAATACTGTGTTATTAAGTTGAAATTTGCTGAGAGAAGTGTTTCTCACACACACACACACACACACACACACACACACACAAAAATTAAAAAGGTAAATATGTGAGGTGATGGGTGTTTTAATTATCTCAATGGTGGAAGTCCTTCCATGATTTATACATATATCAAATCATCACGCGGTACACTTTAAATAGCTTACAACTTTATTTGCCAGTTACACCTCCATAAACCTGGAATACACTCACAGCAGAGCCACAATCTACAGTCAGGTCTTCCTGTCAGCAAAGACCACCCACATCACGTGGCCTGTGTGACCACCCCACCTGTGAGGGTGGGGGGCCAGCCAGGTCTGCGGGGGTGAGGCTTTCAGGGGAGAAACTGCTCTGGACAGAGCTGTGCCCCTCCCCGCTCCTCCATTGCCCCAGTGGGGACTAAACTCCCTCCTCAGACCCCTGACCTGCGGAGCTGGGACTGGCCTCAGAGGCGGAGCGGGCACTGGCCGTGCCCTGGGTCACTGAAGGCCCAGGAGCAGGAGGAACTGGCGTGCCTGCCTCTCCTCCCCCCGGGCTGACGGCTCCTCCGGAGGACAGTGGCGCCTCGAGCGCACACGCTCCGAGCAGAGGGCACCCTTTCTGCAAAGCAGAGGACAGGAAGCAGGTCTCAGCTCAGCCTGGGCAGAGGATGCCAGCTCCCACAGGAAGGAAGATGCATGAGGCCTCAGATCTAGTCAGCACCCTCGGGGGGAGGGATTCCAGCTGAGGCGGGATGCCCACGTCACGGAGGGCAGACCAGGACGTGGGGCGGGTGTTATGTTAGAGCTCGGGTCTCGGGAGCCCCCCATCTCTGAAGCTCTCTGAACCTCCCAGAGAGCCACGGGCTGAACTCCCAAGCAGAGCAGTGGGCTGGCTCAGGACTCAGGCCCCAGGAGAGCAGAGGAGCTATTACAAGGTGAGGCCGGCTGGGCCTCCCGAGGAGGAAAGAAGGAGCCCCAGAGCCTGCTCCCAGCCGGCGGGCGCATACCCACCTCCTTCCCGCCTAGCCTCGTGCCCTACCAGGCTCTGCGGCTGGGAGCCATGGCAACAGGCCCCAAACAGCTCAAGAAATCCCTCGGAGAGTCCCACGCAGGGTGTCACAGCTGCCAGGAACCAGTGACACACACCAGAGAGGAAGCCCCGGTTCCAGCCAGAGGAGAAGGCCTGAGTGGCAAAGGGCAGCCCCCTGCCAAGAAGGCCACCAGGCCGCCCTCCTCTGTCCCTGCACACTCCCCTCAGCTGTGACCCTCCACATCAGACACGGCTCCTAACCTCACTGCCCCCCAGTCTCTCTGAGGCCTCCCTCGTCCACCCCGTCAGCAAGGCCTCTGCGACACCCGTCTGCGCACCTCCTATCCTCATCCAGCCATCCTCACCCCACCTGCTCCTCGCACACCTGGCTTTGTGCCTCCCCCCTCAGGCTGGTTCTCCCACACTTCCAAACGCCCGCCCGCCCTGCTGGCACCACAACGCTGGCAGGCTCTTCCCTGTATGACCCGCTGGAGGGCAGCCCGAGAAGATGGCCACCGAGGCGCCCACGGCCCAGCAAACGATGCCTCCTCAGCACAGTTCCTCCTTTCCAAAGGACGGCACAGCCACTCCAGCCCTTGTGTGCGGGGCAGGGGTCTCTGAAAGTCCGTGCACGCTTCCCCGATGCATTCATCTGTTCCACGACTCTCCGGGAACGATCCTCGCTGCCACAATACGGGGGTGGGAAGAGGGTGCTTTTTTGTTTGTTTTGCCAGGTTTTCTTAAACTAAATTTCTCCTGGTGACTCGCTTTCTCAGGAACCACCTTTCTACCACCCAAGGCGTTCTACTGACTCCCCTGATCTCATGCATACTTCCTGAGCACCGACTATGTGCTCAGCACGGTTCCACTGCCGAGACAAACAGTGAACACGATGGAAAGGATACCTGTCCTTAGCACAGACAGGAGTGAACACGCCAATAATGGAAATAAGCATGTGGGAAATGTTCGGAAAGGAACACGCAAGAGGCTGAGACAGAGAAGGGGGGTGGGTGCTGAGATCTAACGTTATGAGGGAGAAAGAGTCTGGCAGACAGCAGCAGCAGCATATGCAAAGGTCCTGAGGCAGAAAGAAGAGCTGAAGAACGGAGGAAAGACCAAGGTGGCAGAGCCCGGGGGGGGGGGGGGGGGGGAGAGAGGCATGTCTCCAGGCCCGAGGGCCCGTTCTTGTGCTATGTAGTAACCTGGGCCAAGAAGTTCTCCCTTTGCTAAAGCTCATCTGATTTGGCTCTTCTCTTACTTGCAGCCACAAGAATCCTGGCTACTGCAATGTCCAAACCAAAACATCATATTCTACCACCTTCTCCCAACTTGCGCCTCAACCTCAGATTTCTTGATATAAGGTTTTATTGATTTTTTATTTATTTTTTTAGAGAGAGAGGACAGGAGAGGGAGAAAAACATTAGTTGGCTGCCTCCTATACATCCCCTACTGGGGACAGAGCCATGCAACCCAGGCAAGTGCCCTGACAGAATCGGAACGTAGTGCATGGTGAAACCAGGGCTGCAACTCAATCTTTTTTTTAAAATATATTTTATTGGTTTTTTACAAAGTGGAAGAGAGAGGGATAGAGAGCTAGAAACATTGATGAGAGAGAAACATCGATCAGCTGCCTCCTGCACATCCTCTACTGGGGATGTGCCCGAAACCTAGGTACATGCCCTTGACCGGAATCGAACCTGGGACCTTTCAATCTGCAGGCCAATGCTCTATCCACTGAGCCAAACTGGTTTCGGCATGCACCTCAATCTTGAAAGCAACCACTAGCACCCAGCCAGGGGCCTAGCATCACCCTCCACGTTTCTCCTTGTCCCTATGCCAGTCACACAGAAGGGCTTCACTCAGTCCTCCAGGCAGCCAAGGGCTGGTGCCCCTCACCAGGGAGGTGGCCTGCTGCCTGCTGAACAGAGACGGGGAAGAGAAGAGCAGATGGCCGCTCGGCAGAGGGAAAATGAGCCCCCCTTCACACAGGCTGGCTGATTGCATATAATTATGGAGGGGGAAACGCTCTTCAAAATTAGCTTCTCAGACACAGATATAAGTTCAAGTGTACCTCGCAGTGTGATGACAGCGACTGCCCCACAAATGCTTTATCCTTCAGGCCCTCCGGGGGCTGGGGAGAGGACAGAGGCCTCCCATTGCCCAGGGAGAGCACCGGCCCAGGAAACCCAGCTCAGAACCGGCCTGGCTCCCCTCCCCAGTGAGCTCAGGATTCCGCCCAAGGGGATGTGGGGTTCAAACTCCAGTCCCAAGAACAGCCAGTTTTTAACAACAAGAACAGCTTTGCTGAACGCATGCCTCCCATGGCCAGGTCTGTGCTCTGTGCCTCAGTTTTTCCATCTGTAATATGGGTGTGACAATGGTGTTCAACTCTGCACGTTCTGGGGGACCGAGTGAGGCCAGGCTCATTGTGAGCATCCAGTCAATATCAATCACCACCCTCCTCCTCGCCTCTAACCCTCAGGCAGCACTGGCCCCGCTGCACAGACGTGGAACCTGAAATTCAGAGTGTAACATGAGCCATTCGGCTAGACTCTAGCCGCTAGAGCAAGGATGGGGAACCTTTTTTCTGCCAAGGGCCATTTTGATATTTATAGCATCATTCACTTAATATCATTCACTTAATATAAATGCTGCTATTTTAAAAAGCTCCTAGGTTTATTGAATTTCGAGTCCTGCCTGTGGTTGCCTTGGCAGGGCCAGACCAGACGATTTCTCAGGTCTTACACGGCCCCCCGGGCCGGACATTCCCCTCCCCTGAGCTAGAGGGTGAGGAGCAGGGATACAAATCTAGCTCTGCCCGCGTCTAGACTCCATGCTCTTGTCTCTCTGGATTCCTGCTGGGCTCAGGGGCTGCTGGAAGAGGTGCCACTCTGAGCTTCTCCGTATGCCGCCCCCGGCAGGGCCGGCAGACCTAGGTGCCCCCTGACCTCGGCGAGCAGCCCGCCCGCCCAGCCTCGGCACAACACACCCTCTCCAGCTCTCGAGGTTTTGAAATGCCACAGGCTCTAGCTGGGTGGCTGACCTCCATCACTTCATCTTCCCCCAATGGGTGCCTTCTAGCCCTGAGGCCTCCCCCTCCCAGGCGCCCCCTTTTATATACAACAGAACCCAGGCCCCGCCTGAGAGGGGCCCGAGGTCAGCAGGAGGTAACCCCCGGCACCAGGCACCCGTGAAGAGGCCGGCAGGAGCCGTCCCGAGCTGCACGGTCACCTTTTAACGCCCGTTCCGTGGCGGTTTTCACACGGCAGACGTGTGCCGCTCTCGAGAGGCCATGGCATCGCGCGCCCACATTTCCCGACTCCAGGCAAGAAAGACATCCAAGTGAAATTGAAAGGAAAAGGAGATAAGTTAACTTTTCTAAGACTGAAGGAGAGTCCTCTGCCTTCATTTACAAGGGAAAACACACTGTCATGGTCAAGGGCTCGGCTTGAACAGACGGCTGTTCACATCCCGCCTCCAGGGGAACCTGTTGGGAGCCAGCAGAGTTGAGGCAAGCAACTCAGTCTTAAGGAAATAGAATTAAGTTCCTTCTAGCAGAAGTTATGCGGTGCTCTGAGGGCTTGGCCAGAAGATAAGATTAACCTGCAGCTTAGCATCTTCCTGCCGTTTTCCCTTCCAGATCCTCCCCCCTAGATAGCCCAGCCTTGGAATGTTGCACCTTGGAATGTTATGCAAAGACCCCTCTGCATAAGCAACCCTGCCCCCCTTTGTCTCTGCTGTATAAATACAGCCATTTCAGAGAATAAAATTGAGGCTTGATCAGAACCTTGTCTTGCCTCCATTCTTCCGCGTTCCTTGTTTGTTTCATTCTCTTAGGTGGTTCCTGTGTGCCCCCCGTTGTCCCGCGGTCGGGACAGGAACCGGCCTTGAACCATGGAAGGCCAGTTACACTCTCTGAGCCTCAGCTTCCAGGTTCGGACTGAGAGGCTCCCAGCACCGCGTCAGGCAGGGAGGTGAACTCGAGGAACAGGTCTTTCCAGGGCTGGGCTGGGCTTGTGCCGCTAAAATAATGCCTCCCAGGAACGACTCTGCCCTCTCAAGCAAAGGCTGGGACGTATTTTGGGGGAAGGACCCCTGCCCCCTCCACGCCAGGGCAGCCCCATCAGCCCCACAGGGAACACAGCTCAGACCTCACCAGCAGGGAAGCTCGTGAGGCCCAGAGGCTCAGGCCTGGACCTTCCTCCCATCCCTTTGTTCCAGCAGCAAAGTCACGAGTGCCCAAGACTCCGTAAGCTCAGGCCCCGGCATGGCTGCGCGGGTCAAGGTGAGGGCCGGTCAGGGTGAGAGCCGGGGGGCTTGGGGCCAATTTCGCAGGAAACAGAACTCTTTCCCAACAGGATCCTGCAGCTCCTGCCCAGACATGCCCACAGGGAGTGGGAACATCTGAAGGAACAGCCAGAATTCCTTTCTTTTCAAGAATCCCACAATGGCCGGAACCAGTTTGGCTCAGTAGATAGAGCATCGGTCCGCGGACTGAAAGGTCCCAGGTTCGATTCCAGTCAAGGGCATGTACCTTGGTTGCGGGCACATCCCCAGTAGGAGGTGTGCAGGAGGCAGCTGGTCGATGTTTCTCTCTATTGATGTTTCTAACTCTCTATCCCTCTCCCTTCCTCCCTGTAAAAAATCAATAAAATATATTTTAAAAAGAAGAAAAAAAAAAGAATCCCACAATGAATGTTAGGACTTTAAGAATAAAACTGTGTCCTGGGGGGGTAGCTCAGTTGGCTAGAGCATCGTTGCAGGTTCAGGGCACATACTAGAATCAACCAATGGTCCTAACCATTAGGCTCAGTGGATAGAGCATCAGCCTGTGGACTGAGGGTCCTGGTTTCTATTCCAGTCAACGACACAGGCCCGGTTGCAGGCTCCATCTCCAGTAGGGGGCGTGCAGGAGGCAGCCAATCGATGATTCTCTCTCATCATTGATGTTTCTCTCCCTCTCTGAAATCAATAAAAGCTTTTTTTTTTAAAGAATCAACCAATTAATGCATAAATAGCTGAAACAACAAATGATGTTTCTCTTTCTCTCCCCCCCCCCTCCTCTCTGCCTAAAATCAATAAATTTTATTTAAAAATAAAAAAGATGGGGCAGGGGATGTGGTAGAAGATGTCAATGGGGGTGGGGGAGGGGGAGGAGGAATATATGTGACACTTTCTTAAGAATCTTAGAATCGTAAAGCAAAGAAGCTTTAGTGTCAAATCAAGCTGTCCCGCCTGCTTGCCTTACAACATGGGACCAACTCTGCATCTTTTTTTCTGGGCCTTTGATTTCCCACCTGCAGCACAGCCTGGGACGTAAAATAGAAATCCCATCCAGGAGAAACCAGCAGTCCCACAGCAAGGGCATTCTCCATGGAGATGCCCATGAGCCCAGGTCCTAGGGGGCAGGGGCTGCCCGTCCAGAACCAGCATCCAGAGACTCACAAACACCCGCACGCATGCCAACGTGCCCCCTGCTCTCCTCTCCGCCGCCCCCCACTGCCCGCACCCTGTGCACTGCAGGGTGGAGCCTTCGCGGCCTCAGGCTGCCTCTGGGGCGAGAGGGGTCCCTGCAGTGCCCGGGCCTGAATGGCACGCAGCAGACACTAAACAACGCCTGTCTGAGACTGCGCCAAGGAGCACGAGGGGGCTTCTCACAGGAGAGAGCTCCAGACATTGTGGGGGGAGGGGGCGGCCAGGAACCTGCACCAGGACCGGTGCCCTCCACGCCCCCGCCCTCCACTGCAGCACAGAAACGGTGAGGCAGAAACGAAAGTGAAACTCCCACAGGGGCGGCACCCCGGACCCACCTGCCTCCTCCCGTCCTCCCAGGAGTGGGGAGCTGGGAGCCGGGCAGGTCCTGGTCATCCCTGCGGGAGGACCCGCCGCCAGGAGAGGACGGAGGAGGAGGCAGGGAGGCCGCCAGCCTGTGTGGACCGGGGCTCCCAGCAAAAGCATGCCCAAGTCCCAGCCCCAGCTCGGTGGGGGGGACCTGGGAGGTGGCCCCTGGGGGAGAGGGGAACCCCACCACTGACTCAGCACCTGCCAGGCTCACTTACCCCCGAGGTGAGTGAACTTTACTGGCTTTACAGACGGAGGAGCATCATCCACAGACAGCCAGGCAAGTCCTGTGCTCCAGCTCAGGGCCATGCCCCCACCCACCCCTCTGGGCCCAAAACGCAGGCAAAGGAGGCTCAGAAAAAGGGCTGATTTTCTTCTGAAATGGGTATCAGGACAATGATAAGTTCTGGAGGCATCCACGAGCCCCAAGGGCGAGTGCCAACTCTGCTCCTCACACCGTGTGACCAGCAATCCCCTCTCCCTCCCTGAGGCTCAGTGTCCTCTCCCTCCCTGAGGCTCAGTCCCCTCTCCCTCCCTGAGGCTCAGTGTCCTCTCCCTCCCTGAGGCTCAGTGTCCCCTCTCCCTCCCTGAGGCTCAGTGTCCTCTCCCTCCCTGAGGCTCAGTGTCCTCTCCCTCCCTGAGGCTCAGTGTCCTCTCCCTCCCTGAGGCTCAGTGTCCTCTCCCTCCCTGAGGCTCAGTGTCCTCTCCCTCCCTGAGGCTCAGTGTCCCCTCTCCCTCCCTGAGGCTCAGTCCCCTCTCCCTCCCTGAGGCTCAGTGTCCTCTCCCGCCCTGAGGCTCAGTGTCCTCTCCCTCCCTGAGGCTCAGTGTCCTCTCCCGCCCTGAGGCTCAGTGTCCTCTCCCGCCCTGAGGCTCAGTGGTCTCTCCCTCCCTGAGGCTCAGTGTCCTCTCCCTCCCTGAGGCTCAGTGTCCTCTCCCTCCCTGAGGCTCAGTGTCCTCTCCCTCCCTGAGGCTCAGTGTCCTCTCCCTCCCTGAGGCCCAGTGTCCTCTCCCTCCCTGAGGCTCAGTGTCCCCTCTCCCTCCCTGAGGCTCAGTGTCCCCTCTCCCTCCCTGAGGCTCAGTGTCCTCTCCCTCCCTGAGGCTCAGTGTCCTCTCCCTCCCTGAGGCTCAGTGTCCTCTCCCTCCCTGAGGCTCAGTGTCCTCTCCCTCCCTGAGGCTCAGTGTCCCCTCTCCCTCCCTGAGGCTCAGTGTCCCCTCTCCCTCCCTGAGGCTCAGTCCCCTCTCCCTCCCTGAGGCTCAGTGTCCTCTCCCTCCCTGAGGCTCAGTGTCCTCTCCCGCCCTGAGGCTCGGTGCTCTCCTCGGGCTCAGAGGGCAGGCTCCCATTGGCAGGAGGGCCTGGCTTCACTGCGCCCTGAGGCTGGTGAACCCTGGGCCTGGACGTGCCCACACCCCGCTTCACGGCTCAGGTTCCAAACCCGGAGCACGAGGCGCTGCCGGAGCCGCTGGGCTGGCAGAGCGAGCGGCAGAGACCACCTCCCAGCTGAGGCCTGGCCGTCAGTGCCACACCGGGCCGTCCCGGGAATGAGCCTGTGCAAACCCAGCTCCTGTCAGCCTCCGGGCCCACCTTCACAGCACCCGTGCAAACCGGCGGCCAGCAGCGCCTCTTCTAGAGGGGAGAGGGCTCCCGGCTCCGGGCCCACCTTCACAGCATCCGTGCAAACCGGCGGCCAGCAGCGCCTCTTCTAGAGGGGAGAGGGCTGCCCGAGCAGTGAGCACAGGCGGAGCCGGCAGCCACCTGGAACTGCTGCCCTGCCTCACTCCTGTGACATGTTCCTGTGACGGCCTCCTGTGCCGTGTTCCTGTGCCGTGTCCCTGGTATGGGCTCCTGTGCCGTGTTCCTGTGCCGTGTTCCTGTGCCGTGTTCCTGTGCCATGTTCCTGTGCCGTGTCCCTGGTATGGGCTCCTGTGCCGTGTTCCTGTGCCGTGTTCCTGTGCCGTGTCCCTGGTATGGGCTCCTGTGCCGTGTTCCTGTGCCGTGTTCATGTGCCGTGTCCCTGGTATGGGCTCCTGTGCCGTGTTCCTGTGCCGTGTTCCTGTGCCGTGTCCCTGGTATGGGCTCCTGTGCCGTGTTCCTGTGCCGTGTTCCTGTGCCGTGTTCCTGTGCCATGTTCCTGTGCCGTGTCCCTGGTATGGGCTCCTGTGCCGCGTCCCTGTGCCGCGTTCCTGTGCCGTGTTCCTGTGCCGCGTCCCTGTGCCGCGTTCCTGTGCCGCGTCCCTGTGCTGTGTCCCTGGTATGGGCTCCTGTGCTGTGTTCCTGTGCCGTGTTCCTGTGCCATGTTCCTGTGCCGTGTCCCTGGTATGAGCTCCTGTGCCGTGTTCCTGTGCCATGTTCCTGTGCCGTGTCCCTGGTATGAGCTCCTGTGCCGTGTTCCTGTGCCGTGTTCCTGTGCCATGTTCCTGTGCCGTGTCCCTGGTATGAGCTCCTGTGCCGTGTTCCTGTGCCGTGTCCCTGGTATGGGCTCCTGTGCCGTGTCCCTGGTATGGGCTCCTGTGCCGTGTTCCTGTGCCGTGTTCCTCTGACGGGCTCAGGAGGCAGCAGCGGGCGGTGCTCTGGGGGCTGAGGAACCTCACACAAAGGGCTCCCACAGACAAGACTGGGACCGACAGCCTGGGACAGGTGACACCCAGTGCCCTGTGTCCAGACTCTCCCTCAGGCTCGGGGGCGCCCTGGAGCCATCCACCTGGTTGGGCTCATCCATCTCCCCTCACCCCCATCCACCTCCCCGCACCCCCATCCCTTCCATCTCCTCACCCCTGGTGGGCACCCAGCACCCAGGAACAGGAGTCTAGGGGTCCCACATGAGAGTGTTTCTCAAATCTCCACAGCCGAGGACACATCTACCCCCTGAGCCCTAAAAGTAGGGGTGGAGGCACCCCCAGGAGCTGTCATAACCCTTGGCCTGGCACCATGGCCTAGCAGGGGTCCTCAAACTTTTTAAAGTGGGGGCCAGATCACGGTCCCTCAGAGAGCTGGAGGGCCGGACTATATGAACTACTAATTCCTACTGTAACACCTCGGCTGCGCTCACTGCCCAAAAAACCTGGCGGGCCGGATCAGACTCCTCTGCGGGCCGCATGTGGCCCGAGGACCGTAGTTTGAAGACCCCTGGGGCCCTACAGAATCTGCCCACGAGGCCCAGTGAGGGCGGCACAAACAGACCACAGGCAGCTGCTTTCTGAGGGCAGCACGGTGCAGCCAAGACAAAGCACCAGGTGGGATTCAAACAGCCCAACGGGAGTGGCCTGGCCGCTCCTACAGGCACCCTGTTCACAGTCTGGTGAGCTGGGGGGGAGGAGCGGGTATTTGAAAGGAGGCTTCAGCAGGCAGCGGAGGGGCACTGGTCTTGGAGCGGCCACACCCACTGTGTGGCCTTGGCCCAGCACCCCACCCTGTTGAGCCTGGATTTCCCCATCAGGAATCCAACCATCACCCTCTCCTCAGCAAGGCACACACACCAGGCAGCTTTCCGAAGACCGCGGGAGGGGAAGACTGGGGAGGGGGGACTCATGCACAAAGGGGAAAGGTGTTGAAGACCGTGCCTTTGCCAGGGAAGGCGTAGGTACGCAGCTCCAGAATGATTTGCTTTCTAAAATGAACCTACTTTTTCAAAGAAGGTACTAGAACATTCCTTTAAAAAAAAAAAAAAAAAAAAAAAAAAAAAAAAAAGCTAGCGTACCAGCTGAATTCAAAATACGAGTAGGAACAAAAGCCCTATTTACATCCAACTGTTCTGGCATTACTCTCATGAGGCACTTCACTGAGCATTTACTGAATGCCCCAAACCTGCCAAATCATGGGAGAATTAACCAGTGGGGGCAGGACTGCCCAGTGGTTAGGAGTGGGCCCCAGCCTGTGTGCAGGTGAGCCCAGCTCTGCCCAGTGCCTACCTAATGCATTCAGTCCCACAATGTGAACTCAATCTCACCATCACAAGAGAAATGCAAACCAAAAGTAGCCTTCCTCCCCTGGCTGGTGTGGCTCAGTTGGTTGGACATTGTCCCAGGCACCAAAAGGTTGCTGGTTCGATTCCCAGTCAGGGCACATGCCCAAGATGCAGGCTCAGTCCCCAGTGAGGAGCATGAAAAAGGCAAGGCAGCCAACTGATGTTTCTCTCTCATCAATGTTTCTTTCTCTCTCTCTCTCTCTCGCCCTCTCCCTTTCTCTCTCTCAAAAAATAAAAATAAAATAAAAGCAACATTGTCTACTCCTCCCTCAGTGATTAGAGCATTGGCCCCTACACTGAAAGGCCATGGGTTCAATTCCCAGTCAAGAGCATGCTCGCGCGCGAGCTCTCTCTCTCTCTCTCCTTTCTCCTGGTCTCCCTCTCTCCTCCATCCATCCTTCCCACTCTCTCTAAAAACCAATTACCAAACACCATTGTCCACTGCACTGGGCAGGATGTGGTATCAGCACTCACTCACCTGGCAGGGAGCACCCAGGAGGCAATGGGACAGGCACTCACTGACCTCACACCAGCTACACAGGCAGAAGACAACCACAGTCCTCGACAGGTTGGCTCAGTGGATAAAGCGTCAGCCTGCAGACTGAAGGGTCCCAGGTTCGATTCCACTCAAGGACATATACCTAGGTTGCTGGTTCAATCCCCACTGTGGGGTGTGCAGGAGGCAGCCAACCAATGATTCTCATCATTGATGTGTCTATCTCTCTCTCTCCCTTCCTCTCTGAAATCAATAGAAAATACATTTTTTTAAAAAAAACAATTAAAGAAAAAGAAAAGAAATATGGTCCATCGTTTAAAAGCTGAACCACACAGCCATGAAAGAAATAAGATAAATAACACAGAACTGTCTGCAAATGCAGCAGTGATGTGCAGTTTCTCTAAGTCGTGGTGATCTGTGAAACAAACAGAACGGTATGTGTGCAGAGACCGTCGCACGTGTGTGCCCCTTTGGACAAAACGCCTATGGACAGAGACTGCGACCGAGGCTGCCAAGAGCCGGTCCCTGGGTGACCGGGATTGAGACCAAGAAGGAAACTGACTTTTCATGGTGTATTTTGAGTCCTTTGATTTTCTTTTAATATGTACAAGCATTAATATTCAAAATGATGAAGAAAACATAACTGATAGCCAATAATAATAACGTGAGCACTCAGAGAGACTCCTGGCATTTTCAGGAACCCCAACATAAACTTTTTTTTTTAAATATATTTTATTGATTTTTACAGAGAGAAAGGGAGACAGACTGAGAGTTAGAAACATCGATCAGCTGCCTCCTGCACACCTCCCACTAGAATGTGCCCACAACCAATGTACATGCCCTTGACTGGAATCAAACCTGGGACCCTTGAGTCCGCAGGCCGACGCTCTATCCATTGAGCCACACCGGATAGAGCACAAACTCTTCTTGACTCGTCAAAATGAAAGTAGCACCTTGCCTTAACATCTAATTTCCTCTGGTTCCCCACTATTAAACAGGTGAGGATGCACCCCTGCCTCCGGGGGCTGGAAGGTGCAGAGGGGTCTCGTCTGAAAGGGGAAGACACAGGGTAGCCCTCCTTCGCCGTGCCTGCTGGGCCCACACACCCACACCGCCCACGCTCAGCAGGAGGATCAGTTAGCATCCAGATGGACCTCGGGGCCGCTCACAGGCTGCCCAACCCAAGAACACTAAGCCTACACGTGCCTACGACCCTGGGACAGAGGCACCCACGGGCAGAAGCCCAGTCGCCCACTCCCCCAGGTCACCAAACAGAGCAAGGACAGCAGCAAGCCCCACTTACAGAGGTCCAGGCATTCCACATGTGCACACCGGCTCCTTCAACGCACACGACAGCCCCAGACTAAGCCCTGTTATCCTCCTCACTGACAGGAGGGGACACTGAGGCGCCAAGGGGTTAAGTCACATGCCAGGGTGCGGGTGGGGCCTGGCCTGGGGCCCTGGGTGCCTCACCCACAGACAACAGTGTCTCCCGGCAGCCGTGTCTCCCACCCTGAGTCCAGTGTGCTCCGGGAGCTTGCGGGACGTGCCTATCTGCAAGGCTGGCTGTGACAGTCCCCGGGCACTGCTGCAAAGGAAACCTAAGTCCTCCCCCCCCCCCCCACGCCCCCCAACGATGCCAATGCCAGACAGCGAGACAAACAGACCAGCATCATTCCATCCTGGAAAAGACCCGCCTTCCTCCCCGCTAAGCATCTCCCGGAAGCATTCCAGCTAAGAGCGGTAAGGGACCTTGCGACAACCCCTGTGGAGGAATGTGGGCCCTGAGGAGAAGGGACACTGGCACCTCAAGCTCCCCGGGGTGCCTCCCAGGCCGGGTTCCTGTTCTCACCACACTCAGGGCTCTGGGAGGGCAGGGGCTCCAGCCCACTGCCCCCCACCCACTGCCTCCGTGAACACGCGCCACAACAGACTGCCGGCCACATGCCTTCTGGGGAGCTGAGCGAAGGGTCCCTGTGGGGAAGCCGGCATCGATAGCACCGTCTGACATGCCCAGAGACATACTATTTCCTGCGAGCTCGTCGGCCCAGCTGGCCTCCACGTTCCTCAAGGACAGGGCCGCACAGACGTCTGCTCCTGGAGCCTGCCCTGGGCAGAGGAGCACACGCTGGGAAGCCAGGATCCCAGGAGCAGCGGCCTCAGTTCTGGTTGTACAGTCCCCTGTACAGTTCCTGCGACCTCGCCCTCCATCCCCAGGCTGCCAGGCTGCGGGGACTCGGCGAGGTGAGATAAGGATGCCGGAGGGACCACATGGAAGCCGGCGACTATTACGGCACAGACCGACCGAGGCTCACCCACATTCTATACCGCAATGCTCCCTACAGTCACTGCCTTCGCACCACCCCCTGCCCCACAGCTGCCGCCGCGGGACACAGAAGAGGGGGGAGGCAAGAAGGCGCTGGAGGAGCCAAAGACACGGGCGCGAGCGTCTCCAAACGGGGCGCCGAGGAGATCTACAACAAAAATCACCCAGCAGCCGGAACCGGTTTGGCTCAGTGGATAGAGCATCAGCCTGCGGACTGAGGGGTCCCGGGTTCGATTCCGGTCAAGGGCATGTACCTTGGTTGCGGGCACATCCCCAGTGGGGTGTGTGTGCAGGAGGCAGCTAATCGATGTTTCTGGCTTTCTATCCCTCTCTCTCTTCCTCGCTGTGGAAACTCAATAAAATATTTTTTTTTTTAATCACCCAGCGATTCCCACCAACAGCGCTCCCTCTTGGCCGACCCTCTGCAGTCCCTGTGGGCATGCTGAAAAGGCCACAGAGTGGGTGTGAGGAAGCAGCAAGCTCTCCTGTGTCAGGGGGGAGGGGGTAGAAGACAACAAGCAGGTCCCCAGGGAGAGGGGAAGACCCAGCCAGGTCACAGAACACACAGCTTCACTGAAAACAAGCTGAGTCAAAGGCCCCTCTGCTGACTTGTGAGAGGGCCCGCCTGTCAGGGGGCACCGAGGCGGGCCCTTATGTCTCCCTGTGGCATCCCAGCAGGACCAGGCTCCAAACACCTGCCGATGCTGTCCATGTGCGGTGCCCCCTCGGAGAGCAGGCATTGCACCTGCCAAGGGCACGGCTCAGCCTCGCAGGGACATGTCCCGGGACAAGATGGCAGTCGCCGGACGCCTGTGAAAATAACAGAGACAGCAACTCCTCCTGACTGTCAGAGGTGCTCAGAGGGAGGGCTGGCCTTCTGTGCGGGCCTCAAGGTCACCCGATTGGACCCACTCTAGAAGTTACAGACAAGGAAGAAAGTGAGGGGACCGGCCGCCCTCGCGTGCCTGTTTCCACGTCTGTAACACAAAGGGCTGGTCGAGACGCTCTCCGACAGCCCTTTCTGCTCAGAGATTCTTCTCAAGGCCTGACGTTCAACTAAACAACCCATCCCGGTCTGTCTGTTCAGGTCAGCCTCTCTGGCGCTGACACCGCCCCAAACATTCGGAGCAGAGCCCCCAGTCACTTTCCAAGATCTCTGGACTTCTTCACTGGGAAAGTCACAGACAATTCACCATCCATCAAAGCAGGAGCGCCGTACCCCCAGATCGTGAAGGTCAGAAACGTGGCACTGTCCATCCACATCACCGGTGAGACCCCTAAGCTCTCACCAGCACCCCTCACCAAACACAGCATCAGCCGAGAACTCCGCCATCCCCTCCAGGGTGGGAGCACTTTGCACAAGTTTAGAAACATGGCCACCAGGGGGCGCTGCTCTGAAAATAATAAAGGGGAAAACGGGGTGGGGGGGGGGACGGACTATTTTTTAAAAATATATATTTTATTGATTTTTTACAGAGAGGAAGGGAGAGGGATAGAGAGTTAGAAACATCGATGAGAGAGAAACGTCGATTAGCTGCCTCTTGCACACACACACACCCCCTCCACCCCCCCCCCCAGATGGGGATGTGCCCGCAACCAATGTACATGCCCTTGACCGGAATCGAACCTGAAACCTTTCAGTTTGCAGGCCGACGCTCTATCCACTGAGCCAAACCGGTTTCGACAAGAACTATTTTTGATGTTTTCTTTTCCTTCTTAAGCTTCAGTGACAAAATATCTAAACGGGTCGCTAATGAAAACACAAAGCAGCCTGAGACCCTAAAATGGCCTAGACTTTCTCTCTTCTCCCCAAAGACTTCATTTTGGCCAAAAGCAACTCAGCTTTAAGGGCAACAACCCTTTCAGAGAGAAAGTAACACTCCTCCATGGATTTCCCCAAGGGTCGACATCATATAGCTTGCCCTGAGCCTCCCTGTTTAGAGATAACAGTCCATGGAAAAGCCAATCTGCAAGTGGAGAAGGAGGACCTCGCCGCGGGTCTCGGCTAGAACTGTTTTACGAGAGCCTCCTGAATACCGGGCAGAAGACACCCACCGGACGACAAGCCTCCTGGTTTAGCTGCAGACACGGGAGGACACAAAGACAGCCAAACCCCAGGCAGACGGGTGCAAGGTCTTCACTGGGATTTCCCAAGTTTCAGATGACTGCAGGGGGAGCTCCGGCTCCTCACACAGAACTGCCCTTCACAACCACATCAGCGGGGCCCCCCCACACTTGCTCAGCGTCTGGAGTGCACTTCCCACGAGCACAATGTTCAAGCGCCCTTTGTTAATGTTCCGCAAGTCCTCAGACCCAGTTTCAAAACTCCGGCTTTGCGTTCCTCCCGATGTCCTTTGCATTCAGCGTGTCCTACTGACCCTGGGAAGCTTTGCTCTCTCCTGGGGAAGCGGGCCTGAACGGAGGAAGCCAACGCCATCCCCAGCCCAAGGATGCAGGCCCAGGGAGCTGCTTGTCCTATGCAAAGGGCGCCCCTCTGGCTGCTGGGAGAAGGGCGCCTGCGGCCGCCTGCTGGGGCACAGCAGCACCAAGCCCCTGGGACTGGCAGGAGGGGCACAGAGGTGCTGCGAGACCTGAAGGCAAGAAATCATACTTGTTCAATTCTTCATGATATCTCGGGACCCAGCAGGGATGAAAATGCAAGTAGGGCCCATTTTCAAGAATCAGGTCTATTGCCGAAACCGGTTTGGCTCAGTGGATGGAGCGTTGGCTTGCGGACTTGAAAGGTCCGGGATTCGATTCCGGTCAAGGGCATGTATCTGGGTTAGGGGGCACATCCTCAGTAGGGGGTGTGCTGGAGGCAGCTGATCAATGTTTCTCTCTCATTGATGTTTCTAGCTCTCTATCACACTCCCTCTCTGTAAAGAGTCAATAAAATATATTTTTTTAAAAAAATAAGAATCAGGAGACACTGCCTAACAAAAGGTTTCCACCTAGAGTTTGCAAAAGGTTTGTGAAGCCGAATCGTCTCGGGCTTTCTGGGAGAACGGGGTTCCCCTGGAGGCTGCTCCAAGGCAAAGCTACCTGTGGGCGGGCAGCAAGGAGAGGCACACCTGGCCCAACACTGGCTGTTTCTGCAAGGGACTGAGAATGCCGTCTTATTAACACACTTGAGTCTCCACCACTGGGCACCAGCATGGGGGGGGGGGGGGGGCATGGGGGGAGGGAGGAGAAGGACCATCCTAGACCACATGCATTTATACCCAGCACCTCAGCACCAGCCACTCCCTAGTTCTGGGACCCCTGGCCCGGTACCATGGCACCCCACCTCTCTGCGGATGGATCCCCCTTCTCAGACACGTGGCCCAGAATCACCCACCACCCGGCCAATGCTCAAGGCTAGTGCGAGGCTCCGTTAATGAGACAGCAAATCCCCACCTACGAGCCGAGTACTGCTCCTCGCTTCACATCCATCGGCTTATCCCAGCGCCGTGCAATGTCAGCTTCAAGAGCTGCACTCAGGGGCACACAGTAGGTGGTCCGCAAACACACGAACACGGGTGCCCCTTCTCCACGAAGAGAAGGGGACGGAACGACAGAAGAAGAAAAACACTCTAGTCTAAAAAAGTAACCACCAGCCTCGGGCGGAGCTTGGATTCCCCCCCGATTGATTCCCCAGGTCCCTCCACCGCCTTCAGCGGCGCTCCCACCGCGCCCGGGGCGCTGCAGGCGTCCCGGCCCGGGGCACCGTGCACCTGAGAGCGCCCGGGGCTGAGCCACACGCTCACCCTGGGCCCCCGCTGCCCCCGATCACCCCCGGCGGCCGCCGCAGCCACCGGGCTCCCGGACCCGGGGTCCCGGGCACCGCTCCCTGCGCTCCGCTCTGAGCTCCGGGAGAGCCGGCGGCGGGGCTGCGCCGGGCTCCGTCCGGCCGGGGATCCCCGGGGCGCCGGAACCCCGCTCCCCGCTTACCTACCTGCACAGCTCGGCGAAGGCCTGGAAATTGAGCTTCTTGATTTTCTTCTCGCTCAGCCAGTAGCCGACTCTCTTCCCTTTCAGGAAGGTCTGCATCTTCCTCCTCGGGCGGCGCGGAGCTGGGGTCCGGAGGAAATCGCCCACCCGCAGGCCGAGTCTGGCGGCCGGCGCGCGCCGCGAGCGAGCGAGCGGCACCTCCTCCCGGCGGCGGCGGGGACGCGGAACGCGGCTCGGCGCGCAGTCCTGCCGGGAGGGGCGGGCCGGGGCGGGGCGGCGCCGGGCGGGGAGCGGCGCTCAGCGCGGCCCGGCCACTGGCTGCCGCCGCGCCGGGCCCGCCCCCGCCGCCCCGCCGCCTCCCGCGGGGCTCGCCGGCCGGCGCGCAAGTTCGCGAGCGCCGCGGCGGGGCCGGCCCGGAGGAGCGCGGGGAGGCTCTGCTCCGCGGCGCCGCCCCGCCCTCCGGCCACCGAGGGCCGGGCGCCCACCCTCCGGGCTCCCCGCCGCCCCGAGGCCCCCCTCCTCCCGCCTCTCCACCCCAGGAGCTCGGGCGGCGCGGGCGGCCGCGTTCCGAGCCGGGCGCGTGCCCTTCCCCGCACGCTGGGACCCGGCGAGGCGCACGCCGCCGCCGCCCGCAGCCCCCCGCGGCCCCGCCCCGCCCCGCCGCCCGGTCCTCGTCTTGGCGAGCACCCGCCGGGCCCGGCCCCGCCGCCGCCGCCGCCGCCGCGCTGACCCGGCCGGCCCGCTGGACCCGCGGGCGGAGGAAGCGCGGCCGCGCCGGCCGCCAGGGGGCAGCACCGCCCGCCGCCTCTTAAAGGCGCCGCGCCTCTCCTGCCTGGGAACGTGGTGCTGGTTTGGGTCCCGGCTCCGGCTGTGGGGCTCGCCGACGGAGAACGCGGGGCTGGGTGTGGGGCGGCCCTGGACAAGCGGTTTTACTTTTTTAAAAGCGGGGGTGTGGGCATTTTCTGCTTGTCCCTGGGCAGTGGTGGAAGCCCAGTGTCATTCATCCGGAGCAAGTCTGTGCCCCGGGCCGCGTCCAGCCCCTCCCCCAGCGCCGTTCATCGGGCCGCCGCGGGCCGTGGGGGATGCGGGCGTTCGGTGAGGTCATCTCTGCCCTCGAGGACAGACGGGTCCAGGCCCAGGACGGTGACCCTGCGGCGGGCACAGGAACACCCACGGGCCTTTTTAGGCTTAGGATGTTGACTCACACTCCGGGTGTCCCCTTCCACCGAGGGGGAAGGGAGGGTACTAGAAGCATCGAGAATAAAGGGCAGGCCGAAACCGGTTAGAGCGTCAGCCTGCAGACTGAAAGGTCCCAGGTTCAATTCCGGTCAAGGGCACGTACGTTGGTTGCGGGCACATCCCCAGTGGAGGGGGGGGGGGGTTGCAGGAGGCAGCTGATCGATGTTTCTCATTGATGTTTCTAGCTCTCTATACCTCTTCCTTCCTCTGTGCAAAGAATCAATAAAAATAAAAAAGAATAAAGGGCAGAGCACTCGGTAGACCCTTTCCTTCTGGGGTGCAGGTCAGCGGCAGCCTCAGCGCCCTTGATCCACCCACATCCCCAGCCGCCCTGCCCGCGCCCTAGGGACCTGCTTCTCCTAATGACAACCCTTCCCCTGGTTTCCCCCAGTTACAACGAGGTGAGGCTTTCCCCTTGGGGACTGGAGGAGAAGTCCGGCCTATCCTCTGCCTCGTCTCTCAGCTGGCCTGCACACTCTCTGTGTGTGACCTTGCAGGCCCCTCAGCCTCGCCGAGCACCAGGCCTTCCACTGACCTCCCAATGAGCCCTGCCTCACGAGAACATTTCCAACGGCCACAGAAAACACAAACTGGAAAAGGGGAAAAAATGGTAATAATTATAAAACAAGTTTAAAAAGAAAAGAAAGCTGAACAGCGCCTTAGCCATGAGGTCTGTCTACACTGTAGGGTGTTATGGGGGTGTGGTGGGGACAGGGAAGGCAGGGGAGAGATGTCTCATTGGAATAGCGCCCCTGGCAGGTGGAAGTGCCCAGTTAAAGTGACTGAATGAATGAATGTCAAGTAAGCCCCTCCAGGTGGCCCCTGACCTCTCAAACCCAAAAGATGCAAAGGTGGCCCTGGACAGTTTTCCCCAGTGGTTAGAGCATCAGCCTGTGAACTGCAGGTTCCATTCCGGTCTAGGGGCTCGGCCTTAGTTGCAGGTTCTGCCTGCCGGTGGGGATGCATGCGGAAGGTAACCAACATCCGTGTGTCTCTCATGTTGATGTTTCTCTCTGTATGCCTCTTCTCCTCCCTTCCATTCTCAAAAAAAAAAAATTTTTTTTAATCAATCAATGGAAAAATAAAAGAAAAAATTTAAAACTCAATGGGGGGAAAATCCTCTATTGAGTATTAACAAAGGTGCAAACGTGGGAAACTCCAGAACAGGAACCTAAAGAAGAGACGCCCACACTCCCTCCGGGAGGCAGGTGAGCCATTAAGGGGATTAAGTGGGCAAGTCCATGGCCAAGGGCCACCTGGGAGAGAATTCCCGCGCTGGGAGAGGAGCTGTGGTGGAGGGAGGACCCTGGGGAGGAAGGACTTTGCCACGGAGCAGGAGAGGGCCACCCGGAAAGCCCCCCTGACCCTCGTCCTTCTCCTGGGAGAGAAGGAGGCTTTGGCAGGTGAGACGTGATGATGGAGGATCCAGACCTCAGATCCAGCTGTTGGACTTGAATTCCAGCTGTGTGATTTTGAACAAGTGCCTTGACCTCTCTGGGCCTTCCCTGCCTCATCTGAGACCCACAAGAGGGTGTCTATTTGTAGGAGAAAACTGAAGTACGTTGTGATGTCCCCATTCTGCGCCAGTTTGGCACACGTACCGGTAGTTAAATGTACCAGTTCAAGATGTAGCCAGACGGGTACGACCCGTTATCCGAGCGACTGAGGGAGAGGTAATAAAATGCCTGAACCCCGGTTTGGTAATCTATTCAATGGAAGTGGCTCTCAAGCCTCGTTCATTAGATTGTCCAGAAGTTCAAATGAGTGCAAATTCATAAAGGACTTTGAACTCGGAAAGGAATGTAAATTTGTGAAGGAACTAGATTCAGAAAGGGCCATACCAGACATGCCTGATGAGTGGTAGCCACTCCTGTGCTGTTACTATGACATCATCCATACCATGGACTCACCTTTAAAATAATGTCTAGCCGAAACCGGTTTGGCTCAGTGGTAGAGCGTCGGTCTGCGGACTGAAAGGTCTCAGGTTCGATTCCGGACAAGGGCATGTACATTGGTTGCATGCAGGAGGCGGCTGGTCGATGTTTCTCTCTCATCGACGTTTCTGGCTCTCTATCTCTCTCCCTTCCTCTCTGTAAAAAATCAATTATATATATATATATATATATATATATATATAAAATAATGTCTATTCGTTCACTCACTAAATATTTATGAAGCACCTGCGATGTGCCAGGCACTGGGATACGGCGATGATGAACATTGCAAAAATCTCTGTCCTCCTAGAACTTACATTCTCATGGAGCCGTGGGTGAAAAGGAGGGTTTTATGGAAAGTAATCTCAAGGTTGACCTGATCATAAATTCCTACCTGGGCAGGTCATGGTAGGTAGTCATCTCCCAGGTGTGTGACTGGAGTGAAAGGTTAGTCCCTATCAGGAAGCCCTATCTGTGCACCTAGGTTAACACACCTTTGAAATCACCCTTTCCGGGCCCCTCCTTCTACAGCCTGACCCCCTGGGAGGGAGCACAGAATCTTAACCGTCCTGTGCTATGACCCGATCCTTGCCTTGCTTCCTTCCTCCCACCTTCATGCAATCTTCCTTACCTCTCCCCTTCCTTCCAAATGCAAGAGGCTGCAAACTCGTTTCTTGAAAGCATCTTGCTCTTTCTGTTGAGACCTTGCTTCCAGATGTGTCCTCTGTTTAACTAGTCCTTCAAGCTGAAGGGAATTTGAGTTTTTTTCAAATTCATCTTTTTAAAATAGCATTTTCCAACATCACACTTTAAAACATAAAAAAAAAAAAAAAAAAAAAAAAAAAAAAAAAAAAAAAAAAAAAACAGCCTAGCCGGTTTGGTTGGGTGGATAGAGCATCAGCCTGCAGACTGAAGGGTCCCAGGTTCGATTCCAGTCAAGAGCACATGCCTGGGTTGCAGGCTCCATCCCCAGTGGGGGTGTGCAGGAGTCAGCCAATCAATGATTCTCTCTCATCATTGATATTTCTATCTCTCTCTCCCTCTTCCTTCCTCTATGAAATCAGTAAAAATATATTTAAAATTTTTTTGTCATCTAAACATCCATATATTTACACACCCAAATTGCCTCTAAAACTTTACAAGTGGTCTGTCCAAACCAGGTCCAAACCGAGACCTTGCACTGCCCTGGCCGTGCCTCTTGGGTCCGTCTGACCCGTTTCCCCCGTGAGAGAGACTGGGCGGTTGTCCTACAGAAGCGCTAGCCTTCTCGGGTGGTCTGGTTGCTTCCTCATGGCGTCATTAAGCTGGTTCCTCTTCCCCTACATTTCTTGGAAACTGGAAGTTAGATTTAAAGTCTTGATTAGGTTCAGCTTCAAAGTTTCTGGCTGAAGGAGGTTAGAGAGAGCATTGTGTGTCCTGGAACATACATCAGGTCTGGTTGTGCTAAGCTGTGTACATAGGTATCCACCCACATGACCACAGCCTGAGTCCAGGCAGGAGGTGTTCCTAGCTTCCCACTCCCCAGCTGGCCCCCCCACCCACACAGCAGCCCACAGACAAAGGAAACCTCTATTCTGACTTTGATCACACAGGCGAGTTTAGCCTGTTTCTATACTTCTTAGGGCTAGAATTTTATAAGAAGATCTCTTTGGTCCTAGCTGGTTTGGCTCAGTGAATAAAGCATAGGCCTGCGGACTCAAGGGCCCCAGATTCAATTCCAGTCAAGGGGCATGTATGTACCTCGGTTTCAGGCACATCCCCAAAGTAGGGGGTGTGCAGGAGGCAGCTGATTGATGTTTCTCATCAATGTTTCGAATATATATATATATATATATATATATATATATATATACACACACACACACGTGTGTGTGTGTGTGTGTGTGTGTGTGTATATATATATATATATATATATATATATATATATATATATATATATAATTGATTTCCACAGAGAGGAAGGAAGAGGGAGAGTGAGAAACATCGATGAGAGAGAAACATGGATCAGCTGCCTCATGCACACCCCTTACTGGGGATGTGCCCGCAACCAAGGTACATGCCCTTGACCGGAATCGAACTGGGGACTCTTCAGTCTGCAGGCCGACACTCTATCCATTGAGCCAAACCAGTTTTGGCTCTCATCAGTGTTTCTAACTCTATCTCCCTTCCTCTCTGTAAAAAAAATCAATAAAATATATTTTTTTAAATAAAAACTAAAAAGTTTTCCCTTATTTAAAAAAGAAGAGATCTCTTTGACTCAGTATTATCAGTGAGATTGTGTTAGGGGCAGAAATAGGATAGTAGAGGCTAGCTATAGTTATAAGAAATACTAATCATGCTCTGTCAACCCACGATTGTTTTGTTCTGATCAAAGAAAGTGTATTCGGGTCTGGCCGGGAATTGTATGCCCCGGGACCTGGGAGTGAACCTGGGAATTCCGTTCATTCTCCTTGTCCAAGAGCTGCCTGTCATCATGGAAAGACTGGAGTCTACCCTTTGCAAACCACCCCCACCCCGAGCCCGCATTGCCTGCAATCTGTAACCATTTTACCCATTTTTATTCCTTTTGCCTCCTTCCTTATATAATCTTCGTGCTTCTAGCCAATTATAAGCAGCTGGTTCATGGGGGGGCGGGGGGCTGCCAGGCAGATTTTCTTGGTTGACCTGCTCTCCCATGCTGCCGGCAGTATTGGAATAAACACTCTCTTATGATTCAACCCCTTCTCTGCCTAATTGGCTCACATGGTGACAAATAGCCCAGGCCCATTGGTTGTCTGGTTTCAAGATACATATTATTTGTTGTGGGGATCAAGGTTTTCCCCCATTTTTGTCTTAGTTTATTAGATGACTATGCTTAGACTGCCTTTGGTTTTAACACCAAATGATAATCGTGCCTGAATTCATTATTTCCTTGGAGGTTGTGGAACCGATTAGACTATCTAAAATGGCTGACGTCCCTAGAAGAAGGGGGTTAGAAGAGATGTTTTTGTTTTTATTTTTGTTTTAAGATTTTTTTAAAATTGGTTTTTTAGAACGACAGGAAGGGAGAGGGAGAGAGAGAGAGAGAAACATCGATGTGAGAGCAACATAGGTTGGCTGCCTCCTGCAAGCCCCTACCGGGGATGGAACCTGCAACCCAGGGTTGTGCCCTGATCGAACCAGCAACCTTTTGGTGCACAGAACAATGTCCAACCAATTGAGCCACACACGCCAGGGCTAGGTTTAGTGGGAGGGAGATGATTCAATTCAAGAAACGTTCATTAGCGTATACACAGTGACTAAGCCCTCAACCTGGTCTTCCACGGACTCCTTACCTCATGGCTATAAGGATTTCTGCAGGCATCCTGCAAAGAAGGGTGCGTGCTCCCCGCTTGACCAGCTGAGGGCACCAGTGTGCGGAGTTGCCCAGCTGGAAGTCATGTGGTGATGGCCAAGTGCAGCCTGGCCACTCAGGCTGGCCCTCCCCCCAATTCCGTTTCTATGGGAAGAGACAAAAAATGATTGAGGACAGGAACGCTCTCCTCCTTCTTCTTCTTCTTCTTCTTCTTCTTCTTCTTCTTCTTCTTCTTCTTCTTTTTAATATATTTTATTGATTTTTTACAGAGAGGAGGAGAGAAGGATAGAGAGTTGGAAACATCGATGAGAGAATCATTGATCAGCTGCCTCTTGCACACCCCTCCACTGGGGATGTGCCCACAACCAAGGTACATGCCCTTGACCAGAATCGAACCTGGGACCTTTCAGTCCACAGGCCGACTCTCTGTCCATTGAGCCAAACGGGTTTTGGCAGGAACGCTCTTCTTGAGACCTCTGGAGGAAAGCAGGAAGGAAATGCTCAGAGGAGGCAGTGCAATCGAGTTTCGAAATGCAGCGAGCTGCAGCAACGTGCCCTTTGTTCGGGCCAGTAAACCAAGGCGGAGGGCAGAAGTCAGCAGCGGCCAGTTCTGCATGGCTGAGCCAGACCAAGCCCCCAGGACGACGAGACCAGAGCCTCCGTGGGCAGTGCCGGCGCTCGGCTCACACCATTGCCTTCATGCCCGAGGCAGGAGCAGTGAAAAAGCAGGGCCCAGGCCCGTGCGTGGGGACCCGTCTCGGCGTCGGCGCCCGTTTATATCTGTCCTCCTCCCCGAGCCTGGGAACCGTCCTTCCCGGAGCCCTCCGCTCCCCCGCTCCAGACGTCCAGCGACATTCCTCCAGTCCTCGTTGGCGCTTGGAAAACAGAGCTATCCACGACGAACTATATTAAGGAATGCCATCCACGGCCCGCCCCTGGCAGCCCGTGAGCCCCAGGGACCGTCCCCCTCTGGGGTCGTGGGGAAGGAGGCCCTGGCGGCCTCTCGGTCCTGAGTTGATTTTCTTGGCACGGGCCGCCCCTCTGGCTGTGCCAGACGAGAAGTGCAGAGGGACTCGCCTTATGAGAACCCTGCGTTTAAAAAGAAAAGACAAACCCAGCGCCCAGCACATGTGCCTCGCACGCTCGCGTCTGAAAGATTCCAAGTGCACTCGCTGTGTGCTTCTGCAGCTCAAATGAGCACGCGTGTCGCTTGGACGTGTAGGCTCGGGTGCAGGAGCCTGGGCCCTGCATTTCCAGCAGGCGGTGCCCACGCTGCTGGTGCATGGGCCGCTCTGAGCCCAGAGATGCTCAGAGCTCCAATAACCCTCTGCGTCAGTGGGTCCCTGGCAGAACATTAGCATCACTGAAGAGTGCTTTTCTTTGCTTTTTTTTTTTCTTTTTCTTTTTTTTTTCTGTAATCTTCACCCAGGGATAATTTCCCATTGATTTCTAGAGAGAGTGGAAGCGGGAAAGACAGAGAGAAATATTGATCTGAGAGAAACCCATCTATTGGTTGCCTCCTGCACGAGCCCTGACCGGGAGGACCCGGGCTGGGGAGGAGCCTGCAATCAAGATACATGTCGTGGGCCGAAACCGGTTTTGCTCAGTGGATAGAGCGTCAGCTTGGGGACTGAAAGGTCCCGGGTTCGATTCCAGTCAAGGGCATGTACCTTGGTTGCAGGCACATCCCCAGTAGGGGGTGTGCAAGAGGCAGCTGGTCGATGATTCTCTCTCATCGATGTTTCTAACTCTCTATCTCTCTCTCTCTCTTCCTCTCTGTATAAAATCAATAAAATATATTTAAAAAAAAAAAAAGATACTTGTCGTAGACCGGAATCGAACCCAGGACCCTTCAGGCTGCAGGTCGATGCTCTATCCACCGAGCCAAAAGGGCTAGGGCTCACTGAAGAGCTTCTGAAAACAAATACCTCTCTGTTGGTGCCCCAACTCATATAAACGGCTGAGGATTCTTAGGAGGAAGCAGGAACTAGTAGGCTAACAAAATATACCAGTGGTGATGATGTGTAGTGAAAGGGAGCACAATTTTTAAATCCCTCTGCCTCTAAGGTCAACATAAATCAATGCGAGAAACACAAGTCTTCCCCGCCCTGGCCTGGTGGCTTGGGCGAGGCATATGCCTGGTTGGAAGTTGGGGTCCTGGCAGGGGGTGTGTAAGAGGCAGCCTATCAATGATTCTCGTCCTTTCTAATGGATATTTCTATCTTTCTCTCCCTCTCCCTTCCTCTCTGTCTAAAATCAATAATATATATATATATATATATATATATATATATATATATATATATATATATATATATTTTAAGATGTTGTGGCTCTAAGACCCTGGAGGGCAGGCTCTGTGTGTTTCTCAACTCCATATTCCAATTGCTCAGAATTTTTTTTAATTGATGAGAGAGAGAGAGAGAGAGAGAGAGAGAGAGAGAGAGAGAGAGAGAGGAGAGACATCAATTTGTTTTTCCACTTATTTATGCATTCATTGAATGTGCCCTGGTTGCTTCTTCTTTTTAAACAAATATATTTTATTGATTTTTTTACAGAGAGGAAGGGAGAGGGATAGTTAGAAACATTGATGAGAGAGAAACATGGATCACCTGTCTCCTGCACACCTCCACTGGGGATGTGCCCGCAACCAAGGTACCTGCCCTTGACCGGAATCGACCCTTCAGTCCACAGGCCGATGCTCTATCCACTGAGCCAAACCAGTTAGGGCCCTGGTTGCTTCCTATAGGTGCCCTGACTGGGGATCAAACCCACAACTTAGTTGTATCCAGACAATGCTCTAACCAACTGAGCTACCTCACCAGGGCCAAGAGGCACTTATTACATATTATATTTATACCTGGGGAGAAAGTGAAGTTTATGGGTGATTTTTCAATTTGTTTTGTGTTTTAATGACAACATGAATAACACACCCATGAAAGGATCTTTAGAAAAAAAGAAACCAGGCAAGAAAAAGATCACCTAACCATCATAGTATGTATTTCCTCCCAGGATCTGTTCTATAAATAGGTAACAAGTTTTTATTTTAATGTTCTATCCTGCTTTCCCCCGTCTCATATCCTATCTCACATATGCTCTATGTTGTAAATGTCTTAATAATCGTTCGTTTTTTACGGCAGCTGCTATCGCGCCTGGTGATGGGCCATCAGCTCACGTAACGGGTCCCCGGAGGCCGGGCCTCGTTGTCCTCCAGTGCTCCATCTGAGGGTGAGGACTCAGCAATTCCCCTCCAGCACTGCCATCCGAGTATCAGCCATTGTTCCAGATACGGCCACGCACGTCTGACGTGTGAGAGAGAGAGAGAGAGAGAGAGAGAGAGAGAGAGAGCGAGCGAGAGAGCGCGAGCAGCTATTCCAGGTAGTGCTGACTGACGTCTTCATCCCTGCAGCTTACTTAGGATTCTGTTCTTGCAAACGACTCCTCAGAGAGGCATCACGGGGGGAGCGGTGTCCACCTCCCTCAGCAACGGAATCTCAGAGGTATTTCCCAAGGCCTGAGGCTGACCTCAGCCTCCCTCCAGCTTTTCAAAGGGTGAGGCCCACCCCGCAGCAGCCATTTCCGTTCCGCTTGTTTTTAGGACGAATGGGGCAGAGTTTTCACGGGTAAAGGACGTGGTAAGAAGCCCTGCATCCACCAGCAGCACTGACTGTCCTTCCCGGGTGAGCCCCCTGCTGTTTGCCGTGTCACATGCAGCCCCCAAAGCTCCATCTCTTTGCCGGATGGAGCAAAGAGAAATAAGTACAGGAAGCCAATTCGATGGGAATCTCTGATAAACAATGACTAATTTTTATTTTTAAATTTTTTTTTAGTATAAATACATCCCAAATGAGCTGTGGCAGATACTTAAGCTTTTTTATTTTTAAATCTTCTCTTAAAGTATCACTATTTTGTTTTTATGGACTTTAGAGAAAGAGGAAGGAAGGAGGGAGGGAGGGAGAGAGAGAGAGAGAGAAACGTTGATGGGAGAATGTGAGCATGAGATGTGAGAACCATCCATCGGTTGCCTCCCTCACGACCAGAGATGGAACCTGAAACCTGGGTATGTGCCCTGACTGGGAATCGAACCCATACCCTTTCCGTGTCCTGGACGATGCTCCAATCAGCTGAGCCACACCAGCCAGGGCTATGCTTAAACTTTTAAGGAAACCTTCACTGTTTGTGGGAGAGAGTTCCTGAACCCACCATTAGAAGCTGCGTCCGTGCGAACGTGACCTTCATCTGCCACCTGGGATCAGTCCGTCCTCTTCTCCGTGCTGACCGAATGCCAAGGTATGACTTCTGTTAGGAAAGCTGGGCATGTCCTGGAGGAGCGAGGGCTGTTTGTTTTGTTGGGTAAAGATTTTGCCTGATTACATTAGCGGGTAAAGGTTTGTTGTTTTTTTTGGGAGAGCCAGAAATATCCAGGCCGCCCTGGCCCCGGAGTGGCTGGTGGGATAGGTCAGAGCAGCCTCCTCCACCGCACCCCTGAGGAAAGCCCTTCAGGGGTTTTCACTGGGAAAAGAAAAGCACATCTTAGCCTTAAAAAGGGGACAGTGGGGGGCGGGGAGGGGGCACAGGGTGGAGGTGGGTCAAGCTGGAAGTGCTGTCGGGGACCTTGGTGTGGAAGGACAGACTCAAGACCTGCGGGGAGCTCCCCGAACAAGGTTCCTGCTCATCACAGGCAGCTCGACTTCCAGAAAGTTCTGTCTTTTGTGCTCCATCTCCCATTCCCTTGGGGTAGATGCAGACCTTTTTAACTCCTTTTTTTAAAAAATATATTTTTATTTATTTCAGAGAGGAAGGGAGAGGCAGAGGAAGAGGGAGATAGAAACATCAATGATGAGAAAGAATCATTGATTGGCTGCCTCCTATTGGGGATCAAGCCCACAACCCGGGCATGTGCCCTTGGCCAGAATCAAACCCAGGACCCTTCAGTCCACAGACTGAAGTTTGGCTCAGTGCTTTATCCACTGAGCCAAACAGGCTGGGGCGAATTCTCTTCTCTCGAAATAGACAGCAGTATGTCCTGTAGGCAGCAATATGTCTATTTATGTGGCCTCTGCTCAAATCAGCTTTTTTTGGCTGGTTCTGATCCTTCATTTCACAGATAAGGTGGCGGAGGCTGAGGGCTGCTCCATGTCACCCCACAGACAATGCTGTGGACCAGTCTCTGGCTCCAGGGGCCTCCGGAGGGGTGTATAGGCTGGTGGACAGTGAGTGTCTGGTATTCAAAGCCCAGGCCCTATCCTTGGCGAGAGCCTAACATTAAGACTATTTCTTAGCCTCTCTACTGAGCCTCAGTTTCCTCATCTGTAAAATGGAGATTATGATATCAGCTCACTCAAGGGATTTCCCAGAGGATCAAAAGAGATGATCCTGAAGTGCTCCTTGTCCCGGTGCTGGGCATGCCTCATGAATGTCACTAACCATTGTTATTATAGGAGTTGCTTAAAATATGATTTGAGACGAAACAGGTTTAGCTCAGTGGATAGAGCGTCGGCCTGCGGACTAAAAGGTCCCGGGTTCGATTCCGGTCAAGGGCATGTACCTTGGTTGCAGGCACATCCCCAGTGTGGGGTGTGCAAGAGGCAGATGATCGATGACTCTCTCTCATCGATGTTTCTGACTCTCTATCCCTCTCTCTTCCTCTCTGTAAAAAAAAAAAAAAAATCAATAAAATATATATTTTTTAAAATGTGATTTGAGCAAAAAGCAAAACGAAACAAAACAAACACACACCGGATGGTGGGGGTCACCCTGGTCAAAAATCTCAATGTTGTAAAAAGTTGGGAGTTGGGTGTGAGTCAACTTTGACTCCCAGACGTTGCATTCTCTTCCGGATGATTCTGAACACACTGTAATGCTGAGTCCAGGGATGTCAATGAGGGCAATCCAGCCACCACTCATCCATCCCCTCCTTCCCTGCGGGCCCACAGGTCCTAGCGGTTGAGGATGCATCATGGAGCATATGAGCTCTGCCCCCCTGCAGCTCACACAAGTCTGAACACAAGCAACACACAACCAAAATGTGTTGTTGGGAATGCGGGGTGCTGAGAAGAAAAATAAACCTAAGGCTCTGTTACGTTTTCGCCCTGGGTGTTAGCGCCACCTAGAGGGCACGTCTGAAATGTTCAGGGCCCTTTTCTAGTTGCGTCGATTGGGGTCACTCCAAACGTGTCAGGGCAGGGGTCTCAGAAGTGGGACATCCTGTAATACACAAGACAGACAAGGGATAACGGTCTGAAGACAGATACCCTACCTGCCTCTGGACTGTCCCAGCTCACATCCATGTAGGTGAAAAGCCTGCTTATAATTTTACAGGCCTGGAACCTAACTTGGTTTTATCATCAAACACAAGGTATTTTGTACACAGATCTATCTCTTATCTCCCACTGAGTTCTCAGGAATTCCAGAGCTGTGTACACAGAAAGACGGATATATTTTGTTTGCTTTGGGACTGCACCAAGAGGTGTTGACTCTTTTAGGGAATGACACCTTTGAGAAATTTGAGTCAATACAGCCTATCTGTGTTATTGCCACATGCCTAGTAAGTCCAGGTAGAAATGCAGACAGCTGCCAGAACATGTATATGTTAAAATATGTACTAAGTTACTAACCATTAACTTTCTTTTTTACTTTACTTTTTATTTTATTTTATTTTATTTTATTTTATTTTATTTTATTATTGATTTCAGAGAAGATGGAGAGGGAGAAAGAGAGAGAAACGTCAACGATGGGAGAGAATCACCGATCGGCTGCCTCCTACACACCCCCATTTGGGGATCAAGCCGCAACCCTGGCAGGTGGCAGGAATTGAAACTGTGACCTCCTGGTTCATAGGTTGATCTCAACCACTGAGCCACACCAGCTGGGCTATTTATCTTTTAGATTCCATCTTTTAGATTCCGTCAGTACCTGTTATCTGATTCATCCTCTGCCAGAGGACAATGTATTCCATGGTTGTTGTTTTTTAGCAGGGAGGTGTGATAGGAGCTTGCTCCATTCCACGCATTGACCCAGCATTGCAGTGCTTCTGAGACAGTGCACCCCACTTCCTGGGGGAAGTAAAGAATGAATGAACGAATGAATGAAATGCAATACACCCTGTTGGTTTTTTTTTTTAGTGTGAGCCTAGGTAGGTTGTATTGTCTGTGAATTTAGGCCATGCTTATAAAATGTTATAAAGGGGAGCACTTGAGCCCCAGCCTGTTGGCTCTGCGGGTAAATGTCAGCCTACAGACCGAAGGGTCCGGCATTCCATTCGGGTCAAAGGCCACCTCCCTTGGCTGCAGACTCCCTGCCAGGCCCTGGTCCGGGCCCGTGTAGGAGGCAACCCATCGATATGTCTCCCTCACATTGACGTTCCTCTCTCTTTGCGTCTCTCCCCTCCCTTCCACTCTCTCTGGGAAAATGAACGGGAAAATATCCTCAGGTGAGAATTAACAACAAAAGGGGTGGGGCATTTGGGCAGACGTGCTAATGATCGGAGGTCTGTCGGGAAGAAGAAAGGGGCCGGGGTCACATGTAGGGAAGAGGGACAGGGAGAGGGAGACCAGGGAGAGGAGCCCACGGGCCAGCCTGGCAAAGACCACAGTGGACTCCGGCCCCGCCCCGGGGTCTGAGCTGAGGATTAGGGCTGAGCCAGCAGGACTAGCACGGCCTGTCTCTGGGGCCAGGACCGAGCAGAGAGGAGCAGGATCTGAGCTCCTCCCCCTTTTTAGAGCTCCCGTGGCTTCCTGAAGGAGAGCAGCGAGGCGTCCCTGCAGGGGGCCGGCCCTGACCGGGGCTTAGGCTAGAGCTGTCAGATCGGTGACGTATTTGGAAGGTGAAACCCACAGGATCTGCTGGTGTAAGTCTGATGAAAACAACAACACACAAAGCAGCCAAGGAGACGGACTGCTCCTTGACCCTCCGAGAACAGGTGACCGAGGGAGACAACTGGCGCACCCACGTGGGATATTCCGACTTCTAGTTAGACCGAAACTGAGAAAGCTTTCCAACGGGAAAACATAACGAATTTCTGCAAACAGGAAAGATGAAGCCTAATTTAAAAAAATGTGTTAGTGCATTTTTATTTTATTTTATTTTTAAAGAGTATTTAGGTATGGACAGAGCTTTATGATCTGGTTTTTTTTAAATACATTTTTATTGATTTTAGAGAGGAAGGAAGAGGGAGAGAGATAGAAACATCCGTGATGAGAGAGAATCATTCATCTGCTGCCTCCTGCAAGTCCCCTACTGGGGATCAAGCCCACAACCCGGGCATGTGCCCTTCACTGGAATTGAACCTGGGACCTTTCAGTTTGCAGGCCGACGCTCTATCCACTGAGCCAAACCGGCAAGGGCTGTTAGTGTAATTTTTTTTTTAATATATATATATATATATATATATATATATATATATATATATATATATATTTTATAGAGAGGGAGAGAGATGGAGAGATAGAAACATTGGTCAGCTGCCTCCTGCACACCTCCTACTGAACCTGGGACCCTTGAGTCCATAGGCCAATGCTCTATCCGCTGAGCCAAACCGGCCAGGGCTGTTAGTACATTTTTAAGTTGGGAGGCATGGGTGTGGTTTTATTAAACTCTGCAAACGGTGTGTGTATGTTACCTATTTTCTCTTTACGTGTGAAATACCACATCCTAGTGACACCTTTTGTGAGCCCGGGCTCTGCTTCCTGGACGAGCCAGAATGAGCCGGAGCCTGGAGAGTGCGGACCAACAGGCAGAGCGGGACCGTGCCGCTGGCTGGCCAGGGTGGAGGCTCTGGGCTCGGTGCTGTCATGCAGCCTTGGACCGGGTCAGTGACATCTCCGAGCCTCCATACCCTCGCCTGTAGCAGGAGGTAACACTGCCTCTCTGAGGGCCGAGGGGACTAAACAGAGGACACCCACAGAGCCTCTGGCGCGGCGCCCAGCAGCGGCTGCCTCTGTTGCTGCAGTTCGGTTGCACCTGTCCTCGGTGCTGGGCCTATGCTGGCTGCAGAGAGCCCTGCTCTGCGGTGTCTGCGTGGGTCCCCGTCCCGGTTGGCACCTCCTCCCTTTGGCAGGGCCGGTGCCACGCTCCGTGACGCACCGTGGCGCTCAGACAGCAGGCGGGGTCTGCGGCAACGCCCTGATCTCACGATTAGAACGTGGGCGTTAGGACACACCCTGTGCTCAGGAATAAGAACATACTATGGGTCTCCCCGGAGAAGCTCCCCGTGAAGCAAAAGACTCAGACATGGGTTTCCTCAAAAAACTGAAAATGGAACTCCCATTTGACCCAGTAATCCCACTCCTAAGAATATATCCCAAGAAACTAGAAACACCAATCAGAAAGGATATATGCATCCCTATGTTCATAGCAGCACAATTTACCATAGCTGAGATTTGGAAACAGCCTAGGTGCCCGTCAGCAGATGATTGGATCCAAAAACTATGGTACATCTACACAATGGAATACTATGCTGCCATAAAAAAGAAGGAATTCTTACCATTTGCAGCAACCTGGATGGAATTGGAGAACATCATGCTGAGTGAAATAAGCCAGTCAATGAAAGAAAAATACTACATGATCTCACTCATTTATGGATAATAACATTATAAACCAATGAACAAAAATGAAGATTCAGAGACAGTAAAGCAACAAACAGACTGTCAAATTACAGTGGGAAGCATAGGGAAATATGGGGGAGATAAGAGATCAACTGAAGGAACTGTATGCATGCATATAAGCATAACCAATGGACGCAAAACTCTGGGGAGGGAGGGCATGTATGGGAGTGGGGGGGATTGGTAAGATATGTACACATATAATACCTTAATGAAAAAAAAATGGGAAAGACTCAGACATAGTCTATGGCCATACCACCTGGGGCACGCCCCCATCTTGTCTGATCTCCGGAGCTAAGCAGGGTCAGGCCTGGCTAGTACCCGGATGGGAGCCTGTCTGGGCGTGCTGGGGGCTGGAGGCTCACATAAGTAAAGACTTAAACATAAACAAATTCCAAAGGGCTGCAGGTGCTGAGGGAGAGCATGTTTGGGGGAAAGCAGAGGGCACGCCAGACGTGGGAGGCAGGAAAGGCTTCAGAGAAAAGCAAGTATTTGGTCCATGAATCTCCTACAACGAGTTGTGCATGCCGGTAAGTCTGGGTGTGTTTCCCCTAAGGAGAAAGCCCATGACCTTTACCAGACTCTCCGGTGACTGACAGCTGGAGGGGTAGAGGCACTAGGCTGGAGGTGGAGGAGGCTCAGGAGGGCAGGGTGTGAGGATGGGATGGGGAGCTGGCAGGGAAGAGCCTAAAGATGCAAGGAGGGCCGAAACCGGTTTGGCTCAGTGGATAGAGTGTCGGCCTGCGGACTGAGAGGTCCCAGGTTCGATTCCAGTCAAAGGCATGTACCTTGGTTGTGGGCACATCCCCAGTGGGGGGGTGTGCAGGAGGCAGCTGATGGATGATTCTCTCTCATCGATGTTTCTAACTCTCTATCCCTCTCCCTTCCTCTCTGTAAAAAAAAAAAAAAAAAAAAAAAAAAAAAAAAAAAAAAATCAATAAGATATATTTTAAAAAATAAAAATAAATAAATAAAGATGCAGGGAGGGCAAGGGCCACTGCTCAGAGGGCCAGCCGCCTGCCATGCCACAGAGCCTGGGCTTCCCTCCAGGGCAATAGGCCGTCATTGCCTCATCAGTGTCTGTCTCACCCTTGGCTCCTGTCAGGGAAGCCTGGAGTTATGGGTTGTCTCACGGTGTCTCCTAGGCACTTGAGTGCACAGAAAACCAGCTGCCCACAAACACCAGAGGAGGTTTCCCGCAGCAGAGGCACAGGGCTGTGAGGCATGAGTAGGTAGGTGTTTGCCCAGATATTTCAGTCTTGTAAGTGCTTAATAACCAGCTCTCAGTGCAGATCCCTGGTGTGTAGCATTGGCCCATTTCTGTGGTGTAAATACTGCCACCGTGGCTTACTTCAAGCTACCACTGTGATGTCCCTGAAGAAATATGTGTGCACCGTCGGCTTTCACAAACCAGTGTGAGCCAGCTCCCTCACAGCATTGCGTAAACCCCATTTAGTATTTATACAAAAGGTCCTCCACGGGGACCTCGCTGGACCCACGGCTGGATCGCAGATCATGCTGTTGCAGTCTATCCTTCCTGTGCACTGAAGAGACGCCGGTATGATTCCCAGTGAGGGCATATGCCCAGGTTGCAGGTTCCTGTCTGGGTGTATGTGGGAGGCAACCAATCAATGTTCTCTCTCACATCCATGTTTCTCTCTCACATCCATGTTTCTCTCCTTCTCCCTTCCTTTATCTCTAAAGTATATAAAATATCTTTTATATAATACTATTTTAAAAAGAAGAAGAGCAGTTAGACTGAAGCTTGGCCTCTCTTAGTCCCAATCTCCCTGGAGGAGGTGTCCAACGGCTCAGTTTGGGTCAGGAGCCCAGTCCTGGTCCAATCAGCTGGGACAAGGGAATAGGATGTCGTCATACCAAGATGGCAACCAAACTCTCTGATGCTATACCCACAGGGCGGTGGGGAAGGAGAAGTAACCAAGAAAAAAGGAAGCAAGATCTGGGCAACCAGCTCCTCGGGTATCTCCACCAGCCGAAAAGCATGGAAATTAATCACAACAGTTCATGTGATCTCCTCTGAGTCTTTTGAACTATCCACTGATCCACTAATTACATTAGATCCACTAATTAGCCACTAATTCATTCTTATATTTATTCATTTAATCATGCATTCAATATTAATTTGGCATGTATTGAATATATGGTCTGTATTAGATACAATATAGGGCTAAAAATGAAGGGAAAGAGGAATAAGATTTAGTCACTACCCTCAAAGAGTTCGTAATCTGGGATTGAAACAAAACATCCGTAACAAAGCATGGAAAAGCTTCAGAGAAGTGTGTACAAAGTACCAATCCCCTGAGGGAGTGTGTTTGGGAACTAAAACAAGGCCAGCATCCTGCAACAAGATAGATCAGTAAGCATTTATGGAGCACCAACTATATACAGGGCCCCTATTGTCTGAGCTGCCTCTTCCCTTCACCCTTTTCTCCGGGAACTGTGCCTCTTCCTTCCAGCCCCTGCCTTATAGTTACCATAGGAACAACCTGCATCCTACAGTTGGACCACACCCCTCTGGCCACAGTTGATTGGACTAGGGGCTAGACCAATCAAAGTCTCAATCCCTGGAGGCTGGGCAGATTGGGTGGGAGGAATCTACACTAATAAAAGAGTAAGATGCAAATTGACTGTACCTTCACAACACCCACCAGCCAATTAGGAGTGAATATTCAAATTAACCCAACAAAGATTGTGGGCTAATTTGCATATGCAGGCACCAAGTGGCCTGGGGCGGGGAGGGACGAGACACTTGCGTTGTCACCATGGCAATGATGCAGGCGTCCCGCACCGCCCCAGCAGCTCTGGACCTCTGGGCAGCGTGGAAAGGCGGAAAGGCGGCTCTGGCCCAGAGCAAAATGGCGGCCTCGAATAGGATGATAAAGCTCTCAGTGCCCGGTTTTCAGCCGAGGGGACCAGGAAGCAGTGGAAGACACACTGTAGGAAGAAGGTGTTGATGAGACAGAGGCAAGAGATGAAGAGTCGCCAGAGAGCCTGGTTCCTGTTCCTCCAAAAGGTGGCTGCCCCCCTACCCCGGGGAGCCTTGAAACAAAGCCCCCCTTTTGCTTAATCTGCACCCACTGGGGTTCTATCTTTTACCCTCGCCAATGCCTTGCTAAGTGCTAGGGTTTTATAGATGCATGAAATATCACAGCCTCTCTTCTCTGAAGAAAGTCATAAACCAGCCGGAGAGATGGACGTACACACTACACATTAACGACAGGGTGTGAGTGCTCCCGTAAAAGTTCACGGCAGGGAGGTCCTACAGAGAGAGATTAAGATAACACATGTAAAAGCAACTCAAAAAGAAACATATGGTATGCACGACCCTAAATCATACATAGAGGACTGCATTGCGTTTCTACTTCTGGTTTAATGCAGACCACAGCCACCCTGCTTTCAGAATGACGCTGTTTTACAAGGCAGGCACGGCCTGGGTCCCTTATCCAGCGTCTTGTGCTTTGGAGGCCGCCATCTGTGTTTGGAGAGTGGGTGGCTAAATCGCATTACAATTTCCAAAGACTGGGAAGCACTTGTCTCTTCTGCCCTCTCTGCGTGTCACAAGCTACTACCCTTCCTGTCCTGCCTACACCAACCTCTCCTGGACTCCGTGACTCAGCTACATTCAAGTCTCCCTAGTGAATCACAATTGAGAATTTTGCTATGTTCACCGCAGATGGCAACATTACGACTGCTTCTACCTAAACGATCTTCAGAATCATCCTGTCCAAATGTTGAAGTCGTGTGTGAAAGATCAACGATACCTCGTTGAGAAATACCTTCCCTCCACCCTCCTCACGGACAGATATCTGCTTCTTCCTGCTGGATTCCTGATGGCACAAGCATCGCCTAGACCCACCCTGGTCCACAGGAACAAAAGCGAGCTTTGGTGTCAAGCTGACCTGGGTTCAAATCCCAGCTCCACAGACGGCCAGCGGAGGGGTCTGGGCAAATTGCTTAACCTCGGTTTCCTCCTCTGTTGAAGGAAGTAAAGACACGGATCGAAGGTCAGCTGTGGGGGTGGGTGGGTAAATAACAGAACCAGGAAGAGCTGTGAGGATTCAATGAGAGAAGCAGCATAAGCACGACCTAGAACCAAGTGGAGCTTAAAAAACGGTTGATTTCTTCTCTGTATCCTGGGGTTTCCTGGGACAGGCTGAAAGGGCAGGGCTGCCTCCAGCAGAGCTGCTCTGCTCCGAGGCATCAGAATCGGATGGCTCATATTTAAGGAGGAAGATGGGTTTCCAGAGACTATCATCATTTAAAACTCCAGAACCCAAGGATAATCTCCCAGTTTAGAACAAACTCTAAAGCTGGGAGCCTGGTCCTCAGAGCACCCCATCCAACCGCTGCAGTGCTCTCTGGACCTGTTGCTCTCTGCACCATCTCTATTCTTTTGCAGGAGGTTCACACGCAAATTAATTCACTGCACCCTAGTCGTTTGCCTCCATGGATACAGCCTTGATCCACAGACTTAAGAATTCTGCGTTGGATTCCAGTCCCGGGCATGTACCTCGGTTGCAGTCTCCATCCCCTGCCCCCCTTGGGGTGAGGGCCGGAGGCAACCAATTGATGTGTCACTGTCACGTCCATGTTTCTCTCTGGGTGTCTCCCCTCCTCCTTCCCACTCTCTCTGAAAATAAACGGAAACTATCCTCAGGGGAGGATTAACAACAAAACATTAATATCACCCCATTCACAGTGACTGGCCCTCTTCTAGGGCTTTATCTCAGCTAACCTTCCGGCAGGAGTGACTCAGCCACAGGGACGTGTTTTTCAGCCCCAGCGCTTCCAAGAACTCAGAACTCAGGACATCCGTCCAGGATGGGTATTTCTTTAAACCGAGAAAGTGGCGCCACCCTGTGGCCATGCCATGAATAATGTACAATCCACTGCCCACCAGTTTTGGCATCCAGAGAGTCTTTTTTTAATATATATATTTTATTGATTTTTTTATAGAGAGGAAGGGAGAGGGATAGAGTTAGAAATAAATCAATGAGAGAGGAACATCAGTCAGCTGCCTCCCGCATACCCCCTACTGGGGATGTGCCCACAACCAATGTACATGCCCTTGACCAGAATCGAACCTGGGACCTTTCAGTCCGCAGGCTGACGCTCTATCCACTGAGTCAAACCGGTTTCAGCCATCCAGAGATTCTTGACTGATTTTTTTTAAAACAGGGTGGAGTTCTTTAATTCAATTATGGGGCATAACATGTGGTCTTATCGTATTTTCACATTATTTCAAATTCCCACAATTTAAACTGACACCAAGCGTAATTGCACAATACTCGTTTATTTTAAATCTTTAAACTCTAGATGCTGGAATTTCTTTTTTTTAAAAAATATATTTTATTGATTTTACACAGAGAGGAATTGAGAGGGATAGAGAGTTAGAAACGTCGATGAGAGAGAAACATCGACCAGCTGCCTCCTGCACACACCCCACTGGGGATGTGCCCACAACCAATGTACATGCCCTTGACCGGAATCGAACCTGGGACCCTTCAGTCCCCAGGCCGATGCTCTTCCACTGAGCCAAACCGGCTTCGGCAAGATGCTGGAATTTCTATTCGTTTCTCCAATCAGAAAATTTTTAGGAGGGCTACTAAATTTTGAGATTAAAATAACGTGTGTGTGTGTGTGTGTGTGTGTGTGTGAAGTGAACTTTTCTTTCAGTGGGAATTGTGTCTACGTTACAAATAGCCAGGGTGTGTGTGTGGGGGGAGGGGACTATGCAGGTCACCCCCATTTTACAAACAGGACTCCCGAAGCCGTAGAAATTTAACACTTTGCCCAACCTCTTATGATTCATATCAGAAATAAGCCGGAATCTCTCCTAGTTACAAAAACAAATCCTCTGACAACACTGATGCTTAAATTTCCTAATGTTCCAGTCGTCATTTCTTAATATCTGTCCCTCTGCTCCTTCCGTCCCTCAGGGAGGCAGGAAGGTGCAGGCTGCAAAGCAGACAGGCCCGGGTTTCTCCCAGCTGCACCAGGAACGCCGCTCGGACAAATACTAAGCCGATCGGACCCTTAGGCTTCTCTGCCGGCGCCAATAACACAGGCCACACGAAGCAGCCGGTGACATGGACGGTGCCCAGCCAGTTCCCTGGCTGTGAGACTGCACTGTAGTTACAGGAGACGTCACCATTAAGGCAAGCTGGTTAAGAGTGCCTGCAACTTCCTGTGAGACTATTATTTTTTTGTGAGGTTGATTATAAAAATTCTTTAATTTATTGATCTGGAGGGAGGGGGAGAGAAACATCCATTTGTTGTTCCACTTAGTTATGCATTCATTGGTTGATTCTTGTATGTGCCCTGACAAGGGGATCGAACCAATGACCTTGGCGAATTAGGAGGACGCTCTAACCAGCTGAGCTACCCCGCCAGGTGAGACTGGTTTTTTGAATGAAAATATTTTTATTTTATTTTATTTTATTTTTAAGGGGAAGGGAACGGGAAAAGTAGGGGCTTGCATCCAGAAGGGAGAGTGCCAATGAAAAGGTTTTTTAAAATGAGGTAATGAATTAATAAAGACAGAATCTCCAAAATATTTTTTTTTAATATCTACTCTCCTAATTAGATGAGGTGTTTATTCATGGAACACACCCATAACGATAACTAGGTCATTAAAATATGTTTGCATTTACTGTAAATTCATTATCTCTTCCTTCTTAACAGCTGATCAGCATATGGCCTGGCCGGTGTTCAATGGTTAGAGCATTGTCTGGTATGCCAAGCCTGTGGATTCGATGTCTGGCCAGGGCACATACAAGAATCAACCAGTGGATGCACAAATAAGTGGAACAACAAATCAATGAGAATCTCTCTCTTGCTCTCTCTCTCTCTCTCGTGAATTTTTTAAAAAAGTTAATGGCATAAATGTTATTCTTAATTTAAAAATTTTTATTTTTAAAAATTTATGAAATTTACTACAGTGACATTAGTTAGTAAAATTATATGGGTGTCAAGTGTACAATTTATGACACATCATCTGTAATAGTATATCCCACTATGTGTTCACCTTGTAAGTCAAGTCGTCTCTCCCATATAACTGACCCCCTTTATCTCTTTTACCAAAATATACAAAATATACATCTTATGCAAAATATACATTCACCTGGCCTTTTTAAAAAATATATATTTTTATTGATTTCAGAGAAGAAGGGAGAAGAAGAGAGAGATAGAATCGTCAATGATGAGAGATAATCATTGATTGGCTGCCTCCTGCACCCCCCCACTCCCTACTGGGATTGAGCCCGTAACCCGGGCTTGTGCCCCAGATCAGAATCGAACCTGGTACCTTTCAGACTGACGCTCTATCCACTGAGCCAAGGCTAGGGCGTTCACCTGGTCTTGACTGAATGATGGGGAAATGCTTATGTCCTAATGTTGCTTGAATAAGAAAAATAACTACTGCCCTAACTGGTTTGGCTCAGTGAATATAGCGTCGGCCTACAGACTGAAAGGTCCTGGGTTCCATTCCAGTCCAGGGCATGTACCTTGGTTGCAGGTACATCTCCAGTAGGGGGTGTGCAGGAGGCAGCTGATCGATATTTCTCTCTCATCAATGTTTCTAGCTCTCTATCCCTCTCCCTTCCTCTCTGTAAAAAAAATCAATAAAATATATTTTAAAAAAAGAAAAAGAACTACTGAATTGCCCTCATGGCATGCTTATGGCTATATTCCAGGGAAGGAAATTTATCTCTCAAAGAAGAAGGAGGGAGAAATATTTCCAAAAGTTAATGGTGAAAGTACATGATTGTCTAACCACTATCCTGCGCGTCGGAAATTAATACAGGATAATATTGAATGTAAACGGTAATTGAAAAATTTAAAAAAAGAGGTATTAAATAGTCAAACATCTACAGAGATTACGAATTTTGAATAATTACTGTAAAAAACCACTTCAAGTACTAATGCTACTCTTTTATTCTCTGCCCTTTGCTGTGACAGGGAATCAACTAATTCTCTAAAAAACGTGATGGTGATCATCTCTGAGTGGGGAGGATTCCTTTGGTTCCTGCCCATCCCACTGTGCCTTCTGAATGTTCTTTAAGGAGCCTGACACGTACAGTCAGGGAGACAGCACTTCCCAGATAACAGCCTTTGGCACTGAGCCGGAAAACCAAGACACACGGCTGCCGCTCGCTCTGTTGGCCTCAGAGCTTTGCCGCACTCTTTACCACCTACCAACATGAACTCTACAGTCAGAGAGACGTGCTGACGTTCACACTCCAGAAAGTGTGCGAGGGCAGAGGAAGTCCCCTGACTGCTTCCTTCCTGCCTCCCAGAGGTAAGCATTGTTCGTCGTTGTTTTTCAGACGGTGCTCATAGTTCACCTTCTTGAGAGGTTTGCAGCTCAAGCTGCAAGGAAGCGCAGAGGACAGGCAATCTTGTCGCTAACTTCCAGCGGGAGCCACCCTCCGGCCAGGATGAACCTGTCTTCCTGGGAGGGGCCACCTCTTCCTCGAAGGTCTGAGGTGTCTACACCTGTCCCTGGACACGCACCCCTCCCTCCCTCCCTCCCTTCCTCCCTCCCTCCCTCCTTCCCTCTCTCTCTCCCTCCCTCCCTCCTTCTATGGGAGTCTTCCCACGCTGTCTTCGCAGGTCAGCAGGGGACACACCCAGGCAGCGTGCAACCTCCTTTTCTTCCCGGCCCTCTCCCCCAGGTGATGTTCAGGTTCCTGAGGGTCTGTGAGTTCCACCCAAAGTCCTAAGTGTCCTGTTTTCATTCTTGGGCCTTCTGGATGGTCTCCCCAGAGCCAAATGCCGTTTCACAATTTTCAAACCTGCTTTTCCATTAGGATGAAGGTCATGCTGGTGGCAGATGGATCCGTGTGCAGCGTCATCAAAGGCAAATGCTTCCCCAAGGTCAAGTGGAGCGCCATGGCGACGGAACTGTGCGGTCCTCAGGAGCGAGGGGTCCCGCAGCTCCCACTCCCTCCCCATCCAACTCGCGACAACGCGGATCAGCAGGAAGTGTGGTATAAACAAACCATAAACAAGTTTCATTAACTTCCAATAATAAAAAAAATTTTATAAAAGAAGTTGTTTTATAAGATACTCTATTATTTTTTTAAAAATTTAATATATTTTATTGATTTTTTTACAGAGAGGAAGGGAGAGGGACAAGTGTCGACACCTCAGACATTTGAGGAAGAGGCGGCCTCTCCCAGGAAGCCAGGTTAATCCTGGCCAGATCAATGAGAGAGAATCATCGACCAGCTGCCTCCTGCACACCTCCTACTGGGGATGTGCCAGCAACCAAGGTACATGCTCTTGACCAGAATCAAACCCGGGACCCTTCAGTCTGCAGGCCGACGTTCTATCCACTGAGCCAAACCAGTTTCAGCTATGAGATACTTTTTAAATGTCTTCTGTATTATATTTTGGGGATGCATGATTAAATTATTTGGCTCATTAAAAAGTAGATAGGTGCTTCAAAAGGAGTTTATTATTTTTTAAAAAATCTACAAGGATAATGTCAATTACTCAAATAATATATAAGTCAATATTAAAAAAAAAAAGAAAAAAAAAAGTTGAGCCCTAACTGGTTTGGCTCAGTGGATAGAGCGTCGGCCTGCGGCCTCAAGGGTCCCAGGTTCGATTCTGGTCAAGGGCATGTACCTTGGTTGCAGGCAAATACCCAATAGGGAGAGTGCAGGAGGCAGCTGATGGATGTTTCTCTCTCATTGATGTTTCTAACTCTCTATCCCTCTCCTTTCCTCTCTGTAAAAAATTAATAAAATATATATTTTTAAAAAGTTGAAAATAGCCGAAACCGGTTTGGCTCAGTGGTAGAGCATCGGTCTGTGGAATGAAGGATCCCAGGTTTGATTCCGGTCAAGGGCATGTACATTGGTTGCGGGCACATCCCCGGTAGGGGGTGTGCAAGAGGCAGCTGATCAATGTTTCTCTCTCATCGCATTTCTAGCTCTCTATCTCTCTCCCTTCCTCTCTGTAAGAAAAATTAATAAAAAAAATATATTAAAAAAAAAGTTGAAAATACACCTTTCCCACATCAAACCACACACCAGTGACTCGGTTTCCGTAAAACATCATCCATCATGTTATCTGAAGGTGGTTAATTTCTGTTTGTAGTTTTACGTTTATTTTAGTTTAAAAGCTGAGGGAGCTCATGAGCCTTTTAAATATGGAAATTTGACAGCTTTATTTTTCTCCCTTTTTTTCCTGCCTTGGAAGGATTCAGCCCAAACCAGGCAGGGCACACACACACCTGTGCAAATATTCCCAAATACTCCCCTCCCCTTCCCCGGCAGGTGGAGAATCAGTCCTTCAGCCCTTGGAGCCAGGAAACCAGTTGTTCGTCGGGTAATGATGTAGTGTCCAATTTTGTTGGCCCACCAGGGCCCGCCAGGACAGAAAGACAGAGGAGGGCTTTTGTGCGGAGGCATTGGTGGGGATGCGAGTGTGGGGGAGGGGCTGCTTGTGAGGCACTGAGAGCCCTGGCTGTGCCAGAACCTCAGCAGCTTCCACCCAGAGACTCTACATACAGACCGGTTAAGGTCAGAGTGCAGTTAAAATGCTGCATCTCATTCAGGACTCTTTTTCTTTTTTTTAAACGTATTTTATTGATTTTTCTCAGAGATGAAGGGAGAGGGATAGAGAGTCAGAAACATCCATGAGAGAGAAACATCGACCAGCTGCCTCCTGCACACCACCCATGGGGGAATGTGCCCGCAACCAATGCAGATGCCCTTGACCAGAATCGAACCCAGGACCCCTCAGTCCGCAGACCGATGCTCTATCCGCTGAGCCAAACCAGTTTCGGCTCACTCAGGACTCTTAATTGCAAGCAACAGAAGCTGAGTCTGGCCTATGGACGCTGGAAAGGAAGTTCCCAAAGGCTCTGGGGCGTCTCACAGAACTAGCTTGAGAACCGACATTAGAACGTGGGCCAGAACCACAGGCAGAATTGCACGCCTTTCCGGACCAGAAATGACACCGTACTGTAGCATGGTGTGACAGGTTCTGTGATTTTCCAGGAAGGGTTTTTGCTTGGAAATCTTCCACCCCATGCCTCCTGTCTGGACGCTGATTCCCATAAATCAACTGTAAGAGAGAGTTTGAGGTCATCAGGGAAGTCTGACTGAGAACTGGTGTTAGATGATCTCAAGTCATTATCGACAGTTTTACCAGGTGTGATATTGGCATTATAAGAACGGGGCTTTTTTTTTTTTTTTTTAACCTTAATTTAAAAAATGCTTTATTGCTGAAAACTGCTAACCATGACCGAAGCCTCAATGAGTCATAACCTTTTGGCTGGCGGAGGGTGTTACCTTGATGCTGATTGTGAACAGGGCTATTTTTTTGCTGTTGTTAATCCTTACCTGAGAATATCTTTTCCTTTTATATTTTGGAGAGAGTGGAAAGTGGAGGAGAGAGAAAAAGAGAAAGAGAAAGAGAAAGAGAAAGAGAAAGAGAAAGAGAAAGAGAAAGAGAAAGAGAAAGAGAAAGAAAGAGGAAGAGGAAGAGGAAGAGGAAGAGGAAGAGGAAGAGGAAGAGGAAGATAGAGGAACACTGATGTAAGACAGGCATATCTTGTGGGCGCCTCCTGAGTGCCCTGACCGGGGCCAGGAATCCAAACTGCAAAGCGCCCTTGACCAAGAATTGAACCAGCGACCCTTCAGCTGACGCTCTAATCACTGAACACACCATTGAGGGCAACAGGGGTGTTTTTTAAGAGGTGGGTACAGAAGTACGTACAGACAGATGCCATATGTTTGGGATAGGCTTTAAAAATATTCCAATGGTAGACTTGAATTTTGACCATTGCTTTTAGGTAAGCGGTGCAATGTCTATGGCCTGCCTGCCCTTAGTATGGGACTATTTTGAAAACATGCATATAATATGATAGTAAATGGAAGAAGCAATAAAGCTATTTGTGAAAATATTTAACACAATGGAGAGATACTTGGTTAAACACGGTCTGTTAAACACACATGTTTATCTCTATTTCCACCTGAAACTCATCCAAAACGACAGTCAAGAACTAAAACAAGTGTACGCCTCCCAGACGAGAAGGGGGTTGCATCAACCATTGAAAACAGAGATGTCTAACCCTAGCTGGTTTGGCTCAGTGGATAAAGCGTCGGCCTGCAGACTGAAGGGTCCCAGGTTTGATTCCCGTCAAGGGCACAGGCCCGGATTGCCAGTTCAATCCCCAGTAGGGGGCGTGCAGGAGGCAGCCGATCAATGATTCTCTCCCATCATTGATGTTTCTAACTCTCCCTCTCTCTTTCTCTCTGAAATAAATAAAAGCACTTAAAAAAAAAAAATAGAGGTGTCTTAGTCTTGTTTATCAGCCACCCAGCAATACACCACGGACTGGGTGGCTGATAAACAACAAAAACTTGCTCCCCAAGTCCTGCTGCTGGAAGCCAAGATCAGGGTCAGTGTGCTTGGGTGAGGAACCGCTTCCAGGCAAAGACTTCCCACACCCTTACCTGGGGGAGGGGCTAGGGATCTCGCTGGGGTCCCTTTTACGAGAGCGCTGCCCCCACTCAATCAGATCCTACCCTTAGGATCTGATTGCCTCCCCAAGGCACCACCTTAGAATGCCACCAGCTTTTTGGGTTAGGACGTCAGCATGTATAAATTTCTTGGTGAGGGAAGATGAACACTGAGACCCTGGCAAGCTGTCCACACATATATTTTATTTTTTATTTTTTACAGAGGGGAAGGGAGAGGGATAGAGAGTTAGAAACATCAATAAGAGAGAAACATCCACCAGCTGCCTCCTGCACACCCCACTCGGGGGATGTGCCCACAACCAACGTACATATCCTTGACCGGACTCAAACCTGGGACCTTTCAGTCCGCAAGCCGATGCTCTATCCACTGAGCCGAACCGGTTTTGGCCACACATTTTTGGTGTATGGAGAAGCTCTGAAGGAATGGCACTGACCCCAGGGGAGCAGCGGGAGCTACACTGTGAGCCCCTGAAGGCAGGGGACAGTGACAGCCTATCTGCATCCCTCGAAGAGCTTCTGAAAGGCATGCAAGGCACGGGAGTCAGGGCAGGCAGAGCCAGGGCCTGGGACTGAAAAGGAAAGGAGAGGTAGAGAGAGAGAAACATCAACCGGCTCTCTCATGCCCATCCCCTACCAGGTGTTGAGTTTGAAACCCGGGCATGGGCCCTCCCTGGGAATCGAGGTGGCAACCTTTTGGTGCACGGGAGAACGCCCAGCCAACTGAGCCACCCTGGCCGGGGCATAAAGCTATACCAATTTAACATTCAACAGGAAGGCGGGGAGAGGGAGCTTAGGACATGGGGTTCATGCTTCAGCCGCTGTGATCGGTCCCAGGCCCACCTGGGGACTCACTGATTTCTTTAGCTTAATTCAGTGTTTCCCAAAGTTTTGACATAGGTGTACCCCTTCTATAATTTTCGTAACGCTGAGTACCCCTCGTACTCATGAGAACGTAGAATTAGGCGCAGCTAAGCACGGTGCAGTGCATATCCCCGCCAAACTCCGTTGCAACGCGTACCCCCACCAAACTCTTCCCGTACCCCTGGGGGTACGCGTACCATACTTCAGGAAACACTGGTTAGGCCATCAATCCATCCCAAACTACAGCTACGCTGTGGATGAGAGAACCCCCAAGTGAGAACTGGGGTATTGCTGGAAGGAGGCAGAATGGGAGCTGGAGAGAAAAACAAGTGTCTAATCAGACATCCGGGGGAGTGTGCACAAGAGTCTGCAGTTGCTCTGGTCTCGACTAAAGTCCAATAGGCTCAGTCACTTAGAGAAGGAAGTCTGTCTTTGAGCCTCGCAGGCAGGGCTGTTGTCCTCGTATAGAATAAATCCCCTCCCGCTGGCCCGGATGGGCACTGTCCTGCTGCTTAGCACCTGTCCTGCTTAATGAATCACAAATTACTAATAAAAAATAGGAGACTAGGGTGTGCCTCTTATTGTTTGTTTTATTTAATTTAAGAATCTGTAAATATTATACCAGTAGGAAGTATTCATTGGAGGAGAACAGAAACTTCATTAAAAAAAAAAAAAAAAGATAAAGTTGCTCATAGTTCTACCACGAAAGATAAACTATTGTTAACATCACAGATATGCTTTTCCAGACGTTTTCCTTTACAAATATAATTATGGGCGTTTGTCATCAGAAAAACAAGATTATTCTATCAATACTGCGGTACTCTGCTTTCTTTTCCAGTCACTAGTAGGTTGTAAACCTACTTGCATGCCAAGAGACAGCCTTCTATTAGGTTGAACCATATGAAATTACCAAAATGCATCTAGTTTCAACCTACAAAAATGGCAATTTCACCCAACACAGTTTTGTTGTAATGGCCCTTTGGGCATGGCATAGTTTACTCAACCTATCACTTATCATTGGGAGTTGTTAAGGTTCCCTTTTTTCCCTCCCCCACAATGATAAATAGTATTGCAAGGAAGTCTTTTAGCCCACTCTTTGTGAACATCCTTATGAGATTACATTTCTATGAATGGCATTCGTTAGATAAAGAAAGGCCGCGTTATTATTTTTTCCCTTATTTAGTTTTTTAAATAGTTCTCCATTGTTGAAAGCATTACATATGTCCTCTTTTTCCCCCACTGTCCCCCTCCAGCTCACCCCCAACCCCCACCTCAGGGCCTCACTGCCCTATTGCCCTATTGTTTGCGTCCATGGCCCATGCAAATACTGTATGCTGACAAGGTCCTTGATTGATAACCTCCCACCCATCCAGCCTCCCGCCTCCTTCCCTCCAAGACTCCGCACACTATTCCATGCTTCCGTGTCTCTGGATCCATGCTGTTCATCAGATTATTTGGTTACTTAGATGAAGAAAGGCACGCATTAAAAGCTTTGATTGCGCCCAAACCGATTTGGCTCAGTGGAAAGAGCATCCGCCTGTGGAGTGAAGGGTCCTGGGTTCGATTCCGGTCAAGGGCATGTACCTTGGTTTCGGGCACATCCTCAGTGAGGAGTGTGCAGGAGGCAGCTGATGGATGTTTCTCTCTCATCGATGTTTCTAACTCTCTATCCCTCTCCCTTCCTCTCTGTAAAAAAATCAATAAAATATATATTTTTTAAAAAAGCTTTGGTTGCACACTGAAGGCATAGTTTCTCAGAAGCAAGAAGCTGGGTGGTACAGGGTAAGTCTTTCCCCACACCCAGGATGGGAGTGTTAGGGGCCTGTGGGTTATTGCTTCTTAAAGGGCACTCCAGTAGGAGGGAGGTGAGATCGGAAGGGAATCGGAAACTGGGAAGCAGCTGGGCATTTACTGCTCGGAGTCGAGGGAGACTGAGGAGGTGACTGCCTGGGCTTGAAAAAGCTGGGAATCTGCTAGCGGTAAAACCTGCGAGGCCCAGGGCAGCCTGCAGAGTGGACGAAACAACCGTGTGCTTATTTCTCTGATACACGAACGAGTTAGCGACCAACAATGTAATGAACGGGTATTTTTTCTTTTGACTTGAATAGAGAGATTTTCTTACTTAAATATCAAGTAGAAGTTACAAAACTATAGACTTGTTCTCTTTATAAGTTAAAAAAAAAAAAAAAAAGCTGGTCTGGGCAGCCTCTCAGCCCCCAAAGAGTCTCACCTCCTGGGGTCACACACCAGTGTTATCTCCTTCCCTTGACTTGCTCCTAATGAATACAATGTCACAGAAGTAATGGGGTGTCATTTTAAAAGAATTATATATATATATATATATATATATATATATAGAGAGAGAGAGAGAGAGAGAGAGAGAGAGAGAGAGAGAATTGATTTCAGAGGGGAAGAGAGAAGGAAAGATAGGAACATCAATGATGAGAATCATTCATCAGCTGCCTCCTGCACACCCCCTGCTGGAGATCAAGTCTGTAACCTAGGCATGGGCCCTGACCGGGAATTAAACCATGACCTCCTGGTTCATAGGTCTAGTCCTGTGGTGGGCAAACTCATTAGTCAACAGAAATTTCTTTGGAGAGCCACATTTTTTAAAACTTAAACTTCTTCTAACGCCACTTCTTCAAAATAGACTCGCCCAGGCCGTGGTATTTTGTGGAAGAGCCACACTCAAGGGGCCAAAGAGCCGCATGTGGCTTGGGAGCCGCAGTTTGCCGACCACAGGACTATGCTCCACCACGGAGCCACGCTGGCCTGGTGAGATGCCACCTTTGAGATAAGATTATGGAAAGGCTGTGGCTTCCGCCTTGGGTGTTCCCTCACTTTCTCTTGGGTTGCTTGCTTCTGGTGGAAGTCAGCTGCCTGTCTTGAGGCAGCCCCTGGGAGAGGCCCCGTGTGGGAAGCCGCCCCTGGTCCTCACTAGCAGGGAGATGTGGACAAGGAACCGGAAAGGCTGGTCAACCTTGAAGCTCTGAAAGGTCAGAGCCCAGCACCCACTGTCTAGCTGAGACCATGGTAGCTAAAGCAACATCCACCTTTTAGTCTTATGTAAATCCTTGCTGATTGGCTATTATTGGAATTGCCCGCCTAGAGGCTACGGGTGTATCCCATAGTCTTAATAAAAGGGATAGCAAGGCCAGAGCGGGGTGAAGTCCTTCCCCTTGAGCGGGGCTCCGCCTGGCCCCCAATATTTCCAAATTAATATTTTCTAGTCTCTTTCATTTGCATGCGGCCTCCTCCAGAGCCCGAACTTTGAACCTGAACCCTGAACCACGTGGGTTGTGGGGGGGACACTCGCAACTGGCACCCCAACGTGGGGAACTCGCAGCCCCGTGGGTGAGCTTCGGGAGAAGGCCTCCAAAAGATGGCCCCAGCCCTGGGCGACCCTCGGGTGGCGGTCTAGCAGAGAGCCAGACCTCCCAGTGAAGTCGCTCCCCGGTTCCTGGTCCACAGAAACTGAGGGGTAACGACTGTTTTCAGTCACCAAGTTTTGGGGTGATTGGCTGTGCAGCAATAAGGAACAAACACAATAGATGTTTATTGGCTAGCAGGTACCATTCTCCACACTTCACATCATTCACTCACTCGGTCTTCGCAATGCTCCTACGAGGAGAGCCACTGTCACCCCCACTTTCTTTTTTTTTTTTTAATTAATTAATTTATTTTTTTACATATTTTAATGATTTTTTTTTGTCCCCCTTCTTCCCTCCCACATATCCCCTCCCTCCCCAGAGTTTTATGTCCATTGGTTGTACTTATATGCATGTATACAAGTCCTTCGGTTGATCTATTATCTCCCCCAGATTCTCCTCCCCTCCCCGCTGTAATTTGACAATCTGCTTATTGCTTTACTGTCTCTATATCTATCTTTTGGTTCATCAGTTTATAATGATCTTTATTATCCACTTTCTGCTGAAGAGGCTGAAGCCCAGGAAGCGTTAGTAACTTGGGAGACACAGCGTTAGAACGCTGAGGCGGGAATCTGAACGGAGGCATTCTGGCAGCAGTGCCACACACAATAAGATTGAAAACAGCAGCTCACATTTCATCGGCGAAGGGTATAGAATCATCTTAAGCTAATTAAAATTAACCACCCCCCACTTCCGGCAGGGGCTGGGAAGGCTGGGTTTCCCCTGAAATTCACGGTTCTGTAAAGTGGGTGAGCGAATCTGGCTTTAGATACGAAGGAGGAAGAGGCTATGGCTGCTGGGCGGGGGCCGACAGTGTGGTCTGGACAGTGGTTAAGGCACTGGCTTTGGAACCAGACAGCTCTTTGTCGCTTCTAGCTGTGTGACTCTGGGCAGGCCACTTTACCCACCCAAAGGTCTGCTTCCTTACTTGAAATCAGGAATAGTAATACAGGCACAAGGGCCTGCAGTTAAAGTTAAATGAGGTAATGTAGGTAAAGCATTTAGCAACATGCCTGGCACATAGGAAGAGTTTAACAAATGATAGCCATACTGGTTATTATATACTAGAGGCCCGGTGCATGAAATTCACCCACAGGGGTGGGGGTGTCCTTCAACCCAGCCTGCACCCTCTCCAGTCTGGGACCCCTCACTCCTACCGCACTCCTGCTCACTCCTTACCACCCACCTGCTCATTCCTAACTTGCTGCCTGCTCACCACTTATTGCTTGGCTTGCTGCTCAGTGCTGCCGTGGAGGCGGGAGAGACTCTCGCCACCGCTGCTGAGCTCACCAGCCATGAGCCCGGCTTCTGGCTGAGCGGCACTCCTGCTGTAGGTTGAGCATTGACCTCTGAATCAGGAGGTCAGGATTTGATTCTCGGTAAGGGCACATGCCCAGGTTGTGTGCTTAATTCCCTGAGTGGGGTGTGAAGGAAGCAGCCAATTAATGGTTCTCTCTCATCATTGATGTTTCTATCTCTCTCTCTCTCCCACTCCCTTCTCTGAAATCAATAAAAATAAAAATAAATTTTTTAAAGGATGTTCTCACTTGTATAGACAGATCAGTCCATTTACCAAGGCCAGGCTTCTGTGACAAGCTGATCTGAAGATTCTAGAAGTGTCAGGGACCTAGAGAGGAAGTCACTGTCCTACATTGAGCAAGCACTTCAGTATTTTTCCACATAAAGACTTGAGAAATTTTCCAGTCTTTGAAGAGGGGCAGGTATGATGCCACTTATGTAAGAAATAATCCTTTTCCCTGCTTTGTCTGGCGGAGGCCTAACCTGAGTGCTTACCACCACCTAGTGGTGTTTAGATGAATAAGCATTTTTGTTTTTGTGTGTGTGTTTTTAATGAATAACCCATTTTTAGGAAAAAAGGGGCCCTCTAGTTTTTCACTCTCTAGTCACTTATTTCACTGGCTGGCATCCCAGGTCATTTATTATTTGCTTGCATATGTATGTATGTATGTATCTATGTATGTATTTTAACGAATATTTTATATTAGAATAGTTTTAGACTTACAGAAGTCATTCATTCATTCACATCAGCATGAAGTTGGAGACACTTGTTTTATAATTTAGGTTAAAATACAATTTTGAGTTATGATTGAATTTTGTTGCTCAAGTAATAGCTTCACCAGTGGCTCTTTCAGGCTGGTTCCTGTGTCCTTTAAAATGCCAACTTCCTTCTTGAGCACCTCCTTTGCATATTTGTTTAAAAAACACACTTAATAAACATTAAAAAACTACTTTAGCCTTATAATCCCAACACAAGTTATAATCTTTTAGGATTTTGTCATTCATTTTGAAACATAGCTTTTTTTTAAAAAAATACATATATATTTTTTTTATTTCAGAGAGGGAGAGGATAGAAACATCAATGATGAGAGAATCATTGATCGTCTGCCTGCTGCATGCCCCGCACTAAGGACTGAGCTCAAGTATCTCCTTCGGGACCAGAGCACAAACCTGAATTGAACTGTGACCTCCTGGTTCACAGGTCAACACTCAACCTCTGAGCCACGCCAGCCGGGCAAAACATAACTTTAAAAGATCATAGGTTTGTTGTTGTGTTTTTACTTCACATGACTTCCTAAACACAGCTGCCTTTTTTGGTGTTTGACGATGATGCAGTGTTTACCAAACGCACATGTCAGAGCACCTTCAGAAAAGCTCCCAGACCCTGGCAGGTGACTCGGTTGGTTGGGCATTGTCCTGTGCAATGAAAGGCTATGGGTCCCTTTGCTGTCAATCAATGTTCCACCCTCACATGTGCTACTCTCACATGGATGTTCTTTCTCTCCTTTCTTCTCTAAAAATCAAAGAATTTAATATATATATATATATATATATATATATATATAGAGAGAGAGAGAGAGAGAGAGAGAGAGAGAGAGAGAGAGAGAGAGAGAGAGAGAGAGAGAGAGAGAACGCGCTCTTGGGAGTCAAATTATGTGCCTTGGCCCTTAGATCTGAGGCTTTCTGAGCCTCAAGCCTTTCACATGTAAAACGGGGCAATGTGCTCTGGCGGTGTGCTCAGTGATCAGAGCATCAGCCCATGCACTAAAGGGTCTCGGGTTTAATTCCTGGTCACGGGCATGTACCTAGGTTGCAGGCAACGAATTGATGTGTTTCTCTCTCACTCTGATGTTTCTTTCTCCCCCACCCTTTCCATTCTCTCTAAAATCAATGGAAAAATATCCTTGGGTGAGGAGTAACCAAAAAATTAAACAGGGGCAGTGATGGTGTTTCTTACAGGCTTCTATGAATATTTCACCAGGCAGCATAGCATAGATTGAGAGCAAGGACTCTGGAAATAGACGGCCTGAATGTAAATCTCGTCCCTGTACTTCGTACCAGCTGGGAAACCATTCAAACCAGTGCACTGCTGCATCGATGTGCTCCCCTGCTATGTGCACTGATTTGTGTCCCGACCTGTTCCCCTCCGTGTGCTGCAGGCTCTCTCCAGCCGTCTCACCTAGGGACCACGTGGGCTTTCAGATTCACACTTTTGAAATTTCTTTTGGAAACTCGATATAAACCAGACAAATAAAAGAGGTCATTTCATCAGCATTCCTTTATTTTATAAGTTCATACTTATAATTTTATAACACCTATTAAGATGATATTCACAGCTAGGCATAGGATGACACACATCAGGAACCTGAGGTTAGAGATGGAAGCCGCAAAGTGAACTTCAGCATTTAGTTCTGTCTCTTGATGGCACAGAATCAACAAAATTCTGGTTCACATAGAAAATGTCTTAACCGCTGCTCACAATCGTGATAAATGGAGGGCCACAGACACCCACAAGCTGATACATAATCACGTGACATGCGACACGTGCACCTGCTACCACACAAGCTGATATCTCCGTAAGCTCAGGTCAGCAGAGGGACGTGACCCCTGCCTTCCTCTCAGAGCAGTGCACACATGCAGTGATAGGACTCTGTACAGTTTTGTGTGAAGATACATTCGCCGGGGTGAATTTAAATATATAAACACCAGTGCAGAACTAGTCTTCCTAGTCAACGATACGTTTAGGAGACCTTAAATAGGCACACAACTGACAATGGATTTGTACTGAGAACTGGGCATCACAAGGTAGGGCTTGGTTAATGTCTACCACGGTGGTATATGGACTATTCTACCTCCATGCCCTGCCGACTGTCACTGTCCTTCCCTGGCTTCCTGAGACTCAGGTGTAATGTCCCTCTATCAACTTTGCCTGGAGAACCACCTCCTCTTTCTCTGAGTCACTCGCCTCTTGAACCTTTATCAGCTGCAGGAGGTCTAACAAGCCAGGGGCTACGCCGTTCTCCGCCAGCTGAGCAAGCCGCTTGCGCTGCGATTTGTCCGCTAATCCAGCAATGATTTGGTCCAGGCGGGCCCGATTCACAAACTCTCCCTCAATCGTTCCTCTCTTTAGCAGTTTCTGTAACAAAGGCTCCAGCCTTAGTATGTAAGCACACAATTTCTCTTCCTCATCCTGGTGCGTCCTCAGATATTGGATCTGCATCTCCCTAGGATTATTAATAAGCCCAAAAACCTGCTCAAGAGCCTTCAGGCATTCAGGGACCTTAATGAAAGGGTTGTTTATCTTGAGGACACGAATGACATCATAGGCTGGGCTTCTAAGGCTCTCTATCAATCGCCGTCTTTTCTCAGCATCTGACACCTGCCAGCCCTTCATCATCTGAGTGGTGTGAAACAGCCAGGATTCAAAGTCTTCTTCGCCAGGCCTTGGGGGGTCATTGCCCGAGAATACCCTCAGCTTTTTGTAGCTCAGGTATTGCAGGGCAGGCTGAAGAGCCTCATCTAGCGCCTGTGCCAACAGGGGGGCCCGCGCTTCTGGGATGGGGTTCTGGTCTGGGTCAAGAGGGTCGTTCCCATACCCAAAAGCTCTGGTCAGCTCCCCCAATGTCATGCCCTCTCCTTCTAAGAATGCGGTTAGCCTGGTTAGAAACTCATTTTCCGGGTCAGGGGGCTTAAAGATCACTCTCCAACTCCCCCCTTTCCCGGGTATCTCCTTCGGGACCAGAGCAACACTAGTCTCCTGGGTAAGCCCCACTAAGGCCACCTTCCTGTTCTCGTCCCTCCGGAACATCCTCCCCAGCAGCCTGTGCTCGCCCAAGGGCGCTAGCCCGGCGCGCAGAGCCTCCTCGATTTCGGCCGCGTTACAGGACTGGGGGATGCCGGCGATCAACAGCGCCTTCCGAGGGTTCATGTCCATCCCCCTACACCAGTCTTCCAAGAGCCTCAGCGTCATGGTGCCCCACGCAATCTATCTCAACGCCCAATTAGTCGGGGGTAGGGATGCGGCCGCAATTCACGGTCCTCCTCCGAGGCAGCCCCGTCAGCGTCCCGAGCTCCAGGTCCTGTGAGGACAAAGCAGTCAGGTCAGCTGAAGGTGACAAGGACCCAGGGCCCCCCGAAAGCCCCGCGTCCCCTAACCGCGTCCCCACTGCGGCAAGCAGCCATCTTACCCTCCTCGGGCGCCCCGCCGTCACCTAGCGGTCCATGGCCTGCGTTCCCCGGCAGCAGACGAGGCGTTAGGGTCGGCTCCCGACGCTTCCCCGGAGGCCAGCCCTGAGGAGCCGGAGGATGGCCTCTCCTCCGCTCAAACAGGTTGTGCAGAGGCACGACGCGGGTCGGGGAGGGATGGCGGACCTCCTGGACTCGGCGGTTCTCTCCGCGGCGAGGAGCGATGAGGCGACCAGAGTCGCGAGCGAGGCGAGGCCACCGGGGCGAGGCCGAGATGGCCGCCAACCTGAACAGACAGACACGCACTTCCCCGCAGCTGCCGCAACTGCAGCCGGGCTCCCCGCAGGAGCTGTTTGGGGCGTGACCGAGGAGGCGGCGCCGCGGGGGTGACGCACCCTGACGTCGCGAAGGGCGGGCCTTTCGAGGCGGGGCGCGCGCTCTTCCGGGATGAGCCGGAAGCTCCGACTGTGGCAGCATCCGGGACGGCAAGCGGGCGGGCCAAGTCAGACAGGAAGGTGAGCTCCGGCGCCTGCCCAGCTCTGCAGGCTCGGCCGCTGGCCGCTGGCCGCTGCCCGGCACTGGGCTCCCGGCGCTGCAAGGCGGAGAGGCCCGGGCCGGACGCCGCCCGCGCACAGCCCTGGCCGCGGCCCCGGGCGCAGCAGCGTGACGGGGGGCGGGGCCGGCTGGGGAGTCTCTGGCGGGGCTGGTGACAGCGCTGGGGGCTCCGGGGCCGGCCGCCGCGTGACCCGCCGCGCTTACTCACACCCAGCGGGTGCTCCGGGCGGGTCGTGTCCACCGCTCCCCAGCCGGTGACGCCGGGGATCTCTCTTATGGTGGCTTTCTCTGACATGCCAAAGCTACCCGAGTATTCAGAACTGAGTGACTCTTTAACTCTTGCCGTGGGAACAGCAAGATTCTCGGGACCCTTGTAAGTGTTGAAGAGTTACTGTCTTGACCAGGGGGGACCCCCCCTCCCCCCCGGCATTGGTTTGACTTGCAGAACCAAGTGTTCGCTCTGAAGCAGTGCTCTCAAGTCAGAAAGTGTTTGCACTGCAAAGTGTTCCTTAGGAAACCTTCGATTCCAATGTTTTTTAATGGAAGGTGTACTGGACCTATGTAAGCCATATGCAGGGAGTTACTCTGTGGGATTCACATAAAACCAGACTCACTCAACACTGAAACCTTTTGTACTTCCTCAGAATCATTCCCTCGAACCACCTGTAAGTTGTTTACATGTCTTTATATATGTCTTCCTATTTAACTTATTTTAAACCGTAACTGTAGTCATGGGGTGTTTTAGAAGTCGTTGGAAGTAAAAGCAAGTACATTTGGAATAGTTGCCCTGACAGCATTGCTAAACCCTAACTGTATTTTCTATTTATTTATTTATTTATTTATTTATTTTTTTAATTTGAAGGCACAGAGCATGGAGAATGATGAATTTTCGCCAGCGGATGGGATGGATTGGAGTGGGATTGTACCTGTTGGCAAGTGCAGCAGCATTTTACTATGTTTTTGAAATCAATGAGACTTACAACAGACTGGCCTTGGAACACATTCAGCAGCACCCAGAGGAGCCCCGGGAAGGGACCACATGGACGCACTCCTTGAAGGCTCGGTTCCTCTCCCTGCCATTTTGGTTTTGGACAGTTGTTTTTCTGATACCTTACTTACAGATGTTTTTGTTCCTATATTCTTGTACAAGAGCTGACCCCAAAACGGTGGGCTACTGTATCATCCCCATATGCGTGGCAGTTATTTGCAATCGTCACCAGGCGTTTGTCAAGGCTTCCAATCAGATCAGCAGACTGCAGCTAATTGACACGTAGACTCAGTCGCCGTTTTCCCCTTGTGATTACAAAACTGCCAGTGCTGTGTGGAGCCTGATCACAAGACCAGTTTTTTTCCACAGATCTCAGGAAGTTGTGGTGGGGCAGAGGCTTTTTAAAAAATGTCACTGGGGGCTATCTTTATCTGACTAATGAGTGTTTAGGTGAAGCCTGAGATACAGTACTACAAAATAATGTTGTTGACCAGATTTTGGAAGTAAAATCATGTCTGTTCTTTGCATTCTTCAGAAACTTGAATAAGTTCCTAAGCTCCTATTTTTTTCCTACTGTGCAACCTAGCGATGATTCAGAGATTTTTCCTTTGGGGAAAAAAAATGAACATGAACATTTCCATTGTGTTTAATGTGTAAAAAGGTCCAAACATGGTCATAAAATTTAAATTTTATACAATTACTTGGCTTGCTTTAAAATTCTTCCGACTAAGACACCAATTCATCCTTTTCTGAGTAAGCCAACTATCTATCAGCGTGTGAGAAATTGGTATAAAATTATTGAACTGTTTGGTGTCCTGATAGGCAGAATTTGTTCCTCCTTTTGGTTAATGCTATTGTATTCTTTTTTTTTTCTTTTTTTAATGATGGTTTATATTTTCTAAGTTTTTTTAAAATACAGAGTTAGAAACATCAATGAGAGAGAATCATCGATCAGCTGCCTCTTGCTCACCCCCTATTGGGGATGTGATCACAACCAAGGTACATGCCCTTGATCGGAATCGTACCTGGGACCTTTCAGTCCTCAGGACGATGCTCTATCCACTGAGCCACACTGGTTGGGCCCTATTGGCATTCTTAATGCTACTGATTAAAAAAAAAAAAAAAAAAGAACTTGGGAAGAGACTGTTTGGAAGCTGAGAAATCTAACTTATACATAGGGGATGAAAACAAGGCGTTCAATGAAAACACTTGTTCCAGTGCCTGTCAGATGTGATAGCTCTAAAAGATGCTATCAGGTCATCCTGATTCTCCTTCCTAGCCTCACAGCTGGTCTTTAGGCGATAGGTGAGTTGCATGAAGATGTGACCCTTGTACTTCCTCCTGTGCATTTGTACTTACTACCTCATGTCTGGTACCAATACAAATATCTAAAAAATGGAAATATTAGATTTTAGGATTATTTTTTTTCTTCTGGGTGAAATTAAGATATGTTTTTATACAGTTGTGCCATTAATACCAGGGAAATGTTTCACACTGATAGGTTTTTTAATAACGTTTTGAGTGCTTACTCTGTTGGGCCCTGTTCTAAGAACTTTGCATTAGTGAACTCAATGCAAGAGCCCTGTGAGCTAACAATTAGCTAGATTTTACAGATAAGGACGCTGAGGTAACGTGCCAGAGGAGTCACGCAGCTGGTAGGTGGCACAGCCAGAGTTGTAACCAGGCATCTGACGCCTGTTCCTAACCACAGCTACAGCGCTTCTCACAAATGACCGCTGTTTCAGCACTGCGCACTGCCTGCTCGCCATGCTCCAGAATGGAAATGGTGTCATTGAGGAAGGCTTTCTCAATGTGTATGGGCTACTGGAAATCTAAACATGTCTAGCCATCTCAGCCTTTAAGTCTGATTTGACTAGAATGGAATGCTGCGCTTTCCACAGCAATCTTTTACTTGAAAGATAAAGCAGGTACTTTTGCAACTCAAAAGCAGCAAGATCAGATTCTTCTCTGATTAGTCCCATGTCTTTCTTTTACTGCCTCCATAGGTCTAGTTCCTGAAGTGATTTCTCTTCCGCTACAGTACATAGAATCTTCAGTCAGCGGCAGTTTGAAGTGTGTGCATCTCTGTGAAGGACAGATAACCCAGTCACTTGTATCTTTTGAGTACTTGCTAATTACAGACGGTCCCTGACTTACCATGGCTTGACAGCATTTTTCCACTTTCTGATGATATTAGAGCAATATGCATTCAGTAGGAACTGTCTTTGAATTGTGCTCTTTCCCCAGACTAGTGATAATACAGTAGGAGTCTAGCTATCTCAGCCTTTAAGTCTGATTTATATCAACTGTAGGCTGATATAAGTGTACTGAGGATGTTTAGGGTAGGCTAGGCTAAGCTCAGAGGTCCAGTGGTTAGGTGTGTAAATGCATTTCCGACTTAACATTTTTAATTCACAGTGGGTTTGAGAGTAACCATCATAAGCTAAGGAGCAGTGTAGTATGCATGCTGCAGGCACTGTGTTGAATGATTCACATTCATTCTTCATGACAGCCCTGTGAGGCTGGTATGTTCTGGTACCAGAGCCATTTACAGAGGAGTAAAATGAGGAGACATGAAGCACATAGGAATTAATAACTTGCTCATGACCACACAGCAAGTAAGTGGAAGAGCCAGGACATTGAAATGGGGATGTCTGGCTCCAGATCGCCAGCTCTGTCATTCCAACCTATTGCTTCTCAATAATCTGAGGAAAATTGTTGAGCAGTTTGATTCATTTGATTAGTCTTGAAGCAGTGATAGTTTGGAAATGATTTAAGAAAATTATTTGTTACTTTTTTGATTGACAAAAGTTTGAATTGGTCACTTGTCTTGTAAAGTGACTTCATTTTTTATGGAGGTGCATTTCATCTCTTCACATTCTAATACTGAAATTTGGTAACTAAGTGCTCATCTCTGTCTTTCAAGATAATATTTTCTTGGTAATAGAAATGTTAATTACAGTAGGAGTAATGCAGTATTTCTAAATGTTTCAGATTTCAGAGTTAATCTGTTTTTGATTATTTAGGAATTAATTATTCAAGTTGGGTTATTACTATTTTTTCTATGACTAAGAGTTCAAAGCACTCGTTAGAGGGAAAGGTGAAATTTATCTCCTAGCTCTATTAGACTGAGGGGGAGGTTAAAATGGATGGATTGGAGACTATTATTTTAGCAGGTCATCATTTATTTTATATTCTCAAAAAATATAAAAAATCAGTGGCTACAAAAACATAGTGACTACAGGATTAGGTAGTGAGTTAAATGGCAAATAAGGGAAGTGCATCAGAGATTCTAGGAAAGAGACAAGCACCTGAGGATCCCTAACCAGTCAGTATTTGCTTCCAGGTATGAGAAAAATAGAGTGGTAACAAAAAGCTTTTCTTTGGGGAAGAGGAATCATTGAATAAAGTACGCCCAAGAGAATAACTGTACCCATAATATAATCAAACTGGTATATTCCATTTACCTTGGGTATTGTTGAAGTCTTTATTGAGATTATCTAATGTGGATTTTTTTGGATGGGTTTAACATTTTAGTCTAAAAAATACTGGCAAAAAAGCTTGCCACAATACCAGGTGACTCATGTTTGCACCAAACATTTGCCGTCATTATAAATTCTACAACATATGTTTTAAGTGCCATGTAATTCTAGACCATGATGGGGAATCATTGTGCATCAGTATTTTTGTCTTGAACTGTGGATGTATATTAGAATCACCCAAAGAAATAAAAGTAGCAAAGCTCATATGAGCAATGACAGGATCCCTTCTCAGCCAGTTATGTCCATTTCTGTGGGCAAGCCCAGGCAGTCCTGTTTTGAGAGGCAGGTCTTCAAGTGCTTCTGTCAGGGTTTTCTGCACCATAAAGACTCCATTGTTAGTCACGAGATCTGTGTTTTTGAAACAGCCTCAAAAAATATTCCACAGTAACTTCACTCTAGCTCACATGTGTCAAACACAAGGCCCGCGGGCCAAATCCGTCCCGCCAGGCCTTGCAATGTGGCCCGCACCGCGCTGTCATCACTGCACTCCGCTGCGTTTCCATCACAATGACAGTTTCTGACTGTTCAATAAACCATTCAGCCCGTGATTTAGGCTGGATTTTAGATTTTGGTCCCTTCTCTGATTGAGTTCGACACCCCTACTCTAGCTGTTTGAATTGCAAATTTTAAAAAGGTGTTTATATTTTCTGTTTCCGCTCCTCCACCAGGTTTAAATAGACTTTATTATTACACTAGAGCCCTGGTGCACAAAATTCATGCATGGTGCCAGGAGGATAGGGTGTCCCTTCAGCCTGTATCCTCTCCAATCTGGGACCCCTCGAGTGATGTCCGACTGCCCGTTTAGGCCCAATGCAGTCAGACATCCCTTTCACAATCCAGGACTGCTGGCTCCCAACTGCTTGCCTGCCTGCCTTCCTGATTGCCCCTAACCGCTTCTGCCTGCCAGCTTGATTACCCCCTAACCACGCTCCTGCCAGCCTGTTTGCCCATAACTGCCCTCCCCTGCAGGCTTGGTTGCCCCCAACTTCCCTCCTCTGCCAGCCTAGTCCCTCTCAACTGCCCTCCCCTGCTGGCCATCTGTGGTGGCCATCTTGTGTCCACATGGGGGCAGGACCTTTGACCACATGGAGCAGCCATCTTGTGTGTTGGAGTGATGGTCAATTTGCATATTACTATTATTAGATAGGAATGGGGAGGCCTACTGACCAGGGCCTTATAACGGATATATGTAGTTCCAGCGTGTCACCATGGAGAAATCGGAGGTTATGATTGCAGGGGAAGTCACTGACTGAAGGCCAGGATCCAGGGCAGTCAGCCAGGAATGCTGCAGACCATCAGGACAGGCTGGGTGGTCAGGTGGCAAGGTGAGGGAGAGGACAGCTTCACTCCTGCTTCTTGAAGTTCTCCAGGCGTGACAAGACCCAGCCCCACAGCCGGAGAAAACCGGAAGCAGGAGGTGAGCCCAGGGGTGACATCTGTGGTCCTGAACTGCTTGGAATGCATCTGGGCAGGAAGCACCAGGAGTCCGGGCTGGGCCTGTCAGGTCCCTCAGCCGTGGACCTCCGTGAGTGGACTGCAGACTGCTGCCAGCTGGGGCCCACGTTTGGGAATGAGGTGTCTGCATATTCTGATTCCAACTCCTCTCCTGCAGTTTATCCTGGAGGTTTTTGCCCCCACTCTACCTACCTGTTTTCTTGTCAAGTGGGCACTGGTAACTTACATAGAACTGGATCCATTGGTCAAGTCTGGGTCTCATATTACTTAGTAGCTGCTTTTGACACATTCCCTCTCTGAGACTTTCTTCAGTCAGTGGCTTCTTATCACGACTGCTCAGGAGAACTTCAGCGAGGATGGAATGTCCTTTATCTGTGCCGTTCCCTTTGGTAGCCATGAGCCACAGGAAATGAGCCCTTGAGCCTGGGGAACTGGGTTTAAAGTTCCATTAGAATTTAAATAGCCACAAGTTCTATGCATTAGCCCAGTTCTAGATAGTCTTCTGGTTTTTCTCTTCCTTACCAGCTCCGCCCGTCTCCTTTGCTGTTGGGGGATCTGCCTGATTTCTAAAGGTTGGTATACCCCTGGTCCCTTTTCTCTTTCTCCTCCCTTGATCATCTCATCCAGGCTTATGGCTTTAAATGCCCATTACTTCCTTGTCTCTTTCTCTCCCGAGCCGAGGATTTGAATATCCAACTGCCTACCTGATATTTGCTAGACGTCCAAACCTAAGCTGCTGACCTCTCCACCCACCAAAATCTGCTCCTCAAGTCCCCTTCAGGATGGCTGCCAAACACTTGACGAGGGATCCTTTTAGACTCTCACCCCTCTCAAAAGTTCCTCCTGTGGCTTCCCTTCTCAGAGTAAAAGCCAAAGTCATCCAGTCAGAAGTAAGCGGCCCTTGACCTTTGCTGCAGTTCCTGATACTCTCTCAGCCCCTGACTCCACTCCAGCCACACTGGTTTTCTTGATTCTAGAACACACCAGAAAAACCTGTTTCAGGGCCTCGGCACTCTGTCCTGTCCGCCTGGGTGCTTGGCCCTGGCCTGCTCCATCACCTTCTTCAGACCTCTGCTCAGGTGCCAGCTTAGTGAGGCTGCCTCTTGCCACCCAACTGAAAATCCAGCATCCCCCTTCCCTGTTTTTCTCAGAAGCACTTAACCATATGATATCACATGACATTTCTTTTGTCAGGATCTAAACTCCCTGAGCGGAGCAATTCTGCCTGTTCACTGCTGTATGCCCTCTGCCCCAGTGCCTAGAGCAGTAGGTGCTCGGTAATTATTTATTGCATGAGTGATGCTGTCACTGAATACCTCTCTCACTAGACTGCAAAACAGTCTAGTTCACTCTCCAAGGAGAATAAAGGTTAAAGTTAATATTTACTGCTAAGTGCAGAGCATAATCTTTCTCACATGCTAGATAAGTTTAGTTATTAAACTTTTTTTTTAAAGTAAACCTAATATATATATATATATATATATATATATATATATATATATATATATATATTTATTTTTTTTTTAATTTTTTAATTTATTTTTTTGACAGAAAGGGAGAGGGATAGACAGTTAGAAACATTGATCACACCAAAACTGGTTTGGCTCAGTGGATAGTGTGTCAGCCTGCAGACTGAAAGGTCCCGGGTTTGATTCCGGTCAAGGGCATGTACCTTGGTGGCGGGCACATCCCCAGTGGAGGGGTGTGCAAGAGGCAGCTGATCGATGATTCTCTCATCAATGTTTCTAACTCTCTATCCCTCTCTCTTCCTCTCTGTAAAAAATCAATAAAATATATTTAAAAAAAGAAAAAAAAAAAAAAAGAAACATTGATAGCCCTTGACCAGAACCAAACCCGGGACCTTTCAGTCCACAGGCTGATGCTTTATCCACTGAGCCACACCAGTTTTGGCTAAACTTCTATTTTTTGTTGTTGACACTATTGTAGATACCCGTATTTTCCAGCGTATAAGATGACTTTTGAAACGAAAAAAAGTCAACCGAAAATCGGGGGCAAAAGACCAAAATTGCACAAAAATTACCTGCAGATCTTGACGGCAAAGTAAGTCTTTTCTTTGAAGTGGGGGGTAGTCTTATACAGCGAATACAGGCCTAAACCTATGTTTTAACTATAAATTAGGGGGTCGTCTTATACGCCGGAAAATATGATAATTATTAAACTTTCAGGTTTCAGCATGGACTGATATATTCTTTTAAGGCCAAAATATTAAATGAGTCTCCCAATTTATTTTTGCCAACAATTCTTGTTATGTTGGTTGTCTTGGTTTTTTTTTTTTTTTTTTAAAAAAACATCGGTTTGTTGTCCCATTTATTTATGCGTTCATTGGTTGATTCCTATTGTATATGTGCCCTGACCAGGGATTGAACCTTCAATCTTGGTGTATCAGGAAGATGCTCTAACCAACTGAGCTACCTGGCCAGAGCAGGGTTTTCCTTCTTGATGCAGAGAAAAACATACCACATTCACAAACAAGTGTATGTTTTAAGTGGTGGTTAGAGCCTTGAGAAAACCACCTAACAGGCACCAAGTGTCATGAAGACCCCTGAGAACTACCACACACATTATAGTGTTCTGGCGTTCAGGGCAATACTGTAGCCCCATAAAGCACTTACTTAAACTCATGTTTTTCTACAAGTGGCCTCTATCTTCAGCAGGATTTTTGGCACCAGAGTAAATTCCCAATGGCCCCTATGTGAACTGCTGCTTTTTAAAAGATTTAAATAGCAGCTTACTGTCTAGCATTCACTGTTTCCTGGGCCATGTCTTTAAATAGAGCAATTCTGATCCCAAAGGTCACCTGAGAATGGAAAAGTCGCAGCTACACTGAAATTTGCTAATAGTTTAAAAATAATGTACTGGCTGGAGGCAATTTCTTCAAGGCAAGGCACTTTGGTTTTAGAAACACCTCTGACCTTTTTTTTTTCTTTTCTTTTTTAAAAAAATATTATTATGGTATCCTACCTCATATTTAGTCCAGTTTTCCTAACCTTTTTATTTTTCTATTTTGGTTGTGTTTTGTTTTGCAAACTTCTTTAGAAATCACTTTGTGTTCCCTAATCTGACAAATATTAGTCAGATGGGAAATGTGGATTAAAAATAAATGACTTTTAGAGAGAAAGAAAAGGAGAAGGATTGATGAGAGAGAAACATCCTCGATCATCTGTCTCCTGCTTCGGACTGGGCATGTGCCCTGACTGGGTATCAAATCGGTGACCTCTGGGTTCCTGGTTCAATGCTCAACTGCTGAGCCACAGTGGCAGGGTGGATTTTTTACTTAAGTCTGGATTGGTTCATTTTTTGCCCTAACTAAATTTAAAGCATGACTTTTGGAAAGTAAAAATCATTAGAAAGTTTCACAATAACTTTTTTTAAATTTATGTTGCTTTATTCCGTAAGGACACCTTGACACGTTAGGTGATAATAGCTAATGACAAAATGTAGAAACGACGTGTCTGCTTCTCTAACCACTGTAGGAGTGTGTTAGTATGTCTTGTCTTTCCATGTCCACTTTGACATCCTCTCATGCTATCCGTTATGGAATGTAACGATGTAACAGCGAGAATACAGTAGGTAGGTGGTTCTTCCTGTGAGGATGGTGGCCCTCCTCCCTGAGGAGCTAAGCTCGTGAGAAACAACCCTAAGAATCACAGAGAAGGGATGCTGGCAAGCCTCTAGCACAGCCCAAACAGCGGAGAGCTATTGTCACATGGGATTCAACTTGCCATTGTTTGGAAATGCCACGTCCGTATCAATGACAGTCCTGGCACCTGCTCAGAACCCCCTTGGAGTTTCATGGTTACTTCTGTATGATGATTTCAAAACTTTAGGAACATTTGAAGGACTCAAGTGTTTTCATGTAAGTCTCCAAACCCATAAACTATGCTATTAACTAAAACAAACTATTAAGAAAGGACAGCTGGGTTAGTTTTGTTAGCTTCCAGAATTCACTGTGACACTGCTCCTTTGAAACAGGCCGTTCTCTCCAATTCGCCTGCATCACCCGCGTGTCCCATGCTGGGAAGTAGGGATGTCCAGAAAACAGCACACAGGCAACTCGAACCTTAGTCCGGGAAAAAGGTCAGCTTAGGATCACAGCTAAGTTCAAATGTTAGTATTCTGGAAATTTGTACTAGTCGATTGAAAGCACAAAGAACAGAAAGAAGGTTTTGACGAGGAAGTTAAACCATGCATTTCGGTAAGTCCTCATTCTACTCTCAGAACAGGGAGTTGGAGTAGCCAGTGCAACTGCGTGTCCTGTAATGACACGATGGGTCCCCGCAGGGCCAGGAAGGGCACCAGGTGGGGGCCTTAGCTCCTGGGTTTCTCGCTTACGTCCCTAAGCAGCTAACTGGCTGGTGCTTTTCTGCTCTAAGATAAATATGCAAAAAAGTAAACTAAGTGTTCCTTTTTTTTTTTTTTTTTTTTTTAACTGTAGCCATAGCAACATTAACTCTGCCGTGGGGTCGCTTTGTGCTAAATCCTAATGTGAGTGCCCTTATTTGAGTAATACTGTAAAATAGGAGGAAAGACAGAAGGAACAACTTGGAAGAGGTGACAGACAACTCTTACCCTATGGATAGTGCAGGGCAGAGGGTGAGAACACAGAAAAACAAGACAATTCCATTTTACGAGACAGGAGCCCCTGTCACTTTACAGCTTTTTGGCGCAGTCAGGGCAAAACACTTGCTCCTCATGGAAAACAAAGCGCTTGCTGGCCAGATTCATGGCGCACTTTTTGCAGTGGAAGCAGTAATCATGCCAGGATTGTCCTTCATAGGTCACTACGCTGGAGCCCTTACCAAACCCAGTGATGGGGTTCTTGCACCCGGCACACTTCTTAGCCACATAGTTCTTGTAGCAGTCCACGCAGTAGTACTGGTCCTCCACAGCCGTGAAACGCTGCCCGGCCAGCTTCCTTGAGCAGGTGACACACACAAAGCAGTCGGCATGCCAGGGCTGGTCCTGGTACGTGATTCCTCCAGAGATGATGGCCTGGTCGCACTTTACGCAGCGCTTGGCAAATTTGGCCTCATAGCAAGCCATGCAGTAGAATTCCTCCTCTTTAGGGTAGAAGCTTCCCGTCCCGATGACTTGCTTGCAGTCGCTGCAGGTGAAGCAGTCTTGGTGCCATACGGTCCCCCTGTACTCTACGTTCTGTTCGCCTGCCAGAATGGGCTTTGAGCAGCCCTTGCAGATGAGGGCGCTCTCAATCATGTTGCACTCTTTGCACAGGATCTTGTTCTCTTTGGCCACAAAGGTCTCGGTGGCCAAGGGGCGCTGGCAATGGGTGCAGCGGAAGCAGTAGTCATGCCAGAAGCCTTCCTTATAGTGGACCTCCTTGGCGTCCGCACCGATGGTCTGGCGGCATTCGGTGCAGATGTTGGCGCAGTACTTGTCGTAGCAGCACAGGCAGCAGTGGCTGCCATCCTTCTCCACGTACTTCTTCCCGTGCAGGGAGTCCTTGCAGTAGTGGCAGCTAAGCTTCTCAGACATGGAGCACAGCTGGTATCTGGAGGGGTCTCGCCCTGAATGTGTGGAGGAGATGGATCTGGTGAGGGCTGGGTGTAGCGGTCAGTAACTTCCAACACGCTGCCCTGGGATGCTCAGGAGCGCAGCTGTCCCAGAGGTGGCCGTGGCAGCCGTGGTGGTGGTGGTGGCAGACTCCACAATACTTTTTCTGTATTTGTGTATAAAAATATGCAACATGATTTTTTTTTAATTCAAAAAGAACAAAATGAGTATATGATGAAAAATCCCCCTCTCACTCCCGACCCCTACTCTCTCTAAAAGCAGGTTGACCATCCTTTCAGAGAAACTATAAGCATATCTAAGCCAATAGTCTACAATAGTAGCATTTTATACAGTTCTATATTTTGCTAGTTTACATTTAACATCATATCCTAGAGATTGATCCTTAACAACACAGAGCTATACCTTGGTCATTTTAGTGCCCCCACAAATGTATACGAATATTCTATATTTAACCAGAACCTTCCAATGGACATTTATTTGGGTTGTGCACTCTTGTTATTATTCTTGTTACTAAGAATAATGCTGCAGGGAATAGTTTTGTAAACAGATCTGTCCACTTGCTGATGTTATACGTAAGATAAATTTCTGTAAGTAAATTTGCTGAATCAAAGAACATGTACATTTAACATTTTAACACAATTGTCAGCTTGACTTTCAAAGAGCTTATATCAGTTTATATTTGCCATCAATATACAAGTATTACAGACCTCACATCCTTCCCAGCTAAAGCTTGCATCAAAACTTGTGATCTTTCAATTTGAAAGTAAAAAAAAAAAAAAAAAAAAAAAAAAAAAGGTATTCTATTGTGGTTTTAATGTTCACTTATTGGAAGTGGAACATTTTCATTTAAAAGCCATGAGTATTTCTTGTGATCTTGCTGTTCCTTTCCTTTGCCCATTTCTATTGTCTTTCTGACAGGTACAGGTGAGATCCATAAAAGGAAATAATTCTTTTTTTATTTTCTTTTTGAAAATATATTTTATTGATTTTTTTACAGAGAGGAAGAGAGAGGGATAGAGAGTTAGAAACATCAATGAGAGAGAATCATCGATCAGCTGCCTCTTGCACACACCCTACTTGGTACATGCCCTTGACTGGAATCGAACCTGGGACCTTTCAGTTCGCAGGCCGATGCTCTATTCACTGAGCCAAACCGGTTTCGGCAAAAGGAAGTAATTCTTAGTCATTTGTGCTGAAAATATGAAATACTTTTACCTTTTTTTATTTACAGAGTGTTCAGAAACTTTATTATGTAATCATATTTACTAATCTTTTCTATTATGGTTTCTGGATTTTTAAAAACTTGCTTAGGAAAACTTCACTCTGAAATTATAGAAACTATTATCCATTTTCTTGTACTACTTTCATTTTTTACTGTTTTAGAGAGGCTATGATGTGCACTGACCACCAGGGGGCAGACACTCAATGCGGGAGCTGCCCCCTGGTGGTCACTGCGCTCCTACAGGGGGCGTGCCACTCAGCCAGAAGTCAGGTTCAGGGCTGGAGCCTCTCCCGCCTCTGCAGCAGCACTAAGGACCCCTCAGGGGATGTCTGCCTGGCCGGGAGCAGGCCCAAGCCTGCAGGTGGACATCCCCCGAGGGGTCCCGGACCGAGGGAGGGCGCAGGCTGGGTTGAGGAATCCCTTCCTCCCCCCACGCACAAATGTTGTGCACCGGGTCTCTAGCATAAGAATAAACTTTCAGGTCTCTAGTATAAGAATAAACTGTTTCATGCACTCACAACTGTCAACCTACTTTTGCCATTCCCTGTATAGTCCCTGAATGGTATCATCTCTGTATATTGGGTCTGAGTGTGGGTTCAAGGTTTCCTTGGATTTTTCTCAAGGGGTCTTCTTTATCTTCATTCAGTACTTCTATTCCTGTTTTCCTTCTAGTTAAGCAGACTTATTTTTTTTTTTAAATCAAGTTTGTTGGGTGACATTGGTTAATAAAATTATATAGGTTTCTTTTTTTCTTTAATATATTTTATTGATATTTTTACAGAGAGGAGGAAGGGAGAGAGATAGAGAGCTAGAAACGTCGATGAGAGAGAAACATCGACCAGCTGCCTCCTGCACACCCCCCACCGGGGATGTGCCCGCAACCAATGTACATGCCCTTGACTGGAATCGAACCTGGGACCCTTCAGTCCGCAGACTGACGCTCTGCCACTGAGCCAAACTGGCTTCGGCAAAATTATACAGGTTTCAAGTGTACAATTCTATGATACATATTGCCATTCTCTCTTTTTTTAATCCTCACCAGAGGATAATTTTTTAATTGGTGTTTTTAAAGAGAGATACATTGACTGGTTGCACCTCAACCAGGAAGTGAACATGCAACCGAGGTATGTACCCTGACTGGGTATGGGATGCAACTCCAACCAATTGAACCACCTGGCCAGGACCAGATTGCCATTCTTATATTCAATCCCCAATTTCATCACTTGCTCACGTCAGTTCTTTGAAATACTTTTGTCCACAAACCATGACATGTACTTTTAAAAAATATATGATTTTAGAGAGAGGGGAAGGGAAAAAGAGAGCTAGAAACATCAATGAGAGAGAAACATTGATTGGCTGGGGATTAAGCCCATAACCCAGGCATGTGCCCTGATTGGGAATTGAACTAGTGACTTGGTTCATGGGTTGATGCTGGAATGAGGGCGTGAACATTCTGCAGCTCCCGTCCCCGCCTCACGGTGCGTGAGATGCCATGAGGTGGCACCTGGAACACAGCAAGTGCTCAATAAGTGTTTGCCGTTCCCATCATGTGTACACAGTGCCTGGGGACCTTAATTCCCACAAAGAGCAGTCTACCCTTTGTTTGGGTTGAGAGATGGGCTGCTGGCTGGGTGGCAGTCAGAAACAGGAGGCACTGAGAGAGACAGGAGGCAGTCAAGGCCAAGGCTGAGCCCCCACCTTTGCTCATCCCTTTTCCCATTTAATCTCCACAACAGCCCAAGAGGCAGGTAGACCAGTGTCGCCCGGCCAAGGTCAGAACCACACCAGATGGGTGATATGTACTTTTTATAACGGAAGGAGAAGTTAAAAGATGCAGATTAATTCAATAATTATTTTTTAAAATAGAAAAAGCTTTGGCCATTGTGGCTCAGTTGATTGGGTGTCATCCTGTGCATGGAAAGGTTGGCAGTTCGATTCCCAATCAAGGCATATGCCTGGGTTTCAGACTCCATCCCTGATTAGGGGGCATGCAAGAGGCAACCTGTCAATGTTTCACTCTCACATCAACATTTCTCTAAAAATTAATTTTAAAAACCTTTTTTAAAAAAGTAGGAAACAGCCAAAACCAGTTTGGCTCAGTGGATAGAGCATCAGCCTGCGCACTGAAAGGTCCCAGGTTCGATTCTGGTCAAGGGCATGTACCTTGGTTGCGGGCACATCCCCAGTAGGGGGTGTGCAGAGGCAGCTGGTCGATGATTCTCATCGATGTTTCTATCCCTCTCCCGTCCTCTCTGTGAAAAATCAATAAAATATATATTTTAAAAAGTAGGAAACAATACAAATTTAATTGCCAAAATAAAGCATTTTACACATTATGAAGTGTTCTCTATAATTTCCATAGTCTGAAATTCTTTTTTTTTTTTAAATATATTTTATTGTTTTTTTACAGAGAGGAAGGGAGAGAGATAGAGAGCTAGAAACATCAGTGAGAAAGAAACATCGACCAACTGCCTCTTGCACACCCCCGACCGGGGATGTGCCCGCAACCAATGTACATGCCCTTGACCAGAATTGAACCTGGGACCTTTCAGTCCACAGACTGACGCTCTACTGCTAAGCCAAACCGGTTTTGGCAATAGTCTGAAATTCTTCACTCAAGAAAACAGATTCATTTCTAAACATTTATTTTATTATGTCTGTCTTTGCTGGAAACAGAAGTTCTTTTCTTTGACAACTGTGCCAGGGGAACAAAACAAACACTTTTCTCAATTAAAGCAGATGTTAATATGGTTGTAGTCCTTTTTTTTTTTTTAATGCTTTACAAATGTGTATGTCATCCTTGTGCAGGAGTCATGCTAATCTTCTCTGTATTGTTCCAATTTTAGTATGTGGGCTGCAGAAGCAAGCATTCAGCAGTCTTTTACATTTCATACAAGCTATCCTTAAGATGATGTTTTTGTCCGTTTTGCAGATGGTCCATCTGAGTTAGTTCTGTAATCAATGTTATTTTCATCTTCTGCATCATCTTCATTATCACCTTTTAAAATAAATATTTGTATGACAATGTGTTCATTGGTTGAAAGAAATATAATTAAAATGGTTGATAATGAACCATTTCACTTTAGGATTAATAAAACCATGTCGATTCCAGATTTGAAGTATGTATCATTAAAAAGATTTCAGTCCAGCCGGTGTGGTTCGGTGGTTGGGTGTTGACCTGTGAACCAGAGGTTCGCGGTTCTGTTCCCGGTAGAGGCATATGCCCTGGTTTTGGACTCGGTCTCCAGGTTGGGGTTTGCAGGAGGTGGCGGATTGGTGACTCTCTCCTATCATTGATGTTTCTCTCTCTCTCCCTCCCCCGTCCTCTCTGAAATCAATGAAAATATATTATTTAAAAATTAAAAAAAAGATCCAGTAATTTTGTTTAAAACTATTCCTATCACTTTTTTGAAGATATAATTCATATAACCGTAAAATTTACTTTTATAAAAAATACAGCTTGATTTTCAGTATATTCATAAAATTGTGCAACATGAGTATATAATTCTACACTTTCATCACCCCCAAAATAAATCCCACATCTTTTAGCAGTCACTTTCTATTGTCCTCCATCCTTGGCAACCACTTTCTATCTCTATACGTTTGTCTATTCTGGACATTTTATATAAATGGAATCGTACAATATGCGGCCTTTTGTGACAGGCTTCTTTCACTTAGCATAATGTTTTCAAGGTTCATTCATCAGTACTTCATTTTTTTTTATTGCTGAACAATATTTCACTATATATCACAGTCTGCTTATCCACTCAGCAGCTAATAAGCATTTGTGTTGATCCACTTTTTAACTATTATGAATGATGCTGCTATAAACATTACTGTGTAAGTTTTTGCCTGAATATGCATCCAATTCTCTTGTGAGAACTAGGAGTGGAATTGCTGGATCAATAAATGGTTAACTTTATGCTTAACTTCGTGTGTGTTGTTTTTTAAAATATGTTTGTATTGATTTTAGAGAGAGGAAGGGTGAGGGATGGAGAAGTAGAAACATCAATTGGCTGCTCCTGTATTGCCCCTTCTAAAACCCGGGCATTTGCCTTGACTGGGAATCGAACCAGCAACCTCTTGGTTCAGGATGGATGCTTAACCACTCAGCCTCACTGGCTGAGCATTATGTATAACATTTTAAGAAACTCTTTTCTAAAGAAGATACCTCATTTTACACTTTCTTCTTAAAAAAAAAGTTTTTAGAGAGGAAGAGTGAGCGGGGAGAAAAACATCAACTAGTTGCCTCTCATATGCACCCTGACCAGGATCAAACTCAAAACCTGGGTATGTGCCCTGACTGAGATTCAAACTGGTGACCCCAACACTCAACCAACTGAGCCACACCAGCTAGAGCCATTTTACAATTTCACCAGTAATTATAAGGGCTCCAATTTCTTCATATGCTAGCCAACATTTGTTATTGTTCTTTTTTATTATAGACATCCTAGTGAGCATGCAGTGGTATCTCATTGTGGTTTTGATTTGCATTTTCCTGCTGGACATCTTTTCATGTGCTTATTGGCCGCACATATCCGTTCTGAAGAACTGTCTATTCAATTCCTTTGTATTTGGTAACTGGATTATTTTTAGAATTAAGTTCTATCACTTTGCTTTAGTAATTTTTTATTTTATACATTGTTCAGATATAATTCATATAACGTAACATTCACCATTTAATCTCTATTACCTTTTTGTTGTTGTTAATCCTCACCTGAGGATATTTTTTTCTCTCTGATTTTCAGAGAGTGGAAGAGAGGGAAAGAAGGAGGGAGGGAGAAACACTGATGTGAGACACATTGATTGGTTTCCTCCCCCATGTGCTTGGACCGAGGGCCAGGGATTGAATTTGCAACCCAGGTACATGCCCTTGACCAGGAATTGAACCTAAGACCTTTAGGTGTGTGGGCAGACCCTCTAACCACTGAGCACCACCGGCCAATGTGTTCTCTCTATTATTTTTAACAAAGGTAATTACACCTAAGCCTTATGGGATTTCATTAAGCAAACAGTACAAAAACATGCCCACCTGTACAAAAATAGTACTGATCCACTATTTTTGTTTTCAGACTATAAGTTTACTTAGGAAGTCACAGAGGCAGAAGTGAGCTGAAGAAGAAATGGGCTCAGGAAACAAGTTAACGGAAGCAAAAGAGGGCCCTTGGAGCTTAGGGGGGAGAGGGGGAGAGGGGAAGAGAGGGAGAGAGAGAGAGGGATAGAGGGAGAGAGAGAGAAAGAGAGAGAGAGAGAGAGGGAGAGAGGGAGGGAGAGAGAGAGAGAGAGAGGAGGGAGAGAGGAGGAGAGGAGGGAGGAGGGAGGAGAGAGAGAGATGCAGAGAAAGAGGCAAGGAAACTGTGTGTGTGGGGGGGAGGGAGGGGGGAGGAAGGAGGTGGGGAAAGGCCTATTGTTCCATAGAGAAAGCCGGGCTGGGTTCTAGTCCTAAAGGCTTTTCAGGGTGGGAATTTTAGGGGAGCTCCCAGGGGAGGATTTCAATAGACTATTCAGCAGCTTCCAGTGTTGTGGTTTCTACTGATTGGCCAGTCATTAGTCAATGCAGCTTGATCCACCATTAATAGAGCAGGTGGCAGTTGTTTTTCCAATAAGTAATGACAGATTTTTTAAAAATGGCTCTAGTTATACTCCTGTCCATGTGCCAATTATGACATATTTTTTCAAGAGATTAGAGAGGTACCTTCAGGAGCCAAAAAAACAGGACTTCACTCTCAATATATGTGACGTGGAAACAATCTGTTCTCTGAACTCAGTGTAATGTTCCACACTGGCTCCTTCACATTAACTGAACTACCAAGATGCAGTCAAAATGGAAAAGAAAGAAAAGTACATTTTCAGCTACTCTACAGCAGAGTTAAGCCCTGACTCCAATATTTAGTTCATAGGTTCTTCCGTTCGGGGCAGTCAAAATGAATACCTATTTTTGCATTTGAGACAATATTTAAAAAATATTAATGCAGTCAAATTTCACTTTTCTATTTTAAAATTGCACCTACAAAACTGGGATATGGGAGGGCAGTGCCTGGAGTCTTAGGACTCGTCAAACCAAAGTCCGTCCCAATCTTCGGAACCTGTTGCTATTCTTTGGTAGATGCCAGTCTTCCACACGTTTGTAATGGAGCACCGTTGGTAAAACAGCCAGCTCAGGCCGTGCCCTCTCCGAAGCCTTCCAGGGTTCTCTCGGTTCGCAGTCGTTCCAAATGGTCCTGGGGTCACACTTTCACTCCGTAATGTCTGCCTGTTTCACCCCTCATCACTCCGAGGTCCAGCCACAAGGAGAGTAACGGAATCACATTCACTTTTGTTTTTCTTTCCTTCTTTTTGTAATTTTATTTTTATTTTATTTTAGTGAGCGAGAGGAAGGGGGAGAATGAGAGAGGAGAGAAAGAGAGAAGAGAAATATCCATGTTGTCCCACTTATTTATACATTCACTGGTTGATTCCTATGTGAGCCCTGATCCAGATGGAACCCGCAACCATAGCAGCCCACACTCTAACCAACTGAGCTGCCTGGCCAGCCCCCACCTCATTCTTTCTCCAGGGCTCAACCCAGTGCCTGGTACAAAGTGGGCGTTCAGCAGGCTCTCTTGTTTGTTGTTTTGTTTTCTAAATATATATTTTTATTGATTTCAGAGAGAAAGGGAAGGGAAGGAGGAGGGGGAGAGGGAAAAAAGAGAGAAAGAGAGAGAGAGATCAATGAGGAGAATCATTGATCCATTGCCTGACCAGGAATCCAACCGTGACCTCTTGGTTCATAGGTCGAGGCTTAGCCATGGGGCTGGCAGTGTGTTTTCGTGTGGTGTGATATGAATGAAATAGTGGTGAACACGCTTGGGTTCAAGTAGATCAAGCAGCCTCAATTCCGCCCAGACAGGGCGGAAGCTGTAAAAAAATGATATTTAGGTGGAATTCTTCTTCCCTCGGAGCTTTTGTCAAGTCTACAACTCTACGGGCGCCCCGAACAGATTTCCCCCGGGTTCCCACACCTCCCCGCCCCACACTGCCTCGGAGCTCACCGTCCGCGGCCTCGCCCGGAGCCGCCGCCGCCGGTCTGTCCTGCGCTTCCCGCTGCACCTGGGGGTCCAACAGCTGGGCCACCAGCTCCCTCATCCGGGCCACGCCCGACAATAGGCCCTGGAGAGGGTCAGCGTCGTCGGGCGCCTCACAGGGCACCCGCAGCTGGTGCCGCTGCCCGTCCCGGCCAACGTACTCGCCCGAGATCTCCATGGCAACCGCTGAGCGGCCGGGAGCGCGCTAACCGAAGCTACCTCCCGGAAGCGGAAACCAAGCCGGCGCAGGCGGGAGAAGGGAGAGGAGTGACTTCCGTTTGTCGGAAGTCGCCCCTCCCCCTTCCTTCGCTTCTCTTTCTGGGGATTGGTTCCTGGGGCTCAGGACCCGCCTCCTCCGGCCACGCCTCCCGCGGCCGCTTTTCCCGCCTCCGCCGGCGCAGAGCTGCGGCGGGTGACAGTTGAGGATGGCCGGAGCGGAGGGTGCCGCCGCCGGGCGGCCGTCGGAGCTGGAGCCCGTGGTGTCGCTGGTGGACGTCCTGGAGGAGGACGAGGAGCTGGAGAACGAGGCGTGCGCTGTCCTGGGGGGCAGCGACTCCGAGAAATGCTCCTACTCGCAGGTGAGAGCCCGGCGGCGGGCCCTCGCCTGCCTCCTCGGGCTCCGGCGGAACCCTCCTCCCCGCGGACTCGTCCTGCTCCCGCCCGCCGCGGCCATCTGCTCCGTGGCGGACGGGGGCCGCCGTTCGTCTGTCGTGGACTTCCCCATTCCAGGCCCAGCTGCCCCCTGGCCCTCAGCCTCCTGGGCCCCCTTCCGCCGTCCGTGCCCACAGGGGCCCCCTCCTCCCTCGCTCCCCCTCCGGCCGCTCGGGATTCTCCAAGCGTTGGCCCTGGACAGCTACTCTTTTCTTCCTCCCAGAAGCCATCCCCGGGATCTCCTCGTCCCCACTCTTCCCATCTTGAGAGTGTTTATTAGGAACCCACTGGGGGAATCCAGGCAGAGCTGAGCCCTGGGTTTGAAAATCCTCCCCCCACCCCCACCCCCACCCCCAATACGCGCTGGGCACCCGGACAGCTCGTTAGTTCTCTGCAGTTTAGTGCAGCGTCCGGTGTTTTTGGGGAGACGACACAGGGCCGAATAGCTCTGCCGTGGGTCCCAGGGGGTAGGAACCAGAACAGCAGGTGGTACTGGCAGAGGGGTGGGGGTGGGGGGGAGCCAAGGGATCTGCTTGAGGACAGTTGGCGCTTGGAAGACGTTGTGAGGGAGGGGGTGTGATGGGGTGTTGGGTGTGACTCATCCTGTGTATTTCTAGGCACAGACATGGATCGAGGTGGGCAGAAGGAAGCTCAAGGGCTGGGAACCGGGGGGATGAAGAAGGTTCTCTCTTCCAGGCCCCGGGAAAGGAACGCCGGGACGAGGAGAGGCTGCTTGCCTGGGGCCTTTATGGGGTGTGGACTGAGATCACAATACGACTTGTAGCCGCTGACTAGTTGGGTGCCCGCCGAAGAGCGGTCAGATTTTCAAACACACCTGGTATCCACAGGCAGTGCCGGGCTTGGTTGGTGTTTTAAAACCTTGGGCTCCTGCCCTGGCCGGTTTGGTTCAGTGGATAGAGCGTCGGCCTGCGGACTCAAGGGTCCCGGGTTTGATTCCGGTCAAGGGCATGCACCTTGGGTGATAAGTTGCAGATATCACCACACTACACCTCTAAATATTTCAGCATGCATCTCTACAGCAGGAGGCAGCTGATGGATGTTTCTAACTCTCTATCCCTCTTCCTTCCTCTCTGTAAAAAATCAATAAAATATATATTAAAAAAAAACAAAAACTTCTGGCTCCCACCATTGTTCCTCTGCCTTAAAAAAAGTCTGTAAGCTATTTTTGAAATATAATTAGCTTTATAAAACAGACTTAAAACTTTCTTTTTACTTTAGTGAAATATATAAACAATCGCACAAATTCTGTGTAGAGCTTGAAAAACACACACAGATACTACCACCCAAATCAAGAAATGGAACATCACTGGCTTTCCAAAGCTCCCCTGTGTCTTCCTCCCTCCTACAGGGAACTCTTCAAAGTTTGTCAAGTTTTGCCTGTTTTTCCTTCGTTTTATTTTGAAACATTTTTAATCTGCCAATAAATGGAAAGAATGGTTGTTATCTCTTAATATACCTTCATTTTTAGCATTTTACATCGATCCTTCTCTTTATAATATACTTCTTTTGTTTTGTTATGAACCATTTGAAAATAACTTGCAGATATCACCACACTACACCTCTAAATGTTTCAGCATGCATCTCCTAAAAAAGGGGGGTTTAAAAAAATGCATTGATTTTGTCTTTGATGGAATCAAGCATTTTCCAAAATTAAACTATGATATTACTTATATCAACCTACACACATTTTCATGTGTTACCATGGTTAAGCAGAACAGCTAATGGTTAAGCAGGCCAGCTTATTCACAGTTGATTGAAAATATTAAACTATCACTTTAAGAAAAAATTATATGAAAACAAGCACTAGTATAGTATATATAATGATGCGTGCGAAACATGCAGCAGTGTTTTGGCACTCTCATGTGTAAGCTTTTTTATTAATCTTAGTGGTTTTTACAGGAAGATTTTGACCACAGATAACCTGATTTCAATTATTTCTCAGATCACAGTATGGGTATTAGGTAACCATGCCATATTTCATTAATTCTCATTTTTCATTTTGGGGCTGTCTTTTAGGGCTCCGTAAAGAGACAAGCACTATATGCCTGTGGTACCTGCACCCCCAAGGGAGAAGAACCAGCAGGGATTTGCCTAGCTTGCAGTTATGAATGTCATGGAAGTCATAAACTATTTGAACTATATACAAAAAGGTAAAGGGTGCTTAATGCTTTTTAAATGTTTAGATTCTTTCCCAGCTGTGCTTTTCCTCCCATAATCTTGCTTTTCCATTCAATGTAGTTGTGAACTGGTAAATTTATTATAGTTGTTTTATGTAATATAATTTGAGACAATAGTTTTTCCAGACGGCCTTTTAAATATAATTATGGTACAAACTCAAACTACTCATACTTCACTTCCATTAATTTACTTGTTAATTAATATTTGTTTCTGCACATTAATTTCCAGAATTATTAAATCTCTTATTGTTATGTAGTTGGAGAAATTTTGAATTGGATAGATGAGCAGCAACCAAGGCCACTTTTTAGATCCTAGAAATGAGTTGAAAGGGAAGAGGCTATGATACGTACTTTAAAAACATTAGATTTAAAAGAAAAATTAAAATTGGCTCTTCCTTTGTTTTAGAAATTTTCATTGTGATTGTGGAAACAGCAAGTTTAAGAATCTGGAATGCAAATTATTTCCTGTAAGTAAGCACTATAACTAAATGCATTGAAAATAGCTGAGATGAATATTTATTTTCTAATCGAAACCAGATTATTTTCTAAAAAGGAAGTTCTTATGCTTATTTTCTGCAAATGGGCAAATGGATATTAGACTCCATTTTTTACCTTGTTAGAAAACTAAGTAACCTGTTTAGAACCTACAGTATAGAGTATAATTAATATGAAAGGTTTTTGGGAAATGTTCTTTGCAGTGATTCAAGTTAAATTATGTTGGTTGTGATTATGCTGTGCTCTAAGGCTTTTACATAATCCTACCTAATAAAAGAGTAATATGCATATTGACCATTCACTTCAACACACAATATGGCTGCCCCCATGTGGCCAAAGATCCTGCCCCCATGTTGACACAAGATGGCCACCACAAGATGGCCAGCAGAGGAGAGCAGTTGGGAGGGACCAGGCCTGCAAGTGAGGGCAGTTGCAGGCAATCAAGCCTGCAGGGGAGGGCAGTTAGGGGTGACCAAGCCAGCAGAAGAGGGAAGTTGGGGGCAAACAGGCCGGCAGAGGAGCAGTTAGACATCAATCAGGCTGTCAGGGAAGTAGTTAGGGGGTGATTAGACTGGCAGGCAGAAGCGGTTAGGGGCAATCAGGAAGGTAGGCAGGCGAGCAGTTGGGGGCCAGCAGTCCTGGATTGTGAGATGGATGACCAAATGCCCATTTAGGCTCAATCCCATTGGGCCTAAATGTGCAGTCAGACATCCCTCGAGGGATCCCAGATTGGAGGGGGTGCAGGCTGGACTGAGGGACATCTTTCCCCCATAAATTTCATGCACCAGGTCTCTAGTATATAATAATCCTACAAAATATAAGCATAGTATGCAAATTGTCCCCTCCCCTGGGAAGTCGTCCAGTTCAACCAGTGGGTGGGGCTGGCTGGGGGAAGAGAGGGGACCCTGTCTGGCAGCAGGCAGCAAGGGGAAAGGAGGGTGTACCCAGCGGCAATTGCTACGGACCCTACCAGTGCACAAATTTCATGCACTGGGCCTCTAGTTGATTTAAGAGAGGGAAAGGGACCGAGATAGAAAGACATCGATGAGAGACATTGACCCACTGCCTCCTGCATGTTCCCTACTGGGGATTGAGTTGGCAATGTGGGCATGTGCCCTAACCAGGAGTTGAACTATGACCACCTGGTTCATGAGCCGACACTCAATCATTGACCCACACCAGCGAGGCTGCTGTAAAGCTTTTAAAGCAAGGGGTAGGACTAAAAACTAGATAAATAAAACTTGATAATAATGAAGGTGGGCTAGATGCATGCAGGAATTTTTCATGGCGTTTTGGTTAATAAAAACTACCTTATACAATAACTTTTGGTGAAATAACAAATGAAAGAAACTAAGGGCCCCTAGCCAGTTTGTTCAGTGGATAGAGCGTCAGTTGCAGACTGAAGGGTTCTGGGTTCTATTCCAGTCAAAGGCATATACCTTGGTTGCAGGGTAGATTCTGACCCCAGTCAGGACCTGTGTGGGATGCAATCAATTGATGTATCTGTCACACATTGATATTTCTCTGTCATTCCATCTTTCCACTCCTCTAAAAATCAATGGAATAATATCCTCAGGTGAGAATTAATAATAAAAAATGGATTTTATTTTATTCCACCATAATTGCTAAAACTATTATGATTTTCTCTCCTTAGAAGACTATTTTTGGACAATTATCTTGTCTGCTTTTTAAAAATTTTTTTAAATTCTTTGTTTAAAGTATTACATATGTCTCATTTCCCCCTTTCTTGTCTTTTTATTTTTTACATTCTGGTACTCTGGCAGCTTTGGCTATTACAGGTGCTGTTAAGAGTAGTTTGAAATTCTAGGCCAGTGGTCGGCAAACCTGGCTCCCGAGCCACATGCAGCTCTTTGGCCCCTTGCATGTGGCTCTTCCACAAAATGCCACGTGTGGGCGCACGTACGTACAGGGCGATTGAAACTTTGTGGCCCATGCGCAGAAGTCGGTTTTCGGCCTTGGTGAGTCTATTTTGAAAAAGTGACATTAGAATACTCTAGGGCCAAAGAGCCGCATGTGGCTCACGAACCTCGGTTTGTCCACTGTTCTAGGCAATGCCAGTTTGCATAGGTTGATTTTTAGAAAAAGATTTTTCTTTTGTTTTTCAGAGAGAGAGGAAGGGAGAGGGAGAAAACCATAATGTGAAAGTGGAACATCCATTGGCTGCCTCCTGCATGCCCCCTACTAGAGATGGAGCCAGGAACCCAGCCCTGGGCCTGACCTGGAATCGAACAAGCAACCCCCAGGTGCACAGAACTGTGCCCTATCAACTGAACCACACTGGCCAGAGCCAAAGGTTGATATTAATACTCATGATTAACTTTCATTACTATTCTATTATACAGGTATATTCAGTTTCCACCAATTGCAACAAATATGGTACAAAAAAATGATTTTTCTTTTTTCCCTGTATCCTGGAAAAAGTATCCCTTTCATAGGAGTGACTCTTTTCTTTGTATATTCAATGCAGAAATTTGTGGAATGCAGAAATGTGATGATGCATGAAATTATAGTTAAAATTAGAATATTATATTGAAATTAATGTCTTTCAGGACAAAGCAAAGATAAATTCTGGCAATAAGTATAATGACAACTTTTTTGGATTGTATTGCATTTGTAAGAGACCTTATCCTGATCCTGAAGACGAGGTAAGAGAATTTGGTTATCTCTAGCCTTCACCCCTCAGCCTCTTGGCATATCTAGGCCTCTGTAGCTGTGCAGGTGGAATTTGGGGATTGTGAAAGGATTCTAAATTTATCTCTTCTGATAAATCTGGACTAGGTCTCTAACTAGTACAGATCTCAACTATTCTCATTCTTACATCATGAGAATGAAATATTGAATAGGACTTTCTTAAGGCCCGGACCTTTAATCCTTCCTGTCCCTCTTTACCTGCCTTCCTTGCTCTGAGTCCTGAATACTTTCCACAAAATAGCTTTTAATTTCTTATCTTCCCGAAAGGAAAGAAATAGCATGTACACATGATCCTCTTAAAGTTTTCAATTAGAAATATACACACAATTTAAAGAGTGCTGCCTCACTCCTGTACTTCCTTCTCCTAGACAGTAACGACTGCTAACGCTTTTGGTGTTTATATATCTTTGACAAGCCCTAAGTTAGTTACCTAAATACTCAGTAGAATGGCATTTTCTACTTTTTCATTACTATAAAGAAAGCTGCAGTGAACACCCTTATACAATAATATAACTGAATAAACTCCTGCAGGATTTATGGAGAATGGAGACCTAGAGGTAGAATTGATGGGTCAAAGGATATTTGTATTTAAAATTGTAATCAACCATCAATAATATATGATACTGTTTTTTCCCCAACACTCTTATCATCCCTACATATTACTAGTCTTTTAAAATTTTGCCATCCTAATAGATGAACTGTATCTTTAAAAAATTTTCCTTTTTTTAAAAAAAATATATATTTTATTGATTTTTTACAGAGAGGGATAGAGAGTTAGAAACATCGATGAGAGAGAATCATCGATCAGCTGCCTCTTGCACATCCTCCACTGGGGATGTGCCGGCAACCAAGGTACATGCCCTTGACCAGAATCGAACCCGGGACCCTTGAGTCCGCAGGCCAACGCTCTATCCACTGAGCCAAACCGGTTTCGGCAAAAATTTTCCTTTTCTTGATCATAACTGAGGTTACATCTTTTCATGAGTTTATTGGAAATTTGTAATAACCTTTTAAAAAATATTTTTATTGATTTCAGAGAGGAAGGGAGGAGTGAGAGATAGAAACATCATGATGAGAAAGAATCATTGATTGGCTGCCTCCTACACACCCCACACTGGGGATCGAGCCCACAACTCAGGCATGTGCCCTGACCCAGAATCAAACGCAACCTCCTGGTTCATGGATCTACACTCAACCATTGAGCCATGCTGGCCAGGTGCCAAATTCTGTATGGGTCAATTCAGATTACTCCCCTGGGCTTGGGTTCATGCTCATGTGTAAAATGGGAACACTTTACTTATTTGTAAAGTTTGTCAGAATCACAAATGACGGGAAAGAGCTTTGACAGTTGCTTGCAAAGTGCTTATTGCACTGTAACCCTTATGTACCATTAGTTCATGTAGAATGAACTTCTCTTTGGCCCCTTGATCTGATGTCTTCCCCTGTCTCCTTGGATATCCCTGTCGAGAGTGGTCTCACAGATTTAGAAGAGAATTAATTAATATCTAATAGTACTCTGTGCCAGATTTACCTCCATGTCTCCGAATTCAGTGTAATCATTAACGTACAAATTGCTTTTCCGTATTAGATTCCAGATGAGATGATCCAGTGCATAGTGTGTGAAGACTGGTTCCATGGAAGGGTAAGGAAAGCTTTTCCCTTTTGAAGCCATTCTCTTCACAAATGGAGAAAAGGTGTTTTCTTTTGAATTGTGTTATATTTTACATTATAGTTACTATTCAAAAAATATCCTATGAAGATATGATCAGTGTACTATTGCCATATTTGTTTATAAAATGAGTATTTTGGACAACTTAAGAGATCACAAGAAAAAGGCTGTTTTCTGTACTCACAGCATCTTGGTGCCACGCCCCCGGAGAGTGGGGATTTCCAGGAGATGGTGTGCCAGGCCTGCATGAAGCGCTGCTCTTTCCTGTGGGCGTACGCTGCACAGTGGGCAGGTAGGCATCTCTGGAGTTGTACAGACTTGTGCTTATGAAATTTGTGTGTTCAGTGCAGACTTTTTATTACTATTAACTGGACTCTGAGGTATAGGAAAGTGCTTGTGATTGGTTAGGAGACTACCAAGAGCAAATCTGTACTTCATTGGCATGATGCAGTGTATAGATGAGACCAAAATTAGAGAAAATGAAGGGGGTAGGATTTTTGTTTTTGTTTTTGTTTTTTTAATTAATTTCAGAGAGGAATGGAGAGGGAGATATAGAAATATCAATGATGCGAGAGAATTATCAATCTGCTGCCTCCTGCACCCCCCCCACTGGGGCTGGGGCCTGAAACCCCGGTATAAGCTCTGACCTGGTGCATGGGTTGATGCTCAACCACTGGGCCACACCAGCTGGGCAAGGAGGCAGTTTTTAATGGAACTTTGAAAGACAAATGGAATAAGTTGTTTTTAAATGTAAGACCTGCTGTTGGTTGTGTAGGGAGTGATGGGAAATGTTAGCTAGTGTTTTTGCTATACACTAAGAAATTGACCCAAAACAACTAATTAGCAATGAATAGTTTTGAGACATTAAATAATTTTATTTTATTGGTCATGCCATATGTATTATTTTTTTTAAGTGGCAGTAACTCATAGAATCTGCTGCTCTGGTCTCGTACTTTTTTGCCCTTCTCACCTTTAAGGAACACTTTACCTATAAACCACAAACAGCAGCCATATTTAAGATCTCATCCTACACTTTTGATTTGCCTCAAAGTTCTTAAGGCTCCCTCTTTCTGTTCATATCTGTCTCTATCTCTAACTTTCACTGGACCTATATATATTTCTCATTCAATCGATTTTCTTAATTCATCTCTTCTCCATCACTTCATTTCCTCCCGTCAGCAGATGGCTTTGTCTTCTACTAAATTGAAATGCCATCATGTACCATGAGCTCCTTCTCAGTATTTCTGGCTCTCTACCCATCCTTTTTATTTTTTTTTTATGAAAAAATGCTGATTGTCTTTTCAAAACTATCCTGTTTGGTGGGGGGGGGGGTGGGGAATAACAGTAATACTTTCAACAATAAGGATAGATAGATTGATAAATAACTGACTATAAAAAAAACAACAACACTACCCTAGTACTTGTGTCTCTTCCTACTGCCTCTTGCTTCTTCAGGTATCCCATCTCTCTTTAGCATCAGTGCTATTTTTCTTTCTCCTTTACATAAAAGTGCTTAAGTGATTATATTTTTAAGTGATTATATTTTTAAACGAAGTGTTCAATTATTTTAACTCTTTGGTTTGACAGGCATAACTTAAAAAAATATTGATATTTCCTTTGTCATTATTCTAGAGCTTAAGATTACTCCTTTTCCAAATTCTGAAATATTTTTTAATCAGGTAAAGCGATTTCATTGTCTAATAGGTCTGTGGACCTGTGTATTTGTGCCTTTTTTTTTTTTCATTGAAACTACAGTAACCAAAGTACCTGCTGAGGATGATGGGTTGGCTGTGAATGTTGATGGAATAGGTGATGAGGAAGTTATCAAACCTGAAAATGGAGAGCATCGCGACAGTCCCCTCAAAGAGGATGTTCCAGAACATGCAAAGGATGCTGTCAAGGCAGTTAAAGCAGAGCAGACGAACGAACCGTGTGCCAGCTCTAGTTCTGAATCTGATCTCCAGGTAACAGCTGAAGTAGGAGCCATAAAAGAAAGCTTAAGCAAAATTAATTCTGTAAGCTCGATAGTTTTGGATCTCAATTGTATATTTTGCCTAAAGAAGTCCTTTTACAAATCTAAAGTATGAAAACATGATATTTTAAAAAACATATTTCAAAACTTAATTTTGCCGAAACTGGTTTGGCTCAATGGATAGAGCGTCGGACTGCGGACTGAAAAGTCCCGGGTTCGATTCCGGTCAAGGGCATGTACCTTGGTTGCGGGCACATTCTCAGTGGAGGGGTGTGCAAGAGGCAGCTGATCGATGATTCTCTCTCATCGATGTTTCTAACTATCCCTCTCTCTTCCTCTTTGTAAAAAATCAATAAAATATATTTTAAAAACAACAACAACAAAGAAAACACTTTAATTTTATTTCAGACAGTATTTAAGAATCAACATCTCAACCCAGAATCACAGTCTGGCTGCAAATATCAGGAGCTTAAAGCTAAGCATTTTATAAAGAAAGATACTGCCACCTTCTGGCCCCTGAACTGGCGTAGCAAGTTGTGTACCTGCAAAGACTGTATGGTAAGTACCTGATCAAGTCCAGTGTTAGTTGTTTTGTGGACTGATGCCTAAAATAAGAACATCGTATTTTCATATATACATGAAAATCATCTGAGGAGTGTAAAGAATCTAAAAATTAAAAAAAAATTTTTTTTGTTTCCATCACCATTTATCCACTCTATGCTATACTCTTCCACCAAAAATGTTTATATTAAGCAAGTTTATGAAATAGTGTTTACAGTCTAAATGCTTGTGGAAGAAATGCAGAATTATGCATTACTTTTTATTTACTTCATTTTAGTGGAAAAATAGCAATTCTTCGCTTTCTTATATCGTAAAATTGCTTGAAACACAAATTGTTGAGAGTTACAGTAAGTCAGATCTTTATTTTTTTAAATAAAGATCTCTTAGGCCATACAATACCTACTAGGAAGTTGAGAGATTTCTAAAAGAGATTTGGGAAAAAAAGAATAAATCACTCAAGCAACTCTGTGGGGAAAGGCTCAGGTATTTCTGGCAATTCATTTAAAAATAAATTTTCAGAGATTGACTGGTAAATGGCATGCTGCGCTAATGGGGAAACTGGTTTTATTTTTTAAAGAAAATGTATGGCGATCTAGATGTCCTGTTCCTGACAGATGAATATGACACAGTTCTGGCTTATGAAAACAAGGGCAAGGTTGACCAGGCGGCTGACAGGACAGATCCTTTAATGGACACCCTGAACAGCATGAACAGAGTCCAGCAAGTGGAACTCATTTGTGGTAAATTCTGCTTGAGTGTGAAAATTCATGAAGTCCATAAAGTTTCTCTCACAATTGAAAAAAAAAAAAATTATGTAAGGAGAATAACTAATACCTTTTGTTTTAAAGTTTAAGTTTGGAATTGTATAGTAGACCTCAACTATACTTGCGTAAGGGTAATGTTGCTGGGTATTTGGTTGCTATTATGGGTTACATGCTAGAATAATTCATGATGAAGAAACCACAGCATGTGTCTTGATTAAAGGTGAATATGTGAGTAAAGAGTATTAGAGAATCAATTTCTTTTCCATCCAATAAAATATAATTTTCATTGAGCATTACATGTCACCTTTTGACAGTTCTTGAGGTTGCCTCAGTGGTTCACAGGAATCCACCAGAGGGGGAAATAGCCCAGACTCTTAATTGCAGGCTTTGACATGCTCCCCACAGCGTGCCCAACTCATGTTGGCGATTTCTATCCCAGCCATTTTCTCTGGGGGTGCCACCACCTGTGTGCCCCTTTTATGACATTGATTGTTTTTATCTTTTATTTGTAACTATTTGATTCTTTTTCCCATTATTAGACTAAAAGCTTTTTGAGGATGGAGGATTTTTGTAGCCTTCAAGGTGCTTCATACATAATGCAAACTGTTGATTGAGTGAACAAATTTTAAAACTTAGTATTTGTCAAATCTTTTTTTTAAAGGCAATCACTAGTCAATTTTTTTTTTAAATAGATTTTTATTGATTTCAGAGAAAAGGGAGAGAGAGAAACAACAATGATGAGAGAGAATCATTGATCAGCTGCCTCTTGTATACTTCCTACTGGGGATCGAGCCCGCAATTCAGGCATGTGCCCTTGAACAGAATCGAACCAGGGACCCTTCAGTCCATAAGCCAACAAGCCAAACCAGCTAGGGCAGTATTTGATAAATCTGAGTCATTTCAAATATTAGAATTCCAGAGAAATAGAAAACCCTTTTAAAATTCTATGCTAATCTTGCCGGGACCGGTTTGGCTCAGTGGATAGAGCGTCGGCTTGGGGACTGAAGGGTCCCGGGTTCGATTCCGGTCAGGGGCATGTACCTTGGTTGCGGGCATGTCCCCGGTGGGGGGTGTGCAGGAGGCAGCTGATCGATGACTCTCTCTCATCGATGTTTCTAACTCTCTATCTCTCCCTTCCTCTCTGTACAAAATCAATAAAATATATTAAAAAAAAATTTAAAAAAAAAAAAAAAAAAAATTCTATGCTAATCTTTTTGGGAGTGAGGCTATCTCTGGTTTTTGAGCTTTTTTTGTTTTAATGAAAAAAGTATTTTTGATATCAAAATGAAGGAATTTGGGAAACACGTTTCTATGTAGGTTTCATTTAAAGAAAAATCAAAACTTATTAACTAAAAAATTTAAACTATTAACTAAAATTTAAATTCTAGATACTCAAGTCGGTGGTAAAGAAATATTTTGTTTCTAAAAGCCAATGGCCTGTTTTGTTGTTTTAATTTAGAATATAATGACTTGAAGACTGAACTTAAAGACTACCTGAAGAGATTTGCTGATGAAGGCACGGTATGTTGAGTTAAAGAATTTTAATCACAACCCTGTGTGTTTTGAATAAACTTTATTTTCTTTGATAAAAAAACATGCATCTTAAACTGGATACTTGCGAGTTTAATTCAGACAGCTGACGGAAATCAGTAAGAGGTGGTGAGACATCCATAGTCCGGCCGCCTTGGGCATTCTTCCCAACTAGGCCAGCAGGAATGGGGGACGAGCAGCCACACAGGGTCTGGAGAGTGGTGGTAGATTCGGAGAAGCCACTGAGCTCTGAACTAAAGTCATCTCAGAAAGTTAGCATGTAGATCTTGAATCTGTTAGGGGTTCTAATTCCTCGCTGGTTGACTCGCAGTTTTACTCTTAGTGCGGGTGAATCGGGCATTACAACTATTGGTGGGTAGAGTATTGACAAATGTTAAGTTCTTTCATGTAGGGTATTAATAAGTATCTTTTTTTTTTTTTTTTTCCAAACATACATTCTTTTTTTTAATTGATTTTAGAGAGAGGAAGGGGGAAAGAGAGAGAGAGAAAAACACATTGATTGATTGATTGATTGCCTCCTATATTAGGCTCCGACGGGATCAAACCCATAACCTGGGAATGTGTCCTGACTGGAAATTCAACACGCCACCTTTTGGTGTCAGTGTTCCAACCAACTGGCCACTCGACCAGAGCATAAATACCTTATCCCAAGGCAGTTCTTCCGGTTAGCATTGCCATTTGCTGGTGTTAGCAGCACTGACCCTGTAGAGCGAGAAAGGGAGATTTTCATCTTACACACCTGAATTGTCCTCTGCACCTCTCTCTTGCTCACATGCATTCACTACTTTCTCCCTCCCTCATGCCCTACCTTCGTTTTTCTTGTTTTTTTTTTTTTTTAACAATAAGCATGTTTCCTTTGTAATTAAAAAGTAATTAACAGACCTGTCTCTTAATGGAATGTCCTTAACTTTCGATCAGATCACTGGCAAGACTCACTCTTGGGTGAGCTGGGACTTCATCTGGGCTGTACCAGTTTACTGTTGTCTTACTTTTAATATTCTATTTTGCTTCTGTCATAAACACCTTTGTATCATGCTCCAGTCCTTTTTCCAATAAAATGGAAGATAAATTTCTCATTTTACTAAGAGTAGTGCTTTTGTAGTTTTTACCAATTTATTTATTTATGCACAAGCATCTTTAATTTTGGACTCTGGAAGAGGTAAAAGTTTTCAGGTTCCTTTTTCTTCAGGAAAGAAAGCACAAATCTCAAAACAAAACATGTTGTTTTGTGGGTGCTTATTCAGAATGGAGGGACATTCCCAGAAGGCAGTGGTGGAATGAGTGGGAACAATGTTTGAGGAGACCTTTCCGGTTCTCAGCCTTTGTCTGGCTCTGCCACTCTTCATGCCAATTACTGAGAACTTACTTTGTGCTAGCAGTGCCCCACAGCACTGTGGCTCAGCCTCTCCCAATGGCCCTTTCACTTTGGTGCTGCTTTTTACTCATCTGTGTGAGGAAACCCAGCAGGTGGTGGAACCTATGCTTGGTGCCTAATGCTATTCTGCCAGCTGTGTGATCTGAACAGGCCAGTGTCTCTGAGCATGGATGAACTCTATAAAATCGAGATAGTATAATTAATTACCCATTAAAATAATCCGTATCAGCAACTTGTTTGACTTCTTTGTGAACATTACGACCAGTTACTATTGTTCTTAATGTAGTTCCCTTTCCTAATCTTTGCTTTTTGTCAACAGGTTGTAAAGAGAGAGGACATCCAGCAGTTCTTTGAAGAGTTTCAGTCCAAGAAGAGAAGAAGAGTGGACGGGATGCAGTATTATTGCAGCTAGAGTGGAGTACGGCGCCTTCCCAGCCAGGCGGTGGAAATGCCACTCACTGATCCAGGAATAAAAGAGGCATATTTCACAATTGCTCCTCTTCCAGCTTCTCTTTGGAGAGGCCTCCTCCTCTGACCTTGAGCTTCCTTCACTCTCCTTAACTGCGGTAGCCACAGTGTTTATGCTGATTTCACAACCAGCATTCTTTCTGACTCAGCTAAAAGCAACTCATTCCACAGACTTCAGCCCCCTCCCCCCAGGCTATCCAGGGTTATTTGCTTATAAGTTTTAAGAAGTTTGATTTGGTTTTGAAAAAGTAAACTAGTTTCTTTTCTAATTTTTTGGTCTTTAACTCCCAAACGTGTCTACTCCGCCACAGAGCTGTTGTCTTCCAGGACCTGCTTTGGAGGCATCTTCCTGCAGCTGGAACCTCTCTAAGTCCCCTCACCCCTATGATCGTGGTGCCTTGGGTCAAAGCTTCCTCAAGCCCGGTCTGCTCGTCCTCCCACAGCCCTCCTTTCTGAGGTTTGGGCACAGCTTACAAGCGATCTCACAACTTGATTCCTCTGGGCTCAACCCCTGGAGTGGCCAGGATTGGTGGTTTTGTGGCCTGTTTTAGGCAGGGAGATTAGCTAATGGCAGGATTGAGGAAGCCACCCTTTGATAGGAATGTCATTCACAATTCTGCTGGTACTAGCATGTTAGACTTTCAGAACTGTGGTGCTCACAGGGCTTCCTGGAGAACACATGCCACATCGTAGTCCCTCCTGCTGTCTAGAAACCAGACCGGGCTCTCCTGCGAAATCTCGGCGGTTTACAAAGTCCTCTGGATTTCTTTATATTATCAGGGATATTCATAAGCATATATTAAAAACAAACCTATTTTGATATTGTTCTGTTGTGAAAATGTTATTAGAACCCTAATAAATTATTTCCCCCCCTTAAATTGTGCTGAAGGAAAAGATACTGGCTTAGCTTACCCGTGAGCAGGGCGGCGAGAGCCGTTGTGGAAGAGGCAGACTCCTAGGCTGCGCGGATGATGAGCTTTATGTATATAAGTATTAATGCCCACAACTGGCTCCCTGATGACTCAGATCTTTTTAAGAACCTCAAGGAATGTTGCATAAAACCCCATATTTGAAGGGAGGTTCTTTCAGTTTGTTTGAAATCTCTTTAAAACCCGTCAGTCTATGGGAAACACCCTTTATAAATGGAGTTGTTCCCTCTGGAGCAGGGCTGGGGAACGTTGGGCCTGGCAGTCTAAGGCCCATGGAACTTAACCCATTAGGGGTAAGCTAATTAAATGTTTGACCACATACAACAGGCTGGTTTTTAGGTTGATAATTTTGTATGGCCCGTGAATAATGTTACAAATATCCAAGTGGCCCTGGGCGGGAAAAAGGTTCCTGACCCCTGCTCTGGAGGAACAAGGTCTGTCCTGACAATAGACAAACTGAGTTACGTGACTACAAGCATTTGAGACTTTGGGGCCACAAGTGTTAATAACATCCCTTGGTGTGTGCAGCAGCCTTGTAGACAAGTGCCTGCTGATCCCTGTGTGAGGTGAGATCTACAGCAAGTCAAGGCCTCAAAAGAAACGATCCGTCCCATGTTTCTCTGCAGCACACCGTTACAGATCCTCGTGAAGAGTGATGTGTGAGCTGGAGGTCTCACGGCCACAGGTGCTGTGTGCCCAGGGCTGCCTTGTAGGGAAAGGAAAAGGCTAGGTTGGAAAGCTCAGGGCGTCTTTGAGTTTGTTTACAACCTCCAACTTGGGAGCTCTTCCAAGTCAGGATATCTGCGCCCTCTCTGCAAGGCTGCACAGGTAGTGGGCCATTGTGGCCTGCAAGTTTGTGTCTTCTCAAATGTGTAACTACCAGAATGTTCCTTCTTAGGACAGGTCAGGACCAGGTCTGATGTGACGCGTTACATCGCCACACAATACAAATCCCCCAGTGCTGAAGGGCTTGTTTTCTGAAGGCACTGTCCCTTCTACACTAACCAGGACACCTCCTTTTATACTGCTGTTCATAGCTAGTTTTCTTATTGCACTGGACCGTCTCCTCTTGTGGAGACTGATTTTGGCCTACATGTGGCAGTTAATGCATGTTTTATGCAAAAGAAGACTATGATATTGTTGCTTTGAAGGACTTCCAGCATTGTATGTCCACTTTTGTAGAATTGCTACTGGACTTATAACTACGTACTAAACTCCAATCAGGTTTCTGTAAGACTGAATAAAACCAATTCAAAATAGTGGCTTTTCAGATTGTTTTTAGTTACTTAAATGTGCACAGCCTCTCAGTGCCTGTTATAAGGAAATGAGTATACTCCCCACAGCTGTTCCTCCCCTGGGGTCCTGCTCAGTAGGGCACTGGTTCATTTCTCCTCCTTTTCACAAGGTGTGGCCTCGCCTGAGTCCCTGGCTTTACGACACCTGGGAGCGAGCTGCCATAGTCCCTGTTGGGGCCTAAATCAATAGAACATAGAAGTGGGCTTGGGTTGAGTGACCTGTTTGTGCAGGTGCTGCTGTGCAGGAGAGAGGAAAAGATGAGGCCCACCTAATGGTAGCCATTATTTCAACCAAAAGCCAATCTAGAGGCCTACCTCTGGCCTTCCCCCAGTTCTTGCTTCCTTGGAAATTCAGATTCGTGGTCATCACCCCGTGAATTGTGCTCAGGTGAACGAAGGGCTCCTTGCAGCCCTAGAGCTGCTTACGTACCTGAACCTGGAGTCACCAACTAGATGTGGAATCTCAGCTTCTTGGAGCCTCAGTTTCCACAACTGTAAAATGGGGATTGGCAATTAGGGTCATTGTGGGTGGACAAAAGGAGATCATGTGCTCAGCAAACCTTTGATGCACAGATGAGCACTCCCACTTGTGTATTCCACAAACAGTGCAGCACCTATCATGTGGCAGGCAGTGGGCCAGGATCCATAGCAGGGAGAACATAAACCAAAGAACTGAACCAAGTCTTCCAGCATCTTAACCAATCCAGGGTTTTCTAAATCTTCCAAGAAACATGAATTCTCCTCAGTCTCCCAAAGCAAGGCTGGGAACAGAGAGATCAACACTAAGCTCATGCCCTTTCTCCTGTCTGATGTCTTCTGCTTTCTCCCCACACCAAATCGCCAAGTCCTACAGATATTATGCCCTTATCATATTTATATTTGAAATCACCCTCTTGGTTTTCTGAGCTATTCGGGCTCTCCCCTGGAGAGCTGCCAAACCCCTGCCTGATTTTCTGATCCACTCCGACACAGACCATGCAAGTTCTATTACCTTTTATCCCCGTTCAAAACTCTGGAGCAGCTTCCTGTTGCTGTTAGGAGCAACAATATCTGAGGCTGGGGTGGTGAGGGAAGGCAGCCTACACTCTTCCAGGGGAAATCCACAAGTTAAGACACGAATGTTGCCTTACTCGGTTTTCAAGGTTTTTAAGATCTCACAGAAACCTCAGATTTTTGTTTGATACTCCACAGTTAAACCTAAGATGGTTCTAGAACTACCGTAGTGAGGCATGAAGGGAAAAATAAGATGGAACTTACTAGTGGAATGATTAGTAGCTATTTTATAACAATTTAAAAATGGAAATTAGAGAATTTTCTATCTTGCATGTTTTGTTTTGTTTTCAGGAACCAAAACTATAGATGTCTCCATTTCCCTTTTAAATGGAAAAATATTAGTAAGCCTGAGTGTGAAAGAGAAAAAAGCTCAGATTCTGAGCCAGGTCTCCGGCACCTGGAGCTGGGATCTGCCTGGCCTCTGCCAGCGCCTGGCACCGTCCAGGTGCTGGGTCCGCTGGTGGAATGCTGACCTTCCTCTGGAGACTCCCATGCGAGGCAATCTCTCAAAAGCGCCCCAATGAAAAAGTAGAAAATATAATGACCTTGATTCAAATGAAAATATATTTCCAAGAAAACAATAATTAAAAAAAAGCCTCTGAATAATGGAAATCATGGGAACAGAGGGGAAGTTTGTGAAGAAAGCCTCCCAGTTTTACTCTAGAATTGAGGACTGCAGGCCACATTGCTAAAACAGACTACATCCAACTCAGCAGGTTCTATACAAGCCATTTATTTGAAATGCCAACTGTATGTAGGATAAAGTCAGTGTTACATGCTTATCAGTAACAGTAGAAAAATAGAACCAGTGAAAACCTTTGTACAACGGTAATGATACGCAAAGAGAGATGTATCGTTTTACAATGCTTCACACAGACAAATTCAAGTTTGGAGGTACCTAAATAAAAATACTATATATTTCCTTAAAAAACACTATGTACAATTGAAGCGTAAACAAGTTTTACAAAGTACTGGTTATGCAGGTTGTAGAAAACACTTGCATAGGACATGAAATCAGTTTAAGAAAAATTTCTGAGCCTTTAGCATTGAAGGCACTTGACTTTATACCAGTAACAGCACAACCACAAGAATGCAGTGTTGTAGGAGTACTTCTGGAGTATAGATGCGGGACACAAACAGCAATAAGATCAAGAACCTTTACCTTCCAGCCACCCCAAGAGCAGGATCCAGACCACCTGCCTACAGAACAGTCAGAGAACAGTCAGGTGCAGGTACGTGACGAAGCTTCCAGAGCTCATCTCTTAGAGCCCACACAAACACACAAACACAAGTGGTTATTTTCAAGACACACACTTGCAAGTAACCTTTCTTTAGAAACAGCCACAGCAATGTATTGTAATATTTAGAATAAGGGAAGATTGACATATGGTCAGAGTTTTCTGGAGGAAACAATATCAAAGACCTGCCAAGACAAGAATTACATAACAGCTATTGCAATTTATCAGACAAAAAGGCAGCTGAACATTCAGAAAATGTTGCTCATACAACAGTGCTGATGGGAAATAGTAAGATACAATGCCTTGTAGTAGTGTGATGGTAACTCTTTCAGTAATGTTATCTGTCATGAGGTTTGAAAGTAAATTATTTAGTAGACTAAGTAAACCATTGCAGAATCGGGAATAGCACCCATCACTGCTGCTTTCATAATAACTTTCAACAGAAAGTCAGAAGTCGATCAAATAATTTTTTAAAAGTCAAATAAACATTTCCCTTTGAGTTCAGTCCTAAGATACAAACATGAATGCCTTAGAATTGCAAAACAAATATCTTACAAGTGTTTCATGAAACACAATTTTCCTAAAAGGCAGATTAAACATTATGAAAATACATCCTTTGCTGAGTAGTTACTGAGATATGTTCTACCTTCTCTAGAGATGGACACATGCAGGCCCTGCTGCCTCAAGGCTGTCCCCCTCACACTCCGCACCATCACCTCAATTCAATGGCCAAGTACGGCCCAGAGCCAGAACTTGAACAACCAATCAAAAGAAAGCCCATTAAAGGGTAACAATTACAAAAAGTTTTATACAAGCCATTTAATTCATTCTTTTTAAATTAAAAAACTGAGAATTAGGTGAAGTTTCAGAGAGTTATACAAAAGGATTCAACAAAAGGATGTTAAAAATCCTTAAAATCTAACTGGTTATCAACATATCAGGAGAGCTTAGGTGTAGGGACATATGCCTAAAAAAAGCTGAGGGGGCATGAGAGAGGGTAGGGTATGTGGAAAATTCAAACAACCATTTTTCAGGAATAATTTCACCTTTTATACTTTTTCCCCCCTTAGGAATCACAGGTGACTTTGAACTTAAATTATTCATCAAAACCACAAAACTAAAAAAAAAAAAAAAAAAAAAAAAAAAGACCAACAGCTTCTTGAAGAAATGCCAATGTTCTCTCTGTGACCCAGGAACAAAACGATGGTCCTGTAACCTCAACAAGGCGGGCACCCAAAGTGGTGATTGTCTGACGGCCTGATTGTCGGGGCCTTGAGATAAGATCCGGTACTGTGATTTGGTTCTCACAAAATTTCTACACCGAGTAACATACCAGGTCCTGTGGCCAAATTTTACATTATACATGTGGTTTTTTTCTTTTTCTGAGAGCCATCCTACTCAGACTTCACATTTATCTTAGTACGGCATTCAAATATTCTAATGCTTAGTAAGCATTACAAAAGATTGAATAGATGGGTTCAAAAGGCAGAGGCACAGAGCTATTCAACCTACCGACCCTATTAACCACACTTCACAAGGTACACTGAAAGTCTGCTAACACCTACCGGAGCACACACAACCACGTCTGTTTATCTTCGCAAGTCACATCGGTCCACAATCCCATAGGTTAAAAGAAGTTTCTCTTTGTACACGTAGTTCAGCCAGGTAAGCTGCTAAATTATTAAAAGCAAACTTCATAAATTAAACAAAACTATGAACAGTGGCCACTTATTTTTATAATTACACTTTGGGGATGTGAAAGAATATTTAATAAATTTTCAGAAGAATAAATGTGTGACATCAATAGCTCTTGTCCAATGTTTTTGTTTTTTTAAAATTAAAAAGCACAGATCAAGTTTTTTCCACCAAAATTAAGTCTACTCACTCTTAACTGTAGTACCAGCACAGTATAGTCTGACTTCAGAACAGGTATTTAAAACTACATCAAAATAATTCATGTCAACACAAATATATAAACACACATTAAGGAATATAATGGAATTAATTTTAGCTTCTTCTGAGAGCGCGACAGACTGAGATTGGCTTCAAAAGACACCCTAATATTAGAGTCAAACCTAAAAATGGAAGTCAGTCCTGTTTCCTACCTTTAAAACAGGGAGCCTCAAAGGCAATGCACAGCCAACCTTACAAGTAGGTTAGTGTTAACTCTGGAGCTCAGTTCGCAACCTCACCACCCGGCGGACAGACACACCAGCAGCAGCAGGAGAGGCAGCAGTGGACCGGTGCACACAGACACATTGATGTTTCCCATCTTTGAGATGACTTACTTGTCAGGATTTTGTTAAATGCCAGATTATTCCTGAGAGTACATCCACAGGGTAAAGTAGGAAAAGAATGTAAGAGAATCTACAGTTTTGGGAGGAACCAGTTGTTGACACCCAATAGAAACCTATTGACTTAAAAGTGCATGTAATTCATTAACGTGAGCTTGTAAAGGCTCCCTAGCCCTGCATAGTTTTAGAGTGTCAGTGATTCATAGTTATATATACACACACACACACATACACACACACACACAGAAAAGAGACTCCCAAACACACATCCCCATGTGGGAATGTGCAGAAAGTCTCTTCTCTTCTAAGTGCTACGGCTGTGTGTGTGTGTCTGTAAAAATACAAAGTGAAAGCTCGAATAATGTCAAAGTGACTTAAAAACTCAAACACTAGTATATTTACATTGGAGAGTAAAAAAAAGTCCTTAGTTCACACATTGCCCTTCCAAGGGAGAAGATCTTAAAAGATCCCATGTGCTCAGTGGTTCAGTAAATCCCAAACCAGCATCCCTAGTGGAGTTCAAGTAGGACATGTAGTGTTTTCACTGGAAAAAAAAAAAAAAAAGTTTTTCTCTTTTGGTAATGAAGCATTATGCATTATACAACTTTTTATAGGACACCAAAATTCAGACGCACTTTAAAAACATGTAAAAGAAAACATTTGCTTACAAACACCAAATGACATCGTAAGACTGAAGCCCTTTTGTTTTTTGTTTTCCCACAGAGAGCAAGACAACTGAAGGCAGCAAGCAGTCCCTTCGCCATCAGCGAGAGTCGAGGATGCTAGAACCAGAAACCCGTGGTGCAGGCTGAGGTCACTTCGCCATCTCCACGGCGTCAGGAGGCTGAGAACTCCGAGCTCTCTAGTTTCATCTCATGACTCTCCAGTCCACGCTCCCGGAATCTGCAGCGGCTCTGACAGCATCCGCACTGTGAACGCAGCCAGAGCTTGGCAGCCCCTGTTCAACGGGCTTTCCTCCTTCCTGTTCTCTAGTGAGCTGGAAACTCCGGGATCCTAATGGGACTCCCGCTGAAGAACGAAGGCCAGCTCCCCAGACTTATTAAAAAACAATGACAATAGATTTAAAGAGATTGAGCAGGAAGATTTCCGAACCAAAACAATTATTGAAAAGAGGAGCATTTTGATGTGCTGTTCTTTGGAATTTCTATAATTAAAAAATAAACACAGAACTATTTCATAAGAAAATACATCTTAGTGTGCAATCCAATGCACATGGAAATTGGTAGGTGAATGGCAAAATGCAAAAAGTATGAAAATACAGTCCTTTAAATGCGGCAATAAAGTTTAACATACTGATATAAAATCAATACAGATAAAATAAATGGACAAGTGCAAAAAATTCATCTGTAAAGAGAAAAAAAGTGCCAGCTTGTTTGCTGTTAAAAATGCTTCCCCACACAATTATTCAAACACAAAACAGACAGATGCAGCATTCAAAATAACCCTCTCAGCATGCCATGTCTACTAAACATGTATGTACAAAAACCGGAATAAAATAACTGAGTTATCAGCTGGCATCAATAAGCGGGTCTCGAAGTTGCTGGGTTACGTAATAAAATGGGATGTTTCACATCTCAGGCACAGACGACGTGGAGCTGCTCTCAGAGGGCAGACTTTTTGTAGAGGAAGTCCGGTTTGCTTGGTGACCTCCTTTCTCTGCTCACTGAATCCTCCCTTTCCAAATCCACACTTCGCTGAGCTCCGTGGCCCAGGGACTCGCTGTCAGCTAGTCTTCTCCCGGATCTCTCCTCTGGAGCTTCAGAGCCACATGCAGGATGTGAAGGTCTGTTAGGAGTCAGCCCAAAAGTCAAGTCTGTTTCCACTGCTGTCCGCCCCCTGCCATGCACTGGGCCACTGCCAGCACTGTCGGCGGTTGCCAGCGGGAAGTCTGACCGCTGGGGAGGTTGCTCAATGACATCCAGGTGTATCGGCTCCTTCTTTTGTTTGTGGAGATTCCCATCAGGGGACAGCGGATACTCTCTCCTAGCTTCTTCCTGCTTTTTAGGAGAGGTCTGGCCAGGCAGGTAGGCTGACTTTAAGCCGCTCGGTGATGCCTTGTTGTGACTATACAAATCAGGACCCAGATACCCACCTTGTGAAGGGGAAGGGGTGCGTCTGCCAGGAGCGGGAGTAGAAGGTCTGCAAGCAGTATTTGAGAAGTCATAGAAATCCGGATATTCCTGCTGATTTTCTCGAGCATCTGTCTTTTGCTCCAGTGTGTGTTTCTTTCGAGACGTGTGTATATGCCTCTGCGGGACACACGCCAGATGCTGGGGAGGCCCTGGTCCTGCTTCAGAAACCGACTGGCTTGACTCTGTTTCTACAGCAAGCTCTGGAAGCCTCCTGTCCTTGAGTGACAATGTGGACACACCCATGGCAATATCCGGCATTAGGTCATTGAGCACAGGCTGTGTACACTGCAGACAGAAACAAAGAGGGGGGGATGAGTACAGCCCAGGACTCTGTAAAAATGACATCTACTGACTTTGTTTCCTCAGTATAAAACACATGCTTGATTTTTTTTTTGTTTTTAAAAATATATATTTTATTGATTTTTTACAGAGAGGAAGAGAGAGGGATAGAGTTAGAAACATCGATGAGAAACATTGATCAGCTGCCTCCTGCACACGCCCTACCTAAGTGCTATGGCTGTGTGTATGTGTCTGTAAAAATACAAAGTGAAAGCTTGAATAATGTCGAAGTGATTTAAAAACATATACCTTGGTTGCGGGGATGTGCCCGCAGCTAAGGTATATGCCCTTGACCAGAATCAAACCTGGAACCTTTCAGTCCGCAGACCGACGCTCTATCCACTGAGCCAAAACGGTTTTGGCCACATGCTTGTTTTTAAGAATAAAAATACAGACAATGAAAGGCAAAAAATAGTAATAATAACCCTAACCTTCCCCGAGATAACCACTTAGCATTTTGAGATATTTTACTTTTTTTTCTTTGCATATATGTTATCACAAAACTTAGTATATATATAATTCTGCCACCAAATTTTGAGATTACTATTTAAATTACTGTGTAATAGTCCATTGTGCTGATGACTTATCCAATCATTCTCCCACTGTTGGACATTAAAGTTGCTTCTAATTTTTCATTATTATAATTAAAATTATGATGATCATATAAGTAAATTACCTTTAATGGTAGTTTTATAAAAATTGAATGTATTATTAGGGTGACATTGGTTAATAAAATGATGTAAGTTTCAGGTATACAATCCTACAATACATCAATCATCTGTAGATTGTATCATGTGTTCACCACCCCACGTTAAGCCTCCTTCTGTCATCATTTATCCCCCCTTTACCCTCTTCTACCTCCCCCACCCCACCCCCAAGGGAATTTGATTTATCAAACACAACCAACCTTTGTTTCCTATTTCTTTTTCCTTTGGGGGTGGGGGTGGGAGTGGGGGTAGGGTTGGGGTTGGGGGTAAGGGTTGAAGGGCTCAGCAGGGGAAGTGGGTAGAAGGGTATAAGGTGAGTAAAGATCAGGACGGGACCCAAGGTGTACACTTGTCCCTAGATTCCAAAAAGCCCCATTTTAATGAAGACTTCCTGAACAAATACATGTCTTTTGTTTCTCTCTCTATTGAATGCTAGTGACAGTGTGAGACAGCAGGACGAGTTAAAAAGCATTTTTTTTTTTTTTCAAATTCAACCTCTAATGCAATGTAAGACCAAGCAAAGACCTATTGCTGGATTTACCAGCTACTAATGCTGGTGACTGTAGTTCCCAAATGAGGGCCCTGATGGCAGCCTGGAAGGCAAAGACAGGCAAAGGACTGCTTTCCTTACTGGGAAGTCTGCTACACTTTTCCTGATGGGATGCTCCCTGCCCCATCAGGGCATTTGGTAGAATAGCGGATTCTACAGAAGAGAAGTTAGGGACAGAGTCTAGACATGTGCTGGAATGGAGCACTATGAAAACTGGTAAAACATAGCCATGTATGGTGCCCAGCAACCCCACCCCTTCCCAAAGGAAAATAAAGATAAGGCTGGCACTCAACTACACCCACATATATGCCTACCAGTCTCTGCTCTCTGTCCTTTCTCCCCACACTCGCTCTCCTCCATAACACTCAAGTCTATGCTTTTAGCTTGTCAGTAACACTGCTGGGCACTGCTGAGTTCCAGTAGAACGCTTAAGGGGGCCTTGCTTCTACTATTCCTCAAACTTTCATTTTTAGGTAAGTTCCTGGGTGTTCACTTACCACTTGTTTCTCAGATGCTATTGCTGTGGAGGCGGCGGCGGCGGCAGCTACGGTCTGCCTCCCCAGCCCTGTGGTATTGGTGCAGTCAGGAGCTGGGGCTTTAACACCTGGCAGATAGACTGGAGGGGGGCAGGCTTTGGGAGCCGTTCTGGAGTGGAACAGTGAATGATTACAGGGATAAGAAAATGAACGAGAAGGATGCTGACTGGGAGGTCTTTGCTTCCAGCCTGCTTTGAGTTGGTTATGGATGGGGGTAGCTGGGGGGTGGTATGGAGGTGGTGGAGGGGGCAAGGGTGGATGGAAGGCCACAAAAGAGTCTAGATCTGTAAACATGGTTTCTGCAGTGGGGGTGCTGTTAACACGACATCTCCCAGACTGTCTCAGTGTCAAGAGCGGACTTTCATCCCCAAAACGTTCATCAGGAAAGAACTTGTGAGGATTCTAAGAAAGATTAAAGAGAAAAAAGTAGATTAGCAGATTTCATAGATGAAAATTCACAGGCTAAGAGATTTAAGTGAGGACCTAAGAAAACCACATTCAGCAAGAGTAAGAGGCATAACATTTTTCTAGGTCACAGGCTTCCAAGAAAAAATTACCTTAATAGTACAAAAGGAGAGAGTGTAGCGTCTGTAGCCGAGCACAGATACAGCCATCAAAAAGAACTGCTTCACCGGTTATTTCGGTAAGCAGGCCAGTAATCTCATGGAAGATTATCTATGTAACAAAAGCCTAAGCGACGTTTACAGCTGAGCAATCACAATGACTGGTCACTGTGATGCACACTGAACACAGGACCTGCCCCCTGGTGGTCAGTGCGCTGCTACAGGGGGAGTGCCGTTTAGCCGTAAGCGGGGCTCACGGCTGGTGTGCTCAGTGGTGGTGGCAGGAGTCTCTCCGGCCTCTGCGGCAGTGGTAAGGAGCAGCAAGCCGAGCGGTAAGGTGCAGCGAACAGCAGGTGGTAAGGAGCGAGGGCTCCCGAACTGCAAGAGGGATGTCCGACTGCTGGCTTAGGCCCAGTCCCCGCAGGCTGGCTGAGGAACCCCCTTCCCCCACTGCACAGATATCATGCACCGGGCCTCTAGTGTGATAAAACAAAACAAAACAAAAAAACAGAAAATAAACTCTAATTCAAAAATGTCTTTACTAAAAAATAAAATGACCTATAAACACCAAGGTGAGGATCCTGCTAGAACTTTCTGACAATGCATGTGCACTATCAGTCTGAAATGAAAACTACAAAATACTACTCCTTATTATACAGGGATAACCTGGATTAATATTTTAATAAACATTATAAGGGAATACTTAAAATATAAAACTTTTATATTATTTAAGATATGATTTAGAATGGCAAAGGAAAGAGAAATGAATATAAAATGAGACTCTCTTTGTGGGGGATGGAAACCATAATAAATAATGAAAATCAATAATCTATAAATGGCGTACTATGTTGCCTAAGAACACCATACCAGGTTCCCTTCTGAAGACTCAGGGGAAAGGGGTTTGGAGTCTAGGGCAAGAAAACAATTCACTCAATCAGATGAAATTAAATTTTATTTTAGGCTCTGATTTAGTGGCCCTAAGCAAGCTACAATAGTCCCCCCAGGTCAGAGGTTTCACTTTCCAGTTTCAGCTATCCTTAGGAAACCAAGGTTCAAAAAGATTATGTGGAAAATTCCAGAAATAAACGACATGCAACTTTTAAATTGTGAGCCATCCTGAGTGGAATGATGAAATCTTGCACGATCCCTCCACCCTTCCTGGGATGTGAATCGTCCCTTTGCCCAACGTCTCCATGCTGTACCGACGGTACAATAATACATTTTGAGAAAAAGCACATTCACACAACTTACCTATATATATAAAAGCCTAAACAACCAAATGGCAAATGACTGAATGACTGGTCACTGTGATGCATACCAAAGACCTGAGGGCAAATGCTTAATGCAGGAGCTGCCCCTGGTGGTCAGTGTGTTCCCACAGTGGGAACACCACTCAGCTGACCAATGGGCACCAGATGCAGGGCTCAAGCACGGCTGTGGTGGCGCGAGCCTCTCCCAGTGGGGACTGACGGCCCAAGCTGCAGCAGGTGATGCAGGGCAGGATGAGCAGGAGCAGGAGGCAGGAGTGGCAGGTGGCATTGGATGACCGTTTCGGCATGATCCTAGCAGGGCACACTGAGGGACCCCGCCAGTGCATGAATCTATGCACCGGGCCTCTATTATTACAATACTGTATATTGTTATAAGTGTTCTATTTTATTATTAGTTATTGTTTTAAACCCTTACTGTGCCTAACTTTATCATAGCAGTGTATATGCACAGGGAAAAACATATTTATAGGGCTTGCTTGGTACCATCTACAGTTTCAGGCATCCACCAGAGGGTCTTGGAACATGTCCCCTAGGTAAGGATGCAGGGGGAGGGGGAGGAGTTTTCGTGCTAGTTAAGAAACAACTCATTTCTTGATTCTAGTGCTTTATAAGTTTGAACCATTATAAACACATTTCTTATGATATAGGGGAGGAGAGGGAAAAGGGGTGTCTGGGAGACCTCTAAGTATGAGAGTGACCAAAACCTGACTCGAGAGACCAAACTGGGAAGGGAGAGCAGTGAAGGGCCAGAATCTTCTACTTCATCTTTCATTTCTGTTGGACATACACACCACAAACTTTTGGCAGTCACCCTTTATATGTTTATTGCATATAAGAGACAAGCTGCTTTATAATAATGCACCTCTTATCTTCACAACAATCCACATGACACACAAGGAAGCTGATGCTCGGAGTGGTTAAGTAACTGCTCCAATTAACTGGAAGGTAAGCAGCAGAGCCATGATATGACCCAGTTCTCATTCCAGAGCCTGTGCTCCGTGCACCTTCCACACTGCCTGTCAAGGTTAGCCAACACACCGGGGGAAAGGCACGGATCAGGAAAAGACCCGTCTGTGCGAGCTCCTGCCTCATCTATAATACCGCCTGAATAACCAATGACCTGGCTCCTCATCGGAAACAGCGCAATGAGTTCCCACCTGCAAGAGCTCTGCAGCAGCATCGGCAAGACCAAACTCTCTCAGGACTCGGATCTGGATTTCGTAGCTGACCGTGGCGCCTTCCCCACAGTTGAGCGCGTAAGCTCTCTGCACCTGCTCGGTGTGTCGGAGCTCCTGCAGACGTCTGACCATGTCTTTCAAAGTGAGGAGACGGGGAACTGGAAGAAGGAAAACCGTTTGTAGGCAAATACCTGAGCTACACAAAAGACCATCCACTGGCACAAGACAAAAAAGCATGCGTTTTGTATCGGAATCTAATACATTTTTGGTAATATTTTAATTTTCTGGCAACTTAGTACTGTACATATTTTTAATTTTTATTGATTTTATTGTATTTATTGATTTTACAGAGGGAGTGAGGAAGAGAGAAACATCAATTTGTTGTTCCACTTATTTATGCATTCAGTGGTTAATACCTGTATGTACCCTGACTGGGAAATGAACCCACAATTTCGGCGTATGGGGGCAACATTCTAGCCTACTGAGTTACCCAGACAGGACTACCTCTAACTACTTCTTAAGGTTTTACAATTTCACTGTGCCCAAAAGCTCTTGACAATACCAAATAGCATCTGAGCTATATTAGTTCACAGCCTAATACAATTTTACTTAAAATTCTCTTCTGAATATCAGGATATTTCCTAAGTTTTTTTTGTTTTGTTACTCCTCACCTGAGGATCTCCCCCTAAGTTTTAGAGAATGGAAGGGATAGAGAGGGGAAGAAAGGGAGAGGGAAAGAGAAACATTGATGTGAGCAAGACATCAATTGCTGCTTCTTGCATGTGTCCTAACAGGGGCTGGGGATTAAACCAGCAACCCAAGTGTATACCCTTGACCAGGATTCAAACCCCAAGTCCTTTCAAGGGGGGGTAGGAGGTGGGCAATGCTCCAACCACTGAGAAACACAGGCTAGGGCTATTTCCTGTTTAAAAAACATATTTACTTTTGTTCATGTAAGTCCTGACTATGCACTAGGGATTGGACTGAAGTATTAGGATGCACAGAACAAAGCCGTGTTCCCTGTCCTCAGAGAACTCTGGTTTTAGTAAAGTAAGCCAAGTAAGCCAGTAGAGTACAGGCCACAGATGGTATTGACGGGATTGGAGGAAGGGACCCTCCACCTGGGCTGGAGGCAGGCAGGAAAGGCTGCCGAGACAAGGTAAACCCTGAGGGTAGTGATGAATGAGAGAAAACCAGGCAGGCGAAGAACAGGGAGTGAAGGCTTTCTGAGCAGAAGGACCAGGCGTGTGTAAAACATACAAATGAGACACGGTGCGGCACAAGTTATTGGCACGGCTAGAACTTAGGATTCCAAAGAACAGGCAAGAAGAGCATTAAGAAGGAAGGCTAGAAAGATGGGTGGGGCAGGTGATGAATGACCCTGCATGTCACAATGAGGGATTTGAACTGTATCTTGTGTAGGAGAATGACAGGGTCAGAACTGTAATGAGGCAAGTGCACTCCGAGAGTAGTGTCAAGCAGGAGTTGGCCAACTAGGGCCTGCAGGCTGGCTGCATCAGGCTTGTTGGCTGTTTCTGTAAATGAGGTTTTACTGGCACACAGCCATGCCCATCTGTTTAGGTATTATGGCTGCTTTTGGCCTACAACAGCAGAGTTGAACAGAGTTGAGTAGCTGTGACAGAAACTGCATAACCCACAAGCCTATAATGTTTACCATCTGGCACTTCAGAGAAAAACTTTGCCGAGCCCTGGTGTAAAATCCAGAAAGGGAGTGAGTGAGGTTAGAGGCAGGAACACAGGTTAGGAACCTGGAATGAGGCTGCAGCAGAGGGCTGGGAAGCAGAAACGAGGTCCACAGACATTACTAGTCAAACTGACTATTGTTTGAGTGCCTGCATTATGCCAGGCAAACCCCTAAGCACATTGCTCGTGGTACTTGCTTATGTCTTCACAATAACCCTAGAAAGGAGATACCCCATTTTACAGATAAGGAAATTAATGTGTAGGAAAGTAGATAAAGTGTATCCAAAGTGATATAAATGAAGTGGCAGAGCCAGGATAAGAGCCAATAAGATAGAAAGCCTTTCATTAGAGTATGGTAAGCAAGTTAGAATCCGGATACCACCACAATAGGGTTAAACAACAGAAATAGTTAAACAAAAGACAAGTCATATTTTTCTGAGCATATTTAATTATGAATACGTTTGGGCTTTTGAGATTCAGTTCTAAGATTAAATTATGTTGTTATTCAAGTATTAATTCAAGTTGATAAAAACAGGGCTAATTACGAAAGTTTCAAAATCTGCACAAATCAGGTACAGAAATCTCTCTCTTCATACTGTAATCCAATGTATACTTTAAACATGTAGTGAACAAACCTCAAAAGGTGACCACAGATCAGATTTTAGTCCCAGAACAAAATGTATGTGTTCAATTAAAAGTTGTCACTATGGCCCTAGCTGGTTTGGCTCTGTGGGTAGAGCAGCCTGTGGACTGAATGGACCTGGGTTCAATTCCGGTCAGGGGCATATGCCCAGGTTGTAGGTTCAATCCCCAATAAGGGGTGCAGGAGGCAGCTGATCAATGATTCTCTCTCATCATTTATGTGTTGTTGTTTTTTTCTTCTCTCTCTCCCTCTATGAAATCAATTAAATATATATATATATATATATATATATATATATATATATATTTAAAACGTTGTCATTATGGCTAGGCTGGTTTGGGCCGCGGTTGAGTGTCAACTCAGGAACCAAGAGGTCACAGTTTGATTCCTGGTTAGGACACAAGCCAGGTTTCAGGTTTGATCCCCAGTAAGGGGTATGCAGGAAGCAGCTGATTAATGATGTTTCTCTCTCATCCATGTTTCTATGTCTCTATCCCTCTCCCTTTCTCTAAAACAAACAAACAAATCAATAAAACCATTTTTAAAAAGTTGTATTGTCTTTTATTTATCCTTAATTGAAACTGACATTTGCAAGTAGAAAATGAATGGTGCCATTTCCAGTAATGCTATAATACACTGGTTTTTAATAAATCTTGCAATAGTAATTGGCAAGAGTTATATCTGCGCTGTTGATTTCCTTATATTAGAAGATGACATTAGGGCCCTTTGGTTAAAGTAAACATTAACTGATGTTTTAGAAGTTTTTGGACATTGACAATTATAACTCTACCTATGGCCACTTTCCTCAGAGTTATATGACATAAGCCTACACTACAATAAAATTCACAGGAGACCAGATCTTGGGAAACTGGATCTTCAGTAAACCAATGGTGATCACATTTGTGGGGGACATATGCAGACTCAAAGATATAAGTTTATAATGCTATTCCCAATGGGGCTTATAATGTGAGAAATACCTACAGTGATGAAATACCTAAATTCCTGTAAATCAGTGGGTCTCAGGAGGAGGTGGTTTTGCCCCACAGTGTGCATTTAGCAATATCTAGAAACAGAAAAATGTTTCCTAAAGTTTACAAAGGGATGTGTGTACATGTGTGCACATGTGTGCTACTGGCATCTAGTGAGTCCAGGGTAGGGATGCTGCCAAACACCCCACAATGCACAGGACAGCCCATAACAAAGAATTATCTAGCCCTAATTGTTAAGAAGACCAAGGTTGAGAAACCCTTATACTATAAAATAAAATTCAAAACAAAAAACTTAGCCTTTAAGTATGTATTCTTTCTTTTTTTAAACCCTCACCTGAGGATACCTTTTCCATTGATTTTTTAGAGAGATGGGAAGGAGGGAAGGGGGGAAGAAAGAAAAACACTGATATGAGAGACACACATTGACTGGTTGGCTGCCTCTGACAGGTTCCCGGACAGGAAATGGGATGAACCTGCAACTGAGGTACATGCCCTTGCCGGGAACTGAACCTGCAATCTTTGGGTCTGAGGGCTGCTGCTCTTAACTGCTGAGCAAAACCAGCCAGGGCAGTATTTATACTTTGAAGAGAATAATGCATACTGGGTATTGGATCAGGAGAGAATTAACATATGTAAAAGGATTACAAAAAGATCAGATTATCCTATATAATAAGAGCATAGTATGCAAATTGTCCCCTCAACCCAGAGTATGACCAGGGGATGGGGCCAGCTGAGGAAAGAGAGGGAGTACTGGCTAGCAGCCAGCAGCTATTAGGGGCCCTACCAGTGCACAAATTTCATGCACTAGACCTCTAGTTTGAGTATAAGTGCCTAAAAGAGGTTACGGCCTTACCTGGAATCTCATTGGCTACCACCGAAGGAGGGCTTGATTGGTTACTGCTTATCTGCTGGTGGCTGATCATGTGACAGCACTGTGGGACGGCATTGTTGACCATGTAAAGTGTGTCTGGCACATTGGACATTCTAACCATTCGTAAACGCACAAGATCTGTTTGTTCCACCATCATCTCATCTAGCACTGACTGAAAGAACAATTCAGTATTAACAGAATTAGTAAACCCTTCATCAGAATTAGTTAAATCACATTTGGAGATATATTACTTTCATCATAAAAAAGGGAATTACTTTATTGCTTCTAGTGTATGAAGTTTTCAATTATTGGTGAAAGAAGAAAGTACCCCTAACTCTTTAATTTTTAAAGATCTTTTAGAGCATCTCTGAAAAAAAAACACACACAAAAAACCACTTCTGAAAAGTTTCAATTGAAGTATTTGAAATTTATAGGAAGGATAAAACATGTATACATGGGCTAAACATCAGATCAAAAAAGAAGCCATGGCTCATGATCAATTGGCTAGTCATTGTCCCATGCACCAAAAGGCTGCTGGTTCCCAGTGAGGGCACATGCCTGGGTTTTGGGTTTGATCTCCCATAGGGGTGTGCAGGAGGCAGGTGATCAATGTTCTGCTCTCACATCAATGTTTCTTTCTCCCTTTCTCTTCCTTTCTCTTTAAAAATCAAGTTTAAAAAAGTTCTCAAAAGACAAAATATTAAAGAGTGATATTAAATTAAATAAGTTTAGCCCTAGCTGCTTTGGCACTGTGGATAGAGCATCAGACTGAAGGGTCCCAGGTTCAATTCTGGTCGAGGGCACATGCCTGGGTTGCAGGCTTGATCCCCATTAGGGGATTTGCAGGAGGTAGCTGATCAGAACGATCAAAATGATATAATATATAAACATTTTCTACTTTTATTGGGACAATTATCTACTTATGTATGGGTACAGCCATCTGAGAAACAGGGAAGTCCCAGGAGGGCTAGTGATGAGCTTACTTTTTGAGACAAAGCGGAATGGAGGGTAGGTCTAGTTTTTTATAGACCATTTATCTCCAGACTCAACCCTTTGTAAAGGCCTCAGTTGCTTTAGTGAATCTGAATATTGCATTTATTTTAAAAAGACCAGGCATAACCATTCTTTTTCTCTCTGTTTAGAATTATTTGAAATGTCAGTCAGTCAAAAAGAGGTAGATTATTAACCTAAGCAACAAAAGAAACTCACAAATCTCTTCATGTATCTTAAACCAGGAACTCAGATAAAAACAACAAGATAAATAATTCTATATCCAAACACACATTGTTTGCCTCTTACTTTATTTCATAAAGCTTAATGGTAATTTCTGACTTTCAAAAACTGGCTGTTCCTCAAAAGGTCACTCCAAAATTCTTCTGGCTGAATACATCTAATAAAAATTATAGTGTTTCATTTTTACATTACCATATTTTCTAGAAGAATTGTTATAATAGTTATAATGCCAATTATTGCTTAATAGACCTGAAATGTTTTCTTAGTATGCGCACTTATTATAAAACTAAACACAAATTCCAGCAGTCAGCTGCAATGTGTTACAGAAATGTGTTACAGAAATGATGGCAATTCTTTATTTTATGAAGGAAGACACAACATGTGCAATTTCTTTCAGGACATTTTCCCATGCTGAAGATCACAAAATACTGACAACCATTTCAATAAAATAAAACTTTCTTTTCAAGTTCACATTTTACAAGAAAACAAAAATGAGAAAAATGTAAAATGCAATTTAACATGACCTAAATTATAAAAATATGCTTGATAATTAAACATTCCAGAAAAGTATTCTACTGAGCGGTCAAACTAGAATTTATGTTTACTTTCTGATTACTGGACATTTAGGCCATTTCCAAATATTTATATAATGCCACGATAAATATCTTTGTGCTTACAGTTTACAGTACAGTGACCTAATGTCTGAAAATCTTTTTCATTACCTTTGCTTCCTCCACATAGGGAGAGAAGAGTCGAGGACGAACATAGATTCCAGCATTTTTTTGCCGTAACCAGGCATTTGACTTTCCACCTTCTGATGTAGGAAGCATATCTGATGGAGGAGTACTAATCAAGCCTCTTTTCATCTTGAAAAAAATTATTTTTTATAAAGATATTTGTATAACACTATAATACTAACATAAAATAATTATACCTAACAAATCAAAATGTTCAAACTACCATTTGTATAAAAATTTAGGAATGTATGTAAAATGTAAAAATACTTCAAATGTTTAATAATATTTAAAGGACTTGGAAATAAATGGCAGTATAATTCCCAATTTTTTCTCTAAATAGAGAAATGAGGTTTTTAAAACAAGAGCTAATAATAATTAAAAATGTAACGAGTTAAACTTTCAGAATTCTGAATAAAACCAATTATTATTATTTTTCTTACTCATCTAAGAACTGATTCCATCCCCAACTCAGTTCCCACCCCCAAGACAAATTAAGAGCCAGAGGGCCTAGTATCTACCATACAAGGATCTAGGCAATTGTACATGGTGCTGAGGTAGTGACTCCAGAGGAAGGCAGACTTGGCTCAAACCTTAACCCTCCCTCCCTTTAACCACCTGTGACCATGACATTTCCTTTCCCTTGGGCCTCACTTTAGGAGCTCCTTGATGGGCCTGGAGATGGGACACACCCAGCTCACTGTGGTAGCCTATTGTTTCCTCATCTATGCTAGGAGAACATGAAACAAGTGCCCACAGCTCATAAAGTGGCTGCCAGGATAAAATAGGTTTAGTACAGTGCTTAGGACTTCTGGTTAACAGCTATTATTACCAAACTTTTACTGGGGACTTATGTGACAGCCATGGAATTAAAAGTATCAATAAATTTTTTCTAAGTCTACTAAACCAAAGTTCTACAATATTTTTCTAAGTTAAATTCGGGATTCAACTTGCTTTTGAGTCTCAGATTTAAAAAAATAAAAATCGAACATTGTTTCTCCAATCTTATTCTTGTTAAACATAATAAACATCTAATTGCTGCATTAGTTAAAATTATTTTTAACTAATAAAATTAGTGGTAGGTGATATTTAGAGAAAAAACTCCTCACTCTAATTTATTGCAACTATAATATTGTAAAATTCATCCTTTTTACAGATGAATTTTAACATAAATGCATTCTAGAATACATAAAATACACATTTTATATCCTTCTTTCTAAAATTATATTCCATTATCAGCATTTTCCATGATGTACCATTAGTAAATATGATCACTATTCAGGACAGCAAAATATTCTGTTGAGTAGTTATATTATTATTTATTTATTTTCCCTGTTCTTGGATATTTAGACTAATTCCAAGTATTTAATGACAATGTAATCAATGCAGCTATACTTCTCCTATGGGATAGTAATATTATTTCAAAAATCACTAACCTAATAGGTGAAAAATGATAACTTACTGTTTTATTTTGCTTTCTTTGGGGTATGTGATTACTAATGAGATTGCACATTTTTCTAATCAGAGATTCCATAAATATTTTTTTCTTCTAGTTTTCCATGTTTCAATTTAACATTTAATTCTTCAATCTAACAGGAATTAATTTTCTGTGCAAATGAAATGAGGGTTTAAGTTTAAACAAATTTCCTCCCTTCCCCATTCATCAGTTCATCTAGCACCACACTGATGTGTGATAGCTCATTTATTACATTTAATTCTTTTATTAATTAGGATCTTTTTCTAGACTATTTTGTCTTGCCTATTATGCTAACATCATAAATTATATATTAGCCTTTTAAAATGTGATTTACAATCTGGAAGAGTTATCCATCTTTAATTATGTTCTTTTTAGGGAATTATTATGTTTACAGCATTACATTAAAGTTATAAACCATTGTATGAGGAACTAATATTTATAATATTTCTCTTCCCATCCATTCATCTGAATCCTATTAGTTTAAAAATTCACTTAAAAAATAAAATTAACAAATCAGCTCCATTAATTTTTAACTGAAATATCATTATAAGATTCATTCAGCCTTTTTACATTGAACCATTCATTCTCTTTTCCTCCTGTTTTCTAATTTATTCCTGTTCTTAAAGAGTCTCTCCCAAAAGTAATTTCTACCCTTTCCTTTTTTAATAAGAAAATACTTGATCTACACTGATAAATGCTAAATTAAACCCTAAGAAACTATAATTTTGCAAAAGTAACAATGATATATGCTTTCAACTTTCATTCACCATTGTGCCATGTGCCAGGTATGGGGGACCAGGGGATAGATATAATATAGTACAAAACAGACATCTGTCTCTTGACTTCAATGAATTCAGTTTCACAATACTCTGTTAGTAGAATTATTTACAATGATAACCAAACATAGGCCTATACATTTTAGTGCATTTTCTTTTCATGAAAGGGATAAATGAAGAGAGACTTACTGCATCACTTAGGACTTCACTGTTTATAGGTAAGATGTGTTCAACGCGAACAAAAGGTAAGAGAGAGGAAAGGATCTCTCGAAGCTCTTCAATGTCCAGGTCCCGTCTTTTCACACCTCTTTTGTTCACACTATGAGCAGTGCCACTCAGTAAGTTTGGCTCTGTGAGACAGAAAATGAAGTCTCCAACAAAATCCAAATTTTCAGAAAAAGGCTTTCTTCTCTAATATATTTCCAGTACCATTATTTATACTTAAGTACACCTGCTTTAATAAGGGTTATAACTTACATTTTTTAAAATGTTTTTATTGATTTTTAGGGAGGAAGGGAAGAGGAAAGAGAGATAGAAACATCGATGATAGAGAAACATCACTGATCTGAGAGAGGAACATCATCGACTGGCCTCCACTGGGGATTGAGCCCAAAACCTAGGCATGTGCCCTGTCCAGGAATCAAACCAGTGACCTCTTGGTTCCTGGGATGACGCTAAACTGCTGAGTCACACTAGCAAGGCAAATTATGTTTAGATTTTATGAAGTGTAGTTAATAAAAATTCTGACAGAAAAAGCCTGGTGTCAACAGTACAATAACATTCTTTTATGATTTTCCTGCACTATCGAATAGTGGTTTTTTTTCTGTACACTAACTCAAAGGAAAAGAGATAATCTATTAAAATCTAGTATGACTGAGGGCTTTTTCTTAAGCTTTCTCACTTTTGTGACCAGATTTTAGTAGAATAAGGACACTGTAGAGCAAATGCTTTTTGTGGCCACTGTAGATTAATGGTACACTCATTAGGCTACCATTTACATAAATGCAACTTAACAAGATATGAATCTCCTGCAGCAAAATAAGGTATACTCTAAGTATCTTTGCTACTCTTTCAAATTTCCATAAAATGGGAATGTTCCTGCATATACATGAGTCCTTTAATCTCTGACATGTATATTTCCATTGTCCAGATCCAAGAATAAAGGTGTTCTTTATTGGGTATTAGAGAAGGAGAAAGATTTACATGTTTATCATACTGAGGTGGAAAAAATTTACATAAATGTTGGAAATCTTTAATCATGTCTTTAATCTGGGGGGTGTATTTTTTTTTTTAAAGGGATCTTTATTGTTCATTGATATAAATGCCAGATATTTTGCAAAGTCTGTAGACAAACTGGTATTTCCCTTAAATCATGTGATAGGTAGGTAGAGATTGTTTTTGAGAAGTTTTACTACGGTTGTGTGCAATAAAATTGCTGCAAGGTGTGAAAAAGGTTTTTTGTTCTTGCTTTGCTATGATCTGGCTTAATACTTACACAAGGCATTGCTTTTTAAAAAAAAAAAAAAACACAACTTTTTTCTTTAGTAGTGTTTTCAAATGAAATCTTAAACTTACAAATATGTAACAGGTAAGGTCAGAACCCTAATCTCTGAGGGTGACTGAAATAAAGGTGTAATCCAGTTTGCTTAGCTTCCTTCTTATCCCTGTAAAAGAGCCTGACATTCTAACCCAATCAGAAAACTATTTTTTTTTTTTAACCCTTGCCCAAGGATATGTTTTTATTTGACTTGAGAGAGAGAAAAGGAAGGGAGAGAGAAACATTGATCACTAAGTGCCTCAACTGAACCCGCAACCTTCAAGTGTAAGGGACGACGCTCCAACAAACCTGGCCAGGGCTAAAAGCTACTACTTTAAGGGAATTTTATCAAGAAGGTCATTATCTGCCCCAAATAAATATGGCATTACCAATCTTATGTCAATGCAAACAAACAACAAAAATCTATGGCTATCATGATTATGTAACATGACATACACCCAATTCTTGTTACTTGGCCAACTATCTATGTTAAAAAAACATAATATGCTAATTAGACCAGACATCCTTCTGGATGACCTTCCAGATGAAGCTGGGGCTGCTAGGGAAGCCCTGGTCCCAGGTGCCTGCGGGTGGCTGGAGGGGAGCCAGGTTCCTGGGTGCCAGAGGAAAGCCGGTGCTGGCAGTCAGGGGAAGGAAGGCGTATTCTTGCACTTGTTTCATGCATTGGGCCTCGAGTCCTATATAATAAAACCCTAATATGCAAATCGACTGAATGGCAGAATGACCTGTTGCTATGACACATATTGACCACCAGGGGGCAGATGTTCAATGTAGAAGACAGGTTTATAGGTGGAGAGCACTGTAGGCAGGCAGTAAGGAGCAAGGGATCCCAGAATGCGTGCACCCCAAACTGGCAGAGGGCACAGGCTGGGCTGAGAGACTCCCTCTGAGTGCACAAATTTCATGCATTGGGCCTCTAGTTTCTCTCTTTCTCCCTCTCTATCTATCTTCTATATAATAAAAATATTTATCTATCTATCTCCTATATAATAAAAGCCTAGGTGGCATCACACAATGTTGCCACAAGATGGCCGACCTCGCTTCATCACAAGATGGCTGGCAAGGGAGGGCACTTGGGGGCAATCAAGCCTGCAGGGAAGGGTAGTTAGGGGTGACCAGGACAGCAGAGGAGGGAAGTTGGGTGCGACTGGGCCTGCAGGGAAGGGCAGCTTGGGAGGAAGCCAGGCTTGCAGGGGAGAGAAGTTGGGGGGAACCAAGTCTGCAGGGAAGGGCAGTTAAGGGTGACCAGGCCTGCAGGGGAGGGCAGTTAGGGGCAATCAGGCTTGCAGGGAAGCAGTTAGGCATCAATCAGGCTGGCAGGGAGTGCTTAGAGGTGATCAGGCTGGTAGGTAGAAGCGGTAAGGGGCAATCAGGAAGGCAGGCAGGCAAGCAGTTTGGAGTCAGCAGTCCTGGATTGTGAGAGGGATGTCTGACTGCCCGTTTAGGCCTGATCCTACCTTGATCAGGCCTAAATGGGCAGCCAGACATCTCTCGAGGGGTCCCAGATTGTAGAGGGTGCAGGCTGGGCTAAGGAACATCCCCGCCCATGCATGAATTTCATGTACTGGGCCTCTAGTGTTTTATAAAGCCACTGTGAACACTGAATCACTGCTCCTAAGGGAAACACAGGGGTAGGTTCCAGTGAGCCTCTGGTCACATTTTTGCCAACTGATCAAGACGTAAGTTTGTCTTATGTATATTTCTGTTTAAAGAAACCTTAGTAATACATATGTTGATTCGTTAACACTGAACTCATGGCCAACAGATAACTTATACCTGAACAAAGCTTATCTAACACACATTATCTCTGTGAGGCACATCACAGCCTTTGTGTGCTTACGAGCATTAGACAGCACTAGTCACTACACTTGGAGGCCATTTTAAACAGTGAGATTACCCCCCAAACCTCATAAGAATTTGAAAAATATGGCACTAAATACACCATGAAAGGACATGTTTACAATATGAGAACAGAAACAAGAAGGCAAAGCATCACCTTGTTTCACATTAAAGAGAGAACATACGCACCAGGAGACTCAAATTTTTTGTCACTCTGCACATGTCTGCAAATGCCCATGAAAGTGTTAAGAGTACTGATTTGGGGAATGCAAATATATTTTAACAAGTGCAAATACACAATCTGCAAGTACGGGGGAAAGACTGTATACTGGCATTACAAAAATGTTCCAAATTAATAGTAATGTTTATTTTATTAAAAATTTCAAATCTTTGACTCTCTAAAGGCTTTTGCAGGACAAAATGAAATAAAATAAAATAAAATCAGAGAAATAAATGAAATCAAATGGGAAGGCTGCTTTTGTTCCCTAGTACTTGAGTAGTAGTGTATTAAAGAGACATATAAAATGGTTTAAAGGCAGGCTAGCTTGATATTTTTATATATTAAAAAACGTGGGCCAAAACCGGTTTGGCTCAGTGGTAGAGCATTGGTCTGCGGACTGAAGGATCCCAGGTTCGATTCCAGTCAAGGGCATGTACATTGGTTGCGGGCACATCCCCGGTAGGGGGTGTGCAGGAGGCAGCTAGTCGATGTTTCACTTTCATCGACGTTTCTAGCTCGCTCTCTCTCTCTCTCCCTTCCTCTCTGTAAAAAATCAATAAAATATATTTTTTAAAATGTGACAAAAAAAATCTATAAACTTAAAACTAAAAATTACTGACTTGAATACTTTAAAGTGTTAAACTTTGTCATATGTAAGTTATCCTATCCAATAAAGATGGAATATGCTAATTGACTATCACACCCTCACAAAAGATGGCAGTACCCATAGCCAATAAGGAGGGAATATGCTAATTGCCTGTCAGGCCCTCAAAGATGGTGGCATCGATAGCCACAAGATGGTGGTGACCAGTCTACTCAGCATTGCTGTGGCGGCGAGTGTGCGGAACAGCCAGGCCTGCCCCCAGGTGGGTCCAGCCACTCTGTGTGCCTGCCTCCGACATCCCCCAATCCTCTCAATCCCCCAGGTGCCCAGGGCCAGCCTGAGGCACAGGCAAGTCTCGGATGTCAGCTGCCCAGCCGCCCAGGGCCAGCCCGAGGCACAGGCAAGCCACAGATGGCAGTTGCCCAGTCGCCCAGGACACCTGAGGCTCAGATAACCAGGGCTGACTGAGGCTTGCACTGCCAGCAGTGGCAGCAGCAGAAGTGTGATGGGGACATTGCCTTCCCCTGATCGCCGATCACCTCCCATCCCGGAGGGCTCCTAGGCTGTGAGAAACACCCCACCCCAAGTGCACAAATTCTGTGCACTGGGCCTATAGTATCTAAATAAACTGTTAAAAATGACAGGGAAGAAAAGATTGTATTTAATTTTTCTAATTAAAATTTTTTGTTACATAGGAATACAATATCCTATGAAGAGAGGAGTACAGGGGGGTAGACTAATCCTAGATATAAATAAAAGAAATCAGCTTCCAAAGTTGAAAGCTCATCTCTTTCATATGATGCTTCCATCTTTTCTAAAGTAGTCCCAATTGGAGGCCACTCAAAATTATTATTTCTCCCTTACCTTCCACAAATTTAAAAATAAATAGCAAATGTGCTTTTTTTGGGTAGTCATAAATATTTTTTTTATTGAGGTAATATTCACATAACATAAAACTCACCATTTTAGAAGAAGACTGGTGTGTGTGTGTGTGTGTGTGTGTGTTTAATATATTTTATTGATTTTGTACAGAGAGGAAGGGAGAGAGATACAGAGTTGGAAACATCGATGAAAGAAAGTCATCGATCAGCTGCCTCTTGCACACCCCCTTACTGGGGATATGCCCGCAACCAAGGTACATGCCCTTGACCGGAATCGAACCCGGGACCTTTCAGTCCCCAAGCCGACGCTCTATCCATTGAGCCAAACTGGTTTCGGCTGGTTTTTTAATAAATTTACTTTGTGCACCCATCTCCACTCTTTAATTCCAGAACATTTTCATCAACAATATGCATTATAATACTTTAATTACTTCATTTCTACTACACTACTGTAAATCCGTCAACGTTTAATATTAAGCACATAGAAAGATAACGTTAAAAGTATTCTGCCCCGGCCAGATAGCTCAACTGGTTAGAGCAGTGGTCAGCGAACTGGCTCATGAGCCACATGTGGCTCTTTGGCCTCTTGAGTTGTTAGCAAAGACCAGCTTAGGAACACCCTAATTAAGTTAATAACAATGTACCTACCTATATAGTTTAAGTTAAAAAAATTTGGCTCTGTTGACTAATGAGTTTGCCGACCACTGGGTTAGAACATTGTCCAGATATGCTAAGGTTGTGAGTTTAATCCCCAGTCAAAGCATATACAAGAATCAGCCAAAGAATGCATGGATGAGTAGAATAATAAACTGTTGTTTCTCTCTCTCTTCCTCTCTAAAAATCAATTATAAAAAAAGTATCCTTTTAAAACTGTAAAATATAAGTTTGTGGTATTATTTATTTCTAACAAAGTATACCCTCTTCTCCACTAAAGAATTTTGCCAAATGTAAAAAAAAATTTTTTTTTCTAGGCAACAGTGGTTATTTTCAAGACTGACATGTAGCATCCTGTTAGTAAAGCTTTTGGGAAAATCAGTGCAAGCTTACCTCTGTCTGCTATTCTTTTCATCAGCTGGTGCTCACCCCATTTAATCAGATATTTAAGGATATCTTGTTCACTTGCCTATAATAAAAAAATGGTTTATACTTATTTTGGTGAAGTTAGATAAATGATTAATTTCATTAATGACTTCTCCTAGGTCATAAAGTAAATACAATATGCAATTTGCCTATCACATTTCACTCTTTACACTGGCTGTCTGAAATGTTCCAGTTAAACTTTTTGCCCGTCAATAGCAAATACAAAGATTGCATTCATTACATGGGTTTTGCCCAGTAATCTCACTCTCAGCTCCAACTACATTTTTCACTCTTATTTCCATCTTTATTTTTTTCTTTATCTTGTTTTCTTCACCTATTTTAAATTTATTTTATCTTACTATATGGTCTTTATACGGCTGCCTCAAATTCTTTTTGGGACAAGATGGAGATAAATAAAAATTAAAGAATTAAGGATACAGTGTGGCTACTATCTCTTGCAGAAACAATCCCCATAAAATATTCTACTAATTTTAAGACCCTTTAAGCACAATTTGTGAAATGCCAAAGTGCCCCTCATTTCTTCATATTTTATCTAAAATATTAAAGCAAATCTAGGCTGCTCTCCAAGGTTTTTCTAAGAAGAAATGCAAAGCTTCTAAAGATAATAATCTGAGAACTGACAAATGCATGCAGTCTGGACAAGACAGTAACACAAGGTTAATAAACACAGTTCTTAGTAAATCAAATCCAACATGACAACATTTGTGCTGCAATCAGAGCACAGATACTAAATGACTTAATTTTTCACTGTACTTCTGAGATGAAAGCATTTTATAATTTCTCTAGTAAAAGTATAAAAAGTAAATGGCTTAATGGGTTTTTGTCTTTGTAACTTTTAAAACTGTTGTACAATTATCTGCATCATATTTATACAACCAATGCAAAAGAAAATAAGGCTTGAACATACCTAAAAATACTTTTGCAATATTTTAAATCTGTTAGTTTTAGTTACCAAATTATAGATAGATATGCAAATCAAGTCAAGAACACAGAATTTGCTAAAATTTGTTTTGGATGAAAAATAAGTAGTTGAAAACATTATTATACTTCGGTAGTACACATATATAGTTTTTATGAGTATCTGAGTAGATCAAAAATTACTACTACTTTGTGCTGCTTAAACTACTGTCTACAGCCTAAATATTTCACACTCCACCAAAAATAAGAAACTGTATATGTACAGTGTATTAACTATTTGTGGAAGTCAAGAAAATCACTGTTGGGATGTGCTTCTGACCCTGCCTACTGCCTCAATCCCTTTGGCGTGGTTAGTCAGGAGCCCAGAACGGCTCACATGTTGTCAGAGTGCATGAACGGCCAGAGTGCCATAGGCTTTGTTGTACAAATGTGAAGAGGGCACTCCTGGGTAGGCTGATCTCCCCAGATGGGAGAACAACAGAGTAGTACAGATGGGTTCTTGGTGCACATATGAATGACAATGAATCTGAGAGGTGTATAAATGGTTACCTGTAGGTAGTCAGACTGGATAGCAGTAAGTAGATGGTCTTTGCTGAGCTCATAAAAAACATCCGATGTCATGACCTGGGAAAATTCCTCACAGAGGAAATGTAAAGCTTGTCGGTGCACCCATTTAGAGCCATATGGATGAGAGCTCCACTTGAGGATGGCAATTAAGGTATCTAATGAGATGCTCTCAGCAATGATATCCTCACAGCCTAAAAAAGAAGGCAAACACTTCTTGAGATTAATCATAAATATTACTCAATGAACATTAGTGTGTTTGACACTATACCTAAAAGTAGTCATAGTAAAAAAGAACAAGAAGATAAATAAAATCTCATGAAAATCACCAAGACTTGGTGGGATGGGATAATAATAAGTAACAATAGACTATGACTTCTATAGGAAATCTGCTGTCCAGAGACAGATCCATAGAAAAAGACAGGGAATTCTCACAATTGTTTAAGAAAATAAATATCTATGTGAAAATCCCCAGAATTTGAATAAGGCCCTAAAGTGGAGGATATTGAACTAAAGGGAAAGAAAACTAGGTAGAAATGATAGAGTTGTAGGAATCTGCCAGAGAAAGAATATGGATGACAACTGACTGACAGCAATGACCTGCACTTGCAAAGAAGAAGGCGAGCTATCTTCTATCTATGAACTATGAGGACATATGATCTTTGTATCACCCTAATAAAAAAAAAACTTGCCCTTTGACAGTTTAATACCTCAGAATACAGATAAAAATTTGCGGTTTGATGCTCATCTGGTGAGTTAAAAAGAAATAAGTAGTTTAAGTGAAAAGGAGAAAAGGATCATGATCCTTGAGAAAGTGACTTAAGAGTTAGAAAGGAAGGGGAGGGGAAGGGAGTGGGGGAGGGAGGAAGGAGGAAGGAGGAAAGGGAAGGAAATCTGAGCTAGCCAGCTATTTTCCTTAGGAAAGATCATTTCAAAATACAAAATATAAATAAAATCTGAGCGACAAAGATTTAGAAGAGAAAATGGCTAAAGTTGGCCAGAAATTCTTCATAACTAAGTTTACTGAAAAATAAAAAAGGACCCTGATAATGTGGGGGTTTGGGGTGTGAGGGCTGTAAAAGATATAGCCAAAAGAAAGTACATCAATGAACTCCAAAGACTTCCAAAGCTCAAAATTACTGTGAGACTATTAAAGGTGAAGAAGAAAATAATGAATCCCATTTTCATGTGACAAATCATTAGTAGCCAATATAAACTCTGCAAAAGTAATGCTTCATTATTCCCTTTTCTGATATGTACTGATAAGGATAATATCATAGAGAAATGTATAACCCATCTTCTGCAGAACATTTAACAAGATACTTCCTGCTATTTCTATTATAGATTGTTAGCTCCACAAAACAGGAACTGCTGTCTTCACTCCATCTCTCGCACCTTCTTTTCTTGCACATGGTACGTGCTAAATAAAAATCTGTTGAATGTACAAATGAGATCTTTTGTAGATAAAACGAAGAGATGTAGATGGATAACAGAATAATGATTCACAGAACCACTTGTCAGCAGCACTGGTTAGCTTGGGGGATATATTGGCAAGTCTCAGTTTTCGTGATGTTTATAAAGAACTTGAACAGTGTAATGCTAACAGCAAGAAACCCATGAAAAACACACATGGTGTCTAAATAAGACAAAGGAAAATCATTTGGGCAAAAATAAAAAGGATCCTAAATCAACTATATAGAAAAAATTCCTTTATTAACTTTTGGTCGAGAATATGTTTGTATATTTTCAGAAAACAACTCCAAGACCAGGTGGATTCCTCTCAACAGAGAGGAATTGACAGGCCTTCTCCAACCAGGAAGACAAGAGGAGAAACAGTCCAGAGATGAAAGATGCTGACGACACCTTGTCATGCTAGCAGACAGCAGCTGTGCATCGCTGCAGGCTGCCTAGGACCAAACCAGAGAGGGTTGGGCCTGCATTGCCACCAGGTGCCCACAATCCAGATATTATTGCTGACATGTACATATAAGGAACTGTTTGACATTGAAACAGGGACTCAGAACTGTTGGACATTGAAATTGGGACTCAAAACATTTTTTGTTATTATATATTTATTTCTAGTTTGCAGAGGCAAAATTTTTTAAAGGAAAGAAATGGGAAAAATAGATACAGAGGCAAAGAAGCATTGAACAGACTGCCAAACTATAGCAGGAAGGCAGGGGAGGTTGGGGGGGGGGGGGGGGGGAGTGTTAGAGATCAACCGAAGGACTTGTATGCATGCATATGGGCATAACCAATGGATGCAAGACACTCGGGGGTAGGGAGGAGGCGGGCAAGTGAGGGCATGTCCTGGGGGTAGGAGAGGGGAGAGGCCTGGGGGAGGTCAATGGGGGGGAAAAAGGAGACATATGTACCACTATTTGTAATACTTCAAACAATAAAAATTTAAAAAAAGAACTTGAACAGAAGACATGGAAAGTATGCTTCAAAATTTCCAGATGCCCTAAAACTGGGAAACATAATTAACAACCCATTAGATAACATGATTATAATTGGATAAAATGATGGGTCAAAATGAAGATGAAATATAACTAGGAAAAATAGTAAGTTCTATAATTAGATAAAAGAAAATCAATTGCAGAATAGATGACAGGGGAGAGTTAGTTTAACTACCACCTACATTAAAAATATATCTGGGTATTAAATGAATGAATATAAACATGGCTGCTATAAAGCTGAAGCAATATCAGACTTTTAAGATCTAAGCATAGCCCTGGCTGCTGTGGTTCAGTTGGTTGGGCGTAGTCCCTGCACCAGGAGGTTGTGGGTTTTATTCCTGGTCAAGAGCACATGTCCCGGTTGCAGACTTGATCCCTGGTAGGAGGCGTGCAGGAGACAGCCAATTGATTCTGTGCTCTCACACTGATGTTTTTCTCTTTGTCCCTCTTCCTTCCTCTCTAAAAATCAGTAAACTATTCTTAAAAAAAAAAATCATGCATAGAGTACTAATCAAAGGAATGACTTTGCACTGTTCCCCTGCAGAGTGTATGTTCTGCTCTGGGCCCCATGTTTTAAGGTAGGGCACTAACAAAACTCCAGAATCCTCAGAGGAGAAAGTTTAAGACTTGTCATAGGAGAAAAGGCCCAAGCAAACAATATTATTTCACTTAAGTTTCTAAGGAGAGACTAAGCTATCTTTAACCCTTTGTATGCAATAAGTGTCTAAAGACACTAAATTCAAAATATCGAGGCGTGTGGGGATGGTTTGTTTTGGACAGGTGGCAGTTAAGTGGATGGATCTCCGTGAGGCAAAGGAGGAAGGACTGACTTCTCTGTTATTCCTACGGCAGGTCCTGGGAATCAAAGAGATGTTAAAAGGATCTTGACTCAATATTAAAAGCTCTAATTTCAAGTTTCTAACAATTACGTAGAATTGCTCTCCTCCCCTCCCCTCATTAAAAGGATCCTTATTGGAAAATGTAGGAGCGAAGGCTGACTCATCACATTAGTAACAGAAGACAAAAAACCCTATACTAGATATGGAACTAAGGTCAGAGGACATTTAGGCTACTTTCGCCACAAAGATAAAGTCATTTTTAGAAAAACATAACACTAAACATAAGAGTAATTAAATCTAAAGATTAAAATGTAATTTAAACATTAAAATGAAATTCTTATAAAGAACACCAAGACCACAATAAAATTTACATGTAAACACCACCCAAAGACATGAATATGTGCTGATGAGAATGATAAATATGGAAAAGTTCTGAGCAGTTCTTGTGGTTTTATGGTGAGCCTGAATACCACGCTGAGGAGGACAGGCCTCTCCAGTAGCCAGTGGAGGTCTTGTGTAAAATCTGTTGTTTTAAGTTAGGCACTGGATTAGAATTGAGTATGATAAGTCAATCTAATAGATATGTTTTGGAATGAAGCAGAGGAAATTAGAAACACACACACACACACACACACACACACACACACACACACCAGTTATTTAAAAGGACGTATCACAACCCTCCCAAGTCAGGATACTGACAGAGGTAAATAAAGAAAACTAATGATAACATATTAAACTGGTGGTTTACAAAAAAGTAAAACACAGTAAGAAAAAAAATGGGTTTTGAAACCATACAGATTGGGCTAGAAATCCCACTTTGACCACTTAGAACCAAAGTCACTTAACCTCGCTGAGCCTGAAATGTTCTCATTTGTATTAAACTACTAACTTAGGGTTATTATGAGGTTGAAATGAGACTACATCCTTGACAGAAACCCTTCGTTTACTCCAACATTATAGAGTACCTATGTGCCAAGTTCTGTAAATGCACAGCTCCTTTAACCACACACTTTCCTGGGTGATCTCATCTGCCTCCATGCTCTTAACTCTCACTAAATTCTTATGACTTTCAAGTACACAGTCCCAACCCAGAGCTAATTCTCAGATTCACTCCTTAAACTTCCCACTGACGAGATCCACATGAAAACTCTACAGACATCTCAAATTCAAAAATCATTAATTTTATTTAAGAAATCTAGTACCCCGTTTTAATCCCTATTTATTTATTTATTTATTTATTTATTTTAAAAAATATATTTTATTGATTTTGTACAGAGAGGAAGGGAGAGAGATAGTTAGAAACATCGATGAGAGAGAGTCATCGGTCAGCTGCCTCTTGCACACCCCCTACTGGGGATATGCCCGCAACCAAGGTACATGCCCTTGACCAGAATGGAACCCGGGACCCTTTAGTCCCCAAGCCAACGCTCTATCCATTGAGCCAAAACGGTCTCGGCTAATCCCTATTTATTTTTATTTTTATTTTTTTAAAGAAGGATATCTAGCCGTGGCTGGGTAGCTCCATTCGTTAGATCAGTGGTTGGCAAACTGTGGCTTGAGAGCCACATGCGGCTCTTTGGCCCCTTGAGTTTTTAGCAAAGGCCAGCTTAGGAATACCCTAATTAAGTTAATAACAATGTACTACCTATATAGTATAAGTTTAAAAAATTTGGCTCTCAAAAGAAATTTCAATTGTTGTAGTGTTGATATTTGGCTCTATTGACTAATGAGTTTGCTGACCATATTGGGTTAGAGCACAGTCCAGATATGCTAAGATTACAGATATGATCCCTGGTTAGGGCACATACAAGTAGCAACCAATGAAAGCATTAATAAGTGGAACAACATATGGGTATTTTTCTCAAATCAATAAAATCAATCAATCAATCAATCAAGAAAGATAAGTCATTTTTCCAGTCACCAAAGCCAGAAACCTGAGTACCACTGAGTCCTTCTCCTGAAGCCCATATGCAAGCTACCATCAATTACTGACCACCCTATTTTTATTTCTCATACCCTTTAGCTAATGTTCACAATTTGGTTAAGTCTGTTGAGTAGCATATCATATAGAGGTAGTAGAGTCAAAGTGTAACATAGTTATCTACATGGAAGTGTATCTTTTAAGTTTCTGCCCCTTTTAATAGTCTTAAAAGATTTCCTTGCAATAGCTAAATGCCAGAAGGCACTACTAATATTACAGGTCTATTCCAAATATCTTTCAATGTATTTTAAAAGTTATGATCTGACACATTCTCTGGATGGGTAAATATAAAAGAAACTGATAACATTGGTTACCTCTGTGAAGAGGATGTGAGTGGTTTGGGGACAAAAAGTTGGGAGAACTGGAGACTCTTTGCTGAATACTTTTTTGTACCTTTTTACTATCTGTTCAAAAAGTCAAATAATAAAAAAACAAAAACAAAAACACATTAGACTATGGAAGTTGCTGTGTTTCTTCTCTCAGGGCTCAATATAAAATCAATCACTGACCACAAAACCCAGCAAATATTGGAAAGAAAATGAGAAGTTTCTCTATTTTGAGAACATTACTCCGTTCTGATGGGAAAGTGATAATCAGCAAGATTCATGCCCCTTGTGTGTGAAAAGGTACACTGATTGCTTGTACCCTTATTCTTACAGCTCTTACCAAAATGAGTGAAAGGGAAAAGCAGACAAAAATGGGAAAGAAGCTGGAAACTCCTAGAGAATAACTTTTAGTATATAAAGGAGAGGCCAACGTACATAGACAACCATTGAGGAAGATGAAAGTTTTCTCTTAAGCCATGAAAGGAAACAAACAAAAAGACTAAGTTTAAGGGCCCTTAAGATTCTTAATTGAGAGGAAAAACCAAGATGGTGGCATAGGGTAGACACCCGAATGCAGCCTACCACAACAAATTTGAATTTAAAACTGGAAAACAGGGGAAACATCACCCTGAAGCGCTGGACGGCTGGCTGAGAGGAGGATCTACCATCTGGGAAGGAGAGAGAAGGCACGCTGAACCTCAGGAACTGTGAAGGTGCGGAGAACTGTGTGCGGAAAAAGGTAGCCACCCCACTTCGCTGCTGGCTTGCTTTCGGAGCGCGAAGAGGGCGGGCCAAGTTCGCTATTGGCTTACTCCCGGCGCGCAGAGAGAGCGGACAGCTAATGCACGGCTGGCTTTCTTGTTAGGGAGGAAAACAGAATCACCCTATTACACTGATAGACAGCCCCAGACAGGGAGAGGCCAGACAATCAGACAGTGGGCAGAGATCTCTCGGAGGTGTGTGAAGCCAGCGGCCATTACCGCGGGACTCAGAAACCAGACCCTTGTAGGGAGGGGCTGACCAAAGCTTGCCTGCACCACCCTGAGACTCCGCCCCATCCAAGCAGAGCACAGAAGCCCTTCCAGTGGCTAGCTTTCTCGTTCGCTGAAAATAGGACTCTCCGAGGGAGGGACAGACAGGAATCCAAACCTTGTCTGTGCCTATACCAAAGAGGAGCAAGCAGCCTGCAACCAATTGTGTGGAATTCAACAAAGCTTGTCTATGCCACTCTAAGATTCCGCCCCATTCAAGCGGAATACAGAAACCCTCCTAGCTGAGACACTTCTGATCCTCATAGCCAATTGGCTTGGAGATCAATGCTTCCCAGTGATACCAACAACAAGCAAGGCTTAACAACAAGACTGCACACACAGCCCACAAAGGGCTACACCAAGACTGTTCACCTCAGGTAACTGGGAGGTTGACTCACTGAACCATATAGGACACCTTAGCACACAAAGCCACCCTACCAACTCAGGGAAGCTGTGAAAATGCCGAGACAAGGAAACAGTTCACAAACAAAAGAAATGGAGGAAAAGAAGCGACTGGATATAGAGTTCAAAACCACGCTAAGATTTTTCCAGAATTTCCTAGAAAAGATTGATAAGACCTATGAGGATATGAAAAGGGATCAACTAGAATTAATAAGGAATCAACAAGAAATGATAAGGGATCAACAAAAAATAAAGAATACATTGTCTGAAATAAAAAATATTATACAGAGTCCTAAAAACAGAATGGAAGATCGCAAGAATCAAGTCAAAGATTTGGAACAAAAAGAGCCAGAAGACACTCCTCCGCAGAAGCTAGAAGGCAAGAGAATCCAGAAAATTGAAGATGATGTAAGAAACCTCTGGAACAACTTCAAACAAACCAACATCAGAATTATGGGGGTCCCAGAAGATGAGAGAGAGCAAGATATGGAAAACATAAAGAAATAGTGACAGAAAACTTCCCCCACCTGGTGAAAGAATTAGACTTACAAGTCCAAGAAGCGCACAGAACTCCAAACAAAAGGAATCCAAAGAGGACCACATCAAGACAAATCATAATTAAAATTCCAAGAGCAAAAGACAAAGAGAGAATATTAAAAGCAGCAAGAGCAAAGCAGATAGTTACCTATAAAGGAGCACCTATACGACTGTCAGCTGATTTCTCAACAGAAACCATTCAGGCCAGACAGGAATGGCAAGAAATATTCAAGGTGATGAATAGTAAGAACCTACAGCCAAAGATAATCTATCCAGCAAAGCTATCACTCAGAATAAAAGGCCAGATAAAGAGCTTCACTAATAAAAAAAATGCTAAAGGAGTTCATCACCACCAAACCACAATTATATGAATTGCTGAAGGGGGTTCTTTCAGAAAAGAAAGTAAATAAAGATAAAAATTATGAACAACAAATACGTAACTGTCAACAAGTGAATCTAAAAACCAAAGAAATTAAAAAAAAAATCTGATGAACAATATTAACTGGTGAATATAATAGAATCAGAGGTATGGAAGGGGAGTGAACTGACGATTCTCGGGAAAAGGGGAGTGGAGGGTGTGGGAAGAGACTGAACATAAACTGTGCACCTATGGATGAGGACAATGGGAGGTAGGGAAAGGGTAGAGGGTGGGGTGGGAACCTGGTGGAGGAGAGCAATTGTGGGAGGGGGGGGGGGAAGGAACATTTGTAATAATATGAACAATAAAATTTTATTTTAAATAAATAAATAAATAAATAAATAAAAATAAAAAACTCCACTAAGTCCCAGCAGGATAGCTCAGTTGACTAGAGCATCTCCATATGCCAAGGTTATGGTTTAGACCCAGTTAGGTCACATATAAGAAACCACCAATGAACGTATAAATAAGTGGAATTGTAGACTTAAAACCATGCCACTTCAAAATGGTTCTAACTTTATTTACGATTGAAGAAGAATATGATTAGAAATAGACATTTCAGTGTACAAATTACATTTTCCATTTTTGGCACTATTTTCAGATGCATGGATATTTCACCTTCAAATTAAATGTAAAACATTTATCAGAAGCTTTATAGACATGTCAGTGCTAATATGAAGTATATAAAAATGTTTTAGTGGAAAGGACCAAAACAGAGCCCAAAATCTTTTAGTCTATCAAAGTCAACTACTTCATGGAGATATAGTTAGCAAGGTTAGTCCATGTCAATTTATAATAGAAATTGATTCCTTTTCAGCAAATGTTATGAAAAGAAATGGAGGCAAGGAACTTCCTGAACAGCTTATATTCATTCACTGTTTTAGTGATTCTAGAAATACACTCCACACTGTAAGATTTACTATTTTGGAAATATTTATAAAAAGACGAGAGGCCTGGTGAAGCCCAGTACATGACATTCGTGCATGGGGGTGAGGGGAGACCCTCAGCCGGGCCTGCGCCCTATCACAGTCTGGGACCCCTCGGAGGATGTCCACCCGAGAGGTCATTAGCACTGCTGTGGAAGTGGGAGAACTCTTGCCACTGCCATTTTATCTAAAGTAATCTCAATGTCATTTTTTAAAGAAATATAACGAGAAATCATCAGATTTGTATGGAACCACAAAGAACCATAATAGCCAAAGCAATACTGAAAAAAAAGAACAAGGCTAGAGGTATCACACTACCTGACTTCAAAATATACTACAGAGCTACAATAACTAAAACAGCATGGTATTGACACAGACATAGATACACAAATCAATGGAACAGAGAACCCAGATATAAAACCACACATATAGGGAGAGATAATTTTCGACAAGGAGCCAGAAATGCACATTGGAGTAAAGATAACAATCCCACTTCTAGGTATATACCCGAAAAACTCGTATGCACCCCTATGTTCACTGCAGCATTATTCATGGTGGCCAAGAGTTGGAAACAGCCAAAGTACCCTATGATAGATAAAGAAGATGTGGTATGAACACAATGGAGTACTACACAGCCATAAGAAAGGATGAAATAGCGTCATTTACAACAACATGGATGGATACTGAGAACATTATGCGAAGTGAAATAAGTCAAAACAGAGAAAGCTAAGAACTATGATTTAACTCAAATGTGGAATATAAAACTGAAACTTATGTACTCAAACAGCAATGTGGTGATTACCAGAGGGTGGAGGTGAGGGGAGAAAGGTGTCCTGAGGTGACAGGAAATTTGACTTTGGGTAGTGGGCACATGGTCCTATATACAGATTTTGTAAATTAGTAATCCACACATGTAACCTTTATGTTGTTGTTGTTGTTGTTGTTCTTCTTCTTCTTCTTGTAACCTTTATGATGTTGTTGTTGTTGTTGTTGTTCTTCTTCTTCTTCTTCTTTTTAAATAAATGTATTGTTCATAAGGGAAATATTTTATTTTTATTTATTTTTATATATTTTATTGATTTTCCACAGAAGAGGAAGGGAGAGGGAGAGAGTAGATAGAAACATCAATGAGAGAGAAACATTGACCAGCTGCCTCCTGCACATCCCCTACCGGGGATGTGCCCACAACCAAGGTACATGCCTTTGACTAGAATCGAACGCGGGATCCTCCAGTCCGCAGACTGACACCCTACTCACTGAGCCAAACCGGTTTCGGCAACCTTTATGTTCTTGTAGACTAATGTCACCCCGATAAAATTTAAAATGGGGGGGGAAAAAAAGGGGGGGGGGGAATGAACAATACTAGAAATAGGAAAATAAAAAGGCTGATATAACAAAAATAAATAAATAAATAAATAAATAAATAAATAGCTTTTAAGATCTTAAAAGAACTGTGTGTCTTATTTTAGGCCTATTAACATAAAAAATTTTGATCAGTCCATACAACTAACCGGTTTTATTGTGAAAGTCATATACTAGTATAAATGGTGGTACATGTAAAGTGTAGCAAAAAATAGACACCTCAATAATTTAAGATGAAGTGTGATACCATAAGTGTATAAGCCTTTGTCTATTTCAGAGTATGTTGCACTGGGCAGCACCACTGGAAATGTTATATGCTATCTTCACGGTGACAAGACTTCAATATTCTTTCTATCTATCTAATAATCTGCCTATCTATCTAAATCCTTTCCCCAGGATGTTTTTACTAATTTTAGAGAAGGGGAAGGATAGAGAAGGGAAGAAAAATAGGGAAAGGGAGGGATGGAAGGAGGGAGAAAAACTTCAATGTATAAGAGAGTCATGGGATGACTCTCTAACCAACTGAGCCATACTGGCCAGGGCTCAATGTACTCTTTAAATAAGTAGTACTGCCCTATCCAATTTGGCTCAATGGATAGAGCATCGGCCTGCAGACTGAAAGGGGCCTAGTTCTATCCCGGTCAGGGCACATGCCCAAGTTGTGGGCTCGATCCCCAGTAAGGGGCATACAAGAGGCAGCTGATCAATGATTCTCTTTCATCACTGATGTTTCTTTCTGTCTCTTTCTCTCTCTCTCTCTCTCTCTCTCTCTCTCTCTCTCTCTCTCTCTCTCTCTCTCTCTCCCCCCTCTCCCTCCCTTCCTCCCTCTCCATTATTCTCTGAAATAAAAAAAAAAATTATATATATAAAAACTAGTATACTAAGTGTCTGACCACCCGACCGTTCGCTATCACACGACCACCAGGGGGCAGATGCTCAATGCAGGAGCTGCTGGAACATGCACTGGCCATTAACAGACAAAGGAACTGCGGACCTGGAGCCCACAAATCAATGTTTGGCTTCCCCCAAGTGGGACTCAGGCACTACAACCACGCTGGAGTAACACCCCACCAAACAGCAGCTGACACTGACCTCCTTCCATCCCGTGGGGAGGCTTGGGAGAGGAACAGTAGTCCCTTTCTCGCTACAGGCCTGCCCCGACCCACAACAACCAATAAGGTACAATCACTGGGAACAGTCACAGCTACTGGAGGTGGAAATTGTTTGTTTAAAAAAAAAAAAAAAAAAAGACAAAAAGGTTACAGTTTCCTACAAGTACCCAGTTTAAGTTTCAAGACATTTAAAAATGGAACTGCCATTTGACCCGTGGCACAAAATGCGGCCCTCAGCCCAGCCCAACCCAGCCAGGAAACAGGAAGGTAATGACGTCACATAGCAACACCCATCTTCCTCTCCCTAGTGACAACTAGCCAGCCTCCTGTCAGTTTCTTCAGCCCAGGAATAGGACTTGCTTTTAGCCAGGTGCAAACATTTCACACTTTAACCAAATGTCTGTGAAGTGGTTTCCCTCGCCTCATCTCATTTGATCCTCAGAGAAGTCCTAGAGTAGGTAGGTAGAAGACTCGGTGGAATTCTATTTTCATTAGCCAGAAAATGGAGATATAGAAAACTTGACCTGACTAAAGAGAAATGTTGGATTTTGAAAATGACTTCAGGTTTTCTCACTGTGCAGAAAATAGTCAAATACTGCTGCAGTTAAATATTTTACCCTGCATGATATACAATAATAATCTACTTTGTGTTGAGATTTACTGTGTTGATGACAATTACCTGAAAGAAAAGTTGAGGTGCTTCACTGGGCTGGAGAAAGTTTAGCTACATCAGAAAGCAGGTCTAATTAAGCAAGTTTTATCTTCTACTAGAGGCCCGATGCACAAAATTTGTGCGAGAGTAGGCCTTCCTTCCCCCAGCTGCCAGCACCGGCTTTCTTTTGGCACCCAGGACTCGGGCTCCCTCGCAGCCCGGCTTCACCCTGAAGGACATCCAGTCTAATTAGCATATTATAATTTTATTATTATAGATATATATAAAGCTCTCCCTAATGCTACTCACACTCGTGTGTGTCCATTTGGTTAACACTTGTATTATAGAGAAAGGTCAAATAGTGATATTAAAATATTTCTTCTGGCCCTAACTGGTTTGGCTCAGTGGATAAAGCGTCAGCTTGTGGGCTGAAAGGTCCGAGATTCAATTCCAGTCAAGGGCATGTGCCTTGGTTACAGGCACAACCCCAGTGGGAGGTGTGTAGGAGGCAGATGATTGATGTTTCTCTCTCTATCCCTTTCCCTTCCTCTCTGTAAAAAGTCAATAAAATACACACACACACACACATATATATATATACACATATATTTATGTGTGTGTGTGTGTGTATGTGTGTGTGTGTGTGTCTGTGTGTGTGTGTGTGTGTGTGTGTGTGTATATATATATATATATATATATATATATATATATATATGTAATTTGTTTGTTTTTTCCCCTTCTGGCGCCCTCTGCTCCTGTTCATCAGAGAGCCTCACGTCCTGCACAGTGCCAGCAGCCACAACCCTGAGACACAATGGTGAAGGTTGGAGTGAAAGGATTTGGCCTCATTGGGTGCCTGGTCACCAGGGCTGCTTTTAACTCTGGCAAAATGAATAATGTCGCCATCAATGACCCCTTCATTGACCTCAACTACATGGTCTCCATGTTCCAGTATGATTCTACTTGTGGCAAGTTCATAGGCACAGTCAAGGCTGAGAACGGGAAGCTTATCCTCAATGGAAAGTCCATCTTCATCTTACAGAATCGAGATCTGCCAACATCAAATGAAGTGATGCTGGGGCTGAATATGTGGTGGTGTCCACCGGTGTCTTCACTACCATGGAAAAGACTGGGGCTCACTTGAAGGGTGGAGCTAAAAGGGTCATCATCTCCCCCTTCTGTGGATGCCCCCAAGTTTGTAATGGGTGTGAACCATGGTAAGTATGACAACTCCCTCAAGATTGTCAGCAATGCCTCCTGCACCACCAACTGCTTGGCCCCCCTGGCCAAGGTCATCATGACAACTCTGGCATTGTGGAGGGACTCATGACCAAAGTCTATGCCATTACCGCCACCCAGAAGACCCTGGATGGACCTTAGGGGAAGCTATGGCATGATGGCCGAGTGGCTGCACAGAACATCATCCATGCTTCTACTGGTGCTGCCAAGGCAAGGCCATCCCTGAGTTGAATGGGAAGCTTACTGGCATGGCCTTCCGTGTCCCCACTCCAATGTGTCAGCTGTGGATCCGACCTGCTGCCTGGAGAAAGCTGCCAAATACAATGATATCAAGAAGGTATTGAAGCAGGCATCAGAGAGCCCTCAAGGGCATCCTGGGCTATACTGAGGACCAGGTTGTCTGCTGTGACTTTAACAGTGACACCCACTCTCCACCTTTGATGCTGGGGCTGGCACTGTCCTCAATGACCACTCTGTCAAGCTTGTTTCCGTATTACAATGAATTTGGCTAGAGCAACAGGGTGGTGGACCTCATGGTCCACATGGCCTCCGAGGAGTAAGAGTTCCCTGCAGCCCCAGCAAGAGGAAGAGAGGCCTTCAGCTGCTGGCGAGTCCTTGCCCCAGATTGATCCCCCGACACTGAGAATCTCCTGACCACCATTTCCATCCCAGATGCACCATCAATAAAGTTTACAGTACGGGGGGGGGGGAGGATAGATAGATATATATGTATATTGAAATGAATTTGTGCACCTGGCCTCTAATATTAAAATAAATTAAATAAATAGTACTATGTTGTTCAGTTTTGTATTCATATCCATACTGACCTGAGTACTATCCAGTGTTTCATCTTTTATCTGATTATGTTAATGTCTGTCATGTTCAAATTAAATCCAATGTCTCAGACCTTGACTATAATAAAAACACAATTTAGGCTATGGAAAAAACAAAGCAAAACAAAAGAGAACAGTACAATTCTTCCTTTATTCCATCACTTCCCTAAACTATGGCATCCTTAGAATTTCTGTATCAGAGAAAAGTTTTTGTTTATTGTTGAGAAAAGGTTTCTAATAATATAATCTATTTCATATCAGTGGGCCATTAAAGAGTTGATGAGATGATTATTTTCTAAATATGTCTTTATTGATTTCAGAGAGGAAGGGAGAAGGAAAGAGCGATAGAAACATCAATGATTGGAGAGAATCATTGATTGACTGCTTCCTGCACACCCCGTATTGGGGATCAAGTCCGCATGTACCCTTGACCAGAATGGAACCCAGGACCCTTCAGTCCACAGGCTGATGCTCTTACCTATCCACTGAGCCAAACCAGTTAGAGTGAGGTGATTTTATTTTAAATTTGATTTAAAATCAAGTTTAATGGTAGACTTATACACCATTTAGGCCACATCTAAACTTACTTTTATATATAATACTTCATATTTATCTCTTAGATTTAGGTTCAGTGTTTTCATTTTATTGCAACTTCTAGCATTAAACATGATTACATTCCCCTTTTTAAAAAAAAGAAAAATTACTTTGGTTTCAAAGGTATTACAGAGTAAAGCACTCTATTAGGTGCTTAGGGTGATTCAAACACAACCAAAATTTTGATCTGGTCTTCAGGGAGTATTAATACATTAGTTAAGAGGGAAGGAGACAGGTATATAGGTAATTCCAAAACAAGTTAGAAAAGGTAAAAACCTGAAATAAAGTGTTTCAAAAGTTTGCAGGAAGTAGAAAATACTTTAATTCGGAATGCCTAAGACAACACCAGGGAAGTTGTATGTGAGTTTGGTTTTAAAGGTTAAGGTAGAATTTGGGCATTTAGTGATCAAAGATAAAGATACTACAACACAAAAGGAAAGTGTGTGCAGAGTCAGAGGTGGAGTGTTTGGAGTCTATATGAAAAATAATTTCAGTTCTAAAGTAAAACATGCAATTATATATCATATTTTACAATTCTAGTCATAATTTTAAGTAAAAAAAAATTAAGTGCTAAATTTCATTACTTGAGATGTATAACTTGAAAGTCATTTGAACTACCATTCCTAAACCTCAGATTCTTTATTTATGTTCCATGTTGAACTAACTGAAACTTACTTATATTAGTCTGAACTAACTGAAACATATATTAGTCTGATCTGTTGCTAATCATCTCTAATTTATCTCCATTATTCTCTAAGAAGTATACATAGTCAGAATAACTTGTTGAAGAGGAAACAATTACAAAAAGAAGTAAAATGAATTGCCAACTCAACAAACTCAGAAGGAAGTGTTTTAACATGGGGACAATGGGGAAGATGGAATGGATTAGTGAGTGAGGACAGTTTTTTTTTGCTATTTGTTTCAAGGCACACACTTGGAATCTGACCAAGTTGCTAGGGAAAAAATTAGGTCATTGCTTTGTTTTTCTCTGTTAGATTTTTAATTCAATAGAATGTAATCACATGCATTATGACTAAAAATATGGGCAAGCCATTAGAGCCCATTTTGGAAATAAAATTTCTTATTCTAAAGATTGAAAAATACTTTTGATCAAGATGAAAAAATAAAATCTATAGTTGAAAGTACACTACTCTACTGTAAAATGCCCTGCACTGGAACATAGTAGTGCCAATTCTGGGCTATTTTATTTTGAGGTCAACAGTATGTATGACAAGAAAACAAATTTTTACAGCAGATTCATGGGTTTGTTCAAGTTTGTGAGAAAACCTGTAATTCTTCTAAAGAATGAATTTTTACTTAAAAAATTATAAATCCATAGTATAGTCTCACATTTTCAGTGCTACTTACTTAATGTATGCTAAGGTCATTGTGAAAAGTCAGTAATCAAACACATGATCCTTCATTTGAGGCTCTACCAATCTAGTCATCTATTTTGGAATTTTATACATTAGTCTTTTTAATATAGGTAATGTTGTCAACCAGGCTTCTAAGTTGCAACCGCAGAAAACAACTCTAGTTGGCTTAAACAGAAAAGGAATTTATTTGAAAGGATACTGTTAGCCCAGAGTTGCTGGGATAGCTGGAGACCAGGCTCAGAAAACAAACGAGAGAAAAGGAAGGCTGAGGAGGATTACATCCACAGAAACAGCCCAGCAAGTATCTGTGCTTAGACAGTGAATGCCATCAGTGGTGCCACTGACTTCTCTTTTTCCACTAGATGCTGCTGCCTGACCACTTCGAGAAAACATTATCTACAGTCCTTACTTTCAGCTCCAGATTCAAAAAGCCTAGGTTATGTGCTTAATTCAGAGAAGGCCGAGAAAAAAAGTATGTGATCTTTTAGATTTTTACATTGGGAGTTGAGCTCTGCCTTCTATCAAGACCTATATACAGTGAGAAATTAAAACTAGGAAGAAGGTCCTTAGGCTGGGCAGCTAAAAAAGTCATATAACCGATTCAGGAACACTGGCCTATTTAGGAAAGAATGGCCTACTCAGTAAACAGCGCTCTGTTCTCTGGCTAACTGCTCTGAAGCAAAGTCTGCATGGTGACCTACTCAGGCTGCTGCCCTGTTTTTAAACCTCCGGCTGGACTTGCATTTCCCTTCTGGAAGTGGTTTAGCACAAGTCAGGCTTCGGGATGAGATTCCAGAGTTGATGCTTCAATCACTAGCCTGATGTTTTGTTCCTACAAGTAGGCCACAGTGGCCTCCCACCCTCATTCCTGGAAACTGGTTCTCATACTGTTCCCCTCTCTCACTTTGCCTCAATTCCTGGGCTCGGAGTCAGAAGAGCTGGTATGAGTCAACTTCACTACTTACAAATAGGGAAAAGGCTAGTTATTAATCTCTGAGCCCTACCATACTCATAGGTTGTCAGGAAGACCAAATGAGAGAAAGTAAAAGCCCTTTGTAAACTAAAATTATAAACATGATCTCATAAGTTAACATTCCTGATAGGTAGGATAAATTCCCTGGTTCTTTAGGACTCTGGCATATTGTGACATATTTATGCATTACTTCCTGTTATATATTTTGAAACTTTATTTGCTATTTTTTCATATCACTTCACATTCTAATTTTTTAAACAGTTTCTTCCTCAGTACTTCAACTATGCTTTTATTTTTCTCTTTCATGGGTGCGATGTTTTTTGGAAGCTTGTTTAGACCAAGTTAATGGCCTTTTTAGGCTTCCTCCACGTAATAGGAGTTCACTTTTTGAATAATAAAAATTATGTCACTGGAGGGGGTAATCGGATTTGAGAGATGCTTAGGTGGGGCGTGGCCAAAGAAAGGTTGGGAACCACTGCACAGCATAGCGAGTAACTAAGAGTTCCCTTTCTTTTTTCCTGTGTTGGACCCCATTTTTTGGATCCATACCCCCTTGTTCTTGGATTATTTCATCACTTAGTGGAACATATTGTTATTTCCAAGAGCACCTATATTTTACAGCATTCTATTTATGTCTCGAGTCAATAAAATGTTCTTTTATATAAAGGTATTTTTATTCTGTTGAAGACTTTTCCTGCCCCTTTCACTGCTGTTTCTTAGCTCTAGTACTTTGTTCTTTTTGTTCTAATCTGTCTCAACAGGGAAGGTTTTCTCAAATATCCAGTGAGGCTTAGATGGGTTTCTGTATTTAAGATGAAGCAGTAAACGACTGTTTGGAAGTTGTTGCACAAGCAGGCTTGCTGACTACAGTAGTACTCCCTTATCCACCAGGTTTGCCTCCAATAGATGTCTCAAACCACACACAGTACCAAATACTATGTATACTATATTTTTTCTGCACATACATCCCTGGGATAAAATTTAACTTGTAAGTTAGGCACAGTAACACATAATAATATTGAACAATTATAATATACTGTAATAAAAGTTATGTGAACACGTCTCTCTCAAAATAGTTATTATAGAATACTCACACTTTTATTGATGTAAAATGACACAATGTCTATGTGATGAGAAGAAGTGAGGTGAATAACATAGGCATTGTGATACAGCACTGGGCTCTTATAAAGGTTACTTGAATATAAGCACTGTGTCCTGAGACAATCAATTTGATAACCCAGGTGGCTACTGACTAATGGGTGACTAGCAAATACAGTGTGGAGATGCTGGGAAAAGGAATGACTCATATCCTGGAAAGGATAGAGCAGGATGCACAAGATTTCATTATACTACTCAGAATGGCACCAAAACAGCAGATAAGGGAAGATTACTGTATTTGTCTTTGTAAAACAACAGAAGGCTAACTGGCTTTTTCATTGTATAATTCCTGAACATAACTATAGCGGAGCTCCAAAACACCACTACCTGTTGGCTATGACATTTCTAGAGCTCTAATATAATGTCTTATATCCGCCTGGCTTGAACTATACAGAGGAAGGCAAATGATTTCACCATTTAGTTTGTAGGCATTCTCATAATTCCAGATTTCAGCCTTGTACCTTACCACCTCCCCCAGCTGCCCCCCCTTTTTGTAGCTATTTCCAGATTTGGAATCTTTCTAGTTCAATTTCTTTAGAAAACAAATCTCAGGTCTCTTATGTTTAGTTGGGGGTTTGGAGATGGAGAATTGAAGGGGCAGGTCAGAATTTGCACACCTGGGCAAGTGATATTGGTTAAGAACAAACAAATGAACCACTAAAACAAAATGAAAGTACTGATATCTATGTACATAAAAGCATAAACGGACAGTTCAACCATTCGCTATGACGCTCAATGGCTACTAGGGGGCAGGTGCTTAATGAAAAGGCATGAAAACATGAACAGACTGATGAATCTCAGAGGGAAGAAAAGAGGGGGTAAGAGATTAATCAAATATCTTACATGCATATTAGAGGCCTGGTGCACAGATTCGTGTATCAGTGGGGTCCCTCGGCCTTGCCTGCGGGGATCAGGAAGAAACTAGCAGTTCAATATCCCCTGAGGGGTCCCAGATTGCGAGAGAACACAGACCAGGCCAAGGGTCCCTACCGGTGCACGAATCCATGCACTGGGCCTCTAGTACAGCGTTTTTCAACCGCTGTTCTGCGGCACACTAGTGTGCCGCGAGATGTTGCCTGGTGTGCCGTAGGTGCAGACAAGACAAGAATTTTATAATTTTTCACTATTTTGTTTACTTAATATTTCATAATAAAGTAATTATAAAATACTTTCTTTGTGTTTATTTGATTCCTATTCAAGAGAATTATTTTATATATAGTCAATATAGGCACAGAGTTAAATTTTTTAACATTTTCTAATGGTGGTGTGCCTCGTGATTTTTTTCATGAAACAAGTGTGCCTTTGCCCAAAAAAGGTTGAAAAACACTGCTCTAGTATAAACATCCTATATACTAAAAGGCTAATATGCAATCTGAGCGAATGGCAGAAGGATTGGTCATTATGATGTGCACTGACCACCAGAGGGCTTTATGACGTGCACTGACCACTGATGCTCCCACCTCCACAGCAGCACTAAGGATGTCCGACTGATATCCCCTGTGGGCTTACGGGCTGCAGAGAGGGCACAGGCCGGGCTGAGGAAGCCCCCTCCCCTGAGTACACGAATTCTGTGCACCGGGCCTCTAAAAATATATCCTTTCTAATAAAAGAGAAACATGCAAATTGACCATATCTTTGCTATACCTACAAGCCACACCTACCAGCCAATCAGGGTGAGTATGCAAACCAAACCAACCAAGATGGCAGTTAATTTGCATATCCAGGCCAGAGCAAAGACTGAAGACAGCGTAGAAAGAAGTCAAGTGTTGCAGAAGGGAGTGAAGCTGCAGAGAAGCAAGCAATTGGAGTGGCGCGAAGTAAGGGAAGCAGGTGGGGCGGGGAGAAGGGAGAGAAGCCGGCAGGGTGGCAAGAAGGAAGGGAAGCAGGCGGGGCAGCAGAGACCATAGCAGGAAGCCCTATTGCAGGAATCTTCCTGCAAGGGACACCTAGTGTTTTGTGTGTGTGTGTGTGTGTGTGTGTGTGTGTGTGTGTATAACTTAATAAAAGGTTGTATAAATTAGGGGGGAATAGATTGTTTGAAGGGTGCTCAGAAACCACATCATTACATAGAGTAAAACAAAACTCCATCCCTTTCTAACACCATACATAAAGGTGACTTAAGGCTATAGAGCTATAGCCCTCTCTTGTTTATTAAGCCAGTAATCAGTTCTTTATCTGCTTTCCAAAATTTCAATACCCCTTTTCCCACTATTGTTTTCTTCTCAGGTATCTTCGTCCTTAAGGGTTTATACTTCTTTTATTCATGCACTATAATAGTAAGGCTTAGGAGGAAAAAGAAATAAACGTATATACCATCTGTTATGTAGGAAATCAAATGAAGTTGAACCTAGTCTAAAAATGCCAGCCCCATTATCTGTTAATTAACCTCCCTAATAGTGACTGTCTACTTGTCTACTTGCATTTTGGTGTAGGCCAGGAATCCTACTTTTAATCCAGTTGCCAAACCACTTCGCTGTTTGCCTATAATGCCTTTTTTAATGATGCTCTTGAAACTATTAAGTCATCTCTCTACCTTGAAGGGCATATCTAGAGGTCCCAGCCTCCCTTGACAGAATTTGTCTTCCTTTTAAAACTGGGCTTTAACTTTCATTACGTAATTCATTCTAACCATTTACTAAGTGCCAAGTATTGGGAATGCAAAGATGAGAATATGGTGATACCTTCAAGTTGCCCACAGGCTAGTCTTATAGCCTTTCTTAACTAGAAGACTGTCTGAATAACAAAAAAATGATTTTGGTAACTATTTTCCTAATTCTCTCCAAAAGGATACATAAGTAGTATCATGCTGGATGCATGAGAGAGAAGCTAATTAATTATACACAATAGATGCCTCAGAGTAATATACAAGTTAAAACATGATACTGAAGTACTGAAATCCAGTTTGTCTAGTTCAAGCACCTGAGCTTTTAAGTTTTATGGTTTAAATCCCTTTTCAAGTGACCAAATATTCTCCTTCCCATGGGAATGAGGAAGTATGGTCTGTTATAAGCCTTAACATGAATAGTACCATGGGTATGGAGCGCAAAAAACAAAAGGCTAAGTAACCAAAACTCTGTATTTTGAATAATGAAAACAAACAGGGAGCCATATAAAGCCAAATTTAAGGAATTTTAAGTAACCAAGATTAAAGAAATAAAAGTAATGTTTTATATCATAAATATAGAAAAATAATAGTTTCTAGCTAAATATTTAAGAAATTAATCTCATGTCCTGGCCGGTATGGCTAAATGGTTGGAGTGTCATCCCTTGGACCAAAGGGTTTCAGGTTTGATCCCTGGCCCTGGTGGGGTATGTGTAGGAGACAACCAAATGATATGTCTCTCTCACATCGATGTTTCTCTCTCAACCCCCTCCCTTCCATTTTCTCTAAAAAATCAATGGAAAAAATATCCTCAGGTGAGGATTAAAAACAAAAATTATCTCAGTATAAAAGAATTCTAGATCAAGTATTACCTAAGATGTAAGAGTTGGCTCATAATTTTACCTTTCATTTAAAAATTAAAATAACAAATATCTGTATTAAGGAATGTTTTCCTATTTCCTTTTTTTTTTTAAACAGTAAAGTATATACAAAAAGTTCTTATTTTTAAACATGTCAAATATAAAAGCAATTGAAGAAGGGAGGAATTATTATACCTTTTTTGGTAATGTTGCATCACCAAAATTTTCTGACAAATTTGTTTTTATAGAATAAAAGGTCAAGCTGCTAGATTATTTATTTATAGAGGCTCAGTGCATGAATTTGTGCATGGGTGGAGTCCCTCAGCCTGGCTGGCAATCAGGGCCGATCGAGGCCAGCCAGGGGGAGGGACCATAGGAGGTTGGCTGGCTGCAGGAGCACACTGACCACTAGGGGGCAGCTCCTGTGTTGAGCGTCTGCCCCTGGTGATCAGTGCCCATCGTAGCGACCAGATGACTGGTTATAACAGTCGCTTAGGCTTTTATATATACATACTTATTTTAATCCTTGCCCAAGAAGTGAAGATATTTTTCTACTGGTTTTATAAAGAGTCCAAAGGAGGGAGGGAGGAAGGGAAGGAGAGGGAGCAATGAAGGGTGCGAGAGGTAGAGAGAGAAAGGAGAGAAACTTTGATATGAGAGACATTGATTGGCAGCCTCCCATACTCACCCCCCAACTTTGCGATGATCAAACCTGCAACCCAGGAACATGCCCTTGACTGGAAATTGAATCTGTGACCCTCCAGTGTGCAGACTGACACTCTAATCACTGAACCATGCCAGCCAAGGCTAGGTTATTTTTGATAACGTATTTTCCTATAGTCTGACATCTAAACAGTCTACTATATCTAAACAGTCTACTAATCTTACCTAATAACAGAGAAACATGTAAATTGACTGTACCTCTGCTATGCCCCAGCCAATCAGAGTGAGTATGCAAATTAACACAACAATATGGTGGTTAATTTGCATATATACCTGGGTCCTGGAAACCTCCTCAGCACTCAGGTCACTCCCAGCTTGCCATTGGAGGGGCGGCTGGGGGTGTGTGTGTGTGTAGGGATGGGAGGCACTTCCCAAGCCTAAAGCCTGGGGCTTGGGAAGGGGCCAAGCCTGTAACCAAACACAGACCAGCTGCAGCCTGGTGACCCACCACTGACTGCTCAGGTGGCTGAGACCCAGAAAGTGAGTTAGGGTCTGATCTGCAGCCTCAGTGGAAGCTGTTGGTCAATGTACTTACCTCTCTCTTTCTCTCCCTCTTTCTGATCTTCACCAGCAGCCAGGCTTTTTTTTTTTTCTCTCCCAGCCTCCTTAGAGGCTGCTGTTAAACCATGCCTCTTTGATCAGGCCCAGAGATAGGCCTGGAGATGCTGACTGGCATAGGAACCAACCAACCAAAGGTGGGTCCAATGGCTGTCTAGGAGGCAGAGCTTTTGATGCTGACTAGCATAGGAACTGACCAATGAGAATCAAAGGTGGGTGCTATCGGGAGCCAATGGCTGTCTAGGAGGTGGAGCTTTTGACGCTGACTGACATAGGAACCGAACAATGAGAACCAAATCTGGATGCTGTGGGGAGCCAATGGCTGCCTAGGAGGTGGAGCTTTTGACGCTGGTATAGGAACCGACCAATCAGAACCAAATTGGCCAGCAGAGGAGGGCAGCTGGGGGCGACATCAGGCCTGCAGAAAGAGCAGTTAGGGGTGACCAGGCTGGCAGGTGAGCAGTTAGGAGCCAGTGGTCTCAGATTGTGAGAGGGATGTTTGACTACCGGTTTATGCCTGATCCCTGGGATCAGGCTTAAAATGGCAGTCGGACATTCCACAAGGGGTCCTCAATTGAAGAGGGTGCAGGCTGAGTTGAGGGAATCCCCCCCCCCTCCATGCATGAATTTCATGCACTGGGCCTCAAGTATTAGTATAATGATTAACAGAGAAAATATATTTTTTCTTAAAAATATATTTTATTGATTTTTTACAGAGAGGAAGGGAGAGGGATAGAGAGTTAGAAACATCGATCAGCTGCCTCCTGCACACCCCCCACTGGGAATGTGCCCGAAACCAAGGCACGTGCCCCTGACCGGAATTGAACCTGGGACCCCCCAGTCCACAGGCTGACGGCTCTATTCATCAAGCCAAACTGGTTTCGGCTAGAAAAATATTTTAATGACATTTTGACTGTGTAAACAAAATTAGTACTGGTACTAAAAAGATAATGGTGAAATAAAAGTTTAAGAAATTTTTTATGTAACAGAAATCTCAACTTTTTCACTGGTATTTATCAATGTTTCCTTCTATATAATTCCTTTCATTTTATTCCTGACATCGTTATTTAACAGAGGCTTTCATTTTATTTTTCAAAATCTTATTAATTTGTTGATTTAGCCATATAATACACATTATTTTCAAGTAGGAAAATGGGCTTAGCTTTCCTTTCTAAATTTGTCTTTTACTCAAACCGTTAACATTCTCTTCTAATGCTCTTTTAGCAAATATTCATTAGCTAAACTTCTAGAGTAATTTCATGTCTTGTAACTTTTCTTTTAATATATGGCCATAGAAAACTAAGAATGAACTCTGTTAAGACAGCAGTTACCCTTTGCTCTACTGTGGAGGATCCCTTTACAGCTTTGAAATGTTAAGATTCTAATATAACTTCCATGTTAATTTGGCTATAACAATAACAAGTGCTGCCCTATCTTAAAAATTTTAGTTTGAATAAATGAAAAGGGTACATGAGTCTAACACTAACCATGCCTGACACCCCTTACACGCCGCAGGTTATTGCTTAATGTGCAAGCAGAGCTCGAAAAAATACAGAATACCTTAAAATTTAAATCAGATTCAAATAAATTTGCTTCCAAATGCGACTATCTTCATTGTTACTACAAACTTTCGTTCTTATTCTAAACATATCAACATTAATAAAGCATTGAGTGAATCTAAGTTATCCAGGAAGTCCAAGATCAAGTATAACCTTGAAATCTGGGAAATAGGCTAGTTCAAAGCTTGAGTGCAGACAGGGTGTAAGTGGTGGTAACTGGGTAATTACATATTCCCTTACCTATAGTCTAACATTAAGAAAGAAAGAGTCTTCAGTCTCATTTATTGCTCTTAGTCACTAGTTTTTAATGCTAAATGAAGTGCCACATTAACACTAACCGTAAATTCTGTCTCAGATGTCATAACTACACTTTCAAAATAAACTGACCCTTCCACATCCCAAACACTGAAATCATGGAATGTACTGCTTGTGTTTTCATGGAGTGTACTGGTTGTGTTTTCAATCTGGAAGACAAATGAGTAATTTTAAAAAGAAAAATTGAAAATTAGAATTTCATACCTTGTGCAAGCATGTTAAATTCCAAGAACAGTGCTATGTGGTAAAGTTCCATGGCTTCTTCTGCCCTGGTCATGTTTGGTTTCCCTGCGACGAGAGCCTGAACTTCACTGAGACTCCCCACAGAGGGGCTACAGTGCAAAACGGAGAGGTCCACCACATCTGTATACATACAGTGTAATATAACTTTTGCATATTTTTTTGGTATAATGGACTCATCTAATATAATTCTTGTGGGAGTCCTCAAAGTTCGGTCTGTGATTTCTTCACCAGTCCGTATCCTCCTTTGTAATAAATTTCGAAAAAATGGGGACCGTGCCGAAATAACAGCTTTGTGAGCTTTGTGCTCTTCATCTAAACAGTTCTGATTTCCACCAAAAGCTTCAACCAGTTCAGAGTCTGAAGAAAAACTAAGGACGACATCGTAATAACACATGTAATCAAAAAGTCCACGCATATCTACATCAAGGGAATTTGGTGTTCCAAATTCTTCACTAAGCTGAACGAGGATATCGACATTTTGAAACCTTGAGTCCTCCATTCCAAACTCTCCAGTATAAAGGTAGTGTAACAAAGCAGAAAACATAGGCATATCTATACCAGCTGTACTGATGTCCATTATGATCTCTGCCCCATACTCAGGTGAGGAAGAAAGCAGTGTTTTAAAAAATGGACACCTTGCTGCCAAAATGGCACGATGAACAGGAAAACAAGTTTCTTGAAATATTAAGTCTACATCAGTACAATACTTATACTCATAAAGATCAGCCATATCCTTCTGCAATGTCCGGGCTTCTGGTCTAGCCAAACTGGCTTGTAAAGAAAGTTCCTTTAAGGCTGAAGTTCCCTCATATTCTTCCACTAATGCATTGACATCTCTAACATCCCAACCGGAGAGGAGTTCTCGCATCTGCTTGGCATGATCAGCAGACCTATTCGATTTTCGACGCTTAATAAACTTCTTTTTGAGGGTGGCAAGGCCAGAGGTTCTCTTTTTTTTGTCTTGTGGTTTCTCATGGCCATGGTCAAGGCTATATAATTTTGATTCACAACCATAGCCTTGCTGAGAATAGGATGATGTCCCTAAGAAGGAAATTAAACAAATGAAAACGTGTTTCTTTTTTCTTAAACAATCATTTTCAACATTCACTTTAACAGATATTTCATGCTAAAAATTTTTAGACATTCCTAAACCATGAAAAAAACACACCCAGATTTTGTTTTTATAAAGATAAAAAGTTCAAATAACTTGTTTTCATATTAAAAAAGGAATAGAACAAAAGAGCAGATACACATTTGTTGGGGGGAATCCTGGATGCTGAAAAATTATAACTTTTTCACAGCTCAATTATATTTTCATCGAAAAACAAAAAACAAAAAACACCAAAAACAATTCTATTTATATTCACAAAATAAAATGAATTAGAAAAATGAAAATAGTTACCTATAAAAGTCTGTTGGGCTTGAGAATTTCCCCCTACCCTCGGGGAACATGAATGAGGATAGTTAGATGCATTAGCACCCATTTTCTTCAGTCACTCAGGCATTCCATCTGCTGGCTCTTCAGAGTATAATCCCAGAGGCCTTTATGAACTTTCAACCCTGGATCCAGCAGCCTCTTTTCATCCATTTCTTGATATGAAACAAAAATAATTTTATTCATATTTTCAAATGTATCTCAAATTGAATAGTAAAAAAAAAAAAAAAGCAAGCAATTGAAAACTGTTTTTATTTACAAAAATGATATGCTGTCAACTTCACATGTAAAAATTTCAGAAGATGTAAACAGTTAACCTTGAATTATGAATCAGTGTTAGCTGCAATTTGAGCCACAAAATCTATCAATTATATACTTTCTATGATAATTCAAATTACAGGAGGAAAAAATAGGTAAAAGTATTCAGACTAGAATAAAAAACTTTTTATCTTTAGAAACAGTCACCAGTTATTATAATCTACACCCAATCAATTCACAAATACTTAGAAGGTTGATACCAGTTCTCACTCTCACCTTATCACATTACACACACACACACACACACACACACACACACACACACACACGCTAAAGTATTAGTTTTATCTGAGAATTCTGTAAGATTTGTAGCAACACAAAACACTTTCACATTGGTCAATTTGAAATTTAAATAACACAAAGGCCTTCAAAAAAAAAAAAAGCACTCGATTTTATGACTTAGAGAATCTAAAGCAACTATATAAAAATTGTAAGACATCTTAAGTCCCACTGGATACAGAGCAGACAGCAAACATTAGGAAGTCACAGGCTAAGACATAAATGCTTTGACTATTTGCCACCATATTGAGCACCACAGGGACAGCTGGGGTCTTATCACGGAGGGGTGGTTTGAAATGCAAGGGTCTCTGGGACTCAGGGACAGAATCTCTTCCTGGTAGCTCTCAGTCAATGGGAATCCCCTTCAGATGAAGTGATCTGGGTGACATTCACATCTCCTTCTGAAGCTCTAACACCAAAATAAACAAAAGCCTTGCCGTAGTCGATTTGGCTCAGTGGATAGAGTGTCAGCCAGCGGACTGAAAGGTCCCAGGTTTGAGTCCAGTCAAGTGCACATGCCCCGGGTTGCAGGTTTGATCCCCAGTAGGGGGCATGCAAGAGGCAACCGATCAATGATTCTCTCTCATTGTTGATATTTCAATCTTTCCCTCTCCCTTCCTCTCTGAAATCAATAAAAATATAAAAAACAAACAAAAACCCCACAAAGGCCTTGGAAAAACTGGTGAGAGGGATTTTTCTGGATCAGATATAACCATTAAGATACCCTCTATCCCTAGTTTCAAATCCTGGTAACACTGACTATGCAGTTCTAGTACTAAAGACGTATTTCTCAAAATTCTCAGAAACAAATTCATTTTATTTTTTTTTAGGCAACCAAATTCCGATGCCAAATGGAGCACAGTATTATGTTATTTATTTCTTAATCTAATCTGCTGCCTTTACATGCTGGAAATAAGAGTTAGTCACAGTCTAATCTCCCCAGGGATGTTTTCATTCCAGGCAAGCTTTGTCTGTCTTCTACATGAAGCAGTATAAGAAATGCAATATTTGGATGATATGACAGAAAAGGAAAGGGGAAAAGGGCCTTTGAGACTAGAAAAGGCCCACAGGATGCAATGGCCCTAGATAGCTGATAAATCCTTTTTCTAGACTCATCATTCTAGGAGCGCTCCCTTCATTAACAGCTGGCATGGTCAATCTCAATCAGGATGATCTAACTCAGCAGTCGTCAACCAGTGGTCCATGAGGTCCGAAAGGTTGGTGACCGCTGATATAACTGCTTAAAATAAGTGATTGTAGCTGACCTAACTGAAGGAGGGTAGGGAAGATGTCATAAATGCAACAGAGAGAATTAACAATCCTATGAGAATTGTCTGAAAAGCAAAAAGCAACCTCTCCCCTCAAAAAGAAACCCTAGACCAGCACTTCCAAAGAGTCTCTTCCAAATTTGAAAAATGCAGGATTAAATAGAGCTTAATAGGTTTCCTTACTTCAGGACAGTTTAGCATCATCTTTCAGGTGCTAAAGTCATTATAAAACTCCAAAAGGAAGTATTCAGCATCACTGCCCCAAATTTCTGATTTTAAATTGTATCATGAGCGAAGGGAGTTGCTCAGTAATTGAGCATCAATCCAGGAGCCAGGAGGTCCCCAATTTGGTTCTGATCATGGCACATGCCCAGATTGTGGGCTCAGTCTCCAGTAGGGGGCATGCAGGAGGCAGCTGATAGATGTCTCTCATAGTTTTGTCTTGTTTTTTCTCTCTCTCTACCCTTATCCCTTCTCTCTCTCTAAAGTCAATATAAACATATTCAAAATAAATTGTATCATAAAAAATTTCAAAACTACACAAAAGAGAATAGTACACTGAGCCCTGAAACCTCCAGATTCCAGAATTATCAAAATTGTTCCAGCTTATATGTAAATGTTTAAATTTAATATGTAAAGCTTATAGCTAGCACTTAAATGTCTGTTATTAGCTTCTCTTAGAAATAAAAATCTAGATATATGTATACTGTAATCACAATCATTATTATAACACCCATCAGTTATTGAGTATTCTGAGCCAGTCATTCTTAAGCAATTTGTTTACATGAATTAACTCCTTTAATTTTCTCAATAATGTGAGGAATAGCTGTATTATCATCCCCACTTTACTTCTTTGAAGGAAGTCTTTTTTTATTTTAAATTTATTGATTTAAGAGAGATAGATAGAAACAGACATTGATTTATTGCTCCACTTATTTATGCATTCATTGGTCAATCCTTTTATATGCCCTGACCAGGAATCAAATCCTCAACTTTGGCATATTGGAACAATGCACTAACCAACTAAGATGCCCAGTTAGTGCTTATCCCCACTTTACACAAGGAGACTAGGAAGTGAGGAAAGTGAAGCATGAAAAGGCTTAGTTACTTAACCAAGGCCACAGAGCAGGTAAATTGCAAAACCAGGCTTGGCATTCAGGCTCTGATGAACTAATATTATCTTTGCCATTTTCCCCACTCCTAAATGTTTTAAGAAAAAATTTCCAGAGCAGGCAAACATAGTTCCATTCCAAAAATGAGAAATGAGTACACACCTGACAGTGTTACTTTTGTTACTTAAAAAGGATCTTTCATGGTAAGCAAAAATGACTTAACTGAAAGGATAGCTCATGAAATCAAAGCAAAAGTGTCTTTCTGAATACTTACAGCTAGACTATATGTTCCTTGATGGCAGGATGACACTTTTTTATACTTGATAGTCCACCCCTCCACCCACTCAATCATCCATCCAATTCTGATCATTTACCATCTGCTAGACACTTACACAGGCCTTGGGATACAGCAGTGATTACATCCTGAATAGGATCTCTTATGAAATTAAGAAAAAGACTACTGTTCTGGCTTCCTAGTTTAGAGCCAGACCTTCAAGAATAAGAGTGCATTAAATAAGAAAGGAAAGGTCATTTGAGGTATTAGAAACAGTATGAATAGAAATAATCCTGTCCTGGTCAGCACCCCATTCCCAGTTCTCATAAACCTATACCTTTATTACCTACTAATATTGCAGCATAATTACTTTTCCTGAGGATAGGTACTCAGCTTATTTACCTTAGAATCCTCACCATCACCACAGAACACAAAGTAGATACACAATTATTTAAAAAAATAAATGTTAGCTATTATCATAAATGTTGATAAATAATGTGTCAGGGCACATAAAAGAATCGACCAATGAATGCATAAATAAGTGGAGCAATAAATCAATGTCTGTTTCTATCTCTCTTAAATCAATAAATTAAAAAAAGACTTTCTTCAAAGAAGTAGAGATGATAACACAGCTATACCTCACATTGAGAAAATTAAAGCAGTTAATTCATGTAAATAAATTGCTTAAGAATGACTGGCTCAGAATACTCAATAACTGCTGGGTGTTATAATAATGATTGTGATCACAGTATACACGTATCTAGAGTTTTTATGTTCAATGTATGGGGAGGAGTTGTGTCAAAAAGCCTCAAATCTCATGAAAGTGTTGGGCCTTTATTCAGAACACAATGGAGTAAATACACAATACACAGATGATGTATTATAAAATTGTACACTTAAAACCTATATAATTTTATTAATGTCACCCCAATAAATTAAAAAAAAAAAGAACACATGGAGGAACTACTGGAGCAAAGCATAGAACAGTAGAGAAGGATCTTTATATTTGTGTTTTAGAAAGATTACTAAATGTCCTCAAGGCAGAAGATATTTGATGCAAGACCTTTTCAAAGATTCTTACTATGGTCCAGAAAAGTGTTAATAAGCAAGTGACTTTCCTTATCTTTAAAATGAGGATAAATCACCTACTTTGCAAGGTTGTTTTAAGAGTTAAAACCAATATAATAAAGAGCTAATGTACTAATTAGACCAAACAGCTGAACAACCTTCCAGACAACCTTCCAAATGAAGCCGGGAATGCAAGGGCCAGCGAAGGCAGCTGGGGCTGGCTACAAGGGTTGGCCTGGGCTGTGAGGGGCTGTGAGAGCCAGGAGAGATTGCGAGGGCCAAGCCCCTTGCATGAATTTTGTGCATCCTGCTTCTAGTCCTATCTAATAAAGAGGGAATATACCAATTGACCCTCATGCCGTCGCAAAGATGACGGCGTCTCACAGCCAATAAAGAGGGAATATGCTAACTGACTGCCATAACCTCAAAGATGGCAGCACCCAGTCCCCTCAGCCCTGCTGGGGCAGCAGGCATGTGGCAAGGCCGGGCCCGCCCCATACACCTACCTCCGGAGTCCCCCAGTCTCCTCAGTCCCCCAGCTATCCAGGGCCAGCCCAAGGCGTAGGCAAGCCCTGAATGGTGGCTGCCCACCTGCCCAAGGCTGCCTGAGGCTCAAGTAAACAGGGCTGGCTGTGGCTTGTGCTGCCGTGAGTGGCAGCAGCAGAGGTGTGATGGATTGTCGCCTCCTGCCCCTAAAGCTCCTGGACTGTGAGAGGTGTCAGGCCGGCTAAGGGACCCCCCTTTAGTGCATGAGTTTTCATGCACCGGGCCTCTAGTAAGATAATAAAAATGAACTGAACACTGGAAAGCAGAAGTAATTCATCACAAGAGAAGAGCATTCATGAGGGACCTGGTATTGTGCCAGGTCTTACCTGGCCTGGATGAAATACATATTAGAGATGTTCAGGTATTCTGAAAAATTCAGTTTCTAGACACTTAAAGCTGAGGATCTATTACTGGAAAGTGATAGGTAACACAACCTATGCAGTTACACTACAGAGACCTGAATGGACCGCTTACTCTGCCACTTTTACCTAGAGCTCATATTCAAAATGCTTTGTCCAGACTTAAAACCTCAGAAGAGCATCCTCCTGAAGTAACAGGTGGAAAAATGGAAACAGAGGGCTGAAAAGGTCCTGAAGCCTGACTCTCGGCCCCAGGCCTTGCTTACCCCCTTCCATGAGCCTTTGGCAGTGCTAACTAAAACCTGATTAGGAAGGATGCCTGGGCCAGAGAATTAACAAACACAGCAGGCAAAATAGGAGCTGCTTGGCCTTATCATACCTAACTAATTAAAATGTTTGTTGTTTTCTCCTAGCATCTAGATCCCCCCAACCCCAACTGAGGCAGCTCTAAAAGAGCCAAATTCCCCTCTCCCCCAACAGCTAGGAAATAGGGCCTACAAGCAGAAGGTAGAAATGACTATGAAAGCTCTCCAAGAAAGACTGTAGAATCTGCCTAATCGGCTATCTTAAACGTAATGGTGCCATTTGGTTTATGATAGATAGACTACCTTTAAGCCAGGCACACAATATTTGAATGAATAAATACAATCATTGTTCTTTTCTTTTTTTTTCTTTTTTTTAATATATTTTATTGATTTTTTACAGAGAGGAAGAGAGAGGGATAGAGAGTTAGAAACATCGATGAGAGAGAATAATCAATCAGCTGCCTCTTGCACACCCGCTACTGGGGATGTGCCCGCAACCAAGGTACATGCCCTCGACCGGAATCGAACCTGGGACCCTTTAGTCCGCAGGCCGACGCTCTATCTACTGAGCCAAACTGGTCCCGGCTAATTCATCTACTTCTGATTGAGGATTTTATTTACAAATTAGTGTCCAAGTACATGGATTTGTGCACATTGAAAGGAAATTAAGTAGAAAATACATTTTAATATCACTATTCACCCTTTCTCTATAATAGAATTGTCAACCAAATTCATAATCAACAATGACAGATGGAAACACATGCATGCAATTGGCGCCAGCGGGAGCTTTATATGTATCATGCATGTGCATGTCAACATAGCCTTTTATATATATATATAGAATAAACTTGCTTAATCAGACCTGCTTTCTGATTTAGCTAAACTTTTTCCAGCCCAATGAAGCACCCCAACTTCTCTTTCAGGTAACTGTCTGCAACACAGTAAATATCAACACAAAGCAGATTATTACTGTAGATCACACAGAGAGAACAAAGGGTAAAATATTTAACTGTAGCAGTGTTTGACTATATTCTGCGCAGTGAAAAAATCTGAAGTCATTTTCAAGGTCCACCATTCCTTACTTCTTTTCAGTCGGATCAAGTTTCTAAATTTTCTAAACCTTTTTCATTTTTCACTGAGTCTCCTATCTACCAACTCTAGGACTTCTTTGAGAATCAAATGAGATGAGGCACAGGAAAACACATCACATACATTTGGTTAAAGTGTAAAATGTTTGCACCTGGCTACCAAGCAAGTCGTTTCCTGGGCTGAAGAAACTCCAAGAGGCTAGTTGTAGGGAGAGGAAGCTGTGCGTTGCTACGTGATGTCATTAGCCAGTCCCACAGTGACTATTTCCAGGTTGAGCTGGGCTGTGGGCCACATTTTGCACCATGGGGCCTTGGCAGCATTGGCTGCGATTTAGTGGGGTGTCACTCCGGGGTGGTGGCGCAGCCTGTGTCCCACTTGGGGGAAGCAGTGTTGTTGGTCAGCACCAGGTTCGTGGTGCCGTTTATTTTTAAATGGCCAGTGCTCGTCATGGTATCTCCTGAATTGAGCATCTGCCCCCTGATGGTCAGTGTGCATATAGCTACTGGTTGGACAGACACTTAGCCTTTTATATAGACTAGAGGCCCAGTTCACAAATTTGTGCACAGATGGGGTCCCTCGGGGTGGCCTGTGGGGACTGGGCTGAAACCCACAGTCCAGTGCCTCCTGCAGCTCCTACCTGCAGCTCCCAGTTATCCTGGCCCCATTGGGCCTGCTGTGGGCTCAAACCCAATCAATCCTAATTGGGAGAGGCTAGTGCTGACATAGCAGCCCTCACCAGCTATGATCCCTGCATCTGGTGCCCTCCCAAGGGAAGTGGCCTGTGGGATCAGGACGAAATCGGCTCTCCAACATCCCCAAGGGATCCCAGATTGTGAGAGGGCACAGGCCAGGCCAAGGATCAGGGCTAGGGAGGGACCGCAGGAGGGCTCCAGGGCATGTTGGGCTCATCTTGCTCAGTCCCAATTGGCTGGACTCCAGCAGCAAGCTAACCTACTAGTTGAAGCATCTGCTCCCTGGTGGTCAGTGCATATCATAGCGAACAGTTGAGTGGTCAAGTATCTTATGAGGGATATATGGTTTACAAGGGCTTTTTCACACATTAAGTCATTTTATTTTCACATTAAATCTTCAATGTAAACAGGACAGGCCAAATTTTCTTATTTTTGAATGAGGCAGTAAAGGTAGAATGTTAAGTGACTTATCCAAAGTAAAATATATATGGTAAAATGGCAAAACTTCACAACTACAGTAAATCCAAGGCATTTTGATCCCTAATTTAGTGTATTCTTCCCTAAACAAGAAAGCATCTCAAAAGCATCCAGTCCAATACCAACCTTTCTGAAGAGAACAGCCATGCCTTCGTTCTGCTACTCTATGCCTACCACACTGCTGCTTTTGTTACTCAAGTCTTAAACTGCTAATATTTCCACTCTATCGGCCCCATCTAAAATTAAGAAACAGATCTTAAATTAATCTCCAATGCTCTGCATTGTTGGTGAGCAATAAAAAGTTTCTGGATTGTGGATTATATTCAACCTCCTGGCATTCAAACAGCAAAGACAATTATGACTATGCTCTATTTTCACTCTTTCCTATTACTTGTGCTTTCCTCTTCTGCAGGAGATACTTTTGTAACTTCTGTAATAAAGAAAAAACATACAGAGAGAATAAAACAAACCTCCATCCACCACCAAATTTCAACAATTACCAATTTGTGGTAGTATTTTAACCCTATATCGCAATCCACTCTCTACCAATCCCTCTGGATTATTTTGAAGCCAAGTCCCAGATATATTTCCTTAGTCATCTCTAAAAGAAAGGATGTAAAGAAATAGCTACAATACCAGAATCACATTTAAAATAACGAAGGACAATTTCTTAATTAAGAACTTTCCAGGCAGTGTTTCATTTTCTCTCTTGGCTTTTTTTTTTTTTTAATCAGAGTCCAAATAGGGTTCATACATTGTGAATGGATGACTATTCCCTTTAATCTTTTTATTATTATTATTATTAATTTTCACCCAAGAATATTTTCTCCATTGATTATTTCAGAGAGTAGAAGGGAGGAAGGGGGTGAGAGGAGGAGGAAAGGGGAGAAAGGAGGAGGAAGAGGAGGAGGAGGAGGGGGAGGAAAAGGAGGAAGAGGAGAGAGGGAGAGGGAGAGGGAGAGGTAGAAAGAGGGAAGGGGGCACATTGGTGAGGGAGAGACAGTGATTGGTTGCCTCCCATACACACCGTAACTGGGGCCAGAGATTGAACCTGCAACTCAGGTAAGTACCATTGCCTGGAAATCAAACCTGTGATCCTATGTGCAGAATGATGCCCTAAAACCACAGAGGCACACTGGCCAGGGCTCTTAAATCTTCTTTAACAAGTTCCTCCCTGCATCTCTTCTTTTTCCTCTGGCAATTTGCTTTGTTAAAGAAACCAGGTTATCTGGTAGTTTCTCATAATCTGGATTTTGACAAACACATCACCATGATGTAGTTTAAAATGTTCCTCTGACCCCTGTATTTCCTGTAATTGATAATTAGACCTAGTGACTAGATTCAGGAGGATCCAGTTATTAGATTCAGGATCATTGTTGTATTTTTTAAAAATATATTTTATTGATTTTTTAAAGGGAGGAAGGGAGAGAGATAGAGAGCTAGAAACGTCAACGAGAGAGAAACATCGACCAGCTGCCTCTTGCACACCCCCTACCAGGGGGATGTGCCCGCAACCAACGTACATGCCCTTGACCGGAATCGAACTTGGGACCTTTCAGTCCACAGACCGACGCTCTACCGCTGAGCCAAACCGGTTTCGGCTCATTGTTGTATTTTTAAAGTTTATTTTGCCAAGACTGTTTCACAGGTGGTGGTGTGTACTTTCAATAAGTACAAAATGTCCACTTCTCAATCTGTGATATTAACAATTTTCAATGATCACCAAACTACAGTCATTATTAATTCATTAGGATTGCAACATGAAAATATTCTGTTATTCCTTCTTTAAGCATTCATTGGAATACTTCTCTGTGAGAAAACTCAACTATTCAATTGTTTGATGTACAGTTTGTACAGAAAAGGCAGAATAAATTTTTACCTTTATTTAACAATTTTTTCAAATAATTAACTTCCCATCATCCTCTCAATATAATCAGCAAGTTTTTAAAAAACATATATTTTTATTCATTTCAGAGAGGAAGGGAAAGGAAGAGAGAGAGAAGCTCAATGATGACAGAGAATCACTAATCAACCTCCTCCTGTAGAAACCTGGGAGTCAACCATCTGCTCAACCACTGAACCACACTGGCCAGGCAATTAGTGAGCTTTTTAAAAAGAATTTTAGCCCTGGTTGGTCTGGCTCAGTGGATAGATCATCGGCCTGAGGACTGAAGGGTATGAGGTTCGATTCTGGTCAAGGGCACATGCCTGGGTTGCAGGCTTCATCCCCAGTAGCGAGCTTGCAGGAGGCAGCCAATCAATGATCCTCTCTCATCTCTGATGTTTCTGTCTCTCTTCCTCCCCCTTTCTCTCTGAAATCAATAAAAATAAAAACAATTCCATGCATTTGTGGATTTAACCATATTTGATGGGTTTCAATCCTTTGATCTGGGAATTTTAACTCTTGTCAGACTTTATTGTTGAAGCATGTACCAGAACTCTTAGTAATTGAAGTTTAAATAAGATTTCTTCTTCATAAGCTATTACTAACATTTGCTACAAACTCATCTGTTTCTGCCACAAAGCTTTTTTGCTTACCAGAAAATTCTCATGTCTAGTTTCAAGCAAGCAAAAAATATTTTGGGAAAGTCTGAAGACAATAATAACTAGGTCTTATGAAGCAAATTATGAAATTTTCCTCTAAAAAACAATTCACAAGTAAATCCCAGATAAAACAGGCTTAATATCATTTCAAAATATAGAGGAAAAAGACATATATTGTACTTTGAAGTTAGTACTGGCATTCAAGTCTTCTAAAAGAAAGAAAAAAGGGAGGGAGGGAGAGAAAGAAGGAGAGAATTGCAGTAACAACACAATTCTCTTTCTAGGATTTCTCTTTAGTAGGTAAGGTTTTTTCATAATATTTAAGGGACTGTCAAACTTTTTATCTAAGTGAACACTTTTAGAAAATAAGGGCAAGCTAAAACCATTTTGATGTCTGATCTAACTGCTTTTCCATTTCTTTTTAGTTTAAAGATAATACCATATCTCAGGTTTATTTTAAAAATATTTACAAAGCACTTTTTAATGTTATTATTTCATCCCAACAATTTACTTACTGAGTATGTACCTATTATGTGTACCTACCAGACATTATGCTACATATTATAGGCTGTGGTTTCAAAGTACACTGTGTGTGTGTGTGTGTATGTATGTGTGTGTGTGTGTGTGTGGAGGCCCAATGCACAAAATTCATGCACTGGTAGGGTGCCTATCAGCTGCCGGCTACATACTTCCTCCCTTCCCCTGGCCATCATCTTGTTCTGCCACATCTGTCATTGCTGAGTTCTCCCTCCCTTTCCCTGATCGAACTCCCGGATGAACTCCCAGTTGAGGGGACAATTTGCATACTATGCTTTTATTATATAGGATATGTACACGTACACACACACACACACACACACACACAAACACACACACACACACACACAAACACACTATTGATTTCAGAGAGGAAGGGGGAGGGAGAGATAGGAACATAAACGATGAGAGAGAATCATTGATCAGTTGCCTCCTATACGCTCCACACTGGGGATCGAGCCCGCAACCCAGGAATGTGCCCTGACCAGAAATTGAACCAGGACTTCCTGGTTCATAGGTCGACACTCAACCACTGAGCCACGCTGGCCAGCAAAGTATACAGTTTTGTGGAGAAGTCGGACATACAAGCAAGTGATTACTGTACAGTGCAGTAAGGGCTGGCAGGGAGGTCCAGAGTACTAAGAGAGTGAGCGTAGAACTACTGGTAAAGATAATATTTGAACTGGGTCTAAAAGAATAGTCAGGATTGTATCAATCAGATTTTTTTTACGGCAAATAACTCCAAAGAATTGGTTTAACCAATAAAAAATTTATCTGTCATGAGGAGAAATCCTGGGTTAGGGAAAGCCGCAGGCCCAATATATGTCTAAAATGATGTTATCTGGACACAAGTACATGCTACCTCACTGCTCTGCCATCCTCAGGGCACGCTTTATCATCCCAGTGGCAATTTGGATCACATGTTCTCTTGTTCGTTTACAAAAAGGGAAAAATCCTCTCCCCCCAGAAATAGAATGTCTCTTTCCCTTCAACCTTACTGGTACAAATAACAGTTTACAGGGAAATGCCTTGAGTTGACTGGCTTGGAGTAATAAAAATCTAGCCCCGGAGTGAGAGATGAATCATCATCTCAGTCTCCTAGATGACAAAGAATAAGAACTCCAAGCATTGGGATAAACACATGAGAAACAGAAGCACAGAAAACAAGCAGCAGCTTGATATGGCTAGAGTGATGAGAAATCTAAGATTGAACATAGTCTCAAACTCTTGTGAATCTGGTCTATCCCACAGACAATGGAAAGTTAACACAGGTTTAGGTAGGGAAGTAACATGCTCCAATAGGATTTTTAAGAAACATAAGATTGGTAGCATATAGAGAATAGTCAGAGAAAAATTGGAAGAGTAGGAGAATAACTGACAGAGATTTGGTTGGCAGGCTATTCAATAAATAGTCCAAACTAATAAGAATTGGTAACAGGGAAGTAAAGGATGGAATAAATACTTACAAGGTAGCAAAACAGCTATGTAAGATACTGCTTATAAATAACATATACACACACATCACACACACACACGTATTTGTTTTGTTTCACAGATGAGGAAAATTAAATCTCAGACAGGTTAAATGGCTTGTTTAAAATCACACAAACAATAGTCAGAATCTGAATGGGGGTTTGAATTCCAGTACAGTGTTCTATCACAACTACTGGTATATCTAAACACTCCAACAATACTCAAAAAAGGGGGCTTTTAAAATTTTATTTTAGAGCAAGAGAGAGGGAGAAACATTAATCAGCCAGCCCTGGCCAAGAATTGAACAGACTACCTTTCAGTGCAGGGACAACACTCAATCAAGTGAGCCACAATGGCCAGGGCCTGAATTTTATGACTTAAAGAATGTGATGTGTATTGAATTTTGATGATTCCTGTTTAGCATAATATTTCCTATATAGGTTTAATGTCAATTATAAAACTTAGTACATTAGACGTTTTTGTGGATTTTTAAAAATATATTTTTATTGATTTCAGATAGGAAGGGAGAGAGACAGAAACATCAAATTTGAGAGAGAATCATTGATTGGCTACCTCCTGCAAGATAGTAGCCCCCTTACCGGGGATTGAGCCCACAACCCGAGAATGTGCCCTAAACCCAGTGGTCAGCAAACTGCGGCTCACAAACTACATGCGGCTCTTTGGCCCCTTGAGTTTTTAGCAAAGGCCAGCTTAGGAGTACCCTAATTAAGTTAATAACAATGTACCTACCTAGATAGTTTAAGTTTAAAAAAATTGGCTCTCAAAAGAAATTTCAATCATTGTACTGTTGATATTTGGCTGCCCTAACCAGAATCAAACCTGGGACTCTTCAGTCCATAGGCTTACATTCCATTCACTGAGCCAAATCAGCTAGGGCCACTATATGTTTATGAAGTCTCTGTATAATTAAAGATAGTAAGGATATGAACGACTCAACTTGTAATGCCAAATTTATACAGTCAACATTTTAATAATTTTAAAAAATTAAAAACCACTGCAGCCTTGGCCAATGTGGATCAACTGATTGAAGTCTTCCCATGCATTGGAAGGTTGCTGGTTTGATTTCCAGTCAGGTCACCTGTTTGGATTTCAGGTTTCATCCTTGGCTGGGGCATGCTGATCAATAATTCTCATCACTGATGTTCCTATATCTCTCCCCCCTCCCTTCCTCTCTGAAATCAATAGAAGCATATATATAATTTTATATGGTCAAAAAATTTAAATTGGTATTTCTTCAAAGAAGATATGCAAATCAAAATCACAATTAGATGTCATTCACACCCATTAGTATGACTATCAAAATAAAAAAGCAAGTTGTTAAGGATGTGGAAAAACCGAAATCCTTATACAGTGATAGTGGTAAGGTAAAACTTTCTGGGTATACATAAAAAGGAAATGAAAGCACACATTCACATATTTATACACCCATGTTCACAGCAACATATTCACAACAGCCAAAAAAATGGGAGCAAGCCAACCATCAACTGACAGATAAATGCATGAATAAAATGTAGTATATTATATACATACTAGAGGATCATTGCACGATATTTGTTCCTCTGGCTTCACTCCTAGCTGCAGAGGAGCCAGCAAGTCCCCATTCCCAGCCCACCCAGGAGTGGGCAAGTCCCTGCTTCTGTCTGGAGCATCACTCCTGTAGCTCCCTCCGCCATCGCCATCCCCCTCCCCATCATAGCAGGCGCCCTGCCCCTCCTGGCCGGTCCAGGCCTGCATATGCAAATTAACACATCTTTAATTTGCATACTCACTCTGATTGGCTGTGGGTGTGGCAGAGGTATGGTCAATTTACATGTTTGTCTATTATGAGGTAAAAAAATGGAATATTACTCATCCTTAACCATTTGTTCGCCATAAGCGTGTTTCTTCTTCCTCTTCTTAAAGAATAGTCTTCAGCATTTCATGTAATCCTGGTTTGGTGGTGATGAACTCCTTTAACTTTTTCTTATCTGTGAAACCCTTTATCTGACCTTCAATTCTGAATGATAGCTTTGCTGGGTAGAGTAATCTTGGTTGTAGGTTCTTGCTGTTCATCACTTGGAATATTTCTTGCCACTCCCTTCTGGCCTACATAGTTTCTGTTGAGAAATCAGTTGACAGTCGTATGGGTACTCCCTTGTAGGTAACTAGCTGTTTTTCTCTCGCTGCTTGTAAGATTCTCTCTGTCTTTTGCCCTTTGCATTTTATTATTTATTTATTTATTTATTTATTTATTTATTTTTAAAATATATTTTATTGATTTTTTTACAGAGAGGAAGGGAGAGAGCTAGAGAGCTGGAAACGTCAATGAGAGAGTAACATCGGCCAGCTGCCTCTTGCACACCCCCTACCGGGGATGTGCCTGCAACCAAGGTACATGCCCTTGGCCGGAATTAAACCCAGGACCTTTCAGTCAGCAGACCAACGCTCTACCACTGAGCCAAACCGGCTTCGGCTGCCCTTTGCATTTTAATTATGATGTGTCTTGGTGTGGTCCTCTTTGGATTCCTCTTGTTTGGGGTTCTGTGCACTCCCTAGAGTCTAGGGGCCTAGACTTATAAGTCTATTTCTTTCACCGGCTAGGGAAAGTTTTTTGTCATTATTTCTTCCAATAGGCCTTCAATATCCTGCTTGCTCTCTTCTTCTGGCAATCCAAAAATCCGGATGTTGGTACGCTTAAAGCCACCCCAGAGGCTCCTTACACTATCCACACACTTTTGGATTCTTCTTTCTTTCTGCCTCTCTAATTAGGTGTTTTTTGTTTCCTCATATTCCAGATCTTTGGTTTGACTCTTGGGATATGTTGATCTACAGTTGAATTTCTGTATATTCTTTATTTCACACAGTAGTGTATGCTTAATTTCTGACTGGTCCTTTTCCTTTTTTTTTTTTTCTTTTTCATTCTAATAAAGGTCCCTGAAGATCTCACTAAGTTTCTTGAAGGTCTCATCAAGTTTCTCAAAGGCTTTTAGAAGATTCTTGAGTAACCTTATAAATGTGGTTCTGAACTGTGTCATCCAGTAGTTTACTTTCCTCAATCTCTCCCATTCATGACTTGCTTCTGTGTCTCCTCATTTTGGCTGCCTTCTTGTGTTGATGGAGTGGCTTTCTGTGGTCACTGACCTATAGGGGCCACTAGCTCAGCCTCCCCAATCACCTGAGGTGGTCGCTCTTGGTACACCCCTTTGTGGGCTGAGTGCAAATTAAGTCTTGGGCTTGGTTTAATTAAGCTTTAATTGCTGTTGGTACACTGGGAGGAATTGACCTTCAGGCCAATTGGCTGTGAGGACCCACTGTGTCTATAAAGAAAGAACTGCTGCACTGGAGACGAGCCTTTTTTCAGTGGGTTTTGGTGCTCACTGAGTCCGTCTCCTGAATGTGTCACTTATGGGTGTGAGGAGTTGAAACTACCACTAGGAACACTGGCTTCTGGATCTCCGCTGGGGTGCAGTACAGCTACTGTCTGAGGCCACCCTGCAGGAGCTACAGCGAGAACAACAGTCCTCTCCTCCCTGCTTGGAATTTGGAAGCTTTGGAGCCGTCTGCACCAGGTTGCTAGATTAAACTCAGCACTTGTGCCCTGAATGCTCCTTTCTTTCAGTCTAGTTATAGAGGTTCCTTTCAGCCAGCTTTCGTGTGGTTCTGGGTGATAGATGTTTTGTCTTTTAGTTGTAGTTTTGAAATTGTTGTGCATGCAGCAGTTTAGGAGTGTTTACCTACGCTGCAATCTTGGTGTCCTCTGAAGAGAGTTTTGGAGGTGGGGATAGCAGTGATCGTTGCACAATAATCTTTTTTTTTTTTTTTAAGTTTATTGATTTTAAAATATATATTTTTATTGACTTCAGAAAGGAAAGGAGGGGGGTGGTATGAGAGAGAAATATCAATGATGACCTCCTGGTTCATAGGTCAATGCTCAACCACTGACCTACACTGGCAGTGTAAGAATAATTTATTGACTTTTAGAGAGAGAGAAACATCAATGATGTGAGAGAAACATTGATCAGCTGCCTTCTGCATGCCTCCTACAAGGATTGAACCAGCAACGTAGGCATGTGCCCTTGACTGGAAATCAAACCAGCAACCTCCTGGTTCATGGGGTGACAATCAACTGAGCCACACTGGCCAGGGCAGTTGCACAACAATCTTAATGCCACAAAACTAGAGACTTTAAAGAGGTTAAAATGTAATTTTATGTTATACTAGAGGTCCAATGCATGAAGATTCATGCAAGAATGGGCCTTCCTTCCCCTAGCTGCCAGCACCGCCTTTGCTCTTGCCAGAGCCAACTTTTTGCTCCAGCCCAGAGGCGCCTTTCCACCTTCCCACACTGCCCAGATGCCTAGAGTGGCTGGGGCAGTGTAGAATGCCTTCACTGTTGCCATGCGATGATGCAAGCATCATGCCCTGCCCCTACCGCCTGTGTATGCAAATTAACCTGCCACCTTTGTTAGGTCAATTTGCATACTCACTCCTGGTTGGCTGGTGGGTGTCATGAAGTTATGGTCAATTTGCATCTTACTCCTTTATTAGTGTAGATACTAGAGGCCCCATGCACAAAATTTGTGCATGGGGGGAAGTGTCCCTCAGGTCAGCTTGCACCTCTCTAATCTGGGACCCCCTCAGGGGATGTCCAGCTGCCAGTTTAGGTCTGATTCCAGTGGGATTGGGCCTAAACCAGCACTCGGACATCCCTTTCACAATCTGGGACTGCTGGCTCCTAACTGCTCGCCTGCCTGCCCTAAACCGCTTCTGCCTCCCAGCCTGATCGCCCTTTAAGCACTGCCCTGCCTGCCTGATTCACACCTAACTGCTCCACTGCTGGTGTGATCACCCCCAACTGCCCTCTCCTACAGGCCCAATTGCCCCCAACTGCCTTCCCCTGCCAACCCAGTTGCCCCCAACTGCTCTCCCCTGCAGGCCTGGTCCCCTCCTAAACTGCCCTTCCCTATCAGCCTGGTCGCTCCTAATGCCCTCCCCTGTTGACCATTTGTGGTGGCCATTTGTGACAACGTGAGGGTGACCATCTTGTGTCACACAAGGGCATGATGCTTTTGTTATATAGGATATTCACCATAATAAAAACAAAAACAACACCAGCTATGTACCCTTCCTATTGACTATCCTAGTCTGAGATCTTATTTCTTCATTTGCAGAAAATTACAGTAGTGACTGGTTCAGTCCAGTCATTTCTCACCCTAGCTCAATTTGTAGATAACTGATGGGTCCATCTTTCTGGTAAATACTTTAATGTCTGGCCTTCAAATTTTCAAAAGCTTCCCATATCTTGCAAAAGAGGATAAAAACCTAAATCTCAGCCAAAACCAGTTTGGCTCAGTGGATAGAGCGTAGGTCTGTGGACTGAAAGGTCCCAGGTTTGATTCCGGTCAAGGGCATGTACATTGGTTGCAGGTACATCCCCAGTAGGGGGTGTGCAGGAAGCAGCAGTTGGTCGATGTTTCTCTCTCATTGATGTTTCTAACTCTATCTCTCTCCCTTCCTCTGTGAAAAAAAAATCAATAAGATATATTTTTTTAAAAAATCATCTAGCCAAAATCGGTTTGGCTCAGTGGATAGAGCGTCGGCCTGGGGACTGAAGGGTCCCAGTTTTGATTCCGGTCAAGGGCATGTGCCTTGGTTGTGGGCACATCCCCAGTAGGCGGTGTGCAGGAGGCAGCTGATTGATGTTTCTAACTACCTCTCTCTCTCCCTTCCTCTCTGTAAAAAAATCAATAAAATATATCGATATTAAAAAAAATAAAATCTAAATCTCTTCAATTCAGTACTCAAACTCTTAACTGAGAGAAATCTTCCAATTGTCTCATGTCTTCCTTTTAGTCCCTCAAAGAAATTTAGTAAGCTCATCCTAGCTTCCCTCTACTCCCCTCCCCCAAAGCAAACCTCCACCTTATACCAGTACTCTTGCTTTTATCTCATGAAGTAACTGCTCCAATCTCTCTGTAAATCTAAACCCTCAGAGGCTAGCTAAAGTCCCAAGTGTTCCAAGAAGTTCTTTAGACTCCTGACACCTCATTCACCTCCCCGACCTGAACACCTACAGCATTCTTTGTATTGGTAGAACTTACTAGGTTGTCTTCTAGACTCACAGAGATACATCTTATCTTTCCTGAGGGTAAAGTCTATATTTTTTTCTTTCTCCCTGTAGTATATAATGCAAAGCACAAAGTAGATAACGTTTTTCACTGAACACGAGGTATAATTTTGCATTTCATTGACTAGGCTATGAAATCAGAATCATTTGACGTTACTTTATTTCTGAAAGTTAACCTTAGGCACAACAAAGAAATTTCTGTGACTTAACAAGACACATGGAAACTGGGTGATATAGATGGGGTCAATGGGAGAAAAAGGGGACATATGTAATGCTTTCAACAATAAAGATTTTTAATTAAAAAAAAAAAAAAGAAACTAGGTAGTATAATGCAGCAAACATAAAACAGGTGTTTTAAATCCTAAAGTTAGAATCTGATATAAAAAAAAAAAACCTGTCTAGCCGAGACCGGTTTGGCTCAATGGATAGAGCGTCGGCTTGGGGACTGAAGGGTCCCGGGTTCGATTCCGGTCAAGGGCATGTACCTTGGTTGCGGGCATATCCCCGGTAGGGGGTGTGCAAGAGGCAGCTGGTCAATGACTCTCTCTCATCGATGTTTCTAACTCTCTATCTCTCCCTTCCTCTCTGTACAAAATCAATAAAATATATTTTAAAAAAAACCACAAACCTGTCTAAATGCTGATATTGGGGCACAGAGCAATACAGTAGTTAGGTTGTGGGACAGAATATTCACCTTTGGGTTTTATTGAATGCATGCAAAAATGAGCCATGAATGCTATAACTGGGCACAATGCAGCCACAGGCTATGAAAACTCTAAATGAAATGTCAGTCCATTTTTATTAAATTGAGGTTTGAAAAAAAATCATCAGTTACTCATGGTAACGGATGGTAGCTATCAGCATCAGAGCAAATTCTTTCCTTTCCGTTTTCAACTTTACTGCACAAAAACACGTAGGATGGATACCGGTGGTGACAGGTGAAGAAGCAGATCAGGAGTGTGGTGAAAAGAGTTGTCTAAATAGAGCCTAGATCCTAGTTTGGGTCCAACTCTGACCAGCTGCAGGGCCCACAGTAAGTCACTCACATATCTCCCTGTGCCTCGTTTTCCGGCTCTAAAACAAGTCACACCAGATCTCTAATGTTTTTTTCTGACTCCAAAATCCCACGTCAAGTTTAACTACGGCTGCCATTAAGTGTATGATTCTTACAATTTCCAGTCTTTCTTCCACATTTCCGGAAGAAAGTAATTTATTTCGGCAACCTAAAAGAAATGGATACTACTCAAAGGAAGGGGGAAAAAAAATGTTAGTTGAAAGTAAAACTAAGTAATTCTGGAAAAAAAATAAAAATGCCTGTGTCTTCATGACAGTGATGTTTCAGCAGAAGAACAGGGCTCTGGTAAAGATAAGCAAGACTGCTTCTGTAAATTAGGCCTAAAGCAGAGTACTTATTATCTGTGCTGGTATGTGAAGACCTGCTATTGTAGTTCAAAGCAGAAGCAACACTCAAAGCTTCTAAATAAAATAAAACAAGGAAAAGAAAAAAAGAAAAGCTTCTCAAAAATAAAAAAACAACAAACAACAAAAACAAACAAAACAACAACGGTGAGAAAGTTCTCCTCGGTGTAAAGACAATAAACCGTTGTGCAAATGAGCACACACTGCAAAAGGCACGCTTTTAGGCATTCAAAGTACTCCAAGCACAGACTCCCCGGCCAAACAATGTCTCCCTTCCAACCTGTCAAAGCGCCATCCCCGCTGGATCCCCAAACAGAAACTTACCCGAACCATCTAACTTCTCCCCTGGGGAGCGGCCTGCTCCCTCTCCGGCTCTGGCCGCCGTTCTGCCGTCCACCCCGGGGCGGCCACAGCCCCGCAGCCCGGTAAACACGCGCGGAGTCCGGGGAGCGGTTTCCCGGAGTCCTGGGAGCGGCGGGTCCCGCCCCTCCGCGCCCCGAGCGGGGAGCCGGGCGCACGGAGCCCGCAGCCCGGAGCCGGACGGGCCGCCGCGGCCACCGAGAGCCGCGCTCCCCGCTCCGAGCGCCACACCTCGCGCCTCTGCCCCCGGGGACGGCGGCGCCCGGCCGAGGCCGCCCCTCAGGGTGCACCCGGGACCGGCCAGTCCGCCGCCGCCGCCGCCGCCGCCTCACCCCCGGCCGGACGCCTGCCCCTTCCCCGGCGGCGGCGGCGGTCCAGCGCCTCCTGCGGCGGCCCGGCCCAAAGCACGGCCCCCTCACCGCCAGGCTCAGCCCCTTCCTCGCTCGCCGGGACGCCTAGCGCCGCGCCGGGCACAGCCTGGGCTCCCAGCCTCACAGACACACCGAGGGACACTCACCCTGGAGGCTCCTCCCGCCGCTGCTGGTGCTGCCGCCGCTGGGACCGCGGCCGTCGCCCCCGCCGCCGCCGCCACCAGCACCGCCGTCCGCACCGGCGCCAGCACCGCCAGCCATCCTCCACCTCCTGCCGCCGCCGCCGCTGCCGCCTCTCCGCTTCTGTCAGGGGCTCAGGCGCCGGGACTGCTCCAGGGTTCCCTCGCCGCCATTTTGACTCCCAGGGAGAGCAGGAGGGGCCCGGCCCGGCGCGGCCCTGGGGCGCCTGCGCGGCGCTGCGGAGCCAGCCCGCGCCCCCGCCGTCGACGCGCCCGGGGTCACGTGGGCCGGTAGCGGCGCGCGCACCGGGTCGGGCCGGGCCGGGCGAGGCGGGTGCGTGCGCTTTATTCCTGCTCCACTCCGGGGATTGGGACGCTGGGCCCTCTGACTTTGAAGTTCGGCGGTAGTGCCCTGCCTGTTCCAGGAAGTGATGACAATCATGAAATGTACCAGAATGGAATTCTAATGACTACGGGGCTGGACCACCAGTTCTGCAATTCCACGTTCCCACTCTGCGGCCAGCATCCGGATTGATCGCACACAATGCACCAGCCTCAAAGAGGAGCCCTGGCTTCCGCGAAGTCCTTTCTGACATTCTTAGTGCTTGGCAGTTTATCTGAAGCCCTGTCTGCGTGGTACTTTTGCAGGCACCACCTTGCTAATTGTGTAGCCGGTTTTTTGTTTGTTTGTTTGTTTGTTTGTTTTAAAGAATCCATTTAAGACGCTGAAAAGTTTTTCTCAAGAAGACATGGTCATAAACGAGGGACAAGAATTGATGAAAGCCATGTGGAAGAGTCATACTGCTCTAACTTAGATGTCCCTCGCTTGAAAGTTTGCAAGAAAGTTTCAGTGATGCAATAGCAAAAACACAACATATTTATGGAGCACCATACAGTTTTCAAATCACTTTAATACAAGGCTTCGTTTGAACACCAAAACTGCCCTTTGAGGAAGCCGGGACAGGCATTATTACCGTCATTTTGCAGGGGACTTTGAAATACCAAGTCCTTTGCCCAGGGGCACACAAGCAGCATTAACAAGGAGGCAAGCCAAGAATAGAACCCAGACATTTCTGACCCTAGTCACCAGGTCATAACCCCTCACCCTTCTATGATAAACCTTAAGAAAACAAGATGTATTTGTCTTCTGGGAATTAATTTAAAGCCCTTTTTAAAGTATTTGAATTTTCAACTTTACTCACATTTTGAGAAACAAGTTTTTTAAGCCATACTGAGTATTTTTTTTGTTCTCAGATAGCCTCTAAACTTGAGGATAAGAGCAATTTCAAATTTTGTGGTGTATTTTTAACCATCTCTGACATATTTAAAATGCTTAATATCCAGCCCTAACCTGCTTGACTTAGTGGATAGAGCGTTGGCCTGCAGACTCAAGGGTCCCAGGTTTGATTCTGGTCAAGGGCCTGTGCATTAGCTGCTGGCACATCCCCGGCAGGGGGTGTGCAGGAGGCAGCTGGTCGATGTTTCTCTCTCATCGACATTTCTAGCTCTTTATCCCTCTCCCTTCCTCTCTGTGGAAAATCAATAAAATATATATATATATATTTTTTTTTTATTTAAAGTCCATTGTCCATACCATCTCTTGACAACTTATTAAAAGTTAAATAAGATCAGTCTCCATTAGTAACTCTTTCTCATTTATTTCTAACATTCATTGCTTGACTTTGGTTCTGCTTCCTAGAAACAAATTTAAAAACAAAATTAAAACAATACTGACAATGATAGCATTCTAAATATGTCCAGGATTATACAATTTCTCTAAGAGCCTTTGATGCAGAAATCTACCAAAGACTTTTTGAAAATCTGAATAAGATCTCTTGGTTTGCCCTGGCTGGTTTGGCTCAGTGGACAGAGCATTGGCCTGGGGACTGAAGGGTCCCGGGTTTGATTCTGGTCAGGAGCACATGCCCAGGTTGTGGGTTTGATCCCCCATAGAGGGCTTGCAGGAGGCAGCCGATCAGTGATTCTCTCTAATCATTGATGTTTCTCTCTTTCTCTCTCCCTTCCTCTCTGAAATCAATAAAAATATAATTTTTAAAAAAATCTCTTGGGAGGCAGCTGATGGATGATTCTCTCTCATTGATGTTTCTATCTGTCCCTCTCCCTTCCTCTCTGTAAAAAAATAAATCAATAAAATATATTTTTAAAAAAATCTCTTGGTTCCACAATATCTTTTTGTCTACCTTATGGCTATAATTTGCCTTCTCAGAAACCATGCATAAGTGTTCTGTGATTTTTCCCACCAGTTAATTCATCCACCTTGTTTTTAGTGCATCTTTGAGATATTGAATTAACTCAGTTTACAAGTCTACTGAATTTAGGTTTGTCAGTTCACTTCAGTCTAGGATAATCCTCACTCAAGAATATTTTTCCATTGATTTTCAGAGAGAGGGAAAGACAGAGAGAATATCAATGTAAGAGAAACACATCAATTGGTCGCCTCCTGCACATGCCCTGACCAGGGCCCGGGCCGGGGAGGAGCCTGAAACTGAGGTAGTGCCCTTGATCAGAATCGAACCCAGAACCCTTTGGTCCACAGGCCAACACTCTATCCACTGAGCCAAACCCCCTAGGGCCAACACACATTTTTTAAAAGACTTTTTGTGGGTTTATTTGAGCCCAACTGTCCACAAGTGCCACACATTTTTTTTTTTTAAGCATCCAATACAATGTGTGTAACAGTGCTAGATGTTCAGGTTAAAAAAAAATAAATGATTCTTTGCCATTGAGAAGCTTAGAAACTACATATAAAGATAGACTGAAAATAATTTTAATAGTAATACTTTTAAAAGGCTAGTGCACAGATAGTACAGTTGATCCTTGAACAACACAGGGCTCAGAGGCACTGACTTCTCACACAGTCTTAAATTCTATGTATAAGTTTTCACTCTCCCAAAACTTAACTACCCTTGGTATCCAGAGAAGGGTTTGCTCTGGGACCCCAGTACCTAAATCTGAGGATGCTCAAGTCCCATATATAAAGTGGCATAGATCTGTGGCCTTCCAACTGATCAAAAACAGTGCAGGCATTTATTGAAAAAAATCTACATATAAGTGGACCCTTGCTGTTTAAACCTGTATTATTCAAGGGTCAACTATATCCAGTAATGGTGAAGAGTATCGGTTCTAAAGAATCTTTTCAATAAATTTCAGAAAAGAGCAATCCATTCCTGTTTTTTCCAGTTTTTATGACCCATTATAACTCACCCCACTTTTTGTTTTAAAAATCTTAAGCTAATTAGAAGTGAGCAAAAACAGTTTCTGTCACTTTTGATCAAGAGTCCAGAATTGCCAAAACCGGTTTGGCTCAGTGGATAGAGTGTTGCTCTGCGGACTGAAGGGTCCCAGGTTTGATTCCTGTCAAGGGCATGTACCTTGATTTTAGCACATCCCCAGTAGGAAGTGTGCAGGAGGTGTGCAAGAGGCAGCTGATTGATGTTTCTCTCTCATCAATGTTTCTAGCTCTCTATCTCTCTCCCTTCCTTTCTGTAAAAAAATCAATAAAATATATTAAAAAAAAAAAAAAAAGTCCTGAATTGTGCTGTGTTCCGCTCCTTGCTCCCTCCATCAGTGAATGGCACCCCATCCACCTGGTCACTTAAGCTGAAAACCTGCGTTATTTTCTACATTAAATGTGTATTCCATTTTCTGTTACTCCAAAGTCCTCCCCCCCCCCTTTTTTTAACCAAACATAACCATCCACCAAAGCCCCTCTCTACACTTATCTTTATGTAAATACAATATGGAAGCTGGGTTTTTTAAATTATGAAAAAAGGGGAAATTTTGCCGAAACCAGTTTGACTCAGTCAATAGACTCTATTGAATAGAGTGTTGGCCTGCGGACTGAAGAGTCCCAGGTTCAATTCTGGTCAAGGGCATGTACCTTGGTTACAGGCACATCTCCAGTAGGGGGTGTGCAAGAGGCAGCTGATTGATGTTTCTAGCTTTCTATCCCTCTCTCTTCCTCTCTGTTAAAACTCAAAATATTTTTTAAAAAGGGGGAATTTTATTTTCTTGTGTGCTTTGGATATAATGATACTGTTTCCAAGCATTTAAAAAATATATATTTTATTGCTTTTTTTACAGAGAGGAAGGGGGAAGTTTAGAGAGCTAGAAACGTCGATGAGAGAGAAACATCTATCACCTGCCTCCTGCACACCCCCTACTGGGGATGTACCAAAACCAAGGTACATGCCCTTGACCTGAATTAAACCTGGGACCCTTCAGTCCGCAGGGCGTAGCTCTATCCACTGTGCCAAACTGGTTAGGGCTCCAAGCATTTTTTTGGGGAAATGTCCCACCATGGAACAAGTCCAATCTGCTCTCAGCAGGGCCAGAATTAAGGCCACTGTCCATAATTTTGCTCTATATTAAAGTCCAATCCAGTCCAGCACCTGCTAACTTAGCTTGTGTTCCCAGCTATGGTCCCATTTTGTATGGGGTCCGCATGAGCACGGACCATGTGGCCGCTTAGGGCGACTTGGCTATGGAGAGAGAACAGGTGAGTGCAGAGCAAGTGTGGGTGATGGACCAAGGGAGAGCCAGAGGACCATGGTGAATAAGAGAGCGGGCATTCTTTGGGTATTTCAACCAGGAACTTTCCAAGATTTTGCATGCTTCTGATGGGGTCTACCTCAAAGCCAATATCCATTGTTTGCCAGGCTAGCCTGACAAGCAAGCTCCTCCCTGTGCCACCCAGATTTCTACTGCATCCATGCCTATCTCCTCCTTTGTTTGATTTCTTCCCCCAGTGATCTGCCGGTAATGGATCCATGGTTGCCAGGGGAACGCGAAGCTATAGCTTACAATGTCTGCCTTACCTTTGCTTTCTTACTTTATATTAAGAACTAACTAATTACAAGGATAGCATTTCTACTTTCCTTCTTCCTCATAACCCCACACTTTCCCCAGTTAAGTGATTTGGGTGAGGTTGATCCTATATATTATACCTGGTTTCCTGATTTAAGTTTTTCAGCAAATGCTACTTCCCTGGCTTTAAAGATGGGTTCAGGGGAGGAAATGTAACCCCATCAAGAGCCCGGATGCAGTGAAATGTTTGCTAGGACTTCCGGAAAAGAACATCTGTCCTTGTACAGAATTTGCTGGAAGAGTCTCCTGTTCTGTTGAATTTGACTGAAAAGGGATGTAGCCCCAGGAGCTCTTGGTAACCATCTTCCTGCCTCAGGGGAGCCTACTTTAGGATACAGCTAACTTGTACCTGAAAAAGAACCGGTGTCCCCCATGACATGATTAAAGAGGGTATAGCAGAGCAAGGAGGATGGGCCACGTACAAAATTCACCAGGGCAGAAAGCCCAGGATGCCTAGCAAGGGGCAAAACTAGGAAAACAGGAACCTTGCCCCCAGGGTAACCTATCCTCCCCTAGCATATTACTGGCCATGAGGTTTAAACACTCTGACTTTTTCTCCCTAAAAATAACATCTAGGCCTCAGGTGTATTTTAGCTGCAGGTCCAGAAAAGCAGCAAAACCAGACAAGTGACCCCGTGGCTGCCTCAAGACTAGCTGTATTGCTGAAACCGGTTTGGCTCAGTGGTAGAGCATTGGTCTGTGGACTGAAAGGTCCCAGGTTCAATTCTGGTCAAGTGCATGAACATTGGTTTCGGGCATATCCCCGGTAGGGGGTGTGCAAGAGGCAGCTGGTCGACATTTCTAGCTCTCTATCTCTCTCCCTTCCTCTCTGTAAAAAATCAAATAAAATATATTAAAAAAAAAAAAAGACAAGCTGTATTGATTAATGAGCCCCTGCCCTGGCTCCAACCAACCAGTGGAGACCAGGATCCTGGAAGAGAACACCTGGAGAGCTGATAAATATTTTATTGAGACCCTCCCCTAAGATTTCCACCTGTAAAAGAGAGATTAATATGCTCACCACAATGGACCTAGCAGGAGCTCTCCCCCCGTGGAGCTTGCCAAGGCCATTCCCTTCCCTCCTCCTTTCCTCTAAGCCCTAGAGCACATGTGTCAAACACAAGGCCCGAGGGCCAAATCCGTCCCGCCAGGCCTTACAATGTGGCCCGCACCGCACTGTCATCACTGCACTCCGCTGCGTTTCCATCACAATGACAGTTTATGACTGTTCAGTAAACCATTCGGCCTGCGATTTAGGCTGGATTTTAGATTTTGGCCCCTTCTCTGATTGAATTCCACACCCCTACCCTAGAGTTTAAGGGACCCCGTGAGACTTGCAACCAGGGGAGCATGGGGCAGTGGCAGCTCAGACTGGGCTAACTCCCCAGAACCTGTCTCCAAAGCCCCCTTTTTTTCTGACTTCTCAATGAGCTAAAACAGCCTAGCCTGGGCTCTACTGCTGCTTCTTCTATCCTCTTCCTTGTTTCACTATCCTGGGTGTGTTTTTGTTGTGGCCAATCAATTCTTTCTTGCTTTGCTGAGGTCTCTTGATTGAAATCTTTCCTTTAATAAGACAAGAACTGAGGTCTTGTCATCTCATCAGTAACGGAGATGCTATTATGCACAAAAGTTTTAACTTTCATAGTTGCAAGTCTTTTAAAATATATATATTTTATTAAATTTTTACAGAGAGAAAGGGAGAGGGATAGAGAGTTAGAAACATCTATGGGAGAGAAATTGTGTCAGCCTCCTGCACACTCCCTATTGGGTATGTGCCTGCAACCAAGGTACATGACCTTCACCAGAGTCAAACCTGGGACCCTTGAGTCCATAGGCCAACACTCTATCCACTGAGCCAAATCAGTTAGGGAGAAAGTCTTTTTATAAACAAGATTTTATTGAACTAAAAATGCTAGCCAGAAAGACTGTTTTGGGGCTGGAGTTGAACCAGCAATATGGATAGATAGAAAAGACAGCGTATCTGTCATCCAGGAGTTCTGCAAGCATTTTTATACATCAAATGGGGAGATGGGGAAGGAAAGAGGTAGTCTTGAATGAATTTACATGAGCTACAGTCAAATGGCAGGGGAAGGTGAATCAGGGCCAGTTCTGGGACAGTAGTCTGGTCTGCCTCAAGAAATGTCACTCTTATGGACTGGATGGGCAGCAGTCTGGAAAACCCACAAGTAAATAAATGGAAGCTGCTGGATGCTACTGGTGCCTAGCTAAAATAATCCTTGGGCCCTGGCCAATATTGTTCAGTGGGTAAAGACTAAGTCTGCACACTGAAAGGCTGTGGGTTAGATTCCCAGTCAAGACCATGTACCTGGGTTTCAGGTTTGTTCCCCACCCCTGGTTGGGGAGCATGAAGGAGGCAACCAGTCTATGTATCTCTCTCACACTGATGTTTCTCTTTCTCTCTTCCCTCCTCCCCTCCCTTCTATTTTTTCTGAAAAGCAATGAGAAAAATATCCTTAGGTGAGGATTAACCAATCATTATCATCATCATTTATGGAAATAGCCATCTGTAAATTAATCTAAAATTCCAACAGGAAAACAGGAATGTTAGAAGTCTTTTGTTAGTTGGACTAACAAATATCTTTTTTTCACTCTCTGGCCACTGTAATTTAATTAGAACATTTTAGAGTTTTTAAAAAGTCAATGCTTAATTAAGCTGTCCTGAAATTAGGCCTACCTTTGGCCATTCTAATTATGCGAGCCAATAAATTTCATTTATCTTCATGTTTTCCTTAACATTTATCCAAGTAATCTTAACTGATACATATACTATCTCATTTCCATATTCCCATTCAAAGAGTAAAAGGTTAACATCGGTGGTGCATGGGCAAGCTAACTAGCCATCTAAGAGGATGAATAATGAAAAATTGAATTTATTTAAGGAATAGGGGATGGGAGATGGCTATCCAAAAGGATATTCAAAGGTACAGGCTACTCTAAGCATATCAAACTCACAGCCCATGGGCCACATGCGGCCCACAACAAATATTTTTGTGGCCCAGCCAATATAACAGTATGTAGGAAAAAAAATTTTTTTTTTTTAGAAATGTTTTAATAAAAATTTTGTAACTTAATTTTTACAATATCTGTTATACATAACTGGAGGCCCAGTACACTAATCCGTGCACCAATGGGCATGATTAATATTCCTTATAATAGTAGCTGGTCCCCAATATTCTATTTCTGACACTAACACGTTCATCAGTTTTCCAGGTGTATTCTTTCAACGTTGTGGTCTCTGCTCATTGGTTGGTGTCAGGGCAGGGGGTCATTGAGTCAATGCAGTTGGTCCTGAGGCAGCCAATGTGCCACTTGTCTGGCTTTGCTGCTGTTCTGGGCCTGGAGCTGAAATACAACTGAGGCCTGGATGTTATATTTAGGGAGGAAAAGGTCTGGGAGGCCTAAACTGCCTTATCAGTGATATGAAAGATCTGGGGTCCAAAGCTCATGACCAGTGGTATGCTAGGGGAGGACAGGTTACCCTGGGGCCGAGGTTCTTATTTTCCCAGTTTTGCCCCCTGCCAGAGCTTTTAGCCCTGGTTAGTTTCTGTGCCTGGCCATCGTCCTTGCTCTGGGGGACCTAATGAAGAGAAATAATGTTACAGAGAACTGGAATAAATCAAGCAATGCTCAGAGATTTTGGAATCACACTTTATTCACAGGTGGGCTCAGAGAAAATGAATTCAGATTCTAAGCAAAGCTACAAGCAGAACTTCCCTTTTTATTAAAGAGCCAGCCCCGTGTGTGCTTAGCGGTTATCTGGCTGTCGGCCTTGAAAACAACACAGTTCTATCCAATTAAAAAATGCACCTGGCATGGCATTGAGAGTGTGGGCGTATCTAGTCTCTGGCCTACAAGGTCAGATGCTAAGTTTATCTTCCTCATTATTCAAGCAGGCTAAAGCAGGCTAGAAAGCAAAGCTATTATTTTTTTTAGAATAAGAGGCCGTCTAAAAAAATAGCAGGGAATTCCAAACAGTAGTTTTACAAAATAGGGATTAGCCTTCTCAATATTATTATACTTATTTTATTATTCTGAGCCTCTGTAGCTAGTAAATGATAATGCTGAGGCCTGACCTTTGACCTCTGTGCTCCAACAGTCAATCTCTTTTTACTCCAGCATAACAAAATTTAGTGATGTAAGAAAACTAAAATTGATCTCAGTTTTAATAGTGAAGAGACTAACATTCTGCCACCTTGAAATTGCTTTTGGGGCTATTGATTTGAAGTTGTTCATTAAGAAACAAGAGACTCAGAAAGAACCTTTGACCCCCCCTTTCTCCCCACCCCCCACTTTTCTACCCAATAGATTCAGAGAGAGCAACCTGCTTCAGGAAGGAGATTTTAGGATGCTGCCTTAGCCTATTTTGAATTAAGTATTGTAAATAAAGGGTTTTAGGTGTCTGTTAGCTACATAACCCCTGTTGTCCCATTGTTTCTGAGTCACCCAGCAAGAATGTTCCTGCCATGTGTGTTTCCCTCTTCCTCAAATACAGGTAAATTGCCCATTCTCACTTCTTGAAATCTACTACCCTTTTTACCCATCTTTCTTCTTTGTCCAAACTGTGGTATATACCCAATATTACCTCACTGTCTTGAGAATTTTCATGGGCTTATTATGTCTTTGTGAATTCCCCTGTGCATGTTTTAAACTTTGATTTTCTCCTGTTAATCTATCTTCGTTAGTTTGGTTATTGGCTCAGCCAGAAAAACGTAAAAAGTGGGAGGGAAAGTATTAATATATATATTAATTTTTTACAGAGAGAAAGGGAGAGGGATAGAAAGTTAGAAACATCGATGAGAGAGAAACATCCATTAGCTGCCTCCTGCACAGTCCCTACTGGGTATATTCTTGCAACCAAGGTATATATGCCCTTGACCGGAATCGAACTTGGGACCCTTGCATCCACAGACCAAAGCTATAGCCACTGAACCAAATCAGTTAGGGCTATGATGTAATTTTTGATAAAAGAAAATTTTGCACAATAATGAACTTGGAACACCAAGATTATGTTTTGAACTGCCTAAAGACAGTTCTTTCTCAGGATTCTTTGTAATCATGGACAGCAGCTTTTGCTGGACCTTATATTACCATTGTGCTTTCAATTCAAAAGTGTTCCTGATGTTACCAGTTGCATAACTCGGGATATTTTTTCCACCTTGGCAGTCCTTCTGCTCTTGCTACTTGCTTATCCGAGTTTCTATCTCAGAGGTCCTGCAATTGTAAAGACAACCACAAATAGACCCAGAGAGAGGCCCTGCTTCCCTCAAAGAACTTCGGCCCTTGAATAGCAATTAGATGTATGTTTCTAGAGAGGAGAAAATGCAGGATGTTTGAGCCTGGGGTAGTGCAGTCAATACATTATATAATCCTCTAGAACTCTAATGCCAGTTTATTTAGAACATGAACATTTATAAAAACCACATAAAAAAACTAAGTAGGCAAATGTGGCTTTCATTTTCATTATACACAGAGAGATTAAAAAAACAGACCAAAACTTGATCTCTAGGCTGTCGTTCTAATTATGGCCTTTTACATAACTGCAGCAGGAAGGTCCTGGATTGTAGGTCAGTGAGAATATATTGAACGCAGGGCCCACTAAGCCCTTTATTGAATATTGAAGAGGTTTGAGTTAATAGTGCTAGTCTTTTGTGACTTGAGGAAGATTGGACTGTAATTTGAGAAGCTAAAAGTGCTACCTCTTGGAATAGAAGTGGGTGGCTAGGAGTTTAATTGTGTTGTGGCTGAATCTGGAGTTAGATTTACTGACACTGTGGGGTTTTGTCACAGAGAACTACCTAAAATGCTCAGTTCTCACATTAGCTGCACTCCTGTCAGAACTTTTTTGAATTTTGATTAGTCTAGCCGGCTTGTCTCTTACTGAGCTCCCTCTTAGCTTACTTTAGCATTTCTTACTTAAAAAAAAAAAAATTAAAAAGCAAGGGTAGGTCCTGGCCAGTTTGGCACGGTTGGTTGAGCATCATCTCATGCACTGAGAGGTCACCTGTTCGATTTTAGGTTAGGGCACAGGCCAGGTTGTGTCTGGATTCTCAGTAGAGGGCATGCAGGAGGCAGTCTAAATTTCTCTCTCATTTAAAAAAGATATTTTTATTGATTTCAGAGAGGAAGGAAGAGGGAGAGAGAGGTAGAAGCATCAATGATGAGAGAGAATCATGGATTAGTTGCCTCGAGTCCAAACCCAGGCATGTGCCCTTGACTGGAATCAAACTTGGGACTTTTCAGTCCATAGGCCGATGCTTTATCCACTGAGCCAAACTGGCTAGGGCATCTGTTTCTCTCCCAATAGTGTTTCTCTCTCACTCTCCCTCCTCTCCTCTCTCCAAAATATCAATAAAAAAACATTTTTTAAAAATGCTGGGGCAGTCTTGGCCAGGTAGCTAGTTCTTTAAAGTGTTGTCTGAGATGCCAAGATTTTGAGTTGAGCTCCCCCATCAGGGCACATACAAGAGGCAACCTGTCTTTTTCTAAAAAAGAGAAACAAATCTTAAAAAATACAAAAAAAAGTTCAAAGTAACATTTTTGAGGTGACAATGGATCTATAAAATATGAACAGGTGACACTTTAAAAAAATAACCCAAATTATTAATAAGTTTTAGAATTCTAAATGAAGAACTCAACAGAAGGGCTGGAGGAAGAAGTCAAGGGAATCTTCCAAAATATAGAAAATGGGGACAAAAAGAGAAAATTGATACACATAGATGACCCACCAAGAAGGGCCAATATCCATTTAAAGATCACCTGAGGATCTTTTTTTTCCATTGCTTTTTAGAGAAAGTGGAAGGAAGGGAGGCAGGGGTGGTGGTGTTGGGGGGGGGGCAGGTAGAGAAATATCAAAGTGAATTGGATTGGTTGCCTCCCACTCTATCCCCGACTGGGATGGGGATTGAACCTGCAAGAGCCAACTCTGTAATAACTGAGCCAAAACTGCCAGGGCAAGTTGATTCTTTCATGTGCCATGACTGGGGATAGAACTCACAATCTTGTTCTATCAGGATGTTGCTCTAATCAACTGAGCTATCTGGCCAGGGCTAGTAGTAGTTTCAGATTGGGAATAGAGAAACTTGAGAGAAGGAAATAAATAATAGACATCTCCCAGAGCTAAAGTAACATCCAAGTCTTCAAGTTGAGAGATCTCTCCCACTGCTAATTCATATAAATGAAGACAGACCCATATCTAGTCATATCTTGAAGAAACTTCACAAGTCCAAAGACAAACAGAAATTCCTAAAAGATACCATAAAGAAAAAAAAATAGAGGCTACATCAAAGGTTGATAATTATATTGGCATCACACTTATCAGTTACACTAGATATTGAATAGAAGGGGATACTATTTGTCAAATTCCTGAGGGACAGTGATTATAAGCCTAGAACTCTATAGTCAGCAAAATTAGCATTTAAGTGGGGAGCAAAATAAATATTTTTTTGACTTGCAGGGACTGAGGATATCTATCAACTACAGACCATTCCTGAAATAATTGCTTAAGGATGTTACTACATCAAAATGAAATAGGAACCTAGGAAAGAGGAAGATACTAGGTTGCAGAAATAGGGCAATCAAAGGAAATTCTTGAATGCTAGTTGCCAATAAGCCTAACAAGGAAATAGTGTGAAGAAATTGGTTCATCTTTTGTGACTTAGAGAGTGGATAAAGGTTTTATTACAGTACTACAGGCCCAGTGCATGAAATTCGTGCACTTGGGAGAGGGGGGGGGGAGATCCCTCAGCCTGGCCTGTGCCCTCTTGTACTCTGGGAGCCCTCAGGTGATGTCTGACTACTGGTTTAGCACTGCATGGAGGCAAGAGAAGCTTCTGCCACTGCTGCTGTGCTCGCCAGCCATGAGCCCAGCTCAGGGCTTCTGGTACTGACCGCTAGGGGGCAGCTCCTGCATTGAGCATCTGCTCCCTGGTGGTCAGTGCATGTCATAGCGACTGGTCATTCTGCCATTTGGTCGATTTGCATATTAGCCTTTTATTATATAGGATTAGAGGCTGGATGCATAAAATTTGTGCAAGAGTAGGGGCCTTCTTTCCCCTAGCTGCCAGGACCGGGCTTCTCTCACAGCCCAAGCTTCATCTAGAAGGTTGTTCAGAAAACCATCCGGTCTAATTAGCATATTGTACTTTTATAATTATAGATTACAATAAAAAAAATCACAATATATTCCATTTTTTTCTCCAAGAGCTATGAGTTTGTGATATCACCTTCTCTACTGGGCCCAAACATTGTATCAATATTTGATCTTCCCATGAACATTTTTTATATCGTTAACAGATAGTGGTTCTTGGTTTTCTTTTTACAAAACAATTTTTTAAATTTTGTTTTAGAGAGAGAAAGAGGAAAGGAGAGAGAAATGAGAGAGAGAGAGAGAGAGAGAGAGAGAGAGTTAGTTGTTGTCCCACTAATCTATGCATTCAGTGGTTGGTCCTAGTATGTGCCCTGGCCGGGAAGCCCAACCACAACCTGGGTGTATCCCCACAACACTAATCAACTGAACTACCTGGCTATGGCTGTTTTTGGTTTTCAATGCTGGGAATTAATTTACAGTCAATTTATGGAGGATTTAATTACCATTAGAGAACAGAGTATAAAGGTCATACACTCTGCCAATGAGAAGTAACAGCATGTTGAGAAGCCTAGGTGCAAAGCAAAGATAAAGAGAAGTGTAGAGGTGCTGAGTCCTCCACCTTCCCAAGCAGAAAATCAAGAGATGATCTGTGTGGGGTGGGGGAGGGGGGCTGAGCAGTTTGGGAGGGTAGGAAGCCTCACCTAGGGCACAGGTTTGAGGGATAAGGGAATGAGAATAGAAGGGAGGTGTTTGAGAGCTGGGGGTAGATTGTGCAAGTACTGGGCTGAGCAGGGAGGAGACACAGCAGGGCAGAGCGGAAGGGGCGGGGCCTAGCAAGGCAGAGCGGAAGAGGCGTGGCCTGCGGCCAGAGGCGCATGCGCAAACCCCCTTCCCGCCCAGCTCTCGCGCTCACGCGGTCCAGCCTTCGCTCGCCTCCCGCGTGCTGTCCGGTAGCCTCACTTCGCTTCGCTTCGCTTCGCCCGGCTTCACCTCACCCGCCGCCGTCATGCCCCGCCTGGTTATTCTCTGCCTGCACCGCCGCAGCCGCCTGAGCCCGCTTGCACCCCGGCTGGCCCACTCGGGGCCTGGTCGCAACCGGCAGCCGTTGTCCGAGATGGTGAGTTGTAACGCAGCCGCCAGGGCCGTGCTGACTGGACATGGCGGGCGGGAGCATGTGGCCTCGACCGGTGGAGACCGGCTCCTGCCGGCGGCTTCCAGGCTTCCCCGGGCCGGGCCGGGCCTCTGTTTGGAGGGTGCTGGGGTCGGGCAGCGCCACGGTGAGCACCCCTTCTTTGGACCTGAGGGGCTCCCAATGAGGACGCTGGGAGCTGGGAGCGAGCGCGGCCTGAGAGAGGTTTGGGCCTCGACCGCGTGGGCGCCAAGATGGAGGGCAGAGCCTTTGTTGCAGAATGTCCGCCACCTTCGTCTGCCGCCTTCGAACGCTTTCTTCGTTACCCACGCCTGTTATTTCCCTCAGAGGGTGGGAAATCCCGCTCGGCGTCTAGGTTCCAGAGTTCAAAGGTTGGAAGTGAGAAGCCGTTAGAGGGAAAAGTGAATATTTTTCAAAAATGTAAGTTAGGTCATTAAGGAAGGGAGATCGTGTGTTTTTGTTGTTTTTTTAGTTTTCCGCAGACCCGGGTTCCTAGGGCAACGGCCAGATTCCTCAAAACGAAAGCGGCTTTTGTTAGGCAGCGAGGGAGCCATCATACTCACAGCGCTCTTCCTTTTCCCTTCCAGGACGTGGCTGTTGGACTCGTGGTGTTTTTTATGACTTTCTTAACACCGTGTGGGTATATACTGCACAACCTGAGCCAGTTCAGAAGACAGTAGGTGCAAGAAGATGCAGAGCAGCTGTTAACGACCAGCAAGATTTCAGAGAAAAAGCTGCTCCTTTAAATGAGTAAAAGTGCCAAGTTGGATTGATGGGCATTGTGGGGGTATTCAGTTTCATGACCATATGTTTAGAGTCAATATTTTGCACTTTTTTAGGACCGTGCATTATATAAAGTTGAGCTGTTTAGTCATTTAAAAATGTTAAATAAAACGGAAGCACTTATTCATGCTTGGCATTCTGTGGTCACAGATAATTTTCTGCACGTCCTGAAAGCTGGTGATAATTCACTGAAAAATACAGTAGTGAGAATTGCTATGGCAGGTCAGACTTATTGAACCCAGTGCCATGGAATGTTATATGAGGAGTGAATGCATATATTTGGTGACATCAGCATTAAAGAGATTAGATATGTAGTTGTATGAGTAATATAAGTTTAGCTAAATGATCCTTCCTACTATTTGTACATTCCATTGTTATTGCCACTTAGAGTAATGAGATCCAGGCTTTCCTATGCACTTTGAGAAATATAACTAATATAACTTAAATTTGCCTCTTTAAATTCCTACATTTCAGGATTTAGTAAGTACCTGCATACTTTATTGTTCCTCTCCTGAATTATTGTTCTAAGTCGCCTTTCAGTTTGAAGAATCGTACATCTTTGTTTGAATTGTAGCTCACTCTCCCAATTATGGTGTGACTGGCCAGCAGAGTTCAACTCTGAACCTTGGTTTCCTTCTCTCAATAATGGAACTTAAAATTGCCATCTTGAGGTGGGAATGTTCTGGGGGAGTAAAACATTGAACAAAGGTAAAACACCTCCCACCTGAAATAGACTAATCAATACATGTATATGTGCTTACTAGTATTTACACAACTAAGTACATTTCCTGTGATGGGCCAGATGTTGTGGAGGTCAGTAAACCAACAATAGGTCCCTGCTTCTGAAGGGCTTGGTGGACTTGCATTCTAATTTAATATTTCTAAGCTTACACTTCAAAATTTCTATTGGTTTTTTAGAGTTCTCCTGAAAAACTGAACCAATATGGTGCACTGTGTGTGTGTGTGTGTGTGTGTGTGTAATTGATTTTAAGGAATTGGCTCATAATTGTGAATGCTGGCAAGTCCAAAATCTACAGGGTAGGCCAACAGGCTGGAGACTCAGGAAAGAATTGCATTTTGAGTCAGAAGTCAGTCTGCTGGCAGAATTTAAGTCTTGGAGGAGAAGGCAGTATTTTCCTTAAGGCCTTCAACTGATTGAATGTGGCACACCCGGATTACAGAGGGTAATCTTCAGTACTCAGTGTTGATTAATTTAAATGTTAATCCTATCCAAAATATACCTTAACAGGAACATGTAAAATTATCATTTGGCCAAATACCTGACTACTATCACAGTTGGGTAAGTAATTTTTTAGACGGAAACGATGAGAAGGGCCTGTGATACTCCTAAAATTTTAAATATATTTTTATTGATTTTTTACAGAGAGGAAGGGAGAGAGATAGAGAGTTAGAAACATTGATGAGAGAGAAACATCGATACTGGGTATGTGCCTGCAACCAAGGTACATGCCCTTGGGGACCCTAGAGCAGGCCAATGCTCTATCCATGAGCCAAACCAGTTAGGGCACTCCTAAAATTTAAAACTATGAATACAGTGGCTAATTTAAATAATATTTGTCAAGATCCACCTTCTCTGTTCACTAGTGGCAAACCCACTCTTATGCCTTTTAAAGAGCTCTGGCCACCGAAACCGGTTTGGCTCAGTGGATAGAGCGTTAGTTTGCAGACTGAAGGGTCCCAGGTTCGATTCCGGTCAAGGGCATGTACCTTGGTTGCAGGCACATTCCCAGTAGGGGGTGTGCAAGAGGCAGCTGATCGATGATTCTCTCTCATCGAAGCTTCTAACTCTCTATCCCTCTCTCTTCCTCTCTGTAAAAAATCAATAAAATATGTTTAAAAAAAAAAAAAAAAAGCTCTGGCCATTCAGGACACAGACTTTTCAACACAGTGTTCTTGTTGATTTTGAACTTACTTTCTTCTCTGATTTTAATAACTGTGCTTCAACTTATGATGCTTGCCTTTATGCTCCATCTAATGACAAATACTGGTTTACCTTTGTCTTGGCTGGGGAATAGTATTGAACTGTAGAAGTCTGTTCCTTAGAACTTTATTTTTTTAAAGGAAGTAACCTTTTTTAAATGTTTTTATTGATTCTTAGAGAAAGAGGAAGGGAGAGGGGGAGAGAAACATCAATGAGAGAGAAACATCATTAATTGCTTGCCTCCTGCATGCCCCCCCACCGGGGATTGAGCCCACAACCTAGGCCCGTGGCCTGACTAGGAATCGAACCGGTGACCACTTGTTTTCCTGGGTTGACTCTCAACTGCCTGAGCCACACCAGCTGGGCTGTTCCTCAGAACTTGAGCACTCAATTTTTGGAATCATTTATTTGGTACTCTTATTTATTGAGTACTGCTATGTGCAGAAATGGTAGCTCATTTTGGTGAATTAGCTCTGTCGCCCTGTCTTATTTAATTTTACAATGCATAAAGGTGTCATATCAAAGTACAGTTGATTCTTGTTACTTGCGGTAGTTATGTTCTTTAAAGTCACTGTAAACACCGAGTTAGTGAATTCTGAACCATTGCTCCTAGGGGAAATACAAGGTTAGGTTCCTCAGACCCCTTTGTCACATTTTTATCAAGTTAGCAATACATATTTTGTTTAATGTGTGTTTTTATTTAAAGATACCTTATTTAATAAGTATTATTGATTCATTGGAAGCCCGATGCATGAAGATTCGTGCAAGAATGGGCCTTCCCCTGGCTGCTGGCAACGCCTTCACTCCTGCTGGAACTGCCTTTTCGCTCTGGCCAGGAGCTGCCTTTTGGCCTTCCTACGCTGCCCAGAGGCCTAGAGTGGCTGGGGTGGTGCAGAATGCCTGCGTTATCACCATGGTGACAACACAAGTGCCCCAGCCACTCGGTTCCTGGATATGCAAATTAACCTGCCACCTTTGTTGGGTTAATTTGCATAATCCTGATTGGCTGGTGGGTGTTGTGAAGGTACGGTCAATTTGCATCTTAATCTTTTATTAGTGTACATGATTCATAAACATTGTACTCTTGACCAACAGCACTGTAAATTGTGCCTGACAAAGCTTATCTAATATTTAATATTTTCCATATAAGGCACATTATAGTATTGTGCTTAGGAACTCTAGACAGCACTTCAGCATTATGCAGCAACAAAAAGTACAAAATCATGTGTGTCACTAAGTAAACCATGGAAAAGGCACATACTAGTACAATATGATAGCTGAAACAAGAAGGCAGAGCATCACCTTTCAACCTCACCATTGGGTGATTCAAATTTTACCTCATTCTATGCATGTCTTTGAATGATTTGAAAACGTATTGGTTTTGGAATTGCAAATCAACTTTAGTGAGTAGAAAATTTTGCAAATATGGGATCTACAAATAATGAGGATCAAGTGTTATTCTTGGAAAAGGTCTTGCTCCCCATTTGTGAAAAATTTTGGGAATTCTTAGTGTGAAATTTTAAGAGTTTGCAGGATATTCTTTTGGGAATAATGGAGAAACCTTTATCCCTTGAGGTTGAATTTTTTAAAAAGGGGAATAGTTTTAAAAAGTGAATTTACCTTGGGGAACAAATGAAGTAGTGCACCTCTTGGTATTGGCTAATTCAGTTCTCTGGTGAGGGCTTTCTTCATGGGCTGAAGGTTGCCTCCTCACTCAGTCCTCACATGGGAGGTGGGCAGGAAGGCTCAAAAGAAAGAGCTCTCTTCTCTCTTCCTGCTCACATAAGAACACTACTCGTGAGAACCCCACCCTCTTCTAATCATAATTACCACCCTAAGGCCCCATCTTTCCAAACCATCACATTGGAGTTAGGGCTTTGACATAGGACTTTTGAGGGATATGAGTCAGTCCATAGCAAAGTCGGTTAGCTTATGTGGAGGAGGCATAGTGGAGAAAAAGAACATTGAGATTTCTAGTCAACAGTGAGAATAACAGCTTCCTTATGAGAGAAAAAAAAAGTGTTGGTAGGGGTAGGAAAATAATGCAAGGGTTCTGAAAATTGAGTTTAAAGTATTAATGGGACATCCAGATATAAACATCTATCAAACAGTTAAGACTATGAATTGAATCTTTTAAAAAAAATTCTTTATTGTTGAAAGTATGTATGTCTCATCCTCCCCCGCCCATTGTCCTCTCCCTGGCTGCTACCACCTTCCAGCACATGCCCTTACCCCCTACTATCTGTGTCCATTGATTATGTTTATATACATGCATACAAGTCCTTTGGTTGATCTTTTACCTCTCCTCATCTGCCTGCCTTCTGAGGTTTGATGGTCTGTTCGGTGTTTCTGTGTCTCTGGATCTATTTTTGTTCATCAGTTTCATTGTTATGATCCACAAGTGAGTTAGATCATGTGATACTTATCCTTCCAATGCTGTTGCTAATGGTAAGAGTTCTTTCTTTTTCACAGCTGTGTAGTATTCCATTAAAAAAACTTCCATTCCCTAACCGGTTTGGCTCAGTGGATAGAGCATCGGCCTGTGGACTCAAGGGTCCCAGGTTCAATTCCAGTCAGGGGCATGTACGTTGGTTGCAGGCACATCCCAGGAGGTGTGCAGGAGGCAGCTGATGGATGTTTGTAACTTTCTATCCCTCTCCTCAGAAATCAATAAAAATATATTAAAAACATTGTCTTCAGTGCTAGCAGACAGGGGAACATAGATTATTTAATAAAAGACAACTAGAGCGCTAGCTGATTTAGCTTAGTGGCTAGAGCATCAGCCTGTGGACTGAAAGGTCCTGGGTTCGATTTTGGTCAAGGGCACATGCCTGGGTTGCGGGCTTGATCCCCAGTGTGGGTGTGTAGGAGACAGCCAATTGATTCTCTCTCATCATTGATGTTTCTCTCCATCTCCCTCTCTGAAATAAAAAATACATAAAATAACCATTTAAAAAAAAGAGTGACAGCAAACTAATCTTCATCAATCAAGGGTTCCAGGAAACAAGGAAATACCTTCAAATGTTGAAGGGAAAATGATTTTGAACTAAATCTTCTGTTGAGTAAATAGTGCCTGAGAGTAGGGGGCAAAGAAACATTTTAGCATACGATAGTGAAAGAAATAACGAAGGACATACTTCAATAAGAAAGGAAAGAAATCAGAGGGAAAATGTGGTACACAAAATGGCCAAAATATGTTGGTAAATTTACTTAACTATTGATCAAATGAGTAAACTATTTTTAAAAGATGAACTGAAACTCAAGATAACAAAATAGGGAATCGTTTAATTATAAGGAGCAAAGAAATAGTAGTTTGAGATGATTAGAAAAATTGATAGTTTATTTAAAAAATCTGAAAGTAATCAGTACAGGCAGTCCTCAGGTTATGTTGGATTCGATGTTCGTTTTATTATGTCACCATCTTCCATCTATCTATATCACGTGTCAAACACAAGGCCCTCGGGCCAAATCCGTCCCGCCAGGCCTTGCAATGTGGCCCACACCGCGCTGTCATCACTGCACTCCGCTGCGTTTCCATCACAATGACAGTTTATGACTGTTCAGTAAACCATTCGGCCCGCAATTTAGACTGGATTTTAGATTTTGGCCCCTTCTCTGATTGAGTTCGACACCCCTATAATAGAGGAATATGCAAATTAGCCGGGATGCTGTAACATCACAACCAAACAGCAGGGGCCTGAGGCTCCATGGTGTCTGGATGGGGTGAGGGACCTCAGGCCATGCCCCCTGCCCTTGGGTCTTGATGGCTACCTCAGGCTGTGCCACTTCCCCGGAAGGGTTTGATGGGGGACCTCAGGCTATGTCTCCCACCCTGGAGGTGGGCCCCCTGTCCAGGAGCTGGGCTGAGAGACCTCATGCCATGGCCCTCATCTTAGCGCTGGGGTAGGACCTCAGACTTTGCTTCCTGCCTGGTGCGGTTTGATGGGGGACCTCAGGCCACAGCCCCCACCTGGTGCAGCTTGATGGAGGACCTGAGACTGTGCTCCCTGACCCGGTGTTGGGCTGGGAACCTTAGGCTGCGCCAGTGCGCGTGCCGCTCCCCCCCCCCCCCTGCCCAGAGGGGCTTGAGGGGTGGGGGCGGCCAGGTCTGGGTCTCCTGGGTTTTTGAAGTGTGTGCGGGTGTGTGTGTGTGTGTGTGTGTGTGTGTGTGTGTGTGGTGGGTGGGGACCTGACTCTAGGTCCCATAGCACGTCCCAGACTCTGATAGGAAGGAGATTTTCATATACATTTTACTAATCTTATTTTATCTCTGACACTTCTATTGTAGAGAAAGGGCAAATAGCAATATTAAAAATTTCCTTTATTTCCCTTTTAATGTGTACAAATTTCATGCACTGGGCCACTAATTTATTTTAAAAAGTTTCATTAAAATATTTTATTGATTTTTTTCACAGAAAGGGAGAGGGATAGAGAGTTAGAAATGTTGATGAGAGAGAAACATCGATCAGCCGCCTCCTGCACACCCCCGACTGGGGATGTGCCTTCAACCAAAATACAATACATGCCCCTGACCGGAATCAAACCCGGTACCTCTCAGTCCACAGGCCGATGCTCTATCTACCGAGCCAAACCGGTTTCAGCAAAAGTTTCATTATTTTGACATAAGTACATATGTGCTTTATGTTTTTCATTATTTAATTACTACAAGTAAAGGTTAGGAATTATCTTTTAAATTTTATTTTACTGTTTCACTTCATTTCTGCTGTGTATGTGCTCCATGTGAGTGACGTAGGTGCTATGGAGGTGTGTTCAGACTTAAAAACGGTGAGAATCGTGTTATGTCGCACCGTAGGAATGGATCTTTAACATAACCTGAGGACCTACTGTAAAAAACTAGAAACACTGTATAGCTTTCAAATTATTAGAGGGGAAAAATGGTTATAGAAATTTTATTAAAGTAAAATGGGAGATGAGAAAACTTGGCAAACAGCCTCATGAGTATATAAAAAGTTGATTTATGACAAAGTTGCCGTGGGATTAAAAATTGTGGGGGAAGAATTTAATAAATGGCTTAGTATGATCTGTGACCATACTGTAAGAAGTAGACCCTACTTCATGCTATACACAAAAGTAAATTTAATTTGTGATAAAACTTAAAGGTAAAACAAACTTTTAGAATTAAATATATGATAATCTTTACAACATTTGGAATAGAAAAGAATTTCTTGAAGTACAAAAAGCATAAATTATAAAAAAAACATTGAAAAAGTTGGTTACATTTACATTTTAAAACTTCTGGTTAATAAAGACTATAAACAAAGAGGAAAAACACACAAGATAGCCTTGGAGAAGCTATCAGTTTTTATAATTGTTTTTAAATATATATTTTTATTGATTTTTTACAGAGAGGAAGAGAGAGGGATAGAGAGTTAGAAACATCGATGAGAGAGAAACACTGATCAGCTGCCTCTTGCACACCCCCTACTGGGGATGTGCCAGCAACCAAGGTACATGCTCTTGACCGGAATCGAACCCAGGACCCTTCAGTCCGCAGGCCGATGCTCTATACACTGAGCCAAACCGGTTCGGCAAGCTATCAATTTTTAAAAAATATATATTTTATTGATTTTTCACAGAGAGGAAGAGAGAGGGATAGAGTCAGAAACATTGATGAGAGAGAATCATTGATCAGCTGCCTCTTGCACACCCCCTACTGGGGAGGTGCCCACAACTAAGGTACATGCCCTTGACTGGAATCGAACCCAGGACCTATCAGTCCGCAGACCGACGCTCTACCACTGAGCCAAACCGGTTTCAGCAGATATCAATTTTTATCTGATATCATTTGCCTTCAGCCTGAAGAATTTCATTTAGCATTTCTTATAGTGCAAATCTGTTGGTGACAAATTCTCTTAGTTTTCTTCTATCTGAAATGTTTTTGTCTTCATTCTGAAGGACATTTTTGCTGGATACAGATACTGTGCTGACAGCTTTCTTTTTCAGCATTTTAAAGACAATACTTTTGAAAAAAATTTTAAATGATTCTTTGCTTTATCAAAACCTCAAGCCTCCAAGAAATTGCTGCTTAAATCAAGTTTTCTTCTAATCACAAAGATATTTGTCTTCTCCGAAGTTTACATTCATATTTTCTTTCATAATGATTCCAACTTATTTTTCCCAAAGTTAACTCTTCAGCATTATTGTTTTCTTTAATTTATTAAAAAGATGTAGTTTAAATTGATTTTTTAGAGAGACGAAGGGAGAGGGAGAGAGGCATATCTGTTGGCTAACTCCTGCATGCACCGGGATCTAGCCTGCAGCCTGGGTATGTGCCCTGACCGGGAGTTGAACCAGTAATCTGTCAGTGAGTGCACAGGATGACACCCAACTGAGCCACCCCAGCCAGGGCTTTAGCATCATTTTAAAAAAATATATATTTTTATTGATTTCAGAGAGAGAGAGAGAGGGGGGAGAGAGGAACATCAATGATGAGAGAACCATTGATCAGCTCTGTTAGCATGCCCCACACGGGATGAAATCTGCAACCTGGGCGTGTGCTCTTGACTGGGAATTGAATGGTGACCTACTGGTTCGTTGGTGGACACAACCACTGAACCACGCTGCTGGGTTTCAGCATCATTTTCTACATCACCATTCATCTTTGAAGGATGAAACTTCTGTGTGGGACGTGTTTTTGGAAATGAGTAACGGGATTAGCCAGATCAATCTGTCAAGCAGTGAGGTAACATTGTCCAGTCCTGAATACATTTTGAGTCAAATTACATTTTGTGAACATTATGCCAATACCATTAGCCACTGTGTATATTGTAGTGGGCAAAGTTGCCTGTACTTTTTTTTTTTTTTTTGCTATGCAGAAACATTTAAAAAAATATTTTTATAGATTTTTAGAGAAGAGCCAAACCAGCTGACGCTCTATCCATTGGGCCAGAAACGTTTTTTTATACTTATTCACATATTTTTAAATTGGAAAATATTTCTTTTCTTTTTTTTAAAATATATTTTATTGATTTTGTACAGAGAAGAAGGAAGAGAGAGAGCTAGAAACATCGATGAGAGAGAGTCATCGATCAGCTGCCTCTTGCACACTCCCCACTGGGGATATGCCCGCAACCAAGGTACATGCCCTTGACCGGAATCGAACCCGGGTTCCTTCAGTCCCCCAGCCGACGCTCTATCCATTGAGCCAAACTGGTTTCAGCGGAAAATATTTATTTTCAATATTTTGTACGTAGTATATACAATTTAACATTCTTTCCCTTAAAATAAGGATTACTTTTTGTTGAGATGAAAAAACATTAATATAGTCACAGTTGTCAGCATTAGAAATAATTGGTTAGCTTAAAATTCTGACCCTATGGCTTTTGCTAAATCAACTTACTGTGATCATTGTTTCTCAACTTTCACAATTTGAATGAGAATGGTTGGCAATTGTACTGTATTTTAATTTTAAAAGACTTTCACATCCATTATACCATTTAATCTATCCAATAACTATGGGTAACAGGGCAGGTTTTATTACCATTTTACAGATAAAGAACCCGAGGCTTAGGGAGATTAAAAGATTGGTCCTAGAATGAATATGTGGTAGAACTGAATCTTCTATCTAGTTTTAACTTCGAGTTCAGGCTCAGCTTGTCTGCCCACTCTAGATGATTCTTTAAGTACATTCTTATTAATATGCACGATGCCCCTTCCCATCCTCTTCTCTTTCTACGGGCTTTGGTTTCCCAACAAAGGGGCTTCATAACCAGTGTTCCCCCTTTCTGTGTGGTTGTGAGGGAACACATGTGGGCTCCTCCAGTCTCCAATCTTGTATTTTCCTTTTTCTGTGGCTCTTCCAGCCTCGCCAGCTACGGAAATCTCCTTTCTGAGCCCCAACTTCGGGAGTCTTCCCACAGCCCCCTGGCAGTGGGACCTCCCATCCTAATCACCAGCAGGAGAGCCCATCAGGGAGGGGTGGCAGAGGGCAGGAGCGTAGCACGCCGGGAAGCCATGCTGAGGGTTACTTCTGCATTTCCTCCCTTGCGGTCCTCGGGAGCATCCTCGCCGCCCTCCGGCCCGGTTCTCTCCAGCCCGCCCCGGATCCGCCTCCCCCCGCTTCCTCCCGGAGGCTGAGACGGAGCGTGGGACGCACCTGTCAGGTCACCCGGCGGAGGCGCCGGGGGCTGCTCGCGGAGCAGGATTTACAGGCCCGGGGAACGCCGATGGGAGATCCTAATGGTCGGGGACTCCGGCACTTTAAGAGGCTTTTCTCTGGGAAATACCCGTCCCCTCCGTGCGCCTTATGAATGGAAATACTCCTCCCCCGGTCGAGCCCATTTTCCCATTTCACCAGGAGCCGCAGCTCGCACTCTGCTTTCGGTCTCCCCGCCCACAGCAACGCGGGCAGCTCCAGGAGGGGACGGACAGGAAGCCTTTGGCCGCCTATTAAATCCCACCCATTTCTCCGGGGGCGATTTCCTAACCTTCCGGGACCGAATTCTGCAATTTGATGTGCGTTTTGTCCGAATGGTAGCGACACGGGCCTAAGGGAGGGGGAAAGCGAGGGGGTGGGGGGTGGGGGGTATGCGTTCTTTTCCTCGCAACATCGCTGGCGGAGCGAGGGAGCTCACACGACACAGATTTTTGGGCAAAGCCTTTCCATCTGGACAGCACCATGTCCACCAAAGCGGAGCAGTGTAAGTAGCAGCCGGCCCGGCGTTCTGGCCCGGCCTCCAGCTGGGAACTATTGCAGTGGCGGCGTTTGCGGCTGCCGGGAGACCTTGGCATCGTGTGGTGCGGGGGTGGGGGCTGAGGTTGGGGCGGGTGCGGGGTGGGGGCTGGAAGCGGTGGTGGGGGAGGGTGGAAGTTAACGGCAACGCGGCGCTGTCCCCGGTGCTGAAACATAATGCAGCCTGCGTGGGGCTTGTGGAGGGGTTTTCACAAGACTGAAAAGACCCTGCGAAATGAAATTAAAATGGGGTCATTCTCGCGGGGGAAAAAGAAGAGGAGGTCTCATATCTTTCAGATAAACATTTCGGTGTCTCTTGTTGGAGTGGGGGAAGGGGGCAGCGGCACATCAGGGGCGGGGAACTGTCAGTGCAACCAAAGCCGGCCTAGCCTTCTGAGCATGCCCAGTTCTCGGCGCTGGAGCCATAGGGGAGTTTGTCTGCAGTTTCCACTTGGGGTTGGAGAGGCTAGAAGGGACGAAAAAGGGAAGGGGGCTGGGGAGAGCCAGGAGCCTGGCAGGATCCAGTGTGAGGATAATCAGCTCAGGAAAACCAGCATATGCTAGAACTAAGCACAGTTATGGGTTAAAGCCGGAATAGGTGCGTGCAGGAAAGTGAAAGGGTCCCTGGGGAAATGATCTAACCCTTTGTAGGGCAGCTCACACAAACTATAACAAATAACAGGAGGATTTTTAGTTGTTCCAGTAATGACTGATTGTGTGTTTGATTGAAAACAACCTGCTAACTCCTTGTGGAAAGAAGAAGTTTCTAATATGCTCCCTGTAGTCTTTTATTGCAGTGTGCTTTAGTAGGCCTTCAGTATGCACTTGGTAGGCTGATTAATGCGAAACCTTTTCCTGAGTGCAGTTGACGGATTCAGGTACTTAAACTTCTGGCTGCTTTTTTTTTTTTTTTTTTTTTTTTAAATTAAGCAATGTGTTTGAATAAAAAAAATATATCTAACCTTATTCATCTAGTTCATCTACTTCTTTCAAAGTAATACACAGTTATGTTGATATTGTCACTACTTTAAAGTCTTTGTAATTCTTCTTTGGAATGACTATTAAAGCCATTCTAGGAGAATTTGTGTTTACCCAAAGCAGTAGTCTCATTATTTGGGGGCAGTAGCATGTATGTGATAAAATGCAATCTGTCACTTATTCACCAGCTAGATTAAGTGAACTGAAAACTAAGGAATTCCAAGATTGATGGTTCAGTAGAGATTGACAATACACCCTTACCATCTAGTATTTATACCTTTTTGCAATGTTTTATTTCCTTATCTGTAAACCTGGGGTAACAATGCTGATGGGGTTTTTATAATTAGAAATGAGAGAATACATATACATGAAAGGTTGAGTAGTGAGCCTAGCATATAGCAAGTTCTCAATAAATGATGGTTATATTACTGACAGTTATTTCCCACTTAATAATCCATCTCTTCTAAATAGGAAGTTCTTTTTTATTTTTATTTTTTTGCTTATCTCCAGAATTTAATTATAAACCTCAAAAATACAATTTGCTTCTATGGAGGCTTTCAAAAAAATTGCATGCAGAATGTTTTGAGTAATGACAACATACTTGGAATCAATGTGGATCTTCCCACTTGAGGCTATCACACTCTTGAAGGTTTTATTCCAGTGCAATCGTTAAAAGAAACCCACCACTTGGCATTTGGTTTTATAGTTACATATTACATAAGTAATTTCAGGTCAAAGCCAGTGAGTATTACTTTCCTCTTCCTGTGTTTTCTTTTCCTTGTTATATTTTGAGATGCACTGGATGCTTTTTGTTGTCTTTTTTCTGGACAGTTAATGCCACGATAAATAAAACCTACATGTGGATCCAGTTATGTAGTACCAGTAGTGTATAGTTAAGTAGCTATTTTATTGTTTGTAAAACAGTTTTTTTTTAAAATCTGTAGATGATGGAAAGGACACCATGTGGATTTGAGTTTTGCATGGCCCTTTTGATTAACTGTGAGACACTGGGCAATTAATTTAATAGGTTTGTGCCTCTTTCAGAGTTTTCATCTACGACGTGAGAAATAGTAGCAGCAGCTACTTTTGTTCAAACCTAACGGTTTGGAGGGCAAATGAGGTAAATGAGAGTACGCTGTAAAAAGGATAAGGATGCTTTGGGTGTTTTTAAGTATCTTTATTTAGAGTGAGGGTAGAGAACAATTTCTTTTTCTTTTACATGCATGAACAGGAGTGGGTTGACACTCTAGTGCACATTATAAACTTGAAAATAGAGCAAACACATAAAAGACTTCATAGCTGATGTTCATGAAGGGTGAATACTTTGTAATAAAGAAAAGTTGCAGGTCCGTGGTATTTTAGCTTTGGACTCGGTAGGAGTATGATTAAGGGGAAAGAGAAAGAGAAGGAAATGCCATGAGACTTTTCCTTTCTAATGGATGTGAAGCCTGCTATTGGATTTTTCTCTTCTACTGGATGGGAGAGAATGAGAGAATTCATTACTCCTCTGCATTCAGGAGGTGTATAGTGCCACTTGCCTAAGTACCAGAAGGGGAGAATTAGATTTAATATAATGTCAAATATTATTTTTGTTCCTCTTCTTCTTGAGGCCTCTTGATTTAGGTAAAATCTCACTGGTACAGGAAGTAGACATAGTTTGGTTGAACCAGCAAGAGGAAGTAATTGCCTTTCAACCCAAATTACGTGATTTACCTTGAAATGTAATGTATCGTGGATATGTGAAAAAGATTTTGTTTTTATGTAGCGGTATTTCCTTTTATGAAATAAGTGTAGTAATAATGATGAAAGAGAGGCTAATTTTAGCAAATGTATAGTTTGGAGCCTGTTTTTATGCATATGATCTGTTTCCAATGCTGTATGTAGAACCATATAACAGAAGGTGAAAGCTTCCTAGCAATTTCTCAGGCAATTGCGCTAGAGTTAATTTTTTTCCCCACCGAGTGCTTCTTTTTCTAACAAAATTCACTGTAGTGAAAATGTTTGTGTAGCTGATATAGAATCTGGAATGATAAAAATAAGAATTTATAGTTCTTTTATTTGGAATTCTAAAGAGGAGCCCAAGTCTCCTGCACCCCCAGCTTTTTCCATCTTCTAAGAGTTAAAATTGACCCATCTGGAGTACTTTGGATGTATGCTTCCAAAAGCAGCTTGCTTTTGACAGCAGCAGAATTAAGAGTTGGGGTTCCAGAATCAGTCTGCTGCCTGGGTGTGAATCCTGGCTCTGCTTCCTAGTATTTGTGTGACCTTGAACAAGTTAAGTCAACCTCTGTAAGCCTCGAATGCATTAATATATGAAATGGGGATAGTCATTATTGTTGTGAAGTTTAAATGAGAGGAACTAAGAAAAGTGCTTAGCACAGAATCCTGGCACATAATAAGGAGTTATAAATGTTAGCTATTATCATTATCATTATCATCATCATTAAGTATCAAATCTTGTGCTTGCTGCTATATTATAAATTTGGAGCTAGCGCCCCAGAAAAATATTATTTAAATGGGACATAGACTATTGAACTTTTTTTTAAATTTAAATTTCTCTTTTCCTTGTCTCCAGGTCTCCTCTACAGCAATTAGCCTAACCCATTTTTGGTGTGAGGCTTGACTTGGTCTATTTTATTTTATTTATTTACTTTTAAAATATATTTTATTGCCGAGACCGGTTTGGCTCAATGGATAGAGTGTCGGCTTGGGGACTGAAAGGTCCCGGTTTCGATTCCGGTCAGGGGCATGTACCTTAGTTTCGGGCATATCCCCAGTGGGGGGTGTGCAAGAGGCAGCTGATCGATGACTCTCTCTCATCGATGTTTCTAACTCTCTATCTCTCCCTTCTTCTCTGTACAAAATCAATAAAATAAAATAAAATTTTAAAATATATTTTATTGATTTTTCACAGAGAGGAAGGGAAAGGGATAGAGAGCCAGAAACATAGGATGAGAGAGAAACATTGATCAGGTACCTCCTGCACCCACACCCACTGGGGATGTGCCTGCAACCAAGGCACATGCTCTTGACTGGAATCAAACCTGGGACCCTTTAGGCCACAGGCCAACACTCTATCAACTGAGCCAAACTGGTCAGGGCAGACTTGGTCTATTGTAAACAAAACATTTCTAAGGCATGAACTGTCTATCCATCACCTTTTGTATTATGATAACAGTGTAGCAGCTGGTAAACATAAATCAGTTATATAAATATCCATCAAAATGTTTGTCAAGTTTGGATATTAAACTACTGATAATTTGAGCATAAACTCAGAATAGCCAATGATAGAAATGTAAATGTATGCTATTTTTAATGTATTTATCCCACTCAACATACTTCTCTCAAGTAACTAAATATCTTTTTAATTACATCAAAAACCAAACATTTTAAAGAGTACAGCTAATTAGCAATATGATTTGAAGTTGAACTTGGCCCTCTCCTATACATGTTTAGGGACTGTGCTTGGGGAAATCAATCAAAATATTTTTTAAAATTTTATGTACATTATATGGTAGTATTATTAAAATAGAAAAGTACTTCTCCTTTGAATAGCACTGTAGCCTGTACTTGTTTAAAAATCTTTGCACAATGTTGCTAAATTCTTATAGATGAAACTCTGGTTTTATTAATATTTTATTAAAATATTAGAGTATATGTTATTAACCATATTTGTGCTAGCAAAAAGAGTGCATGAGTTTTACTCTTGTCTTACATGATTTCTCTGCATCATTTGACACTACTTTCTGCATTCCTTATTTAAACTCTTTTCTTTCTCTTTTGACTGTTCCTAGTGAGATTTTTTTTTAGTGCTACTTTCTTCTTGCACTTTATAAACAGGATCCTGTCATTAATCCTTTCTCACTCTCTTTTTAAAACCCCACAGACTTTTGCTCTTGTACACTCTCTTAACAGTTATCATCTCTTTGTGGATGACATCCAAATACAATTTTCTAGTCTAAACATGCCTCTTGCACTATAAGCCTCTAGACACCCCAAACCCAAACTCATAGTCTGCTGTTCCAAATTTTTATTTATTTTTATATATTACTCATTTCAATGAGTGGCACTACTACTACCTACCCATTAATCCTAGTCAATTTGGGCATCTTCTTAAACTTCTACTCTCTGTTTTGAGTATTCAGCAAATCACCAGCCCCTGTTGATTCTAGCACATCCAACCAAATTGCTGCCTTAACTCCTTGATCAACTTACATTGGACTAGGTTTTTTTTTTTTTTTTTTTTTTTTTTTTTTGTGTGTGTGTGTGTGTGTGTGTGTGTGTGTTTAAAGTTCCTCCAATGTATCATGTTTTTTTTGTTTTGTTTTGTGTGTGTGTGTGTTTTTTTGTTTTTTTTTTTTTTTTTCCTGAAATGGCTTTCTTTCCCTCGATGGCCCTCTTCTTTGCCTTTTTATTGTTCAATATTTAGTTTGGAAGCTTTACTTGATTGCCAGTCTTACCCTGTATGCCCCTCTCGTGTGCTCTCACTATATTGCATGATTAGCTTTCTTGTTAGGTGCCCACATTTACTTTGTGTGTAGACTGTATTATGTTCATCTCTGTGCCTCTCGTGTGCAAATACTTGTCTAGAGAATAGTGTTTACACAAAAACCGTTCCTTGAATAAGTAAAAACGATCGAGAGTGACTTAAAAGTCTTGTATTTAAAAAAAGATTGCAGCCCTGACTGGAGTGGTTCAGTGGACAGAGTGTCATCCTGAGCACTGACAGGTCTTGGGTTCAATTCCTGGTAAAGGAGATGTACCTGGATTGCAATTCATCCCTGGCCTGAGCAGGAGGCAACCAATCGATGTGTCTCTCATATCAGTGTTTCTCGCTCTCTCTTTCCCCTCACTCTCTAAAAATCAATGGAGAAAAAATATCCTTTTGTGGGGATTAAAAAAAAAAGGATTGCATAATAAAGTTTTCAGATAATTTGAAGATTACACATTGTCATCAATGTGAAGTTCTGTTTTTGATATGGATTTACAGTTAAATAAAAATACATTTGTCAAAAGTACTTAAACATAATTGCTGAATTAAATTTTATAGTATTTATATAACAAATTATACCTTTCCTGAACATTTATTGTGTTTTTGGTTCTTTCTCATCAGTTAAAATTTTCTACTTATGTTCAGCATAATAATTATGATTCCTAATTAGTAGATAATCTTGGTACCAGCCAACTGCTTTTCTTAAGATAAAATAATCATGCATCTGAAGTCTGTAACGTTTTTTTTAAAATATATTTTATTGATATTTCACAGAGAGGAGGAAGGGAGAGAGATAGAGAGCTAGAAACGTCGATGAGAGAGAAAAATCGACCAGCTGCCTCTTGCACACCCCCTACCGGGGGTGTGCCCGCAACTCAGGTACATATCCTTGACCGGAATTGAACCTGGGACCTTTTAGTCCGCAGACCGACGCTCTACCACTGAGCCAAACCAGCCTCAGCAGAAGTCTGTAACTCTTTATGCTGTAGTTTGATATGGATCATTTTATAATATACTAGAGGCCTGATACATGAAATTCATGCAAGAGTAGGCCTTTCTTACCTGGCTGCTGGCACCAGCTTCCCTCTGGACGGAGGCTTCCCTCCAGCCGCTGGCAGGGACCCAGGACCCAGGCTTCCCTCCAGCCCTGGTTTGGTCTGAAGGATGTCCAGAATGATGTCTGGAATGATGTCTGGTCTAATTAGCATATTACCCTTTTATTATTATAGGTACTAGAGGTTCGATGCGTGAAATTTGTGCAAGGGGCTCGGCCCTCGCAGCTGCCGTGGCTTGCCTTGGCCTTCGCAGCCCCACCTTCGTCCAGAAGGCTGTCTGGAAGGATGTCCAGAAGGTCGTTTGGCTGTCTGGTCTAATTAGCATATTACCCTTTTATTATTATAGATGTTCAAGTTTTATGTTGGTTACTCTACCAATAAATGGGATTTAAGTTGGGATTTTCATTTTTGCAGTGTTGTTATATTGGAAATTCACGTGCATTTATTTCTTATATTCTGCAAAGAGATGAGTAGCTTTGCATAATGGGTCTGTCTTTTCTTTCATTTTTATTTTTATACATGATGGCTATTGATTTTTGAACTAATTTTATAACTTCATTAAATTATTTTCTTTTTGTAGTTGGTTTTCCATTTATCCTTTGAGTTTTCAAGATGCATAATTATATAATTTAAATATAGAAAATAGTTTTATTTTTTCTTTTCTGTCCAGTTCTTATATCTCTAGTTGCTTTATTTCTAATTGGATTGTCAAGTATCTCCAACACAATGTTAAATATAACAAGGAGAGTGAATATTATTCTTTTAAATTTTAGTTGGAAAGTTTCTACTATTTCACTTTTAAGTAAGATATTCTTTTGGGTTGAGATATGTACTTAGGAAGTAACCATCAATTACTATATTATCGACCTAAAGAAAAACCTGAATGGTGTTGAACTTTGTCAAGTTCATATCCTGTATCCATGGAGACCATGCAATTCTCTTAACTTTATTAATATGCTGGATTGTATTTTATCATATCTTATTTAATAACTAGAGGCCCCGTGCACAAAAATCGTGGGGGGGGGGTCCCTCAGTCTAGCCTGCACCCTCTCCAATCTGGGACCCCTTGAGGGATGTCCATTTGCCCGTTTAGGCCCGATCTTATTGCTGGCCTAGTCATCCTTAACTGCCCTCCCTGCTGGCCTGATCGCCCATAACTGCCCTCCCCTACAGGCCTGGTCCCCCCAACTGCTCTCTCTGGCAGGTTTGGTCCCCCTCAACTGCCCTCCCTTACAGGCCTGGGTGCCCTCCTCTGCTGGCTTGGTCACCCCTCACTTCCCACAACTGCCCTCCCCTGCTGGCCATCTTGTGGTGGCCCTCTTGTGTCCACATGGGGGCAGCCATCTTTGATGACATGGGGGCAGCCATCTTGTGTCTTGGTGTGATGGCCAATTTGCATATTACTCTTGTTAGACATGTTAGATGGGTTCATAGGTGTTTTTTCTTTTTTACAGGGGTGATATAAGAAATATGGGAAGTAATTCTAGTCAGGATCTATGAACAATGCTATATTTACTACATAAGATGAGTCTGGAAGTTTTCCTACTTTTTCTATGCTCTGGAATGATTTTTGTTGTTAATCCTCACCAGAAAATATTTTTGCCATTGATTTTTAGAGAGAGTAGAAAGGAGGGGGAAAAGGAGGGGGAGAGAGAGGGAGAGAGAGAGGGAGAGAGAGAAGAAGAAGGAGGAGGAGGAGGAGGAGGAGAAAGAGGAGGAGGAGGAAGAAGTGTGAAACACTGATGTGAGGGAGATACATCCACTGGTTGCCTCCTGCATGCACACTGACAGGGTTGAAATCCAACTTGCAACCCAAGTACGTGCCCTTGACCAGGAATTTAACTTGTGACCCTTCCATGTGTAGGCCAATGCTCCAACCAGCCTGCGGTATGCTCTGGAATGATTAAAGTAACATTGAGGTTATCTGATCTTAAAAAGTTCCTTATAGTCCCCCTGTAAAACCCTCTAGCCTGGTGCTTTTTAGTAGTGGAAATCTAACTTCTTTCTCTATTTTCTCTATGACCCTTGTTCTATTTGGACTTTGTGTTTCTACTCGGGTCAATTTTGGTATGTTTTATTTCTCTAACAATATTTTCAGTTCATATAAGTTTTCAAATTTGTTTGCATAGAATTATGCAGAAGTGTCTTTTAGAAATTTAACAATTTCTATTATTTTAATATAACTCCTTGTCATAGTTAACATGGTGTATTTAGTATAATTTGTGTCTTCACCCTTCCTTTAAAAAACTTATTTATTTATTTTTAGAGAGAGAAAGAGAGAGGAAGGGAGAAAGAAAGAAAAGCATTGATTTGGTGTTTTCAATTATTTATGCATTTTTGTATGTGCCCTAACTGGGGATCAAACCCACAACCTTGGGGTTTTGGGTTCTAACCAACAGAGCTACCCAGCCAGGGCCCCTCCTTTGTTCCTGATTGAGTGAGTTAGCGGTTTGTATGTTGTTGATTTTTTTTTGTGAGGAAATAGTTCTTGGATTTGTGTATTCATTCTATTGTTGTTGTTTTCTAAATTAATTTATGCTTATATTATTCTCCTTTTTCTCGGTTTCTTTTGGAGGTTATTTGTTAGCTTTTTGAATTGGGTATCAATTTATCTACTTTAATAATTTGATATAGGCCTTTAATGCAATGTATTTTCCTTTGATACTTCTTTTTGTTGTAGCTCATGGACTTCTCATAATGTCAGGCTTTTATTATTTTCAAGAGATTCTGCAATTTAATTTAGTATTTTGCCTTGGAATCAAGAGTTATTTAAAAGTGTGCTAATAAAATCCATGTGGAAAGAAGTTTTGTTCTTTTAAATTTTGTTATTGATTTCTGTTTTTATTGCATTATAGCCTAAGAATAATATTTGCATTATTTCTGTTCTTTGGAACTTAATGAATTTTGTGTGTGTGTGGCCTAACATTTGGACATTTTTTGTGAATGTTCCTTGTGCACTTGAAAATAAGTTTAATCTTCATTTTTGGAATCCAGAGCTTGATATACTCTATAAGACCTACCATTATGTTGCCTAGGTCTTCTATACTTGATTAATTTTTAGTTGGCTTGATTTTGGATTGTGAGGTATGTTAAAAGTTTTCCCACTAGTGTGTTTGTCTATTTCTCCTTGCATTTTCTGTAGTTTGCTGCTTAATGAAAATTATTATTATTATTGGGCTCATAAATATAGTAACTGCAGTGTCTTCATTGTGAATTGTAGCTTTAAGAATTATAAAGTGTTCTTCTTTATGTATTTTAATACTTTTTGCTTTCAGTTCCACCTTGTCAGATATCAAGATTATGACCCCCTGTTTTCTTTTTGTGTTTGCCTGATGTATCTTTCTCCATCCTTTTATTTTTAACTCTTTTGAATCTCTTTGTTTTAGGTGTGTCTTGTATTCTGCATAGTGTTGGATTTTGCTTTATTAGCCAATCTGAAAATCCTTTTCTTTCAATAGGTGAGTTAAGCCCATTTACATCTATTGATATGATTAAAATGTTTGGCCTCAGTTCTATCGTATTGTTTTATTTTTATGTCTTTTGTATCTACACTTTTTTCATTATGCAGTGGGTTTTATCTGCTTTCTTGTTCCATTGTTTAACTTTATACTATACTTTTTATACCATTAGTCCATTTTTTTTGGACTTAAATTGGTTTCCTACATTGAACAACATTGAAATTAGTTTGTAACTTTTCCCTTGCTCCTTCTATCTCAGTATCTGATTTAAAAGAATATATTTTTTTACTTCCAATTAATATTAATTAGGTAGTCATATCATATGCACTCCTTATTTCCCCATCCCAATTTTTGATTACTATACTATGCTTTATTCTCCCCTTTATAACTATGGTTTAGCTTTGTTCTACAAGGATATTTATATTTAATGCTCACAACTAATTCTTGTATTAGTATCTTTTGGTTTCTTTGGTTGTCTGAATGTTCTTCTCTAATAGAAAGGACACCCAGGATTACTGTATCTTGAGTTTTGGAAAGTTTATAATAGTTTACATCTTTGTACTTGGAGGTCAGTTGGGATGGATGTAAATTGCTTAACTCATATTTTCCTTCCTTGAGTGTCTTAAATTTGTTACACCATTTTTGTAGGGGGAATTAAGAATTGTTGAAAAGTCTGGTGAAGGTCTTGTTTTCTTTTCCTTATTTTGCCTGGTTGCCCAAATGTTTTTTTTTTTTATAAAAGTAGTTTTAACTGTAATATGACTCACTGTTGGCCATGTTAAAATTATTGTGGTTTATCCTTTCAATATGTAATTTTGAGATTTTTTTCTTAAATTTTAGAATAGTGTTGTGGAATTATAGTTTTAATATTTATTTTTTCTATTAGTTGACATTCTTTGCAATCCCTATCATGTGTATTATGGGTTTTTCTCTTTTTGATAATCTTCTATATGGATCAGTTTTTATTGATTATTTTTAAAATAATTTCTTTTCCAGTTTGTTAGAGTCCATATACAATATACTTTTATAGTCTTATATATGAGCTAGCTTATTCATGGTGATTTTGCATGTAAGTAGGGATATAATTACTTAGCCCTTAATTTGAAATGTCAAGTATAAATTAAAAATTGAAAGTTTTCAGTTGAATATTTTCTTATTTCTCATAAATCCAAAGTTTTTATTATGCGTTAAGTACAAACATCTGACTATGCCATTATGTCTTCTAGTATAGACATGCCCAAGTACCTATGTATTGGAATACATGTTATTTTGTTCTCTTTTTGTTTATTGTGGAAATGATAATATTATTCACTCATTTTGAAGCCATAGTTGAATGAGTTTTATATACAGGGGTAGGCAAAAGTAGGTCTACAGTTTTACTATAAATAAACAATAATAAATACAATAATAAATTGTTTGATGTATTTACAATTGTAAACATACTTTTACCACTCCCTGTACAGTTGTGCCTTCCTCATCAGTGTAAAGAACAGTCCTTTAACCTAAAGAGATTTCTGTGTCCCTTGCTCTTGTGCTCTTGACCATCTTTTTACCCCCAGTTCTGGAATTTCATATAAATGGAATCATTCAGAGCATAGTCATTTCAGTGTGATTTATTTTATTTAGCATAAAGTTTTTGAGATTCATTCATATTGTTGACTGTATTAATATTTTGTTTCTTCTTAGTGCTCTTTAATATTTCTTGGTATGTATGTATTTGGATTGTTTCCTGTTTTGGGCCATATGAATAATGTGCTAAAAGTATTTGCATACATGTTTTTATTCCTGTTGGGGGAATAGGTAGAATTGCTTGACAATATGGTAAATTAATATTTAATGTTATGAGATGTTACCATATTGTTTTTCAAAATGGCTGAGGGAGAGATAGAAACATCAATGAGAGGGAAACACCAATCAGCTGCCTCCTGCATGCCCCCTACTGGGGATCAATCCCAATACCCAGGCATATGCTCTGGATGTGGAATTAAACCAGAGATCTCTTGGTACCTGGGATCATGCTCATTTCACTGAACCATACCAGCCAGGCTATGAAGTCCATTTTATCAACTTTTTTCTTTTATCATTGGTGCTTTTGGTGTTTTGTTTAAGAAATATTTTCATTACTTAATAATATGAAGATTTTCTCCAGATATTTCTTCCGGAAATATAATAGTTTAATCTTTAACATTTAGGTCTTTGAACATCTTTGAGCCAATCTTTATGTATGGTATGAGTTAAATTTTGAGGTTCATTATTTTCATATGTAATATCTAGTTGTTCCAAATTCGTTTGTTGTATAATCTATCTTATCTCCATTAAATTATCTTGGTAACTTTGTTAAAAATCAACCAACCATACATGTTTGAGTCTATTTCTAGACTCTGTTTATTAATTTCTATGTATATCTATTGCCATTGATATACTACTGTCCCTATTACTGTAAGTTTATACTTTGAAAGTAAGTCTTGAAATCAGGTAATATAAGTCCTCCAACTTTTTCAAAATTGCTTTTTAGCTATTTTAGGTCCTTTGCTTTCTATGCAAACTTAAAATTAATGTCTCCCTCTTTTTTTAAAGACACTTATCTGGGTTTTGGCCCGTAGGTCAATTAAAAAGGATTATTACTTTAACAACATTGAGTTTTATTACCCTTGGAGTGATACATATATATCTGTACATATATATCTGTACATCTATCATCTATCTGTCTATCTATCTATCTATCTATCTATCTATCTATCTATCCATCTACACACACACACATACACTCTTATTTAGTTCTTGTTTAACTCCCATTATAAATTTTGTCACATTGTTTATTAAATTTATTTCTAAGTATTTTTATGAATGGAGCTCTTTACTAGATTTCATTTTCTAATTATATGGTGTTAGTATAGAGAAATATAATTGATTTTTGGGTGTTGATCTAATATTCTGCACCCCTGCAATGTTCACTTATTTAGTCTAGTAGCTTTTTGGGGAGATTACTTATGATTTTCAATATATACCATCATGTCAACTGTGAATAAAGTTTTATATCTACCTTCCCAGTCTTTTTATTTCTATTTATTGCTTGTTGTAATGGCTAAGTCCTACAGAAAAATATAAATGAAGGTAGTGTGAGTGCACATCCTCAACTTGGGTAGAAAGCTTTGGGCCTTTCACAATATTAAACCAACCTTGTATTTCTGAAATAAACCACTTTTGGTCATAATATGTAGTCTTTTAAAATATTGTTATGCTCCTTTTTTGCTTATGCTTTGTTAAGGATTTTTGTACCTATGTTCATGATCAATATAAGTCTATAGTCTTCTTGTGATATCTTTTTTTTTTCTTGTGATGTCTTTATTTGGTTTTGGAATTAGAGTAAAACTGGTCTTATAAAATGAATTTGGAAGTGTTCCTCTTTTTATATTTTCTGAAAGAGTTTGTATAGAATGGATATTCAAATTTCCTTAAATTTTTGATAAAATTTATACTACTAAAGCCATTGGGATCTGAAGGCTATTGTTGTTGTTGTTGCGTGTGTTCAGGGTAAGGGAAGGTTTTAAATTTTAAATTCAATTTAGTTGATACAAGCTATTCAAGTTATTTTTGTTGTTGCTTTAATTTCTTCTTGGTCAACTTTGTTATCTGTTTCTTTTAAGGAATTTGTTCATTTTGTACATTTGACAAATTTGTCTAGTTGTCCATTTATTGATGTAAAGTTCTTTGTAATAATCCCTTTTATTCTTTCTGTGTATGTAGAAACTGTTGCGTGTTTTTATTTCTGCTATGGGCAATTTTTATTTCTCTTTTTTCTTGGCATGTCTGTTTAAAGATTTATCATTTTTTTTTATCTTCTCAAAGGACTATCATTTAGTTTTGATTACTTTTTAAAATTATTTTCTGTTTTCCATTTTATGATTTCTGCACTTACCTGTAGCATTTCTTTCTTTTGGTGTGGTTTGGATTTAATTATAGTTTCTTAGAGTGGAAGCTTATTTTATTGATTTGAGACCTTTCTGCGTTTCTAATATAGGTACTTAAATCCATAATTGTCCTTGTAAGCCCTACTTTAGCTGCATTCCACAAATTTGGATAGATTATATTTTCATTATTGCTTAGCTCACAACTTTTGTAATTTATTCTGTAATTTTTTCTTTGTCCCAAAGTCTCTTTAGAAATTTGTTTTTAATTTCCAAATATTTGGGACTTTCATCATTCTTATTTATTGTTTTTCATTTCTAAACATTCTGTTTTTGTCAGAAAACAAAAGATTTCAAAATTTTTTGCATGAATTGAGACTTGTTTTATGGCTCAAAGCATGGTTTGTACTGGTAAACATCCATCTATGTGCACTTGAAAAAGGATATATATTTTGCATAATTGTTATGTTTTCCAGTTGCAGCATCTGTTTTTTCATTATGGGGTATCTTCTTTGTCCTGTTAATACCGTATGTATTGTTTTGAAACCTACTTATCTGATATTAATAATGCTACTCCAGCTTACTGTTTGGGTGGTATATATAGGGTAGGACAAAAGTAAGTTTATAGTTGTGAGTACACAAAACACAGAGTTCATTCTGTATTATTATTTATTACTAGGCACAGGTGGGGTCTGGCTGGCAGAGGGGTTTGCTGTGAGTGATTGGCCGGCCGGCCCTGCCCCCTGGCCGAACTCCGGGTCAAAATCCCGGTCTAGGAGACAATTTTCATATTAGCCTTTTATTATATTTTCCATATGGACAGCTGTAAACCTACTTTTGTCCTACCCAGTATTTTGTGTTTATTTCCTTTAAACCTTTAAAATTTTCTTATTGGCTTCTTAGGCATTATTTTTTTGCATTTTTAAGTAAAGGTTGTCCTAGCAATTATAATGTACATTCTTAAATTTTCATAGTTAATATATAATTAGTTATGTACTACTCTTATTTAAAATGTAGAAATCTTGAGTCTTACAGGCAGGTAACCCTCTTCCTTTTGTAGTTGTTACATGTAATACATGTTATATAACCCATTAGACAATGTTGTGATTTAAATTCTAAAGTTACATGGTCAATAAAGAAATAAAGATGAAAAACAAAATACATTATTGTCTGAGCCAATAGTTTGGCTCAGTGGACAGAAGGGTCTGACGGGTCCTGCGGACTGAAGGGTCCCGGGTTGGGTTTGATTCCTGTCAAGGGCACGTACCTTGGTTGCAGGCTCAGGAAGCAACCAATTGTTTGTCCCCCTCCCGTCCACTCACTCTAAAAATCAATGGAAAAATGGGTGAGGATTAACAAAAACACAAAACAAAACAAACAAAATGAACAAACAATCTATCTATATATATATATATGTATATATATGTATGTATGTGTGTATATATATATATATATATATATATATATGGAGAGAGAGAGAGAGAGAGAGAGAGAGAGAGAGAGAGAGAGAGAGAGAGAGTTTCTTTGGTATTTACAAAGAGATTTGTCATTTCTGCTTCTTTTCATTCTTTCTGAGGAGCTATGTTTCCATCTGGCATCATTTCTCTTCAGCCCCCAAATTTTTTAAGAACTTTTTTTGATAGTGCAGCTCTGCTTATAACCAAATTTCTTAATCTGAAAATGCCTTTATTTTTCTTTTATTCTTGAAGGATATTTTTTTCTAAATATATAATTCTGCTTTGACAGCTTTTTTCTCTTTTCAGTACTTTAAAGATATTATTCTATCTGGCCTTAATGGTTTCAGAGGGGAATTCAGCCATCAAATTGTCCATAATATGTACGTAATACGTATGTATTTTTCTCTTGATGCTTTCAAGATATATGTTTATCTTTGGCTTCTTTCAGCATAGATTGCTAGATGTTTATTCTGTCTGGTGTTTGCTTTGCTTATTTTGTATGTGAAAATTTCTGTTTTAAAAAAGTCAGATTTGGGATATTATATCTTTTAAAAATATGTATATTTTACTGATTTTTTACAGAGAGGAAGGGAAAGGAATAGAGCCAGAAACATCGATGAGAGAGAAACATTGATTAGCCACCTCCTGCACACTCCCCACTGGGCATGTGCCTGCAACTAAGGTACATGCCCCTGACCGGAATTGAACCTGGGACCCTTCAGTCCACAGACTGACGCTCTATCCACTGAGCTAAACTGGCCAGGGCAGCTATTATTTCTTCATACGGTATATTTTTTTTCTGCTCTATTCTTTTTTGTTCTCTCCTTTCAGTATTCCATTTATACATCCTTAATTTTACTGTTTGATGTTATGTAACAGGTCTTTGAGGCTCTGTTTATTTTCTTCCCCAATCTTTGTGTGTGTGTGTGTGTGTGTGTGTGTGTGTGTTCTTCAACCTTGAATACCCCTATTGATCTATTTCAAATTCATGTACTCTTTTCTCTGTCATGTCCATTTAACTAAGTCCATCCAGTGATTTTTTTTTAATTCAGAAATTTATATTTTTTCAGTTCTAGAATTTTCATCCTGTTCTTATTTATTTATTTGTTAAAATATATTTTATTGATATTTTACAGAGAGGAAGAGAGAAGGATAGAGAGTTAGAAACATCAGTGAGAGAGAATCATCGATCAGCTGCCTCTTGCACACCCCCTACTGGGAATGTGCCTGCAACCAAGGTACATGTCCTTGACCTGAATCAAACCTGGGACTTTTCAGTCCGCAGGCCGACGCTCTATCCACTGAGCCAAACCAGTTTTGGCCATCCTGTTCTTTTTAAAAAATCATTTTTATTTTTCCATTGAGACTTGTTATTTCTCTGATGAGTCTCATGCATTGAAAGCATATTTGGTTTTACTTCACTGAGGATAGTTATACTAGTTGTATGTACCTTTCTGTTAGTTCCATCATCTGTTTACTTCATGATGGAACAAGACTGATTTTCTTTTCTTCTGAGAAGGTGTTTCATTTTCTTGGTTCTTTGTATCTTGGATAATTTTGGATTGTATCCTGGACATTATAAACGTTAAGTTGTAGAAACTTTGGAATTGGATGAGTAGTGTTTCCTTTATCCTAGGTCCTTTTCTTGTCGGGGCTGCATCGTAACCTCTGTTGCTTCTGCAGCAACTTCTGATTCTGTTCAGATCTTCTGCCTGTAGCTGGGTTGCTCTGAGTCTGTTTTGTATCTGTGGTTCTAGGGATCTGTCAGAGAGGTGGGTACTCAGCGTCTGTGGGTCCCCTTTCCCTTGTGGGGTTCCCCTACTTGCGTTAACATTCATGTTTGCCAGCTTTCCTTTCCTGGTTCCCCAAGTCAGAGAGGTTGGGGCTCTTGGTTTGTCCTTGCTGCTGGGACTGCACTGAGCCTGCTCTCCTCCTCACCAGCTAGAAACCCCTTTCCCCCTCAGAGTCTGTCTGCTCTCAGGTTGCTGCTTTCCCATCTTGTCCAAACTTTGTAGGTATTTTCTGTGACAGGAGGAGAGGTTGTTGGTAGAGATTTAGTTTATCATAACCAGAAGCCTCTTCATTTCTTTTTAATTTAAAAAAATATATTTTATTGATTTTTTACAGAGAGGAAGAGAGAGAGAGATAGAGAGCTAGAAACGTTGATGAGAGAGAAACATCGACCAACTGCCTCTTGCACACCCCCTACCGGGGATGTGCCCACAACCAATGTACATGCTCTTGACTGGAATTGAACCTGGGACCTTTCAGTCTGCAGGCTGACGCTCTACCACTGAGCCAAATCGGCTTCGGCTTCTTTTTAATTTTTAAGAATTCCTTCTTTCCATGTTTATTGTTCTCAAGCATTATCCATGTTTTTATTCCTGTTTGTACAGGTTGTCTTCGTTTTAAAGGTATTTCTTTTATTTCTCATTATCTCTAGAGTTCTTTCACCTTCCTTTTCAGATTTTCTCTTCTCTAGTCACCCAATTCAGTGTGCTTAATAAGTTTCAATAATTTTCTTTTAGCTTTTTTTTTTTTTTTTTTTTTTTTTTTTTTTTTTTTTAATCTGAGGCTAAAGTTTTTGTCTGTTTAGTGCACATGTTTCTGCTTCTTTCTTTCTCTTAAGATAAATCCGTGTAGGATTTTGTGTTGCTCATTTTTTAAAGCAAAATAAGTTCTTTGTAATTTAGGAGGGAATGTTAGGTCAGGATAACTTTAAGGCTACTCTTTTATATCCTTGTTTTACAAAGTGGTAAAATATGCTCTTGCTCTTTCTAAGGCCTGATTTCATTCGTTGTCTTTTATTTGGGCTTTCTCCTCTGCATCTAATACCCTTACACTGTTCAATCGGGATTCTACTCGCAGCAGTTCCTTCTGAGCACGGGGCTTTATCTTGCTTTGTTAGTGTTTAGAGTTGAGCCCCTGCTCCCTCATTAAAGATCTTAGTACCTGGAGAACCCCGTCCTGCTCTGACATCTGTTTCAGGTTGGGTCACCAATGTTCCCTGTGAGTACCTGTGGGCGATTTGAGAATTCTCCTGTCCAGAGGATCATCAGGCCCAAAGGCCTTCCTTTTTCGTCCTGCGTGGATGCCGAGTATGTGGATGGGTAGCTGTCAGAAGTTTGTCCCATCCTCTGATAATTGGTACACAGGGCTACTCTGTCACCTAATTTTGTTGTAGATATTTTCTTTGGGTTGTCATCCTCATTGTTCTGTCTGTTTTTAGTCGAGGGGCTTGGGTTGATTGAAAACTATGCTGCTGCCTGCTGGCATGGCTCAGTGGTTGAGTGTCAACCTGTGAACCAGGAGTTCATGGTTCAATTCCCAATCAGGGCATATGCCCAGGTTGCAGGCTCGATCCCCAGTGTGGGATGTGCAGGAGGCACCCAATCCATGATTATCTTCCATCACTGATGTTTCTTTCTCCTTCTCTGTTCCTCCCTGGAATCAATAAGAATATATTAAAAAAAAATACTCTTTGCTGCTGCCATTGCCCTCTTCCCAGATCCTTCCTATTTTAGCATATTTAACTAGACTCTTAAAAAACCCCTATCTCTGGTAGTTAAGATTAATTTCTTGCATAAATGGTTGCAGCCTTTAGAAGCAGGCTTGTGACTATTCACCCACTCTCTGTGTCTGTACCAAGATTAAGTCATGGCAGCCCCTTTAGTCCTTTCCTTTTTTCTGTTGCCACTAAGAGGCGATGACCAAAATATGTAAGTATGGGAATCTTGAAATCAATGTCAATATTGTGTTTTCCTTATACCACTGAGTTTGGGCTTGCTCTTCAGTTCTTTTTTTAAATTTATTGATTTCTGAAAGAGGAAGGGAGAGGGAAAGAGAGATAGAAACATCAATGATGAAAGAGAATCATTGATCTGCTGCCTTCTGCACGCCCCCTACTGGGGTTCGAGCTCGCAACCTGGGCCTGTACTCTGAACAGGAATTGAACCATGATCTACTGGGTTATAGGTGGATGCTTAGTCACTGAGCAACACTGGCCGAGTGCTCTTCAGTTTTTTGAAATTAAATACTACATTGTTTATATTCACTACATGTTTATATACATGCCGAGAGGATGAAACTATAAAGAAAAGCAAAAGAGTGCTTAAATAGAAAAAAAACATTTACCTTTATGATGAGCGAGGGGGATGAAAGTAGAGCTAGATACAGACAAGATACAGTACTAGTAAATATCTTTTTATCTGGTGGTGGGTACCTGCATGTGCATTTAGTATTATTTTTGAAACTGTGTACGTCATTTATTCTCTCTTTCATATGGAGATGAGCTAAATGGAGTCTCTGAGACACAATTTGAATTCAGTATCCTTGAGAGCCCCTTCTGGGGATGCCATTGAGCAAGGCCAGCAGTGAGTCCAAGACAAGCAAGGTTCACCATAGTTGGAGCTTTTGGAGGATGCAGAAATGTGAACCTCCGGCAAAAATATTGTTGGAGAGTGGGTTATTCTGTATTTTCTGCTTAAGCTCGACATGACCTATCTCTAGTTCTTAGAAGTAAGTAGGTCAAAGTAGAATTCTTTGGGGGTAAAATGAGCATCCTTAGGTGTTGCAGGAGACTGTGAAAGAGAGTAGGAACTTCATTGGCTTTTGGACAAATCAAAATGGGGGCACAGTCACCCAGGCATTCTGTTTTGGGTTAAAAACCCAGCATTTGGGTGTGGGCCCCTTGGTGATGACAGCTTTCAAAAGTCTCTTGAATCACCATGCTGTGATCTTGACTGATTGCTTCCTATGCCTGATGCACAACTGGGTCTTTCCTAGGAGAAAGGATGGATAGGAAATACATTTTTTGAAACCATGAATGTCTAAGCATGTTTTTATTTTTTATTTACAGCTTACCTGAATAAGGATTTCTAATTTCCCCCCTGGGTTTTAAAGGCACTGCATCATTGCTGGACTTGCTCCAGGGTTGCTTTGAGAAGTCCAAAGCCATTTGTCATGGGTTTCCGACATTTTACAATGATGTGCTTTGTTATGTCTCAATTTTTATTCCTTATGATAGACTTTTTAAATCTACTGCATTCTAAAATTTTCTTAACACTTTTGTTAATGATTTTAACTCTTTTGGTTCCGCTATTGCCTTTTTCTGGAACTCCTTTTATTTTGATATTGGACCTACTGGGCTGATCATTTCTCACTTATTTTGCCTTTTGTTTGTTTTAGCTATACTTTGGGGTGTGGCAAATTTCCTTAATTATATACTATATCTTCTAACTTTTTATTGACTATGTATTTCTAGGAATATATATATATATATATATATATATATATATATATATATATTGATTTCAGAGAGGAAGGGAGCAGGAGAAAGAGATAGAAATATCAAAGATGAGAGAGAATCATAGATTGGCTGCCTCCTGCACATCCCCCATTGAGGATCTAGCCCACAACCCAGCCTTGTGCCCGGACTGGGAACTGCTGAGGCATGCCAGTCAGGCTCTAGGATCCTATTTTTAATTTTCAAGGATTCTTTTGTTTGTTTTCTGCATTTATTTATACATTTTTTTAATTTAATAGAAAATACTATATTATAAACAAGTCAATTGATTTATTTGCTTAAAACAAAATAGCAGCACAATCATGTATAAAAGCTAAAGACAAAATGCTGGTGCCAAACGCAGCACTTTAGAGGCAGAGCTAGGCTCTGAAGGATCTTCCCCAGAAATAGAGGCAGCAGTAGCTTGAAACAGGCACAAAGACAGGGAGGAGGAGGCTCAGAAGAGTACAGGGAAGGTAGAGAACAGGCTCACCTTGTGAAGGGTAAAGAGACAAAGGAGATCTATTTCCTGATGTTCTGGAACCATAAGAGCATGCCACGTAAACCTGAGAGGGGTAGAAGGGCAGGTATTTCAGGTAGGGAAAGGCAGCTTTAGAAGCATTTGTGTGTTGTCTTAGCATTCAACCCATGTGTCGTGACAACTCATAATTGTGCTGCTTGTCTCAGCCCCCGTCCCCTTGGCTGAACACCACGTTGGAATTATGCCGTGTCTATTGCCCCAGTGGGCCTTCTACTTATTAGTGAGTATGTAAGAAGAGGGAGTCCCAGGAGGCCTTGGAAGGAAAGCACAGGACTCTGGTGGAAAACGGCTTCTGCCTTCCTCAGTGCTGGAGGGTCCCTGAGGGAGAAGCGTTTGATGTTGCTGGGCCCCTTGAAGTTTTGAGTTTATCAGTAAAGCCTTTTCTTTAACCCTATGCTCCCAAGCCCTAAACTCTCCCCCTAGGAGTCCTCAGAGTTCATGGAAAGGCCAACTGAAAGAGAGATAGAGAGAGAGAGAGAGAGAGAGAGAGAGAGAGAGAGAGAGAGAGAGAGAGAGGAAAGAAAGGGCCGTTTTCTTTCCAATGGCCAGGATTTTATTGACCAGAAGCACTGCCTCCTTTTGCTGATTTTAGACACCGAGAGTTTGTTCCTTAGTTTGGAACAGTGACTCTCAAATAAGGGTCAGGTTTGCTCAAGGGGTATCTCTTGTAAGGATATGAACTTCCCTCTCAAAACTGCTTTTGCTGTGTCCCATAGATTTTGGATTGTTGTGTTTTCATTGTCATTTGTTTCCAGGATATTTTTAATTTCTTCCTTGATTTCTCTGGTAACCCAGTCCTTGTTTAATAGCATGCTGTTTAGTCTCCATGTGTTTGATTTCTTTGGATTATTTTTATTGTAGTTAATTTCCAGTTTTATGCCATTATGGTCTGAGAAGATGCTTGATATGATTTCTATCTTCTTGAATTTGAAGAGACTTTGCCTATGTCCCAAAATGTGGTCTATCTTTGAGAATGTCCCATGTGCATTTGAGAAGAATGTATATTCTGTGGCTTTGGGGTGGAATGTTCTGAAGATGTCAATTAATTCCATCTGGTCTAGTGAGTCATTTAGGATTGATATTTCTTTGCTAATTTTTTGTTTAGATGATTTGTCAAAAGGTGACAGTGGGGTATTAAAATCTCCTACTATGATTGTATTGCTATTAATCTCTTCATTAATGTCATCCAGCAGTTTTTTTTATGTATTTGGGTGCTCCCGTATTGGGTGCATATATATTTACCAGAGTTATTTCTTCTTGTTGGATTGCTCCCTTTAGTATTATGAAGTGGCCTTTATTATCTCTTGTTATGTCCTTCACTCTGAGATCTAATTTGTCAGATATAAGTATTGCTACCCCAGCTTTCTTTTCATTTCCATTTGCCTGGAAAACCTTTTTCCATCCCTTCATCCTCAGTCTGTGTGCATCTCTTTTTCTGAGGTGGGTTTCTTGTAGACAACAGATGTATGGGTCTTGTTTTCTTATCCAATCTGTTACCCTATGTCTTTTGATTGGAGCATTTAAACCATTTACATTTAATGTTATTAATGATAGGTACTCATTTGATGCCATTTTTATTCTATACCCCTGTGTTCCTTCTTCGCTTCCTATTTCTTTATTTTTACAGTAGACCCTTGAGCATTTCTTGCATTGCTGGTTTGGTGGAGATAAATTCCTTCAGTCTTTTTTTGTCTGTGAAGCTCTTGATTTCCCCTTCAATTTTGATTGATAGCCTTGCTGGGTACAGTATTCTTGGATTCAGACCCTTTCTTTGCATTACTTTGTATATTTCATCCCATTCCCTTCTGGCCTGATAAGTTTCTGTTGAGAAATCAGTTGTTAGTCTGATGGGGGTTCCTTTATATGTAACTTTCTGTCTCTCTCTGGCTGCTTTTAAGATTCTTACTTTGTCATTGGTGTTTGCCAGTTTAATTATAATATGTCTTGGCGTCAGTTTTCTGGGATCCATTTTGCTTGGGACTCTGTGAGCATCTTGGATTTGTGTGGGTTTTTTCTTCTCTATCTCAGGAAAGTTTTCTGTCATTATTTCTTGAAATACGTTTTCCATGTCTACCTCGGTTTTCTTTCCTTCCGGAACCCCTATTATTCGAATATTGTTTTGTTTTGCATTGTCCCAAAGCTCCCATAGGCTCTCCTCCTGCTTTTTAATTTTTTTTTCTAGGAGCTGCTCTAATTGGGTATTTTTTTCCATCTTGTCTTCTAGCTCACTGATGCGATCCTCTGCTTCTTCTAGTCTGCTCTTGATGCTTTCTATTGAGTTCTTCATAGTAGCGATGTCATTTTTCATTTCATCTTGAGTCATCTTCATTTCCTCTTGTTTTTTTTTCATTTCCTCTTGGGTCTTACTCATATTGTCAAATTTGTCTTCCATTCTTTTTAGCCATCTTAAGATCGTTACTCTGAATTCTTGCTCTGGTAGGTTGCTTGCCTCTAACTCGTTTACTTACTTTTCTGGTGATGCCTGCTTTTCTTTCATTTGTGGGCTGTTTCTTTGTCTCCCCATGGTCTCTCTTCAGGATGTCTCTCTCCTGTGTTGATTTATCTCTCCTTCCTTGAGAATTCCACTGCCCCTTAGCTGCCAATCAACATTCCCTGTGCAACTCAGACACTGCCTTTATCTGTTCTGGGACCTGGGTCAGAACAAGTCCGTCTGTTCGGTTGCCATCTTGTCTCCTCCCTCTCTGACCTTCAAGAGGTATCTCAAGCCTCTCCAAAGAGGTTTTGTCCAATACAGCAAACCCCTCTTCCCCCAAACTGAGGATCTGCACATAAGGATAGAAATTCCTGACAGGAGTGAACATTGTCACAGGCAGGCAGAACAAAAATCTAAAAACCCTTCATCTGTGTGGAGCAGACATGAAATTTATGGAGTGATTTTTTTTTTCTTGATTAAGAATAAGTTGCAAAGAAGTCATTTCTCCTGTGGCTAAACTTCACAACTAGGCTTCATGCTCCATAGCTGAGAACAGTAAGTTCACCTATTTATCTGGGGTAATCATACAGGATTAATGAAATAGAACGACTTCCCTCTTTTTATTAAATAACTACAGTTCTGTCCTTCTAAAAAGACAGTTTCGAGAAAGACCTGCCTGTCAATGAGGTACTGGACACTAGGATTAGCACAGGCTAGTCACAGTGTGGTTTCTTAGAAGTCTGCCGTTTCTGATTCTTTTTCATTAGTACCGTACAAAGGGTCCCCCAACTTGTTATGAAAGGAATGAAACCTTTGAAATACTTGACCATCTTCCCTTTAAGCTCCAGGGTGGCATCCTCATCGTACACAAACATGGTGCGGAGATGCTGCGGGAAGGCAGAGACATGGTTCGCCTACGGTTCACTCCCTCTTCTATGGCTCTATGCAGAGCAAATGCCCTGTGAGCACCTGCGATGTGGATCGTCACCTCTAGCATCCATGCGAGTGCCCATGCCCACCATCAGGGCTATGGTGGGCACATGGTGAGATCTCCATCGAAGAACCTAGCATTGTCCAGGATGATGTCCATGGCTAGCAACTTCAAATGGACCCTGGACACCAGACTGGAACCTGGCTCATTAAAAACAATGTGTTTGTCAGAGCCAATGCCTCCAACAAACAGCACATTCCCTCCTGCAGCCTTTATCTTCTCTTCAAAGGCATCCCTCTCAACCTGCAGGTCAGCTATAATCTAATCTCATCCAGAATGGGGGTGTTTTCTGGGTGGGTGTCAGTGTGCTTGAAGAAGTTGTCCCACCTAAAGGAGTAGCAGCTCTCTGGGTAGTCTTGAGGAAGACCCATATCCTCATCCACGTTGAAGGTCTTCACTTATTTGAAGGACTAGAGGCCTGATGCATGAAGATTTGTGCAAGAATGGACCTTCCTTTCTCTGACTGCCAGCACCGCCTTCATTCCAGTGTGGAGCTGCCTTTCCGCCTTCCCCTGCTGCCCAGAGTCCTGGAGCAGCTGGGGCAGTGCAGAAGGCCTGTGTCATTGCCATGGCGATGACGCAGGTGTCCTGCCTGCCCCCAGCTGCTTGGTGCTTGTATATGCAAATTAACACATACTCTTTGTTGGGTTAATTTGCATACTCACTCCTGATTGGCTGGTGGACCTCATGAAGGCATGGTTAATTTGCATCTTCCTCTTTTATTAGTGTAGATAGGTCTCCATTCTTGTAGTATTCAATTAGCTTCTTGTTGCAGCCACGTGGGGTACTCCCAGTGGGGAGCTCCAGGGTGAAGTACTTGTATGGTCCTGGGTTGAACTAGATGATGAGGTTCCTGATGTATTTGGGGCCCAGTCACTGGCCTGAGAATAATGGTCCAGGATGATGAGCTTCATCTTGTCACAGATGCCTCCCATAGTGGCTGCAGCAGCTCACTTGTTGTCTTCTTTTTTTTTCTTTTACTAATGACAACTTTAATGTGAACATGTTTGACTCTCAAGAAACTGTCATAAATTAAAGGGAAGAGGAAGTTGCCATTGAAAGGAGTACATGATGCTGAGGGATGGATGGCATGCAGTTTCTGGATCCAGCTGATACTCAAATATATCAAAGCAATTCATAACATCAGTCACTTGAACAATTGGAACTTATACAAATACGGATGCATTTCTCCCTTGGGATAGGGACGGAGTGCAATGGAGTGGCGGCATTCTCTGGCTGCTCCTTTTGCAGTGTCTCAGCCAGCTCCTTTGAAGGGGTGGGGGTGGGGTCTCATCTGGGACCTCAAGGACCACCTTGCACATGCGCCCTCTTCTCCCGGAGCTAAGCAACAGCGTGCTGGGGTCAAGGTGAATGTGTAAGGTCGCAGTGGCTGCGTACCAAGCCTGGGTTACCAGTGTGCCCATTGGTCAGGAGAAGGGAGCTTGCATTAGATCCTTTTAGGACACTGAGTAATGTAACAAGATCTGTGGTTCTGCGCAAGGTGCCACCATCTTCCTGCCCAGCAGTAAGGCGTGGCCTAATCTGTGGAGCACATTGGGATCAGGGCGTTTTTTGTTGTTGTTGTTGTTTTTAAATAGGACTTCAACATTCCTGATATTAATAACAGATTTTTTTAAAAGTTTTTTTTTTCTTCTACATAGATTACTTTTCTCCAAGCAGATTTCCTGTTCCTTCCGGTCTGCTATGTTAGGGGCTTTCTTTGGATGGCCGCCAGTTCTTTGCTATCTTTATGGTTAAGGGTTGGGACTAAGGAGCTGACCTGACCACATCGGTGGGGGCATTTATGGGGAACCCACTGATGTCACTGTCTTCAGGTCTTTCATCTTTGACTGGTCAGGTTCACAGAAGGAAGGAGAGAAAAAAAGGGTTCCATCTCCAGCCTGAAGGGGAAGGGTCTGTCTGCTAAGGTAGGGTGGGGTGGGCAGAGGTTGGCTCAGCTCTGTGTTTAGTCTCCAAACTTCACATGCCCACTGAATCCCATTGGTTTAGGTAGATTAACTGGTCTTCAACTGTTTTTGATTTCTTTCATTCCAGAGACTCTCTGGTGCATATTCTCTTTAGACATAGACTTCAGATCCACTGAGTTGGGAGAGGAGCTCTTTTAGAGATGTGAAGTAGTGGAGGGTATTTAGGGATCATTTTGCTTCCTTTAAAAAAAAAAAAAAAAAAAAAAAAATATATATATATATATATATATATATATATATATATATATATATATATAATTGATTTTTTTACAGAGAGGAAAGGGAGAGGGAGAGTTACAAACATTGATGAGAGAGAAACATCAATCAGCTGCCTCCTGCACATCCCCAGTAGGTCAGAGCATGTACCTGCAATCAAGGTACATGCTCTGACCTGAATCAAACCTCGGACCCTTGAGTCCGCAGGCTGACATTCTATCCACTGAGCCAAACTGGTTAGGGCTCGTTTTACTTCCTAAACAGCATTCGGCCAACCCCTCCTTCTATTATTATTATTATTATTAATTATTTAAATATTTTTTATTGATTTTATGAAAAGGGAGAGGGAGAGAGAGATATAAACATTAATGATGAGGAGAGAATCATTGATTGGCTGCTTTTTGCGCCCCTCGCCCCACTGGAGATCGAGCCCACAACCCAGGTATAAGCCCTTAACCAGAATCGAACCCGAGACCCTCCAGTGTACAGGCCGATGCTCTATCCACTGAGCCAAACCAGTTTGGGGCTGTCCTTCTATTTTTAAAACTCCCATTCCTGCTCTACACCTCCAATTCAAAGCTATCTGGTGCTGCCAATTAATTCCATGCCTTTTGAGAATTCTGAGATGAACATTGTTCGTTCTCAGCTTTCCTTGCTGCTGGCCTGGGATTCAACTCTCTCTGGTTTGCCAAGGCAATTGCTACTTGTCTACTGGCTTTCAGGCTTCAGAATTATGTTGCTGTGTGTCTTCTTGCTTATTGTTCCTTTCTTCGTCTCTTTAAACAGTACTTTCACTGTAGTTTAGTGGTGTATGATTTAAGTGACTTTAAAAGATATTTTTATTGCCGAAGCTGGTTTGGCTCAGTGGATAGAGCATCGGCCTGCGCACTGAAAGATCCCAGGTTCGATTCTGGTCAAGTGCATTTACCTTGATTGCAGGTCATCCCCAGTAGGGGGTGTGTAAGAGGCAACTGATGGATGATTCTCTCGTCGATGTTTCTAACTCTTTATCCTTCTCTCTTCCTGTCTGTAAAAAATCAATTAAAAAAAATTTTTTTTAAATTGATTTCAGAGAGGAAAGGAGAGTGAGATAGAAACATCAATGAAAAAAAGAGAGAGTCATTGATCAGCTGCCTCCTGCATGTGGGAGATCAAACCCACAACCCTGCCATGAATACTGACTAGGAATTGAATCATGACCTCTTGGCGCATAGGTCAATGCTCAACCACTGCGCCACACTGGCTGGGCTCGGGTGTGTATGATTTAGATGACTGTGCTCGCTTTGTGGTCTTAACCCAGGAACTTTTCCCCATTTTTTCATGTCTTGTATATTCTCATTATGCCTTAATTTAAATATTTTCTGAGAGGCCTTCTCAAACCACTATACATAAAAAAGAGATTCACTAGCTCCTTCTTTATTCTCTATTTCAGCTCTTTATAGACCTTTAAAACATTTTTTTGGGTCCGTTTTGTTCATCTTTGGCACTTTATCATAAACATCATGAGGTCAGAGGCTATAGCGGTCTCATTCACTGTTATACCCCAGTACTGGGCACATAGTTGAGCCTCAATACATATTTGCTGAATGAGTAAAAGAACAATATATATGTTTCTGTGTGAATTTTTGAAATTGTTAACAGTTTCCTCAGTTTTTTCATTTGAAGGAAAAGAAGGGCAGGGGAATAAAACAGCACCTACCATAGGATTGTTGTGAGGCGTACAGGGGTTTCTAGGGTGAAGTGCTTAGAATAGTTCCTGGTACATAGTCATTACTAAAGAATGGTATAGTGTTAGGAGTCTTAAAAAGAGTCTCTAACGCAGAGGTTCTCAGCCTTTCTAATGCCGCGGCCCTTTTAATACAGCTCCTCATGTTGTGGTGACCCCCGACCATAGAATTATTTTTGTTGCTACTTCATAACTGTAATTTTGCTACTGTTATGAATCATAATGTAAATATTTGTGTTTTCTGATGGTCTTAGGCGACACTGCTAGTGGTTCTCAACCTGCCTTAGGCGACCCTGTTAGCTGCTGAAGAGCCTAAGACCATCGGAAAACACAGATATTTACATTACAATTCATAACAGTAGCAAAATTACAGTTATGAACAAAAATAATTCTATGGTCGGTGCGGGTCACCACAACATGAGGAACTGCATTAAAGGGTCACGGCATTAGAAAGGCTGAGAACCACAGCAAGAGTTATAATTTTATATTTAATTGTTGTTTAGTTTGATCAAGTTAGAGAAATGTATGATGGTCTAAATTATTCTTGGGAATTGTACAGTATGTTCTGAGTCACAGCGCGTCTGAACTTTAACTCCATGTTGATCATGAATCTCAACTTGGACTTGAGCAATGTCATGAAAGCGAATGTAATGTACTTCAGCAGAAAAGTAAGGCTCCAAATATTTCCCAGAGTTTGTCCATGTAGCCAGACATTTAAATTTCAGAACAGTGCTGTTTATAATTCATCTTATTTAGGAATAACTGCATCTTCTTAGGGAGTATAATTCATTTTTGGTGCAATCATTTTCTTGGACAGATGGTTGATAATTCAAATATGTCTTGTGTATTGCATTTAAGTATGGAAACTTAAAGAATGATTCAGAGTCTTCAGCTTCTGTATATCTCTGAAATTACTTAATTTCCACTAGATAGCTCCTTACTGCCTAAAAAATCTATTATTATAGAGAGCTCAGTACAGGTTAGCAATGAGAGATGAAAAAATTCCTATCCCCCACTCACCCTTGTCCTTGCCATTTAAAATACTTTCTTCTTGTCATATCAGGAAGAAAGCACAAACTTGGAGTCACTCTTTGGATGGGATGGTAGGTACAAGGAATCTGGCCTCTTAGACTCTTCAATTTCAGAATCTTGATCTGAGGAAGCTTCCCAGTATACTTTAAAAACAAGCTTATATAACCTAACCTGATTGCAGGAAAATAAAATAGAGCTCCGTATTCCATTTCAAATTATTACTAATATCCAACAAACTCAACTTGAAGGAAACTCACCACTTTATCATTTTCTCCATCATGCCATGAAATGGATCTGACTTTCAGTTTCTAGCACAAGCTTCCCAGACCAATAATGCAATAGAAGTCAAAACAGGAGTCTTCCCTCCCAGCAAACAAATTGTACCCCTCCTTTCTTCATTGTAAGTGCTTCATGTCTGGCAAGTGGAATGTTTCCATGTTAAGACTTGCCAGTTGGCAAGTAGGCAAGTATCACTAATTCATACATGAAAGCATTGAATGATATTAGGTATCTATGTGTGTGTGTGTGTGTTTTTTAATTTAATTTTCATTGATTTTTAGAGAGAGGAAGGGAGAAAGAGAGAGAGAAACAGGCAGAGAAACATTGATGTGAGAGAGAAGCATTGATCATTTGCTTCCTGCACATGCCCTGACTGGGGATTGAACTTGAAAACTGGGTATGTGCCCTGACTGGGAATCAAATCCATCACCTTTTGGTGCATGGGACGACACTCCAACCAACTGAGCCACACTGGCCAGGGCTCTATGTGTTTTTTAATGTGCTAAAAAATGCATGGTGGTTTACAACTAGTTTAATTGCTTTTCTTTATAGGTTAAATGCCAGAAAATGGCTCTATTATTTACTTCCTTTGTGACTTTGGGCAAGTTACTTTACCTCTTTAAGCTTTGTTTTTTTTTTCATTGGTAATATGGGATAAATAACAATAGTACAACTACCCTCAATATTATTTTTATGTTTAATGGGATAAATAACAATAGTACAACTACCCTCAATATTATTTTTATGTTTAATGGCACAACATAAACACTCAGAATTGTGAATTATTACTATGATTTTGGCCCACAGGATGAGGTTTATGTCTTTTTGTTGTTGACTTTATCATATCTCTAAGTGTCTAGACCATTTAGTGAGTGTTCAACATCTGATAAATGAATAAGATCACTGTTACCTTTCCCTTCACCTTTGTTGCTTAACTTTAGCTTAATGTGTAAAATTCCCTAAACTCCCGATATATTAATTTTTGCAAGTTAACTGCTCCAAAATGTAATTGAATAATGTATGTGGAAGTGCTTTGAAAAATGTGAAGGCTATCCAAATGTAATTGATGATGATGATGATGATGATGATGGAGTCACTTGCCAAAGAACGGGAGTGTTCTTTGCTGACCAGTGTTCAGTGTCTGCTGAAATTGACAGGTAAAGTTGCCACTTGGAACTAAAATCTTCTAAAATATATGATACAAATGTAAGTATATAAGTAATTGAAAGGGTGAGCAATAACATTTATGATATCTGACATTCTTTTGCTTTTGAGGGGAGATTTGCCTGTTTTGGTTCCTTAAATATGTGCATCCTTTTCCATCACCCTTCATGTGTATCTTTTATGTGGTTTTGCTTTTCGATAAGAGGATTGGTCTTTGAGTAAGGATTTGCTAAGAATGCTGTTCCTCACTAGAACTCCCAAACAATGTGTTGTGGCATTGTTCTCCCTTCATCTTCATTTCTGAATATCTTTATTACTAGCTATGTTTACTTTTTTTTCTTCTTCAAAAAAGATAACTCTCTGAATCTAGAACTGGATTTCAGTACCAAATGCACTAGTAGATTGTGTGTGTGTGTGTGTGTGTGTGTGTGTGTGTAAGGGTTATGCTTGATTTTGTTGATGAAAGGTCTTTGTTCTTACTCCACATGTTATTCTATTTTAAGGGACAGATATTGGACTGGAAAAGGGGAAAGAAAAGGATCTGACATATAACTGCTAATTATAGTAGCAATATATTAAATACTATGTGCCAGTCATTGTGCTAAGTAGTTTATACATGTAATATTTTAAATCCCCATTTTATAGATTTGGAAATTGAGGCTCAGAGAAGTTCATTACCCAAGTTCTTATAGTCAGGAGAAGTAGAAGAGCTTGAATTCAAATGACACCTGGCTCATTTGCTATATACTTTGCCTTCTTGGTTCCTCCATTTTTCCATCTTTAAAATGGAATATTTCTTTTTGTGTGTGAAAAGCTCCAGTTTTTGGAGATGGGGTGAGGAGGATTGAGGAGACTCTTGTAGTGACAGCAGAAAATTACAGATGTATAATGAAATGAACGGTGAAAGGTTTGGAGAAGCTGTAACATGGGGGCAGAAATGAAAATACACTACAGGCCCACATTGTCTATGTTCTTGTGGGAGTGCAAGTTACAGTTGTGATACCAGAAGGGAAAGAGAAAGGGGTACATATAGAATTTGTAAAATGCCCTTTGCAAACCTTGTTTGGCTCCTGATATAAAGGGATTTATTTGTTACTGTTGTTGTTGTGTGATAGTACTATGGTGATTATGCTATAAATGTCATTATTAGTCAGAAATTATACTAAAATATTAATAAGTGGAATGATCTGATTAATAGCATTTGTTTTAAATACTCAAGCAAAAATAATATTGTGGACGTGAATCGGTGGCACTAGCAAAGTTGAGTGTTGGGTATGTGGGCTTCATTTTTCTTTTTTCTCTCTTTGTATGTGTTGAACATTTTTAAAAAATCCTCACCTGATGATATGTCTTTATTGATTTTAGAGAGAGAGAGAGGAAGATTGTGAGAGAGTGAGAAAAACATGGATATAAGAGGGAAACACTGATCGGCCCTGACCAGGGATCCAGCCTGCAACCTGGGTATATTTCCTGAATAGGAACTGAACCAGCAATCTTTCTGTGTGTGGGATGATGTTCCAACCAACTGAGCCCCACCAGCCAGGGCTGTGTTTAAAACTTTTATGGTAAAGAGTAAGCACATTAAGAAACCTGAAACCAAGCTCCTTTCTCTGTAAAAGCTTCATGTGGAAATAAAGGACAAATAGAGAAGAAGCAGTTAAATTAATGAGGACTTCTACTAGTAAATGCAGTGGGCTAACAGGATACAAATAACTTGACTATTAGCTTAGTGGGTGTCAGAGAGGACTCCAACTTCTCTGTTTTATAAAATTATCCCCCAACCAAAGTTCCCTCCATTTGAGCTCTTTAACAGTAATAGGGATTTAAAAAAATATATATTTTATTGAGTTTTTACAGAGAGGAAGAGAGAGGGATAGAAAGCTGGAAACATTGATCAGCTGCCTCTTGCACACCTCCTACTGAGGATATACCCACAACCAAGGTACATGCCCTTGACCAGAATCAAACCTGGGACATTTCAGTCTGCAGGCCAACACTCTATCCACTGAGCCAAACCGGTTTAGGCAGTAATAGGGATTTAACTTGTGCCCTCAAATGGTGTAGTTAGCCTGGGCACCTTCTGCCCTCAGGGGTTCTTTTCCATGCTTCTTATCCAACAGAGGGTGGGAGCCTTACTCATTCTGATTAGAACAGGGACAATTTTAACTGTGTTGTAACCAGTCTAGTTTCTACTTCTTCTAAAGTTATGTTTCCCAAAATATCCTTCCTAGGGATGCGCCTCTCTGAAGAGTATTTCACTTTCCTTCATCACTTAGGGGTACGTAGCTGACTTAGAGACTGAGCACTCTTTATATCCCTCTGCTCTGACCAGTCTCTGAGCTGGTCAGGCGCGACTGGGGCACATATCATTCTCTGACCATGAGGCCGTGCCGGGTTTCTCATGTGGTTAGTCACTCAGAGTAGACAGAGGTTCTCTGTCTGCCCCTCTGACTCTTGGGATAGGTCCTTGCTTTCTTTCCGTCCTTGCAGACACAGACCATCCTCGGACCTTCAGTTGGTTTTCTGCCAGACCAGCTCCACATCCCAAAATGGCCAGTAGTGGAGCTGGAGACTTAGGAAGAAAGGGATACAGAAGTTCTTGTGATACAAATTGTTTTTCCTGTAAGGAAAAGGTACAGGAACTTCAGTGTCATATCCAAGATACAAAATTAGTCCATGAACACAGATAATAAGGTAGCAAAGGCCTGGGAAGGGGATGGGCTGGAGGGGGTCAATGGGGAAAAAAGGAGATGTATGTAATTCTTTGAAAAATAAATTGTTCAAACAATTTATTTTTTTGAACAATAAAGATTAAAACAAAAAACAAAATTAATCTATGACAGGAATATAAATTCTAAACTGCTTTGTTGTACTAAAAATCATATATGTGGATTAATTCATTCATTTATTCAACAAGCATTTATTTACAACAAGACACTCATTAAATGCTGGATATCCTATATAATAAAAGCCTAATATGCTAAATGTCTGGTCATCTGATTATCTGTTCAACCAATCGAAGTGTAATATGCTAATGATATGCTAAGACCACTCAACCGCTCATTATGATGTGCACTGACCACCAGTGGGAAATGGCTAGGCAGTGAAGGACAGATTGCATTCCCGAAGAGGGAATATTATATGCAAAAGCATGGGAGGGCATGAGCATCATAAGTTGGGGTTTCTGCAAGTCAGTATGGTTGAAGTGTGTTACATATGGAAAAGATAGAAGATGAAGCTTGACAGATGAGCAAGGATCCGCTTCTGCTGGACTCTAAATGCTAAATTGATTACTTGGATTTCAACCAGCAGGAAATGAGGAAGATTTGCATTTTAGAAAAATCATTTTGGATATCATATAAAAACAATGGTCAAAAGGGAATCAGTCTGGATATCACAGCAATAACCTAGGAAAGAGATTGTGCAGGCTTGAATTAAGGTGGAGATGCAGAAAATAGTAGATTTTAGAGATAATTTCTAGATAGAACCAGTTGGACCAAGAAATAGAATCTACTGGACAGAAGAAACACTTTGACAGACAAAAATATAGTGAATTAAGGCAGATATGCAGGGCAATTAAGAAAGATGTCTAATTCCGAATTGATACTTGTAATTAAGAGAAGAAATGAAAAAGGTACCATGCATAATTTTTACTTTGACCATTGGATAAATACTTATAGCAATCCAAATTTATAAATCACTCTTTATTTATGGCTATCACTTCTCAGTGAAAGGTTAGATTGGAGAGAAAACAAATAGTTTAAAAAGGGGCAATGACATCAAATCCATAAGCCATGAACTTTATGTAGTGAAAGAAGCTGCCACTAAAAAATAAGATGGAATTAGGATATATGCTTCAAATCTTACATTAGTAACCAATGTTTGCAAAGAAGGTGGGAGAAGTATTATTTTAATTTTTCATTTGGCAAACAAACAAGAACCCCTGAAGCTCAGAGATATTAAATGATTTGCTTGAGGTTACACATGGCTGTAGGTGGGAACTCACACTGCATCCCAGAGTTCTCCGTAGGACATTGTGATAATTTCAGGACATTTACCCAGCATGTTTAGGGCCCAAGATATGAAAAGTAAAGTGAGTGGCCTATTTGAAGAAAAGAAAATGAGTAAATTCTGAAAATGGTAATGAAGATACTGTACAAACCTTTGGAATATACACTGAGTGGCCAGATTATTATGATCTCTGAACGCATAATAATCTGGCCACTCAGTGTATATTCTGTAAAATAAAAGGCCACTCAGTATATATCTTATATAACAATATGCAAATTTCCCCCTTGACCAGGAGTTTGGCCAGCAGGCAGGCCAGCCAATTGCCCATGTCCCCTCCCCCTGGTCGGGCTGGCCGGACCCCACCCATGCACGAATTCATGCACTGGGCCTCTAACACACACACACACACACACACACACACACACACACACACAGTGACCAGATTATTATGCATGCAGAGATCATAATAATCTGGCTCTCAGTGTATATCAAGCAAAATGGTTATTTGGAGTTCTATTGGAGTGAGAGATGGGAGGAAAATAAGTAATAAAAAAAGAGTTCTGATTATTTTTATTTCTAACAAATTTTATCCTGATATTTGTATAAATAATATTAGAATTTTCAAGAATTTATTTTGAGAACATTGATAGGATATAGGATAGTTGACATTTAAATTTTCAATTCATTTCAATCACTGTGTGAAGGTTGACCATCTGTTATGTACCTAGCATTATGACATGTTCTAAGGGAGTTACAAATATTATGTAAGATAGTTCTGTCCTTAAAGATGTTAAAGTGTTGTTAGGGATACTAGATTTGCAAACATGAAACTAATTTAGAACCATAACTAACAGAACAGTGATACATTTATATAATGAAGTGACAAAAGTTTTGAGGCAGATAATGTGTAGTCAGAAAGCTAGTGATGATGTCTGGAGTTAATTAAAAGGCTTCATGAATGGTATAATTCTTAAGATGGGCCTTAAAGGTTTAAGTGAAGTTGAGTTTTAAAGGAAAAAAGTATGGGACTAGTGAGGTAAACAAGTTTTATTTTGTGTTTTTTTTTCTAAAGAAATAAATAGTCCAGCCAGCGTTGCTCAGTGGTTGAGCATTGACCTATGAACCAGGAGGTCATGGTTTGATTCCCAGTCAGGGCATGTGCCCAGGTTGTGGGCTGGATCCCCAGTGTGGGGTGTGCAGGAGGCAGGCAATCAATGATTCCCCCTCATCATTGATGTTTCTATCTCTCCCTCCCTATCCCTTTCTGCCTGAATTCAAATAAAAATATATTAAAAAAAACACCAGATTTATTGTAATTGTTCATCTGTTTACTATAGTATTACTTAAAGAAATATTGAGAACAACTTATAAATGTCAAATAATAGAATAAGGGAAGTAATATTTCATGCTACATCATATAACTAAATGTTATTAAGCTAATAAAAATGATGAAAGGACAATGTAGCTTGGTGGAGAATCCTGTCCTATAGCCAAACTATAAGTTCTGCCACTTACTAGCTTTGTATCTTTGGGCAAGTCACTTACTCTTTTTGAGTTTTGGTTTACTTAACTGTAAATGGAAATGACAATAAGTACTTTGAAAAATTATTGTGAGGATTAAAATAATGTACACTGAGAACCTGATAAATAGTGCGCATTCAATAAACATTATTATTCATATGTATTACTAGTATGTAAAGAGATATGAAGGGAAATATATCAATTTTTATCAAAAGCTTTAAGATGAATATTTCCTGTTTGACTTGGTAATTCCACAATAAAAAGTTTATTCTAAGGAGATAACTAAAGATGTGTGCATATACTTAAAAGGATCTTTGCATCATTGAATAGAAGAGTGAAAAATAAGCCCAAATTTCACAAGTAGGTGATTGGTGAAATAAATTATGATTTCACTTACATAAAGGATATTATAAAACCATTATAATGAGGATGTATTTCTGATGTAGAAAATGAGGAAAGCAGATTCTAAAACTATACACAATAAAATCTCATTTTGTAAACACACACACACACACACACACACACACACACATATATATACAGAGACAATTTTCTAGAAGGATAATACAGCAAAATGTTAACTGTGGTTGTCTCTGAAGAGTGGGTCTTTGGTGATTTTATATTCTTCATTGTGCTTACCTGAATGTTTTACTTTTATGGTCATGAGCATAAATAATCAATTATTAAAAATTAGGAATGTGTTGCTATTACAATATTTAGTGGCATAGGAAAATGCCTAAGATTGAAAGAAATATTTAAAACTTATGTATTATAGGATACCAATTTTGTTATAGTATTTTTATCTAAGTTGAATGACTAAATTTTGCTTTAGTGTCTTTTTCTCTCAACATGTCGCTATGCTTTGGTGACACAGGGGAGGCAGGCTGAATAGTGACATAGCAGCGTGTGGACTCCTGTACGCCTGGAGAGAAATCATCCCTTTCCCAGATCCCCCGCTGAGTGTTTCCTTCATTTTTATCACAGCTTTAACAGTTGGCTTTCTTGGCTATTTTCATGAAGAAACAAAGTTTAGCCAACTGCCAAAATCCACTCTCCTCCTCCCTCCTTTTCTTTCATCCTTACTAGGATCCAGCAGAGTCAGCACCCACTAGTCACTGGGCAGATGTAATGGTGAATAAGAGGCATTGTTCTTGGAATCTACTGTCCATTTGGCAGAGATAGTCAGCGATCACCCAAAGAAGTATATGATTAAAAATTATGCTAACTACTGTGAAAAATATTGGAATAGGATATTATAATACAAAAACATTTGGATGGAGGCTAGGGAATCAATTTAGACAAGGCAGTCAGCAAAGTCCTCTGCGGGGAAGGGGCAGTTTAAGTCAGCCTTGAAGTATGAATAGGAGTCAGCCAGACAAACGTGAAGGGGAAAAGCATTGTATAATATGAAGAGGGATAACTATGGAGAAAGGTTTTCAGATAAAAAACAGTTTTGTGTATTCAAAACTGGGGCAAGAGCCAGCGTTTCTGGCTCTGGTGTTATGACATGAGGTTGGAAGGTAGGCGGGAACCTGGTATAATATATTAAGGATTTTGGATTTTATTGAGGGCAATGGGCAGCCACTGAAGGGTTGGCATGAAATTATATTTCAAAAAGATTTGTTTGGCCCAAATGGCATTGTTCAGTGGTTGAGCATTTACCTTATGAACCAGGAGGTCCCAGGTTCAATCCCTGGTCAGGGGCCATGCCTGGGTTGTGGGCTCTATCCTCAGTGGGGGGCATATAGGAGGCAGCCAATCAATGATTCTCTCATCATTAATGTTTCTATCTCCCTCTCCCTGTCCCTTCCTCTCGGAAATTAATTAAAAAAGAAAAAAAAAAACCTGTTTGGCTGCTCTTAGGAGCAAGAACTGGAGAAGGGCAAGAAAGAACCGGGAAGATGGGTTTGGTGCCCTGTAATGAGAATGAAGATGAGGCACAGAAGACAGTTTGTAGATATCTTTTGTTGGTCGTATTGACAGGATTTAGCGACAGATTGGATTAAGGGAGTGAGGGAGAAGGAACAGGTGTGTCAAGGATGTTTTTCAGAATACTTTGTCCGAGTGACTTGCTGGATTATATAGATGGTGGAATAGGTTTTTTTTGGGGGGGTGTCGGGTGGAGAATGAGGGAAGAGATAGAAGTTCAGTGTAGGACATGTTTATTTTATGATATCTACAAGATTTCCAGTGCATAAACTGAATAGATGAGGCGTGTTACTCAGAAGAGTTATCCATCTGGGATGGAGATACACAGTTAAGAGTATTTGGCACATGTAGCGTGAGATCCTTGTGGACGGTGGGGATTGACTGGAGACAAATGCAGGATCTAGGGCTGACCCGTGAGGAATTCCAACATTTAAACATCAGGTAATGGGGGAGATGGCAAAGCACATTGGGAGGAACCCACGAGGGAGGTGGGAGGAAGATGAGGAGAATGTGGTGTCAGGCATGCCAACGGGAGAAAGTTTCAAAGAGGGAGGGAATGACTATATGGAACAGGTCAAAGGTCTAGAAAGGATGACTGGAAAGTGCCTACTGGATTTGGCAACATGGCGGCTCTAGAGGATGGTGAAAAAAGCAGAGTCAGTGCCATGGTGGTAGTAGAAGCAAGGCTGAAGGGAGTGGATGAAAGAACTGGAAGTGATGGAGAGATAAGAGAGTATAATCTCTGGCTTTGAATGGAGATACCAATAGTTAGAGGGAAACATCAAGTTAAACAAGAGGCCTTTTGTTTTGCTTTCACAAACATTAGAATGCTCATGTAAATGTGTATGAGAGACAACTGCTGGCTGGAGGGCATTATCTGGGATGGTTGTTTGAAGGGAAAAGGGAAGAAGGCAATGTGGGTAGGCTTTTGATATGGTAAGTACTATGCTAGGTGATTGGCACAGTACATGATTTATTATTCACAACAGCCCTGTGAAGTTGATATGATTATCCTCCTTTACAGATGAGGAAACGGGGTTAAGTGGAGATAGAGCCAAAGTCTTAATCCAGAACTATTTCATTTCAGAACTCTCACGTATAGTCTCTTAGGATTTCTTCTATGATGGAAGGATCAGCCAGTTTGCTAGAGCTGGCATGGACTAGGTGACATGAATAACAGGAATTAATTTTCTCGCTGTCCTGGAGGCCAGAAGTCCAAGATCAAGGTGTTGGCAGGTTTGGCTTCTCCTGAGGCCTGTCTCCTTGGCTTGCAGATGGCCGTCTTCTCTCTGTGTCCTCACACGGCCTTTTCTCTCTTCACACGCATCCCTGGCATCTGTCCTGTGTCCAAATCTCCTCTTCTTACAAGGATACTAGTCAGACAAGATAAGAGCCTGCTCTAAGGGCCTCATTTTAATTTCATCACCTTTTCAAAGGCCTTACCTATCTCCAATACAGGCACATTTTGAGAGTAGAAAGTAAATATATAAGTTTTGGGGTGGGGTGGCATTCAGTTTATAATAGATTCCTTCTGTTTTCTTCAAGTAGAAGGAAAAGAGTGGTTGTGGGAGAAGTTTTGAATAGCCTGGAGAGGGATGAAACAGTGATTGCCTAAAGGTTGGTTGAGGCCAGAGATAATTTGTTTATATCCATCCAGCCCAATTATCTGGGTTTCCGCAGCAACATTCTGGTATAAGGTTAGAGAAATATAAGAACTGTGCGCTGTGATGAGGCTGCTGGGTGTTCACATGGCCTTGGTGACCAGCCTGATGACTCTCTTTTCTGTGCAAAGTTGAAATGTAACTGAGTTTTAATCACATCCTCATCACAATTACAGATAACTACATGTCAGGGACGTTTCTGGCTGTCCTCAAATAGTGGCAAACAGGAAAGTGAAATAAATCAATGATTTTGTTGCATTCACCAGTGCAAAAATTAGCTTAAACATTTTCCCAGCTGGTTCTATATATTGTCTTTCACGATTCCTCACCAGTATCTTCATTCTTCTTTCACTTTCCCCTTTCTTTCTATCTTCACTCATCAATTATTTATAGAGCACGTACTCGATGTCTGGCCCCAGGAAGAAAAAAAGTCAATAATCTAGTGTAGGAAACAGATATGCATGTGTGCAAAAAGCCCTCAGGTTATGAGTCATTATTAAAGTAATAATTTATTTGTTCATTTATCCCACAAACACGTGTGCCTACTAAGTGCCAGGCAGTGTGTTAGGCATGGGATAAGATATGGATGATAGTTTCTGCCTTCAAGAAAATTACAACCTGATATAGAAAAATAAACAGGTAAGTAAAAACAAAACAAAACAATACAATGTGTTGTTTGTAAAATATTAAAAGATCTCAAAGAAGGGAGTGACTCTCATTGCTGCATTCCCTTGCATGTTTGGACATCCACTGAAAGGAGACATTGCTGAATTTTAACAAAAAATAACTTAAAAAAAAAAGAACATCCAACTATAAAAAAACGAATATTCATTTTTTAAAAAAGACATTTTCGAATGCTTGCCCTTGTTGTATATGGACAGTTTCGTAGCTCTTGAATTATGAGCAAACAGCAAATTGGGGGATGTATGGCTGTTCTCCTCATTTGAGTTTATTGTCCACAACCTGCACTTTCAGGTGGTGGAATGATTCACATTTTTCTGAAATACTCAACAGAAACTTGCTAAATATTACAGGCTGAGACAAGTCACAGTAACAGAATATTACTGTGATGTTGGGTGAGCAGAAAACATATGCTGGCCTAGTACATATCTCTAATATTTGGGGCTAGAAACTATGGCTCCCTGAATGTGACTTAATAAAAGATGATGAATAGTAGGTCAAAAATGCTGAGAAGAAAATGGATTTTTGTAGATTATGTATTGAAACATTTTATTTTTTAAAAAAGTATTTTTTAAAAATTTTTTCAGAGAGGAAAGAGAGAGATGGAAATAAAATCACTGAGAGAGAATCATTGATCAACTGCCTCCTACACGTTCCCTACTGAGGGATTGAGCCTGCAATGTAGCCATATGACCTAATAGGGAATCCAACCATGACCTCTGGTTCATATAATAGGTTGACCGGGCTGTAATTGAAATATTTTAAAGTATCACTTATTTTTCCTTATCTTAGGAAAAAAGTTATTTTTACAACCAGGTAATTTGGGATTGATTGAGACAAAGGATATAACCTCATTGCTTTTTTCAGAGGTGATGTGCTATATACACACTCAATGTCTTATCCCCCATCTAGGCTTATTTATGTTGGAAAATACTAACCATATTATGGAAATGTGTAGGTAGTTGGAGAGAGAAAAGAGAAATTTGACAAATGGTATATATGAGATTTAGAATCAGGGAACAATAACAGCTGAAAATTGCTTTGATGTCATGCAGTGAACACCCACTATCTGCCTTTTGACTACATTTCACAATGGTATTCTAGAGTTTGCCATAGTGGAAAGGGCACCCGGTGTTTATAAGTTCTAGTCTAGCTCTGCCCTTGATAACCTAATGTGCCTTATTTCCCAAATCTAAGATGCAGTGGTTCTGGAAAAGGTCTTTAAGGCTCTCCCAGTTCTGATATTTCATCATTCTGTGATTCTACATCCCATGCCTATCAACGTATTTTGACGTTCTTTAAAGAGGTTACTTGGGCCAGAATTTCAGTTAGCGCATCCAGGAGCCTATTTCCCTGGGCTGTTGGGAACAGCATGGCCTTGCTTCTCCGGACTTGATTTGTTTTCTGTTAACTGCTGACAGCGAGCCATTCCATCTAAAGGGCTCCCTTGGTAGCCTTAAAGATTGAAAGGACAAGTGGACAGTGTTGAGAGCCCTGTGGAGGAGGCGACCTGAGAGACATTGACCATCATGACCCCTTGGGATTTGCAAAAAGGAATGACTCAAACTGGGCCATTCACTGCAGCCAGGTCAAAGGTCAGGTCAGGAATGTGGACAATGCTGGTGACTCCAGGTAGGTCTAGGAGGGTCAATAAGCCTCTTTAGTCCCTCCTGAATGTTGAGGAGATCTGGACAGCCAAGTTCAGAAAGCTTAGGAAGTCTCCTAATTTCTGAAATGTCTTGAAGAAAAATATGACATTAATTTTTTAAATTATTTTATTAATTTTTTTACAGAGAGAAAGGGAGAAAGAGAATCAGAAACATTGATGAGAGAGAAACATATATCAGCTGCCTCCTGCACATCCCCCACGGGGGATGTGCCCACAACCAACGCACATGCCCTCAAACGGAATTGAACCCAGGACCCTTGTGTCCGCAGTCCGACGCTCTATCCACTGAGCCAAATCGGTTTCAGCACATTAATTTTTTTATTACCACCCAAACATTGTATTCTTACTTAATACTAAGTTAATCTATTCTAAATATTTTTTCAGTTCAAACATTTGCTAGACACGCTTTTCTGAACACTTCCCGAGTTAAAGGTCTGGTTTCAACTGATGTCATTGTGCAATGGACACCCTCTATTTTAGGGTTTTTAGACTATTGTTGAAAGACCTTTTGAGTTTTATTATCCTATAGTTTCAGTTAAGTAATATTAAATATAATTCTCTGGTGGCAGAAATATATGTCTACTATTATTTTGCTAAAAATAAGCTAACTTGGGAGTGATTATAAAATAATTTGGAGTATTGCCTTTCTTGGTGATAAAAAAAAGGTAATGGCTAATTTGTGAAAAAGTTATTAAACCAGATAACTAAAAATAATTTGTGTTCTGATAACAATTTAAATAAATTACAGGTCTTCCTATAATTGTTTCTACCATGGAATTCCATAAAAATTTACATATTTAAAAAAAATTAAATTCCTGTATCTGATCATGAAAACTAATAGCCATATAGCTAATACACAGTACAAGATGATTCCTCTTCTTTTTCTTTTTTTGTTTTGTTTTTGTTTTTGTTTTGTTTTGTTTCTATCTAGTTGCTTCCAAGATCCGGTACTTACAGGAATATCATAACCGGGTTCTCCACAACATTTACCCTGTACCTTCAGGAACAGATATTGCAAACACCCTGAAATACTTTTCTCAGACCTTGTTAAGGTAAGCTTTAAAATATCCTCTGCTTTGAAAGAATTACTAGGTAGGACTGAAGTGATGGGGATTTACATTTTGATGGAACTGAATGTGTCGAAGGGCCTTTTTCCTAGTGCTCTGCCAGAAGAGTCTGGACTCCAGGTCCCTGGGTGTCTATAGCAGATCCGATCACAGGCCTGAGGGAAAGAAAAACAGGGTTGCGTGGCTTCTGCCTGCTTCCCTCCGTAGAACGTCTTATCAAGAGATTGATAGAGTGATAAAAGTTATATGTCTAGCAGTAAACATAGAGTAGGCTTAAAAGGAGAAACGGTATTGCTAACATTAAGAAAGGAAGCACTTACGGTCTTAAAGAAAATCAGAATTATGTAGCATTTTAGGTTCATCAGTAGTATTTCGTACTGATGTATAATATTTAGTAAGAACATATATTACATGGTATACTATGTGGTGATAAGTTATTTTTCATTGGTGTGACACTTCAAGTGTTCACCATGCTTTTCAATTGGTAGAGAAATTCTCTGGAGGACCAGGAAACAATAGATACTGTCAGCTTTTACTGTAACGTAGTGACCGGAGGGACCTCTCTGCTTCACAGTTCTCATTAGGAAAATAACATCCAAGAAGTGAGGGGAACACTTTGCTTTGTTTTAAATTCTAAGGCTAGGTCTCTTTGTTACCATGGTCTTGTCATTCCAAATCTGGTTTTGGAAACACATAGCTTTGACCCGCTACTGTTTCTTTAACTATATAACAGCAAAAGTTTGGTAAGACAGGTATTAGGCAGGGAAAGAACACCAATTTGGAAGGATTGCGGTGGCACTGGAGTTCACTGTGGTTTGAGGTTTTGCCCGGGCAGACTGAACGCTCTGTAGAAAGAAGCTTCATGTGGTCAAGTCTGTTACTAGCCTTCTGCAGTCCTGCTATCTCTTTGTTCTGATCTTTGGAGTATCTTTTCTTCTTTAGAACCTTGGGTGTCCCTGTTCTACCTTAAGGGGATTCTGTTGGTCAGATTCATAGATTTCATACTTGCATAGTAAGTTGAGGACCTTGTTATAGGAGATTTCCCTTATTTTCAAATTGCAGTGGAATGATTAGCTCAGTTTTCATAGTAATAATCAGATAAGTTTATGCACAAAGGCGGTTGATTCTATTCTCTTGAATTCTCCTCTTGTCTTTGAGGTCAGTTTTCTCAATGGGAAACACTTTCCTTTATCACACATTTTTTAAGTTCTCCCATTGGGAGGTACTTCTCAGTAAGAAGCAAATTCTGAATTCCATTTGCAAAGAAACTGTGACATCCTAGTTGGAACTTGGAGCTTACTGCTTAGGTCTTAGTCATTGTGCCAAAAGTTAAGAAATTTAGGATATCGAAGTAATGTTTGCAAGACATGAAGGTTCCATTTTCTTGAACAATAGATCATTAAAATATGGTCATGGGTCATAGCATTTTAATAATCAAACTGATATTAAGGTATTTTGTTCAAGTGGCTGTTGGAGAAGATTCTATGCAATTGAGCCAAGTCCAATTTCAAAGGGAGACATCAACAGCTGCAATACTAGTAATAATTAAAAGACAACAACTAGTAATAATACTAACGATAGCTATCGTAATCATAGTAACATAGTATAATAATAATAGTAATTATATGTGTCAAGCACTGTTTTAAGCACTTTTCATGTATCATCTTATTTAATTAATCCTTTATAATAATTCTATGAAATAAGTGTATTATTAAAATAAATTTTAGCTATAGTTTACATTCAATATTATTTTGTATTGGTTTCAGTGTATGGCATGATGGTTGGGCAATCATAGCCTTTTATATAATTTTTACATTCAGAAGTTCTTTTTGCTTTTAGAATTCAGATACTTGGAAGGAAATAAGAAGAAAGAGTTTTCATAGAGTAACCCTCTGTCTTCTTATTTGAGAATTCTCAAGGATGCTAACATTATTATTATTTTGATTAAAATATGCAACTTGAAGTTTTAGTAGCTTCATTGGAGTCAGAATTGCATTTTTAGAGTAATAGTCCTCTGGAATTCATGCATGCATATTACTGTCATTGATTTCAGTAGACTTTTGTACATATTTCCAAAGGCAGTAATTATCCTACCTGTTTAACTTCAATTAATTTAATGCACAGGAGAGAAGCGATTATGTTTAGCATAACTGATAGATCAACAGTTGAATAGTCCACACATCCACTTAGCTGATAATTAGGCTAGGATAGAGTGCATGGTGGTTCCCTAAGCTCTAGGTTGGTTGAAGGTGAGTCCCGTGTGTTATTCAGCTTGCTAGCCCTCGAGCCTAGCTCAGTGCTTGGTCCTTAGAAGATCAGTATATGTTTGTTGAATTGACTTGACTTTGGTTCATATTTCACCTATGTAGGAACCCTTCTAGTGCATTTACTTCATCTAACCTGGGATCTTGGGTAAAATTTCATCTGAATTCTGAGTTGTACTCATTTTAATTTCGTAGGAACCTAAAGTGTAGGAATGGACACACAGTTTTCACACAACTTCAGGGTTTAGTTTTTTGTTTGCTTTTCGTATTAGAAGCAACTATGAAGATCATCTAATTTAATCCCCCCTCACCACTACCAGAGGTGTCTGTCTATCATCTATTAGAAGCATTTGTGACCGTGTTTTAAACATCTAAGGTCTTTAAGGATCTTGCCTTTTACCTGGCAGAACATTTAAAGGTTTCCAGTCTTCCTACGTCAAACATTCTCTCTTCTCATGCCATTCAAGCTAGTAGCACATAACATTTAAAAAAAAATAATTAAGTTTGGGAAAAGTCATTTTCTGCTAACTCTTAGAAAAAGTTTAATATGTTTTTAAAAGGGATTCTAGCCTCATAATTGAATTATAATTTCTGATTACTTAGGAGGAGTATATAGACCTTCAGATTACTGATTTGAAGTCTACAGAGAAGCTTCAAATGATTAAAAAAAGTTTGTTTGGTGCATTCAACTCAAGTCAACATTTATAACCTTAGAGAAAGTTTATTTTATGTATTAATTTTCTGTGCTATAAATACCTTGGGGCAACTTCTCATCTTTACCAACACCCACAGAGATCTTTTCTCGATTTCTCTTTATGTTGGAAGTAAAAGCTTGATAAAGAGGATCTCAGGAGGGAGAAGGAAAGGTGAAAAGTTGGATACTGGTCAAACTCTTCTGAGCAGGGCGTTCTGAATATTCCTTTTGGTTGGATGTACAGACCTCTGGGAAAGAATTTCAAATGGGAAGTTGGTTTTATGATTCCCAAGTTAAATAGTTTGGTTGGGGGAAATAGGTGTTTTTTGTGTCTTTTTTTTCTTCCTGAATAAAACTCACAAAACATCATAAAATCACAATACATTGCACATTTATTCATGAGCCCTTCTTAAGTTTTTCCACAAATGAAAACATTTCCTCACATTGAACATGAGTGGTAATTTAAAGCTGGTGTCATGGATAACTCATCCTCAGCCATTTTTCTCTCTCTCAATTTCACCTACTTATTGAATCTGAAGGCAGTGAGAGAGTTTTACCGCTTTAATGCTGACATTCTTCCCTTCCTGAATTTGTCTGAGGTTGTTGCTGCTAGCATTTGGGAATGCCACATATACAGGAAGGGAAAAAGATCAAAAGAGAACCTCCAAAATTGATTTACTAGTATTTGTCAAATTATATCAAACTTTGGAAAAATAGCAATGTATATTTGAAATTATAATGTGCTGTATTTCCCCCACCAAGACAAAGTTTGATGAGAGCACTGTACTTGATTGAAAGGACAGTATTAATATATGATAAAGAGAACATTTTATTATCAATGGCAAATTATTTTTTTTATACCACTGCTGAAAGATCCACATCTTATAAATTTGAAAAGATGCTGGTAGTTGGTTAATTTAGGGCTGAAGTTTGGGAAATAATATTTCTGACATATCCATTGTGATTCTAAAGGTATTTTCAGCGAGATAGAATCCTATACGTTTTATATATATATATATATATATATATATATATATATATATATATATATTTTTTTTTTTTTTTTGGTGGCTGGGCTTATTATCAAGACTATAAAATTTAAAGGTGGTATTTTTAGGAGTAACTGAATTATGTGAGGAAAGTATAAAATCTGATGGAATATGATGATATTTATATTGGATATAGACAGGCAGGGGTAACTGGAATGTTGATATTATCCCATTCTAAAGTAGAAGCAGACAAAGTTAAATACATCACACACAAAAAAAGGTAACTTAAATCCCTTTAAAAGTTAAAAAAAAACCTTACAATAAATCTTAAGTTTTTTATTGCTAAGAAGTGTTACATAACTATTCTGAAATTATTTTTATTATTATTGATTGTTTTTCCCTGGACATTGGGGAACAGAAGACAAAGGAAATTGAGGTAAATTAGGCACATGGAAAACAAGAAGCATGTAGTTATTTTTCTTACATTGTAACATATTTTGCACTAAGAGTAAATAAAAATAAATGTAAATTTGGAATAGCAAGCATGCTTGACACTAACCAATTCTTCACCCCACCGTAAAATTTGTAAATGTAGTATCATTAACTAAGAACTTAGTAATATTTTATTCACATAGAATAAGTGTAAAACAAGGTTATTTTTATGTAATGAGGCGTTTATAAATTGTTATCTGTTTTGATTAACATATAAAAGCACGTTGTAAGTACAGCAGATATTATCATTATAATGTATAGCTATTGTCTGTAATGATAAATAGTATAACCGCATTTTAAAAAATCTAAACATTTGGCTATGTAGTTATTTTTTTCTATTTTTAAATTAACAACTTTTCTGCTTTATCACTTTTACTAAAAGGTTTTTATTTAAAGCTGAAGGCTAAAAGAAAGCCAATATATTTTTATAATTTATTTTTATTCCCCTTAAACTTTTTGTTAACTTTCTAAACTATCTTTCCTCTAGTTTTTAGTGAGTTTTGTTGAATAATAACGTAAGTAGCAGCAGTAATGAGATCTTATTGTATAATATGCAGCTACCTGGCAGATACTGCTTGCTTAGCCTTTAGAATTTTGAAGGTAACTATTTAATAAGCCATTGTTTGTATTCATAGATTAAAATGTTTCTTCCCCAACATGCAAAATTAAAAACACACACATAAATAACCATTATCATTAGTTCACAAACATATGCTACGGACCATTTAATATATATTATTTTACAGCTTTTCCAATGTAGTTTAGCTAACATTTTAGAAATATGTATTATTTCTAAATTCATATGCCTGTTTAAACTTCATTATCTCAAATGATACTGACAGAATGTCATGAAACAGTATCATAATATACATATAGACATTATTTTGATGCAATAAACATGTGATTTTTAAGACTTTCTTAATAAACACACATGTTTATTCTTTGCTAAAACATGTTTCTGCAAGTGCCATACCTATATTTTGCAAGTTTTATTTACCTGATTAAGACAGTCTTGCTAGAAACTTCCTTTGTTTTGAAAACTTTTTAAAAAAATTAAGAATTAAAACCCTAACTTGGTAGACAAAGCTGCTATTTTTCCTCCCAGGAAACTTTTTCACCAGACCGATAAACTGTAAAACATGGGTTTGGCACTGAAACATGCATTTTTATATTTTTGCTCCTTACAAACCAGATAACACATGAGATGCAATGCAACTTCCACAAAGTAAACCTTGCCTTATTGGTATCTGAGCACGAAGCCGAGTGACCTGACCCAGGTTTGCAGATGCTCCTGGTGTGGCCACTGCATCTTATGTGGGGTGTATCTGGTGTTTTATTATTTGTTTTAGAGTGTCATTTCAATGTAATGTGCTGTTCTTTGTGTCTTTGTTGTCTCTTTTTTTTCTTTGTCCCCCCAACAGCATTTTGTCCCGCACAGGGAAGAAGGAAAGCCAAGATGCCTCCAATTTGACAGTGCCCATGACCATGTGTCTTTTTCCTGTGCCATTCCCACTCACCCCATCTCTAAGACCGCAGGTCAGTTCCATCAACCCTACTGTTACTCGCTCCCTCCTTTACAGCGTCCTGCGAGATGCTCCCTCTGAACGCAGCCTGCAAAGTCGTGATGCTCACTTGTCAGACTACCCTTCCTTGGACTATCAAGGCCTCTACGCGACTTTGGTGACTCTCCTGGATCTAGTTCCTTTACTACAGCATGGCCAACACGGTGAGCACTCACTCGAACACTTTGGGATTGTCTATGGAAGTTGCTGACTGTTGTTATTGGAGTAAATTGCTTGAAAGGTCTCTGTGAGGCTAAAGCCTTTCTTACATTGAAATTTAATTATGATGTTTTCCATCCTAACATTTCTCTGTTCTATGGCCAGAGAGATGCTGTCCAAGTGGGCCTGAATTGGGGGTGAATGGGCCGAGAGAGGAGAAAGACTGTAACAGGAATATATCTCTTCTCTCCTGATCTGCTTATCATGCAGACTCTTGTTGAAATGATTTGGGAGTGAAGACTTAAAAAGTTGCCCCCTTGAAGATATAAGAGGTGAAGCTTGAAGAGCAGGTTAAATGCAGACTTTATTCTGTGATTTTTTTTGGGGGGAGCCAAATCATGGAATCTCTCTGGGATTCATTTTTCCTGTCTTGAAGCCCAAGACATTAGATAAGAAGACATCTCTAAAAATAAAAAGAAATCTAAGAAATGTTGCAAATGTAACCAACAACCAGAAGTTAATTACAGAATGTTGGCTAAGTGGTAACTGTCATATGCTGTATAAGGTGTACAGTGAACAGTATCAGTGGTGCCTTAGGACAGAGTCAAGAATATACTTCTTAATTCTTCCTCTTTCTTCTGTGTGTCTTTAGGCAATTTCATGATCTCGCTTGCTTACCAAATTCTTCTATCCCATAAAAAATAGTCCAATCATATTTACTGCTCAACCATTCAATATTATTGTTGGGTGAATCAAATGGGAAACCATACAATAAGAAAAGGGATTTTTTGTTGTTGCAGAAAATGAACTTTTATAATGCCAGTTGTTTTAACTTGAAAGCACTGACAATTTGGTTTCTAGAAGGATGATAACCAAAGTTTCACTGTACAAAAATATTGGAATTTGGAAAATGGATGGGTGATGAGGGGTTATTTTGCTTTTTAGTTATGGCTAACTCTCCTGTGAGAATGCTTAATGGTTTACTTAGTAAGATGTGTTCCTAATTTTAAAAAATTATAAAAAAAACCTACTTGCATAAAAATGATGAAATGGTGATTATTGAATTTGTTTATGCTTATAATTACAATTCTGTATTAGAGTGAATATAAAAACATAGACATCTGTAAATTTGCTTATTATATAATTCTGTAGCTGTTTTAAGCCACGTCACTTTTATTGTGGTCCTATCCCAGCTCAGAACTTAAAGGCGATGACTCTTTGAACAGGAGGCTGCCAGAGTTTCCTATGTGGTGAGCTGGTCAGTGCTTTTCCTTTGTGACTCCAGTCCTGTGGTCATCTTGGACCTGCCTGGTCCTGGGCTGGGCCGCTGTGTTAGGCAGCTGTTCTTTCCCTTCAGAGCCCCTTGCTTAAGATTCACTTTGGAGACTCACAATTCAAGTAATTGCAATTCATGTGTACATTATGACAATTTCAGGGAGAATGATTTGTATTTTTGCTTTTACACCCACAGCTATTTTGTGACTTTTCACTGTTATGTATATACCACGCTCTTGTTCTGCTTGACAAAGCTTGAAAGATAGTGGGGACCTCACTAGACCACCCCTGAGAGGTTAAAAACGGTACAGCATTTTCCTCTAAGCATGGTCTGAACAACTTCAGAATCGCTGAGGAATCTTGAAGCATGGAATTCTGGGTCCCAAGCCAGGACTTCTGAACAAGAATCACTGGATTTTTAACCAGCTCTCTGTGTGGTTCTTTTGTACACCATGTTTGAGAACAACCTTCGGCTAGGGCTAGAGGCTGTGTCTGCACAAGGGGCAATGCAGTGTACCCGGAAGAGCCCCATTTTTGTCTCAGTGCAGCCTGCTAACTCTTAGGAAACCTTGGACAATCACCCCCCTTCCCCAGGCCTGTTTCCTCATACGAAGAATATTCCAGGTGGCCTCTCAGGCCCCTTTCTGTGCTAATCTTCTGAAAATAGGCTAAAACGCAGCCGAGGTATCTTTTTATGCACTTTTTATGCTTTACTTGTGAACCACCTATGGGTTTTCTGTGTCTTCATTGGGAACCCAAGGCTGGCTGACCTTGCTCCTCAGTGTATAGTGTGGCCACATCTTCTCTGTTGACAGTTGATTGCTTGCTGAGATGGCAAATTAATTTTAATGAAAGTCAGAAATACATTAGGCATCAAAATACAGTAGCACTAAGAAAGTAAATCTGCAAAACAAACAAGTCGAATAGTTTTCTTTTATAATGAATATGAAAACAATCAGAGTCTTCATTGTCTAGTCAGCGGCTGATGACCTATATATTGGGAGGTCCAGAATTCAAAATACACATTCCTTGCACTGGGATTTGGTCTACATGCATTCTAAAGCTAAATAGTTATTTCCCCCCCCAAATGTCCTCTATTTTTACTCCTTGTGCAGGTAATAATAATAGTAACAATACTAACATTAATAAAATAAAATGGCTAATATATGCGGAACGCACATTATATGTTAGGTTAAGCACTTTACATTTATCTCATTTAAAGCTCCTAACAATCCTTTTAATGAAGTGAGGTAGGTAATGTTCCTATCCCCATTTAAAAATGTTGACTGATTATGATTAGGTGGCACGTTCTTCTATGATAACCTATAACTAAATACCAGGGACATTCAGCAGTAGTTTATGGCTTCCTTTCTTTGGTGCACTGAATCTGCCCTGGTGCTGGCAGATGCAAATTACCTTATTCCCCATGACTCCAAATGTAGGAAGATTGTAGTTTGGTTGATGGATTAGAAATAGTCTGTTTTTTTAATTTTGTTTTTGTTAATCCTCACCTGAGGATATTTTCCATTGATTTTTAGAGAGAGTGGAAGGGACAGCGAGAGACACACAGAGAGAAAAACATCAATGTGAGAGAGGTACAGCAATTGGTTGCCTCCCACCCATGCCCCAATCAGGGCAGGATGGAGCCCACAACCAAAAGAAGTGCCCTTGGCCAGGAATTGAACCCAGGATCCTTTAGTCTTCAGATCAATACTCTTATCTACTGAGCAAAACTGGCTAGGGCTGTCCTAACCTGTTTGGCTCAGTGGATAGAGCATTGGCCTCCAGACTCAAGAGACCCAGGTTCGAGTCTGGTCAAGGGCATTATCTTGGTTGCGGGCACATCCCCAGTAGGGGGTGTCCAGGAGGCAGCTGATTGATGTTTCTTTCTCATTGATATATCTAACTCTCTCCCTCTCCCTTCCTCTCTGTAAAAAATCAATAAAATATATTTTAAAAAATTTGCTAGGGCTAGCCTGGCTTTATTTCCAGTCCTGCCCTTGACTTTTCTAAAACTTCCAGTGAGAAAATAATTTAACATCCTGTGCCACAGTTATCTTGTATAATGAAAATGCAGGTAAGAATGCTGGAAGGATTTCAAGAATCATTAGCCCATGGAAAGTGCTTCTAATTTATGAAATTGAGGAGTAATACGAATAACAAGTATTCCTGAAGCTTGATAAAGTATTGAGGAAAAGCTCATGTAATAGATATTTATTTGTCTTAATGTAGTCATTCATTAGTCATTTATTGAGCAAATGCTGTACAGTTACTATACTGAGTAGTAAATTTTAGAACTCTTAATAGGAAGGGAGCAATAGTTGCTCATAATTTAAATCAGTTCATAAAAACTTAGAATGTATAATTAGCATATTTTGTTAAATGGCAAAATATTCAGTGACTGATTACTCAATTTTCTTTTGTAGATCTTGGACAGTCGATATTTTATACAACCACATGTTTGCTGCCCTTTCTCAATGATGATATTCTGAGTACTTTGCCCTACACGATGATATCAACGTTAGCTACCTTCCCTCCATTTCTGCACAAGGATATTATTGAATATCTTAGCACATCTTTCCTACCAATGGCTATATGTAAGTTGAATTTTACCTAATACCAGATTATTTTTATATATTGTACAAATGGAAATTGCTTTTTGCTGTTGGAGGCTATAAATTTGTAAGATTATAATGAAATCACTCGCTATGGACATGTGCCATGATTTAAATTCAGTCACTTCAGCATGAATATTATGATGAAAACCAAAGGTGTGGAAGATTATACCTTACAGTTGTTTTATTCACATAGTTTGATCTTTTGCAATAGGAAGAGAGAACATGTCAAGGCAGTTTATGTTTCCTAAGTATAAATTATTAGAGGCCTCGTGCATGAAAATTCATGCACTGGAGCGGGGGGACCCCCTCTCACAGTCCAGGAGCCCTCAGGGACGGGAAGTGACCCAGTGATCAGGGGAAGGCAATGTCCCATCATACCTCTGCTGCTGCCACTGCTGGCAGTGTAAGCCTTGGCCTGCCCTGGTTACCTGTGTCTCTGGTGGCCCTGGGCAGCTGGGCAGCCGCCATCCTAGGCTTTCCTGTGCTTCAGGCCATCCCTGGCAGCTGAGGGGGCTCAGGGGACTGGGGACTTAAGAGGCAGGTATGTGGAGCATCTGGGCCCACCTGGGGGCAGGCCTGGCCTTGCCATGCACTTGCCACCCCAGTGGGGTTGCACAGACTGGGCACTGCCGTCTTGTGGCTGTGGGCGCCACCATATTGGAGGGCATGACAGTCAATTAGCATATTCCCTCCTTATTGTCTGTGGACATAGTCATATTTGAGGGCAGGACAGTCAATTACCATATCCCCTCCTTATTGGCTATGGGCACCACCATCTTTGCAAAGGCAAGAGGGTCAGTTAACATATTCCCTCTTTATTAGATAGGATGCTGTTTTTTTTGACTTGAGGAAAAAAAGGTGGAGTGTTGCCTCAGCTGTAGAAATTATTATCTTTTGCATTTGAGGGCAATAAGTTATGATGGAAGGAGCAATAGATAAAGTCAGGATATGTAGATTATAGGCTCAGTTCTATCCATAATCTGCTGTGTGATGTTTGGCAGCTCCCATAGATGAAACCACATCTCCAGAATGATGATAGCATCAGCTTTCACTCACGGGGATGTGGTGGTGATAAAGTGAATCATAATACATGAAAACTCCTTGAAAACAGTTAAGGTTTGAGACTCATGTGCAAGTATTGTTAGAAACATGTAACTGGTTTGAATTCTATTTTGCTGTTTTAGACTTAATTCTTTAGGCTTTCCAGACATGAGAGCAAAGAGAAAAAAAAAGTTGTGTGGTAGCTTTTATGATAAAAATCCTCCTATGAATTATCTATGTTTCAGTGAACAATCTGAAATGATTATGTTATGGCTTGAGGACTTAAATAGATCTCAATTCAAATCATAGCTCTGCTACCAACTAGCTGTGTGACTTTAGGCAAGTTAACTAATCTTTCTGTTTCTTACCTGTAAAATGAGAATAATGATAATGGCTGCTTCATAAGGTGGTTGTGATAATTGAGAGGATGATGACGCTAGAAGATTGACAAGATGCTAACACAATGCCTAGTGTTCACTAAGTGTTAGTTTACTTCTCTCCTTCCCTCAACTCTTGTTCTATAAAAATACCTTTGTTGGTCACATTCAATTCCTAGTGATCATTTTTCACCATTTTAATGCTATGTACTTATGATCTCATTAAAGTTGCTGCTTTGTAAATATATGTACCTTCGAACCACACTTATGCATTTTATAATCAAGTTTAATTTTAGCTATGGAATTATAATTTTCATGTCTTTTAAGCAAAGAGTCTGCTTTCTGCCTAAATTATGTAGTGATTAAAAAAATTATCAGACTGATTATACCATTCAAGTAATAGAATATTTAACCATTTTTTGTTGTTGTTGTTGTTCTGTTTAACCTTACTGACAAGTACTTGTCTATGGCTACAGCCTTAGAAAGGGATGGCCATTTAGAAAAAATATGAGGTGAGGCTGCATCTTTGTAATAATTAATTAATCCAAATCACAGTATTCCTACTTTTTAGAAATAACTTAATTTTGGGAGAGGCATTGTATACATCAGGCCTCTGAAGTTATACTTAAGAATGTTCAGGCATTGGGACAACTGACAATATGTTCTTCATCTTTGATTAATTTCTACTTAATTAGAAACACAGGACCCAAAACATGCCATGTAGTCACACTGAAATTATAACATATTTAAGTGTGTGAACTGTGGCAACTGAGGAGGACAAAATAGTAAATTTAGTTTATAACGTATGTGCGAATTTTAGTGCTTATTTGTGGAGTAACTTGCTGTTCATTTAGCAATATGAACAAGATGTTTATGTGTCTGAGACTTCATTTTTATCAACTGTAAAGGAGGGGTTTGGAAAAAAATGTTCCATCTCCAAGGTTATTTCTGGCATTAATAATCTACATGAAATAACATCAATCTTATTTTATGTCAGATGCTAACCCAATTGCTGATCTGGTTCATTTATTTTGTTGCTCTAGTTTTAGACTCATAGTTCCGGTGTTCGTTTTTCTTCCCCAATCCTATGGTTCAGTGATAACCAATCTTTTTCATCTTTAAATCTTTGAAAAATAAATTGTAGTACTAACTTTAAAGCCAATTTTTATTAAATGAGTCAGGTGTTTCTTTTATTCCTTCACAAGGGAGGTACAAAGACAGACCCATCGATTAGGGGCGGGGGGTCAGGTTCTAGATTAATCATGTGAAGATGAACTGATGTGAGAATGTGTCTCTGTTGCTTGCAGCCGTGCTGTTTCTATGTTTTGGAAATTGTTTCCGTGTCTAGAAATTCTAACTGAAACAAGAGAGTAGCGTTTAACTTCTTCCAGAATATTATTTCAGGACTGAGGTATTAGGATGAAGGATATTGCATTTTCTGAATACTTGATAAAGTCTTTAAAACAGACACTTTTTCCTAAAAAAAATAAAAAAATAAAAAAAATAGAACTCTCATTTGATCCAGTGATCCCACTTCTAGGAAAATATCTCAAGGAACCAGAAACACCAATCAGAAAGGATATATGCACTTCTATGTTCATAGCAGCACAATTTACCATAGCTAAGATTTGGAAACAGCCTAAGTGCCCATCAAACAGCAGATGAGTAGATTAAAAAATTGTGCTACATCTACACAATGGAGTACTACTACACTGCTGTAAAGGACAAGGAACTCTTACCATTTGCAACAGCATGGATGGAACTGGAGAGCATTATCTAAGCGAGATTAGCCAGTTGGAGAAAGATAAATATCATATGATCTCATTCATGTGTGGAATATGATGAACAATGTAAACTGATGAACAAAAAGAGAGCCAGAGGAAAAAATATTTTAGAATATAAAACAACCACACTTTTATCTCTTTGGTATGGTTTTCTCGTGGTCAAACGTAAAATAGTACAGTTTTTCAGGTATTAAATTATTATATCATTAAGGGTATAGAAGATGACATTTTGAGATTCAACATGGGTCTTACTACAGTTCTTTCAGTTTCAGGGCCATCCATGGACATCAGTTGTATCCTTCATGTTATTTTTGTCAATAAAGCAAGTACTGTGCTTCTATTTTAAATAAGTCATTTTGAGGTACCACAGAGCAAACTACAAGTTTATTATAAAAATTTCCTTTGACATAACCTTTTCTTTTTAATGCCTTCCATAAATAAGATATACTTCTTTTTATTCCAAGTTTGTGCATTAGGCTTTGTTTATTACACACACACACACACACACACACACACACACATATATATATATATATATGTGTGTGTGTGTGTGTGTGTGTTATTTCAAAGATATATATATATATAAAATAAACTAGTGGCCTGATGCACAAATGAAGATTTGTGCAAAGATGGGCCTTCTTTTTCCTGGCTGCCGGCACTACCTTCACTCTGGCTGGAGCTGCCTCTCTGCCTTCCCACGCTGCCCAGAGGCCTGGAGTGGCTGCAGTGGTGCAGAATATCTGTGTTGTCGTGCCATGGTGATGACACAAGCATCGTGCTGGCACCTGTGTATGCAAATTAATCTTCCATCTTTGTTGGGTTGATTTGCATACTCACTCCTGATTGGCTGGTGGGTGTCACAAAGATATGTTCAATTACCATGTTACTCTTTAATTAGGTAGATATATTAAGGAGTTACCGAGAACTGAAAAAATCATTTGCATTTCACTATGAAAACCTCTCTTTTTCTAATAAAGAATCTAATTTGTGGACTGAATTGAAATATGGTTGGTGGTAAGATGATACTTTGGCAGAGAAGAGAAAAAGCCCTAATGAACATTAATTGATGTAGGCTATGTTATTTCAAAGATAATAATAAAGCTGAACAGTTATGTCACTGGAAGGTGCTTCTGGTGTATCTTGGTAGTCAGGACTATACATTCTTGTCTAGTTTCTTTTCTAAGTTAAATTTATCCCCAAAGCTCTAGCTGGCTTGGCTCAGTGGATAGAGTGTAAGCCTGGGGACTGAAAGGTCCAGTCAAGGGCACATGCCCAGGTTGTAGGCTCGATCCCCAGTAGAGGGCACACAGGAGGCAGCCAATCAATGATTCTCTCTCATCATTGAGGTTTCTTGCTCTCCTTACCTCTCCCTTCCTCTCTGAAATCAATAAAATATATATTAAAAATATATTTACTCCCAAAGTCACTTACCCTCAGGAAAAATAAAGGTTCACTCATATCTTTGCATTGACTTCAAAGCAATTGTCTGACTTAATTGAATACCTGGTTCCTGACCCTGGATTATTTTTCATTCTACTAACACTACAGAGGATGTGTGTTATGTTCCTGTGATCTCCCCAAATCTAATAAAAATACTTTAAAAAGACAGTAAAGAACTAAAATATTAATGGTTTTAAGTAATTTTTTATGTATAAACTCTGTTTTATTGGCTAGTGATTATTTTTAGTAAGGTAGGCCTATCATATTTTAAGAGTTTTTTGTTGAATCGGGGGAAATAAGAATCCAGAAATGCTGAATTTTTTCTTTGACTACAGATCTCTTAACCTCATCGAACTTTTAATTTCCTTATTTGTAAAATTGTGAATAATCATAACCTTCTCTGTCTACATCCCATCTTTGAAATAATACATAGGAATAGCCTTTGTATAGTGTAAGTTACCTAAGCATATACCAGGGCTGGGGAACATCCTTATAAGCCTCTCGGAATCATTTGGTTTGGCCCTGCCAAGGCAACCACAGGCGGGACTTGAAATTCAATAAATATATAGGAGCCTTTTTCATAGAAATGGAATTCCCACCTCCCCCTACAGTTTGTTGTATCATAACAGTAATTGTTCTAACAGGTTTCAGGTGCACAATTCTACAACACATCATCTGAATACTGCATTGTATGTTCACCACCTCAGGTCAAGTCTTCATCCATCCTCATTTAATTTTCCCTATGGCCTCCCCCATCTCCTTCTGCCTCCCTCCCCGGGCAAACAGCCACATGAGGCTATGGCTATCATATTGGATAGCACAGCTTTAGCATTTAAGCTCCAAAAAAACAAAGACTTACCTGCTTTGTATATAGCTGTGTCTCCATGGCCTTAAACAATGCCTGGCACATAGGAGGCACTGAAATACTTTAAAAAAAATATCCTCACCCAAGAATATGGAGAGAGAGAGAGAAAACAAAACAAAACAAAACAAAAAATACAACAAAACATTGATTGGCTGGGATAGAACCCACAATCCAGACATGCGCCTTGAGCAGGAATTGAACCTATATCCTTTTGGTGCACTGGCTGATGCTCCAACAAACTGAGCCATCTGGCCAGGGCTTAAAATGCTTCTTTACTGAATAAGTGACTAGAGTGTTGCCTATTAAGTCAGGTGATTTGGGCTATCGTCCTAATAATTAAATTGGTGTTCTCATGCAAATAATTTGATTTCTCTTTTATAAAATGGTTTTTCCATATTCTTTTTATTTATTTATTTATTTTTTTGCGAGAATCATATAAGAGCTGTACCTGATAATAGATTAGGAATCATGAAATGCAGGAACAGATTAGGGAATTGTTATTGCTCCTAAAGGGAGGGCGTGGTGGTGCTGAGAGGATCAGGAAATAGGTCTGAGAACTTGATTATATTTCCTGAGCGCAATATTATGTACAAAAATATTTTTATTTTGATTCATTTTCTCCTTCCTTTCATTGTCTATAGCTGTGGCCTTTTGCACCCCCATGGGGACGAGCAACACATCTGTTTACATCATGCTTTTTTAACAAGATCCAATAAATGATGTGTGCCTGCGCGTGTTTATTAAATTAGAATTGCAATGATTTTATTCAATCTGTGAGAAGGCTACGAAACTGCAAGGCACCATCTGTTTATATAAGCATCGGAGCCAGTTTCCTAGGGCCAGAGCCAAGGGAGCACTCACGGCTTTGTGGTTGACCGTCCTGGAGGGGAGCATGGCTTTGTAGGGCTAGGAGGGACATCCAGAGGTCACCGATTCATTTGCTCCATAAACACACTTCCCCTAAATCATCGGAGGCCCCTGGGCATCTCTCCCATTTCTAACGGCCTCCAGGCGGAGCGATTCTCAGCATATTATTAAAAGTCTGAGATGAATTTAAACAGCGGTGAAAACCATTGTCCCAAAAGGAATGGACTTATTTTGTTGTTGTTGAGATTTTCTTTTTCTTCCTTAAACAAAGGGCACAAGGGGGTGAGCCATTATTCCTCCCACACCTGGACCCTTTAATAAGTGTTTTCTGTTTTATTTCTCATCTCTCCAGCAGTACTTGTCAAATGGAGGTCCAAGGTTCATTTGCATTAGAATCATTTGTTGTGCTTATATATAAGGCACTTTCCTGTTTCCAGACTGAGTCAGGCTCTCTGGATATGGGCCCCCACATGCTGAGTTTGAACAAACTCTGGCTCAGGTCTGCGAACAACTGCATCTTGTTCTTTAGGATTCGGCTCAAACGTCCTTCTTCTTTGATCAATCATATTTGATTAGTCCGCTTTATCATCTAATAGCAATGAATTGATCTTCACATCTTTGTGTAATTATTTAACTTGTTGGTATGGTATAACCAAACCAATTTATCTACCTGACTGTCACCTATGTGGTGAGTTAGCAGCAGCCCAGATGCAAGTGATGAATAAAAAGCAATCTCAAGTCAATGGAACTTAATTATAGACCTGTTTTATTTGTTTGTTCATTTGAGCACCATCTATTGTGGTGCTCAAAATCTTTTATGTAAAAAAAAAAAAAGAATCATGGTAAATTTCTTTGTCTTCTATGTATGTGCTTTTATAGTAAGTTGTCTTATTGTTTTTGGTTGTAGGGGAGATATTATTTCCATATATTACACTTAGTATAGAATAAATAAAATAAAATAAAGGAGATTTTAAAGTTAACTGTTTTTTTTTTTTTTTTTTAGTTTTACTGAACTCTTCTTTTAAAAAATTTTATTTCATTGTTTAAAGTATTACATATAGTAGTATATATGGTTGTGTTTATATGCATGCATACAAGTCCTGTGGTTGATCTCTTTATCCCTCTCCTAAACACTCCCCAGCCTTCCTGATGTAATTTGACAGTCTGGTATATCTGCTTTCTTTGTTGTTCATGTTCATGGTCTTGTCCATGATGTGTAGGGAATTGAGCATTGACTTTCTGAAGGTGTTATACTCACTGTCCACTGTTCTAATCATGCTTTCATTTTTTGAAATTTTAAATATTTTTTTTTATTGATTTCAGAGAAGAAGGGAGAGGGAGAGAGAGAGCAACATCAATGATGAGAAAGAATCACGATGGGCTGCCTCCTGCACGCCCCACACTGGGAATCAAGCCCATAATGCAGGCATGTGCCCTGACAGGAACTGAACTATGACCTCCTGGTTCATAAGTCTGACACTCAACCTCTGAGCCATGTTGGCCAGGCTAATCATGCTTTCTTGACAATTTTCCACACAAGCTCAAATATAAGGAGAGTTTTCTCCTGCTTCTACAATGATCCCTGAGAAAAGGAATTCATTTTATATTTGAATCCTTATAAAGTTTCTTCTATTGTGGATCCTCCCTCAATTACTGTGTTTAGAATAATAAAGTACTTGTTGGAGACAATATATTACCCTGAATGACCCCAATCATTGCTAGTTTTGAATGCTTATTGGGATTACCTGATGTATTCTATTAAAAAAAAAAAAAGACACAGAAAGAAATCTAATATAGTTGGATGTCATTGTAAACAAGCTACTTAAAGATGTCTTAAGTTATTACCCGGAGAACATGATTATGCGGCTATAAGATGAGTTTTGAAGAAACCAACTTGCTTTGCGAATTTATGCTTGTGGCACAGGATGAAATGTTCAGCAGCAGTGTTATTCACTGAATCAAAAGTGCTGTATTTAAAACAACTCAGATGGATCTGAAGATGGTAAGCTTTGGAAAACTAAAAAAGTGGCTCTCATGGTGGTGAAGACGCTAATGGTTAAGTTACATGTGAAGGTTTGAATACAATTTTTTAATGACATGATAGTTGAAAAAAATTTTAAATTAATGTACTTTTTTTTTAAAAATACATGATTTAAATTTTGGGTGACTGAATTAATAAGGTACTCACTGTAAATAGACTATTATTTTATCTATATCTCTAAAAGTTAATGAATTAAAGTTGGGTTCAGAAACGTTTTATCTTTACTTTTTTAAAAAAATATATTTTATTAATTTTTCACAGAGAGGAAGGGAGAGGGATAGATAGCCAGAAACATCGATGAGAGAGAATCATCAACCAGCCGCCTCCCGCACAACCCCTACTGGGGTTGTGCCCGAAACCAATGTACATGCCCTTGACCGGAATTGAACCCGGGACTCTTCAGTCCTCAGACCAACGCTCTATCCACTGAGCCAAACCAGTTTTGGCTTATCTTTACTTTTTTATTGGGATAGCCTTCAACATACCTTTGTACCTGCTTAAAAACAGGATTCTGTTTTTTCTTGCTTTTCCACCCAGATACAAACATCTTGGGAGCAGAAATCACATCTCAGTACAGCTCTGATAAGCCATTACATCACTTTCTGGCACAGTTCCAGCTCTGATAAGCCATTACATCACTTTCTGGCATAGTTTAGGAGTCTCACTGAATGCTGGCTACCGTGCCAGGGCAAAATTTGTATTGTTATTTGTGCAAAATGTCCATTAATATAGTTGGGACTTTTAAAGAAAAAGTTTCTTCTCAGCTTTTATGCTCTATGCAAAAGTAGCAAATTATATATCTACATATATATGTATATGTATATGTATATGTATATGTATATGTATATGTATACATATATGCATATGCTTATGTATATATATGTATATGTATATATATATATATATATACGTGTGTGTGTGTGTGTGTGTGTGTGTGTGTATTGTATCTAATAAAATATATTCTAATTTCAGTGGGTTCCTCAAGGAGAGAAGGAGTTCCTGCCCATGTTAATCTCTCTGCATCATCCATGCTAATGATTGCAATGCAGTACACATCCAACCCAGGTAAGTGGAAATTTGGGTGACTTGACTAGTTCCAAAAGTAATAATTAGTCAAGAGATCAAGCTCACAGGCTAGAAATTCATGAAAAGAACTTTGCTTGGTGGATAGACAAGTGAAGATGTGTTAGATAACAGACTTCTGAGTTGAAATAAATTTTTCTTCCCTTTCAATAAAATATATTGTTGCTATTAGTAGCAATCTTGCAAGAATGTTGAGGACACAAGTTTAGAACATTGTCTAGAAATTGATTAAATATAAATATACATAAATTATTTACTTAGAAATGTAAAAATCATCTGCAATTCTAATAATTAAAGAAAATCATTTGTGAATTCACTACTTTAATGCCACACAAGTATCCTAGAACATAAATCTTTTAGTACATTTCTGATTATTTTCTTAGAATACATTTATAAAAAAGGGATTAATTGGTTAAAGGACTTGAAAAGATTTCAATAGTCTCACTAATTACATATGAAAGTATATGTAACCTGTCATTGAGTATTATAAAATTTGTATAGAGTTGTACAGGTGGAAATAATGTCTTGTTGCAATTTGTATTTATTTGATTACTAGTGATGTTGGACAAGTTTCATATGATTTACTCTGTTTGATTTCTGTTCATCTGTATAATTGCAAATCAACTTTGGGAAACTGACTTAACAAGGGGCTGATGTTGGAGACACATGCTAAGATAAGACAATTTTTATTTTTATTTGATGTTTATTTGGAAAGTGAACCAATTTGATAGCATAGTTTTCAACCTTTTACTTAATTACATAGTAAATTAACTACATCCTATATAATAAAATCTCAGTGACTGAAATGGTGGAATGACCAGAACGACTAGAGACCAGAATGACCACGGCCAGTAGTTAGGGGTGATCAGGCAGGCAGGTGAGCAGTTAGGGGCCATTGGTCTCGAATTGCGAGAGGAATGTCTGACTGCTGGTTTAGGCCCAATCCACTGTGAATCGGGCTAGACTGGCAGTCAGACATCCCCTGAGGAGTCCCAGATTTCGAGAAGGTGCAGGCTGCGCTGAGGGACCCCCTCCTCCCCCCAATGCACAAATTTTGTGTACTGGGCCTCTACCCTCTCTATATAAAAGCTTAAGTGACCGAATGACTGGTTGACTGGTTACTATAATGTGCACTTACCATCAGGGGGCAGATGCTCAATGCAGGAGCTGTTCCCTGGTAGTCAGTGTGCTCTCATAGCCAACCTCCTGTGGCCCCAATTTGCTGATCACCGGCCAGGCCAAGGGACCCCACCCATGCACTAATTCATGCACTGGACCTCTAGTAGAAAATAATAATGGAGTTTTTTACTCTGGATGAGGAGGAAAACTTATTTTTTTATTAAAAAACACTAATGCTTTGTGTGTGGAGCATCATCCTTTAAATATGAAATCTCTTATGATTATATGAGTTTAATTAAAATACATTTATTTTGGGAGTTATATCTCATGTCTCACCCTGTTTGGCTTAAAGTACCCTCAAAATGTGATTTATATTATATATTGTGTTCTGGAAAAAGTCCTTCATTTGAAATCTAAGTAAATGAAGTCTCATCATGAGGGTTTGGTCTTAATTTCTAAGTTGGAAGGCAGTAAAGCAATGTGGGTAAAATTATGTGCTTTGAGGTTAGATGTATGTGGGTTCACATCTGAGCTCACCTGCAAATTGCCAGTTAGCTTAACCCTGAGCACCATTTTTAACCACCTTACGACTAAGTTTCCTCATAAAATTTCTATAAAATGGGAATAATTCCTCCTGCAGTGCCTTAAACTGCCATTGTGAGGATTTAATGAATAAAAGCATACATAAAGTGCTTAGTTAGCATAGTAATGGTCACATTGAAAATGCTCAGCAAATAGCAATGGAATTGTTATAATCTGTCATCTTCTTGGAGTTGAATATTTCATAGGGAAACCACCTTAATCATATAAAATTACTTCTATTATTTCTATGTCTGTATCTTTATCATATAGAATTACTTCTGTTACTTCTAATTCTGTATTGTCATCTATTCATGGGGGAATGTTTATAGCCAAAAATTAATTCTATAGTAAGAATTACATTTGGAACCCCAACCCAGTCTTGCAATGTGGGAAACTGTTAAGAAGTGAAGTGATATCCACCAAGAGGCACTCTGGGACCAAGTAATAGGTCATTGTCCTATTTTAATTTTTCTTGGGGGAGACAGCAAGAGGCAGCTTGGTCCTTGTAAGTCTTTGTTCAACTAGCAAGTTCTCTTGAATAAATCCTCTGTACACGGTTTTGTGCATTTAGGCATTGGGAAAACCATCAGATATGTAAGATCTAGAGGCTCAGTGTATGAATTTTGTGCACTGGAGAGAGGTTCCTCAGCCAGCCTGTGCCCTCTCGCAGTCCTGGAGCCGCTCAAGTGGGCCTAAGCCGTCAGTCAGACATCCTTAGTGCTGCTTCTGGCTGAGTGGCACTCTCCCTGTGGGAGTGCACTGACCACCAGGGGGCAGCTCCTGCATTGTCTGTCCCCTGGTGGTCAGTGTGTGTCATAGCAATCAGTCATTCTGCCATCAGGATGAAACTGGCTCTCTGATATCCCCTCGGGGTCCCAGATTGTGAGAGGGTGCAGGCCAGGCTGAGAGACCCCCACCAGTGCACGATCAGGGCCAGGCAGGGATGTGGGAGGTTGGCAAGCCAGGGAGGGACCGCAGGAGGGCTCCAGGGCATGTCTGGCTCATCTTGCTCAGTCCCGATCATTTGGACCCCAGCAGCAAGCTAACCTACTGGTCTAGCGTCTGTCCCACTGGTCAGTTCATGACATAGTGGTTGATCGACCAGTTGACTGTCCCCTGGTGATCAGTGCATGTCAGTTGAACAACCTTAACATATCATTAACATATTATGCTTTGATTGGTTGAACAGCCAACTGGATGACCAGACACTTAGTATATTAGGCTTTTATTATATAGGATGGTTCTTGCTTCATGGAGATTATATTTAGTTGGGAAGATTGGGCATATTCACATAAATCATTAATTTGTAATAAAAGTAGTATGTGAAACATACAAAATAAATACTGTAGATAGTATTAGTTCATCAGAAATCAAGAACTTTGTAGATTAAAAGGACTAAGAAAGGTTTCATGCCACTTGAACAAAGTATGGGTCTTAAAATATGGATATAATTTTAATTGATATAGTAAGTAGGGTCTTCTGTGAGGGGAAATAATAGGGTTGGAAGATGGATTAGGAAAGGTAAAAAACAGCTATCTAACTAGGGCAACAGCATCTTTCTTCCCTAAGTAAGCATAGGCAAATCAAAGAACTTGCTGCTGCGTAGCTTTTAAGCATTCATCAGGAGATGGAATTGGAAATCAAATGATAAGATTCCCATTCTAATCCATCATTCTGTGACTTCCTGTCCTAACTTGGACAAGGTAGGAAACTAAGTCTCAGTTTATTCACTGTAACATGATAGTTATGAGATAATACAAGTAAAGCTCTTAGCATAATACCTGGCATAATGAATGCTCAATCAATATGGCCTTTTGCTATGATCCTATTCTGCTATTTTTTCCCCTATGCAGTTCTTTATTACATTGATATAAGTTTGTGTTATAAAGGTATGATTACTAGGGATTTTTCTTAATCTTTCCTTTATTTTATTTTTATTTTTATTTTTTTAAATATATTTTATTGATTTTGTACAGAGAGGAAGGGAGAGAGATAGAGAGCTAGAAACATCGATGAGAGAGAGTCATCGATCAGTTGCCTCTTGCACACCCCCTACTGGGGATATGCTCGCAACCAAGGTACATGCCCTTGACCGGAATCGAACCCGGGTCCCTTCAGTCCCCAAGCCGACGCTCTATCCATTGAGCTAAACCGGTCTCGGCTTAATCTTTCCTTTATTGATAAGATGACTGAAATATACTTTCAAGGATCTTGGAATAAAGCTTGATAAAGTCAAGGGCTTATATGATTTTTTGAAAAATATGAATATATGGAAATAAGTAGTTTCTAATTTAATGAGTAGAGTGAAAGTCTCACTAGTATAGTTTATTAACTCTCAAAGAATGTTTTATTTGGTACTTATATTTAATGTTCAAATTACATTTCCTTCCTTACAGTGTATCATTGTCAATTATTGGAATGCCTCATGAAATATAAACATGAAGTCTGGAAAGTAAGTTTTGGACCACATTTAACTCATAGCCACGAACTTAATTTATATAATGTATAATAGTAAAAATTGTTTGCATGTTAAATGTATTTGTAGGTAAAATTTATTGATGTTTTATTATATTGGTGTGGCAGAAACTATAATTCTTTCCTCACTGGTTAATTATCATTTAGAGAAGGAATGGTCTTGAACCAATAGCTTGACCGAAAAAGTAATTGAATATCTTTTATTCTTGGAATTTAGCAAATGCTATATTATATGACAATTTTATTTAATTTGAAAAGTTGCTTAAGAACCTGTCTCCTTTCAAATAGATGTGCATTGTTGCAAAATGTGTTATATTTTAAAAATGCACTGTTTAGCAACTGGCTTATGTTGTTCTAAAATATATCGGGGATCCATAGTGATGGAAAGAGACTAAACTTGGGCTGGCAAATACACAATACATGTATTGCAGAAATGTATAATTGAAACCTATTTAATTTTATTAACCAATGCCACCCCAATAAATTCAATTAAAAAAAAGAGAGATAATGTACATATGAATTCCACCTGGGGGGTTTATTTACATAACCAATAAGTAAATAACAAAAATAATGTTTTAATGTGATCTAAACTGGTTGATGAGATTCCAGGGGAATTAACCACCTCAACTCCTCTATTGAAATATTTCCTGTTTTGGTACTGTCGAGTGAGCTACCTTTATTTTTACTTGATCATGCTAAGTCAAAATATGCTTCCTGCTTCCTTCAGGATCTTTTGTACGTGATCGCCTATGGCCCTTCACAAGTGAAACCGCCAGCTGTGCAAATGCTGTTCCATTACTGGCCCAATCTAAAACCTCCTGGGGCAATAAGCGAATACAGGGGCTTGCAGTACACAGGTAAGAGAAGAGCCCTGTGATGCCCGTCTTTATTTCTCCTATGCCACCTTTGCCTCACCTACTTATATATTTTTTATCCTCCTGGATTATATGTATGTGCCTTTAGACATTGTCATAAATCCTTTCTGAAACTAGGTGGTGTAAAATAAATTAATTAAAATTAATTTTATGACACCATAGTGTAAATCTCAGTCTCATTTGCCACACGTACTCTGTGGTCTTAACTACGACTGATATTAATCACTGCAGAGGTGTGAGCCGTAATGCTGCACATTTGCTCACCATATAGCAAAACTCCAGGTGGCTAATTCTGTTCTGATGAGAAGATTTGGAGCATGTTCAACATTACCAGTACTACACTAAGTGCCAATTAAATGACCTTGATAGCCTAGTTGGACAAGAAGAGTCAACAATTGCTGAATATTGTTGTCAATAACTGAGAAGTAAACATCAAATTTAAATATAAAGACATATTTATTAAAAAACAACAACAAACTAACCCAGGTCCTATGTTGTAATTATTATTAACTATAATAATAAAAGTGTAATATGCTGAACAGACCGGACAGCCAAATGACTGGGCGAAGTCGTGGTGGCTGGGGCCGAGTCAGAGGCGATTAAGGGTGATCAGACAGGCAGGTAGGCAAGCAGTTAGGGGCGATCAGGCAGACAGGCAGAGTGGTTAGGGGCGATCAGGCAGGCAGGCAGGCAAGCAGGCAAGTGGTTAGGGAGGATCAGACAGGTAGATGAGCAATTAAGGGTGATCAGGCAGGCAGGTGAGTGATTAGGGGCGATTGAGGTAGGCAGGCAGGCCAGCCGTTAGGAGCCAGTGGTCCTGGATTGCAAGAGGAACGTCTGACTGCTGGTTTAGGCCCAATCCCTCAAGAGGTCCCAGACTACGAGAGAGTGCAGGCTGGGCTAAGGACCCCACCTTCCCATGCATGGATTTAGTATAATATAATCTATGGCTAATAGAGTTTCAGATGCCCTTGACTATCTTCTCCCTCCACTTAATTGTAGACATAGCTTTCTAAAAATGGCAGAGGTGGATGTTTTGGCAAAGTTAGCTTTCATTCAGGTTCTTGTGTACTGATGTTCTAGAACCCATTTTCTTGGCCTCTCTTGTCTTTCCTAAGGCCATTGGAGGTGGTTCAGCAGGCATTTAATTTAATTCTGTTCCTTATGTTCCTGATGAAAGCCACTTGCTAGAGTTATTAATGCCTGTTTTGATGGTCCTTCCTGGGCTTATTCTAAGCTTAGAACAAATAGTATGGGCTGTAGTGGTAACAATAATTCAGGCAGTTCTCAGGTTACGTTGAAGATCTGTTCCTACAGTGAGACCTAACTCGATTTTCGCCAGAAGTCAGAACCCACCTACATAACCACCTATGTCACGGCACAGGGAGCACACACACAGCAGCAGTGAAGTGAAATAGTAAAATAAAATTAAAAGAAAGGTAAGGATTCCTGACCTTTACTTTTAGTAAATAAATAATGAAAACATAAAGCACATATGTTCCTATGTTGAAATGACGGAACTTTATTTTTTTATAAGTACTGAAAATGGGAGATGGCATCGTAACCACAAAATGACATAAGTCCAACATAAACTGAGGACTGCCTGTATTAAATCAATGGAGGTAGTAATTTTTAAAAGAATTAAAATCGATATTATTGATGTTTTATATAACCTATAATAAAGAATATTGAAATATTGCTAATTGAATAATTTGAATATAAAAGCAAAAGTAGTTGGAATAATTAATAAAATAAAAGGTAAAATGATTGAAATATTTGATACCAACTCTTCTCAGTAGATCTATGAAATAAGCATTTACAGGATGTATGGATGGGTAACCAATATTAAATGAAATGTACTTATTTGGTAAATATTTAAAGAGTAACTCTAACGTGCAAGGCCCTGTGTTTTCTGACACAAAACCAGATCTTATGGAACTTAATACAATCTAGATATGAAAATTCATTCATTTATTCATCAAATTCTTATGCAGTATCCACTGTTAGTTGGGCATTATTCTAGGCATTGGTAATATGATGAAAAACCATACTAAAAATCACTAATATCTTGGTGTGGACATCCCATTTGGAGGGAAAGACCAGGAAACTACCTTATAGTGTGGTAAGTTCTAAGGCAGAGCAAATACAGTTGGCCATTGAACAACACAGGAGTTAGGGGTGCCAACCTTCTCACCCCCTTTACAGTTGAAAATGTATGCATAACTTTTGACTCCCCTAAAACTTAACTATTAGTAGCCCACTGTTGATGGGAAACATCACATATTATAGCCGTTTAACACATATTTTATGTTATATGTATTATATACTGTATTCTTAAAGTAAACTAGAGAAAAGAAAATCATAAGAGAGAAAAAATACATTTACAGTATTTATTGAAAAAAATCTGTGTGTAAGTGGACCCACTATTAATAGCCTACAATTTAAAGCTGGGTTGTTCAAGGTCAACTGTACGGAGAGCTGTGGGAGCACACGGGAGGGACCTCTGATCTCACCCTGTTGGTGGGCAGATTTGCAGGAGGTTGAGTTGTCAAGAAAGGTTCTTTCGCGAGTGACATTTGAGCTGATACCTGAACGAGATGTACACTCCAGACATCACTAGGGGAGTGAAACATTAATAGATAAAAATGAGATCGAAGCAGAAGGAACTGCATGGGTTCAGACTCGGCGGCCAAAGATTGCATGATAGTATTTTAGTTACTGGAAAAAGTCGCTTTGCAGCCAGACAGTGAAGGGACAGGGGTAAGCGGAAAGCCTGGCAGGGCCTATGAAGGAGATTGGATTTCATCCTAATGGCCAAGGGAAACCACACCAGGTTTTAAATGGAGAAACCACATGATAACATTGGCCTGTTAGTGTCCCAGAACCCCCCGGGAAACTGACAGAGGCTTCTGTTTCCCGGGTGACCACACCCTCTTGAAAGAGCCAGACAAACCTGTCTCCCCGGAATAGCTCAGCCTCTGCCAACTACGATCAGAGTGACTCTTTCTTCTCTTGCCTATCTGAACAGGAGTTGCTGTGTGCAGGCATTCAACCTCGTAATCACACCTCTACATGCTTCCATTATTTGCCTACTTGCCAGGCACTGCCCAAGGTCCTGGGAAAGCCGCTCTCTTGGAAATCCCATTCTAGGGGATTATGGCATTCTATGCAGAAAACAGGAGGTCATGGGGAAAATGAACCATTCTTGTCTGTATGTTACTATTGATCAGGCATTGTCCTAGCTGCTTATTATCTCATTTAATATTTTAGCATTCTCTTAATTGAACAAAAATTATAGGCCAAGACCAGATTAGGTTTTACAGACATTTCCTCCATTAATTTTCACAAAAGATCTTGAGAGGCAGGTTTCCTTATTTCAATGTTACAACAAAGAGTGGGGCATAGTTTAACTAACATCCCTAAATTCACACAGTAATAAGGAAACACTGCTTGAATTTGAACCTAGATTCTCTTCATTGAACACTCACATTTTTTGGGTATAACTGTGCTGTCACTTCTTAGTGAAACATTAGAAATGTATGCAATGCCTGCTGTAGTGAAGGATGAAGTAAAGGGTATCATCAGTATTTAGAGTGCACTGCAACCCTAAATATTTTAATAAGAAGAATTATATAGCTTCACAGAATTTTATGATGAAAACTAGAGGCTGGGTGCATGGAATTGTGCATGGGTGGGGTCTGGCTGGCCCACTGTGATGGGGGTAGATCGGGTCTGGGCCAGTGGAGGGTAGGGGATGCAAGAGGTTGGCATCTGTTTTCTTATTCATTTTCTATCTGGGTGATTGATCCATTGCTTTTATTTTTCAGCAGCTTTACTATGTCTTTTTGGGGTTTCCTAAGACTTCTTGATTTAATGTCTCTCATCAGTTTTAGAAAATTGCCAGAGATTATCTCTCTTTTGTTAGTGATAATAGTACTTTATTAAAGCATATTTTATATATAGTAAGACACACAAGTATCAACTATATGGCTGGATCCATTTTGACAAGTATATAATGCTCATCTAATTATTACCCAGATAATCTGAGTTATAACATGAACTGTAGAGCTATCACAATGCTTTTGTTCAAGTAACTCTTATGTTACTTCTTAATGCCACATTTACATATGGTTTATTATAGTACACTAGAGGCCTGGTGCATGACATTTGTGCACTGGGTGGGTGGAGGGTCCCCCAGCCTGGCCTGTGCCATTTATAATATTTATTTATTTATTTATATTTTAAATATATTTTATTGTTTTGTTTTTTTTACAGAGAAGAAAGGATAGGGAAAGAGAGTTAGAAACATTGATCAGCTGCCTCCTGCACACCTCCCACTGGGGATGTGCCCATAACCAAGGTACATGCCCTTGACCGGAATCGAACCTGGGACCCTTCAATCCTTAGGCCATCGCTCTGTCCATTGAGCCAAACCAGCCATGGCTTGGCCTGTGCCCTTTAGTAGTTTGGCAGCCTTTGGGGGATGTTTGACTGATGACTTAGGCCGGCTCCCCCAGGGGACATCCTTAGCGCTGCTGCTGCACTCAACAACCATCAGCCTGGCTTGTGGCTGAGTGGCCCTCCCCCAGTGGGAGCTCACTGACCACCAGGGGGCAGCTCCTATATTGAGTGTCTGCCCCCTGGTGGGCAGTGTGCATCATAGCCACTGGTTGTTCCACCTTTCGGTTGATTTGCATATTACCCTTTTGTTGTATAGGATTGTTATAATTATTCTATTTTGTTATTAGTCATTGTTAATTTTTTGCTGTGCCTATTTCATAAATTAGCCTTTATCATAAGTCTGTATGTATAGAAAAAACACACAATAGTATATATAGGGTTTGATACTATTTGAGGTTTCAGGCATCTACTGGGGGTCTTGGAATATGTCCTGTGCGGATAAGGGGGACTTTGTATTCATATGATTCAGGGATTTATTGTTTTGTGTCTTACTTCATTCATTTAGCATAATGTTACTGAGATTAATCTGTACTGTTGATGATATTAGTAGGGTTTTTTTTTTTTAATTGTTAAGTAAGTATTCTATGGTATGTATATACCACAGTTTGTTTTTCAACCTTGATATTGATGTACATTTAGCTGTTTAAGTTTTTGGCCAATACACATGAAGCTACTGTGAACATCTTACACAAGTCTTGTAGGCCTATGCATTTATTTCAGGAGAAGAATTGCTGGGTCATATAATTTATAAAAGAATTTTAAACAGCTCTGTAAAGTGTGTACACCATTGTACATTTCATTCAATAGTATATGAGAAGTTCAGTTGCTATATATCCTTGCTAATACTCACAGCTGTCAGTTTTTGAATTTTAGCCATTCTCATAGGTGTGTATCTTATTGTGGCTTTAATTTGTGTTTCTTTGATGATTAATGTTGAAATTATTCTGTTTTATTGATCTGTATACCAGTGAAAACTGTCTTAAATACTTTGGCTTTATAGTCTTAAAATCAGATAGTGCAAGTCTCTAATTTTGTTCTTCTTAGATCACATGTGTCAAACACAAGGCCCGCGGGCCAAATCCGTCCCGCCAGGCCTTGCAATGTGTCTCGCACCGCGCTGTCATCACTGCACTCCGCTGCGTTTCCATCACAATGACAGTTTATGACTGTTCAGTAAACCATTCGGCCCGCGATTAAGGCTGGATTTTAGATTTTAGCCCCTTCTCTGATTGAGTTCGACACCCCTATCTTAGATCATCTTGGCTATTTTAGGTCTTTTACATTTCCGTATATATTTAGCTTTCATTTCTGCAAAAATAATCCTTCTGGAATTTTGATCTGGGTTGTATTAAACCTATAGTTCCATTTGGAAAGAATTGACATTGCAAAATATTAGTTCTCCAATTCATAAACATGATGCATTATTTAGGTCTTTAAAACTTTCCCCCTGTAGTTTTCAGTATAGAATTCTTGCATTTATTTTAAAAATTAATTTCTAGGTATTTGATACTTTTTATGATGCAAATGTCATTATTTTAACATTTAATTTCCCATGGTTTATTGACAGTGTAAAGAAATTTAATTGATTTTTGTATATTGATTTTTTTTATCCTGAAACTTTGTTAAATTTACTTGTTAGTTTTGTAGCTTATTTGTAAGTTTCTTAAAGTTTTCTGTATACAAGATTTTGCTCTCTTGAAAATAAAAATAATTAAAACATTTTCTTCTTTATTTCTAATTTATATGCTTGCCTGCCTGCCTCCTACCTTCCCTTTCTTCCCTTCTTCTTTCCTTCCTCTCTTTCTTTTTATCATTACACTGGCTCATATTTCCAGTTCAGTGTTGAATAAAAGTGCTGAGAGTGAATACCTTCCCCCACAGCCCCTTAATTTCTGGGGAGGAAGCATTAAGGTTTTCACCATTAAATACAATGGTAGTTGTAGGTTTGTCACAGATGCTTTTTTCTAAAATCAGATTGAGGAAGTCCCTGTCTCATCTTAGTTTGCTGAGAGTTTTTATCATGAGTGAATATTAATTTTGGTTAAATGCATTTTCTCCTGTTTTGTTAAAATATATTTTGAGTTGATCATATAATTTCCATTCTGTTAATATGGTAAATTACATTGATTTGACTTGCATTGTTAAACCAACCTTACATTCCTGAGATACAATCCTCATTTTCAGCTGTATTATACTGCCAGACTTAATTTGCTAATTTTTTGTTGTGTTCTTGATTCTATATTTATGAGGGATATTACTGTAATGCTTTCTTTTTCTTTTTTTATTGTTTAAAGTATTACAAATAGTAGTACACATGTCTCCTCCCCCCCAATTGACCTCCTTCCAACCTCCCTTCTTTCTCCCCTCCTTGCCCCCGCACATGCCCTCACCCCCTCCCAGTATCTGGTGTCCATTGGTTATGCTCATATGCATGCATCCAAGTCCTTCGGTTGATCTCTTACTTCCCCCTGCCCCCTAGTTCTCCCCTGCCTTCCCGCTGTCATTTGACAGTCTTACTGTAATGCTTTCATCTGGTTTTGTTTAAGAGAGTAATTCTGACCTCATAAAATGAGTTTGGAAGTGTTTCCTCCTCTTCTATTTTTGGAAAGAGTTTATGTATGATTTGTATTTTTTCTCTTAAATAGTTAATAGAATTTATGGGTAAATCCATCTAGATCTGAGGTTTTCTTTGTGGGAAGATTTTACATTGCTGAATTCAATTTAATAGTTATGGGGCATTTACTTTTTTTTTTTTAATTGAGTCAGAGTTTATAAATTTGTAATCTGTGATTTTTGAGGAATGTGGTCATTTTCATCTAGCTTATCAAATTTATTGGCATATCTGTAGGATCTGCAGTGATGTCCTAACTTTCATTTCTGATATTAATAATTTGTTTTTTTTCTATGTTTTTATTTATTAGGCGTGGTAGAGGAATTATCAATTTTATTGAACTTGCCAAAGAACCAATGTTTGGTTTTATAATATTCTCTATTGGTTTTCCATTTTCCATTTCATTGATTTATGCCTTTATCTTTATTTTCTTTTTTCTGATAACACTGAGTTTAATTTTTTCTATTTTGTTATGGTAGAAATCTAAATAATTTATTTTGAATCTTTTATATTTTCTAATAAAATAATTTAAAGCTATAAATTTCCCCTTAAACGTTGCTTTACTTGCATTTCACAAATTTGATATGCTGTCATTTTATTGTATTTTAGTACAGAATATTTTCCAATATTCATTGTGATTTCTTCTTTGATTTATGGATTATTGAGATGTGTATTTTTCAGAAATATAAATATTTAGTGACTTTCCAGGTATGTTTTTGTTATTTCTAGTTTAATTTCATTGTGGTCAGGAATGATACTCTATGTATTGCTACATATACATTTTTAAGGCTTATTTTATGGGTCAAATATTGTTTTTGTTAGTGAACTTTGCAAATAATGTATATTCTGCAGTGGCTGAGTGGAGAATTCTATCATTATTAATTAGGTTAAGTTGTTAATGTTGTTTAAGCTTTCTATTTTTACTGATTTCCAGTCTGCTTGTTTTATGAATTATTAAGAGAAGATTGGTGAAATTTATAACATGAATTATGGACTTATTTGTGTCAGTTTTGCTTCATATAATTTAAAACTCTACTATTAACTGTACATGGTATTTATGATTATTATGTCATCTTGATGAATTGACCATATCATCATTGTGAAATGTTCTTCTTTATTACTGGTAATGTTCTTTGTCCTGGAGTCTACTTGTTTGATATTTATATAGACACTCCAGTTTTCTTATGATTAGCATTTGCTAATGTATGCTAATCATATATAATGGCACTAATTTTTCTATCTGCTTACTTTTAATATATTTATCATTATATTTCAAGTATTGCTCATAGGCAGCAAATATTTGAGTCATGCTTTTTGAAAAAACTTAAAATCTATTTGATGACCTTTAGACCATTTACATGTAATATAATTATTGTTTAGGCCATTTACATTTAATGTAACTACAGATACAGTTGGACTTAAGCCTGGCATCTTGTACTTGTTTTCTACTTGTCCCATCTATTCTGTTTCTTTTCTTTTTAATATCTTCTTTTGGATTATTTTTAGTATTTCATTTTATCTCTGTATTGAATTACTAGGTATACATACATTTAAAAATTGCTTTAATGTTTATAATATATACCTTTAATTTAACAGTCTCCATTAAAAGAATATTATACTAGCTTACATGTAATGTTAGAACCCTGTACACTTTCATTTCCCCCTTTTCATCCTTTTTGTTCTTGTTATTAAATATTTTAATTCTTTATATATTATTGGTCTTACAATACATGGCTATTATTTTTGTTTTAAACAATCAATCATCTTTTGAAAACATGTTAATCTGATTAGAAAGTCTTTTATTCATTATATTTACTAAGTTCCAGAACTCTTTTTGCCTTTATGAAAGTCCTAGCTTTCCTTCAGCCTCAAGAACTTTCTTTAATATTTCTTATAGTGGAGCTTAGATGGCAATAAATTCTCTAGTGTTTGTCTTCAAATAGTCTTTATTTCTTACTCAATTTTGAAGGATATTTTCACTGGGTATAAGATTCTAGGTTGACAGTTTTTTTCTTTCAGCCTATTAAAGATGTCGTTCCATTGTCTTCTGGCTTGCATTGTTTCTGACGAGAAATCAACGATCATTCTTATCTTTGTTCCCCTGTAAGTAATGTGTCTTTTTTTCCTGGCTGCTTTTAAGATTTTCTCTCTATCATTGGTTTTATCAGTTCGATTTTAATGAGTTTTGGTGTGATTTTCTTTGCTTTTATTTTACCTAAGATTCATTGAGCTTTTTGGATCTGTGGGTTTATAGTTTTTATCAAACTTGCAAAATTTTGTCCATTTTTTCTTTAAAAAAAAATCACCACTCCCTGCCCCTGTTGCACCATTTTGGCTTTTAAACACACTTGCTTACTCTGCCTGATATTTTCCCACAGCTCACTGAAGCTCTCTTTATTTTTTTCCTACTATTTCAGTTTGGGTAGTTTTTGTTGTTATGTCTCCTAATTCACAGATCTTTTCTTCTACATTGTCTAAGCTGCCATTATTCCCATTTAGTTAATTTTTCATTTTTGGTATTATATTTTTAATTTTTAGAAATTTAATTTGGTTCTTTTGTTATCTTCAATATCTGGCCTCATTGTGCTCATATTTTTCTTTAAATATGCTTACAATAGCTGTCTTAAAGTCCTTGTTTGCTAAAACTACCTCATTTCTGTAATTTCTGGGTTTGTTTCTAATGCCCAGTTTTTCTCCCAATTATGGGTTACATTTTCCTTCCTTTTCAAATATTAATTTTTGATTGGATGCTGGACTTCAAGAATACCACATTATGAAGTGTCTGGATTTTGTTGTCTTCCATTATAGTGTGTTAAAGTTTCTTTTGATAGTCAAGTTACTGGTGGATTAGCTTAACCCTTCCAAGGTTTGTTCTTAATGCTTTGTTAGGGTAAGTCTGGGGTAGCTTTTTTCACTAATGTTAGTTCAGCTCTTCTACTATGACATGACTTTCTAAAGTCTCCATTGAATATTCCAGGATTTTACTGAGTTCCCTCCACTCTGGCTGGTTGGAACTTGAATATTTCCCAACCCTATATTAGATATACTAATTATTAGGTTATAAATCCCTCATAATTGTCCTCTATGAAACCTAATTAAGTTTGTATTATACATGTTCAGCTTAATATAAAGCCAACCCCCCCTAAAGGACTCCTACTCAGATTTCTGGAGCTTGTACTTTGCTCAGCTCCTTCTTCTTTGGTACTCTACCTAGCAAATTTAAGTCACCTTGCCTTTCTAAATGCCAGTTTTTGTCCCCTCAACTCAATAAAACCAACCTACTGTGCTTATATTTCCTCTTCTAGGGCAAGGTCTGAAAATTGCTTTCAGGAAGAAAGCCAGGGTGGCTGTAGGAGTCATTTCATTGTTTCTCTTCTCTCAAGGATCATTGTCCTGTACTACATGAAGTCTGATTTCTGAACATAGTTGTTCCATATGTATTTTCCATGTTTTTAGTTGTTTATGGTAGGAGAGCGCGTCTAATACCAGTTACTCTGTCATAGTAGGAAGCAGAGCCCTTGTCTGCCATGTTTTTATGCTATATTTTTTATTCTATTTTCAAATGAAGGGAGATCTATCTTTATTATATCTGCCTTATGGTAAAGTATACATTACAATCAGTTGTAATGTTTTCCCAATTACAACTGCTGGTGCTCTAGCTTCAGAGATTTTTTAATTCAGTAGATCTAACATGGGGTCTAGGCATCATATTTCTGAAGGCTTGACAGATGATTTTTGAAACACAACCAAAGCTAAGAATCACTATTCTAGTAAACTTAAATATAGTGTGACTTTGGTGAACTTAAATTAAAAATTCTACTATCTCCTCTTAATTCAGTTTGATTCTGTAAAAATGGAATAAAAAATTATAGGAATAGGATCTCCTCCATATCCTCACCATCCACATATAAAGCATTATTCTCTGGCAGAACAGGAATCTTTATAACCTTTATCAAATTCTATAGCTGTTGCAAAGTCTGATGGTTCAGAGATGGTTTCATCTTTGATTAATGGTGACTTCCTAAAAGCTCAGTTTTGAGAAGTATTCTGAGGCCATTTCTGGACTCAGCAGGACAGAATGCTCTTATGTGTTAGTGATATCTGTTATGAATTTGGGTTTGGATAAATGAGGCTACATGTCCTATGTATTTGGAACTTCTATACCAATTAAAGGCATTCTTTTTTTTTCTTTTTTTTTCTTTTTTTTAAGGTTTGCTATACTCTGTATTCATCTTGACTTTCTCACATGTAGGAATCAAATCTTATAGTTATAGAATGCCTATATTCAAATAATTTCTTCATCTATTTCTTACTATTACTCATTTCCTCTTTCTCATTCTCTAAAAATATAAGCAGTATAATACTGTTATAAGAGTAGTGGTTTTTATCTTTACTTACTTTTTTTTCTTCTTTGTATATTTTTTAAGGTCAATTGCCTGTTGATTGTATTTTCTTAAATTGCAAATTAGACACAAAATGTTATGCTTAGTCTAACAATATTTGAATATTGAAAATAGAATATTTGAAGTTAAAATACTTCTAGATAGAAAATTTTATAAAATGTTTAGAACATAGTAAATATTTTTGAATTATAATTTGATATGTAACTAAGTAACAATGTCCTCTCACCTGCAAATTCTTCTATATTAGGCCAAACATGATCCTATAAGATTATAATATGGCAATTTAGAAAAATGTCCTACTTTCAACTTATAATTCTATTACCTTTGTAATGTTAGCTAAGTGCTTTGGGCTACAGAATCATCTGGATGATGATAATTACTTGGTTCTTATCCTTATTCTCTGTTATACTGTGTTAAGGAGTTGGGTATTAGCAAACTAGCAGAGACTTAATTTGTGGGTCACATGTGTGAGAGAGCTGCATTTCATTCGGGCAAGAAAGTGATCTTTCCAGTCTCCCAATTTGATGGGGTGGGGAGGCGAATGGAATGGTGGAAGCTGCTTTATCATTCATTTCACTTGCTATCAATTTGAAACACTGCCTCGTGCCAAAAATCTAGGGTGTTTAGCATAGTATATACTATAGTGAAGAGAGCAGAGTGTCAAGAACCAAATTCTAGTCCTAGCTAGACTAGGCTAGTTCTCATTTAGTTGTTTACTAATTCTGTGATCATAGCAAGTTACTTAACCATTTTAACTTTAACTTACTCATATATTTAATGAGGTTAATGATCTGCTGTATCTATCCCGCAGAGTTGTTGGGAGGATCCAGTGAAATCATAGAGAACTTAGCAATGGTATATCACTGTGAGGTAATATTTGATATTGTGTATGCCACCTTATATTAGATTGTCTCCTCCCATAGGAAAATGGATGATGGAGTTGTGATATCTTTGCTCAATTTAAAAATTTTTCATATATTTAAAATTCATTTTAGGAAGGCTTCTGAGGATGAATCTATTTCGGTAAAAGAAAACTAATGAAGTATCCGCTGTGTTGTTTTTTACTAGGGCACAAATCATTTCAATGAGAAGTATTCATCAGTTATGTTTTTGCTTTACAGCTTGGAATCCCATCCACTGTCAGCACATTGAATGCCACAACGCAATTAATAAACCAGCAGTGAAGGTACTGTTTCATGAGACCTGGTCTCACATTGTATTGCCAGTGGTCAAATCGTCAGCAAGTTGTTGAATGAAATGCTAATTTATATGTTACTCATTGAATTCAGCTTAATTCTTCAAAGTGTGAGAGCTGCTTGGGTCCCATAATTGAAATTAGTTTTTATATCTGTCCTCCTTTCTGCCTGACACAGTGCCCTTTTTGGGCTTGCTCAGATGTCAACAGGAAGGAGGTGCTTTCTGTCCGATTTCCCCCCAAGTTATTTTCCTTCTAGTTTTATGTCATCCTGCATTCACAGGGGTCCTCTCACTTCCTGATGATTCTGGCCTTCCACTTACAGAATTCATCACAAATCAGGTTTCCTCCCTGTCTTAACGCAGAGAGCCCAGTTTACTCCTCTGGCCTGGCCCTGCTTTTCTCACAGGCGGTTCCCTGTAGCCAGTCCTCCAGGAGAGGCCAAGACATCCTACTTTCTGTCATTTTAAAAATTGAGATGGCATTCATGCAACATAAAATTTATGGTTTTAAAGTGAAAATTCAGTAGCATTTAGCACTTGCATAATGTTGTGTAACCACCACCTCTTCTTTTTCCAAAACATTTTTTTTATCATCCTCCAAATGTTACTTTCTGAAAATATAAAAAAATCTTTTATATTTTCACTTTATGCTTCCCAGAAGGGTAACATTCTTGTTAGTTGACATGTATTTTCATGACAACAGGTCTGCGTGGTATTGTGCTTTCTTTACAATGTGAGCACTTCCCACATGCACAGGGATATGACCTTAGGACACGTAGATCAAGGGTATCCAATTTCCAGATGCAAATGGAATAATGTTAGATGAAAAAGAAATTATAAAGTTGTATAGTGTGATGCCAATTTATTTTTAAAATTGTATATCTGTATATTTATATTAATAGAAAAACCACCAGTCATGCTCATCAGAACATCAGTTACTATGATTGCATTGAGATGGAGGGTTATTGAAGTAGTTAAGTTTTCTTCTTTCCTTTTCTCCATTTCCCCAAATCTCTATATTGGTAATATATTTATGAGCAGAGAACAATATTTTTGATGCAAGATCAGATATGAACATATTACTATGTGTGTAAACAGATTTGTTCAGAGTAGATCAGAATTGGCATTATTAGTCCCAGATCAGATGAATTGTGTTAATGAATACATCAAACACATTAGAGGTCTTCTAGCTAATCTCCATTGAGTTCTAACTTCCTAGGAGTTTTCCTTTTGAGTGGAGTGAACAAAAACCAGTACCTGACAGAGGTATCTGTACTCATTTGAAATGAAAGTAAAGGGGAAGAAGAAGTCTACCTGGGTGCCTGGGGAAGACTCAGGGAAACTTGATTTGTACTCACAAAAAGCCCAATATTTCCATAATAGTCAGCTATACACCAAGGCAGCAATGATTTGCCAAATAGAAAAGTAACATTTATTTTTATTGAAATAGATTGCACAGAAACTAAAATACGTTTGGGGCAAAAGCCAGCTGTTGGGATAGGAATTCCAATGAAAATATGTTGGAGTTTATAGTTCATTTTATCACGTTCTGCTTCTAGTTTTACTATTTGAAAATCACTTTATGAATAGTTAGATAAGCCTCTGACATAGGAGTCAGCAAACCAGCCAGATCTTTGTAAATAAAGTTCTATTTATTTGCTTATATATCATCTACTTTCATGCTACAATAGTAGGGTTGAGTAGTTAATTTTTTTAAAGTATATTTTTTATTGATTTCAAAGAGGAAAGGAGAAGGAGAGAAAGCTAGAAACATTAGTGATGAAAGAGAATCATTGATCAGCTGCCTCCTGAAAGCCCCACACTGGGGATTGTGCCCGCAACCTGGGCATATGCCCTGATTGGGAATCGAACCATGACCTTCTGGTTTGTAGGTTGATGCTCAGCCACTGAGCCATGCTGGCTGGGTTTGAGTAGTTAGTTATGACAGAGAACACATGGCACACAAAGCCAGAAATATTTATTCTCTGACCATTTACAGAATGTTGGCCAATCCCTGATTTTGAACATATCAAAAAGTAATTATCAAAGGAAGAATGAAACTTACCTAAGAAAAAATTTCATACTGGGTCTTTAGCAACAGGAAATATATAATTTACAGATTTAGATGGTATAATTATTTGAATTTAGGAATAATAATGCTGTTTCCACAATCATTGAAACACCTCAGGGTTTTAACTTTAAATGACAGGCTATTTGGCTTATAAATTTGGTGCATTCCCTTCCCCCCTTCAAATCAGTAAAAACAACCAAAGAAAAGGCAGAAGGATGTTCCAAAGAATTTGTGTCATGTTACTACATAATTTGCTATAGCATGGACAGATTATTTCTTGAAGGGCAGGAACAGAATTCGAAATGACTTTGGTAAGTCATAGAAACTTGAACTGATGTAAAGTACAAAATTCAACTAGTAATCTAAATGTTTTGTTCACTTGATTTAAAATATCCAGATATTTAAAAATATCCTAATGATCAACTGTAAAATGAACGCTTTTCATCTCTGTTCTTAGGCTAATGAAAACTCAGCCATAAATAATCCAAAACTGAGCAGGGCACAGCAGGGTTAAACAAATGCCAGGTTCCATGTGAAGAAAAAAACCACACACCTGGCAATGAACCACTGGATGATTAATGTAGAACTTAGATTCCAGTGTGTGAGAAGTGAATCATTCATTGTTCGATTCAAAGCTAAATTTTATGAATGAGGCTTCTGCTAGCTTTTTGGTAACAGTTATGATTTTCAATTTCAATATATTTTTCTTCTCTTGAAGAGAGACACTTTGTTTACCACTTTTGAGAAGGTAATACTGTATGAGTAATATAGAGGCAATTTCAGCAGCCATTGAACAAGATTCTTTTTTATCTTTGTGGAAGGAGGTTAGATTTCTTGAACTATTTGTTACCAGAATTGCAAATAACAAGCGAAATGAAAAACCAGAGTAGCCACATTTAAATCAACTATGTGGACTCATGGGCCAGTGCAGGAAAAATGGTTACAGGTTTGAATGGGTTCTGCTAAACATATTCATTCCACTTTGCTTTTGAAAACCTGTCAGTATGGGAACATTTGTGCTCATGATATCAGGAATGTGATAAACAGGACAGGAAAGTTCATTCTGTCTTTTTGTGTGTTTCAGATGTGCATAGACCCTTCCCTGTCAGTAGCTTTGGGTGACAAACCACCCCCGTTGTATCTCTGTGAAGAATGCAGCCAGAGGATAGCGGGGTAGGTATAAAGGAAGGACAACAATATGATAAAAAAATCACTCAGACTTAAATTGGTTACATTATCTACATTTCCCACTATCCTCTCTGGTTTTTGAAGATTACTTTGTCAGGTATTTAATATGGAGCACACTTCCATTTGAAAGATTTTTAGCTTTGCAGAGTTTCACTGGTTTTGTGTGCGACAGAAGGAAGTGGTTCCATTTACCGAAGCAGCGGCCTGGTTGAAAAGGCCATAGAGAAAAAGAAAAGTGGTTTTCAAACATGACGGATAATCCACGTGGGTTCTCTTTGCTGGTTAGCTTCACAGAATCACACTCCGCTTTGTGCAAATCATGATGTGTTTTGGTTGGCTTAATTAGCATCTGGAAAGTATCATTTAAAGAACTGAATATGATGAAATGCCTATAATTTATAATTTAGCTGGAATGCATTAGACATTGAAAAAGTTTATTATGATAATGCTCTTAATTACACTTCCTTTCTATTAAAAGCCTCTTAGCAATAGTGCATGGTTTATAAACATTCATGTGGAAGGGAAACATAGCTAAGAAGCTAAAAAATGAATTTTGTTTTTCTTCATAGGGACCACAGTGAATGGTTGATTGATGTTCTTCTGCCTCAAGGTATGGTTTACTTCGGAAAGAATGAATCATGAGGAATCATGACTAATGGCATGGTTTATTTGTCTCCTTTTGTACCATTTTATTTAACAGACAGTAACCGAAGTATTAAATTCTATTAATATTCATTGATATGAAGCATTATATCCATTTCTTGCTTGTTATATGCCTACACATTTAATAATGAGGGGAGAGGTATCATTTCTACCTAAATTAAGGGGAGATTTTGGAATTAGAATTCTGTATGATTCAAGCCCTGCTGGATTATGTTTTAAGAGGTTTTATGTATATATAATGGTGTTACCAATGATATGTTTAGCAGGTCAGAATGGGAATAAGGGAAGAACATGAAATAATTGGACTTCCTCCTGCCACTACTATTAACTGTGTTTTTAGGGAAAATAACTTAATCATTCTGATACTTAGTCTCTTCATCAGCAAAATGGGGATAAAGTATATCTGACCCATCTCAACGAAGAGACAAGATTGTAATGCTTGTAGTTTGTTAGGGTTCTGAAAGCTAAGCCCAGTAAGTTGACAGATCAGATAGATAAGGCAGTATTTTTCTACCCATGGGAGGCAGGTGTTCCAGCTACCTAATTGGAGACAGTGACCAGGTAAAGTACTCGAAAGCAAAGGAAAGATGAAAGGTGGAAAAAGCTGGGAGCATACTGAGTACAGAGAGGCGCAGAGGGGTAACTCGATAAATGGCTTTTGAGGAAGATAATGAACAAATAGGGAAGACCGCATTTAAAAAAATAATTCCTTCTGGGGATTGAGCTCACAACTGGGCATGTGTCCTGACCTGGGATCAAACTAGCGACCTCTTGGTGCATGGGTCGACTCTCAATCACTGAGCCATGCTGGTGGGGCAATGATAACTTTTTATTATTTAACTAGACCGATTAAGATAAACTCTAGGTAGCAAACTGTTAAATAGCCATTAATCACACAAAACTGGCATTAAAAACTGAGTTGTAAATTTCAATCAATTGGCATCCACTAATTCATAATTTCCAGACAAAGTTTAGGAGACATTTATCTTTGATCTTTTAAAAATATATTTATATATTTTATTGATTTTTTTACAGAGAGGAAGGGAGAGGGACAGAGAGTTAGAAACATTGGTGAGAGAGAAACATCGATCAGCTGCCTCCTGCACACTCCTTACTGGGGATGTACCCGCAACCAAGTTACATGGCCTTGCCGAAATAGAACCTGGGACCTTTCAGTCCGCAGGCTGATGCTTTATCCACTGAGCCAAACCTGTTAGGGCTATCTTTGATCTTTTTAATAATTGGAACATAGACTATACTGTAAATAATAATTCAGTCCATTGTTTGAACACTTTCTCTTTCAAGAGAAATGCTAACACTCTCGGAAGAGCTATTTTCAAGTACTCTCAAGCATCAATTTTCACGGAAATAATTTGTATGCCCGCTCATAAGAGTTCTCAGTTATTCATTAAAGTCAATCCTAAAGTAGACAGTAGTTTGGAAGCCTTACTCCATCTGGTCAATCCGTGGGTTTGAAAATTGCTTTCTCTTAAATAAGCATGCAGCTGATTTTACACTAGGACAGGCATGGTATAAATGGCTAGTTCAACTCTAAGTAATTGAAATAGTAAGATTTTTCTGTATAGAAACTCCTTCCCAAGGTAAAGCTCTCAAAGTATCACATCAACTCAGTGTCATAGTATAATGGAACAGCAGTAAAGAGGGATCCATAGACATATTGGTTGATCTACCTCCCCCATTGATAGCCTGGGTGATACTGAAGAAGTCATACAACCATAGTAGCCCAAAATTTTGTTTTCTGTCAAATCAGGAGGTAAGGAGAAAGTTATCTGAATTCCAGGACATATCTGAGAAGGTTGAATTACTTATAAGAATAGGTGAAGTATTTGCAGCATTCTGGTGTTTTTTAATGATATTAAAAACTAGTGGCCCAGTGCAGGAAATTTGTGCATGGGGCTGAGTGTCCTTCAGCTCAGCCTGCACCCTCTCCAATCTGGGACCCCTCAAGGATGTCCGACTGCCCATTTAGGCCCGATCCTTTCTGGATCGGGCCTAAATGGGCAGTCGGACATCCCTCTCACAATCCAGGACTGCTGGTTCCCAACTGCTTGCCTGCTTGCCCCTAACCATTTCTGCCTGACAGCCTGATCACTCCCTAACCACTCCCCTGACAGCCTGATTGATGCCTAACTGCTCCCCTGCCAGCCTGATTACCCCTAACTGCCCTCCTCTGCAGGCCTGGGTCCACCCCTAACTGCCCTCCCCTGCAGGCTTAATCATCCCCAACTGCCCTCCCTTGCACGCCTGGTGCCTTCCAACTGCCCTTCTCTGCTGGCCAGATCACCCACAACTGCCCTCCCTTGCAGACCTGGTCCCTCCCAACTACTCTCCCTGCTGGCCATCTTGTGTCCATATGGGGGCAGCCATCTTTGACCACATGGAGGCAGCTATCTTGTATGTTGGAGTGATGGTCAATTTGCACATTACGCTTTTATTAGATAAGATAAATAGGTGATAATTCATGAGACAAGGAAGAAGCTATTTTGTCTAAGTCTAGAGGTTGTATTACAAAACTTGTTTTTACTCCTCTTCATGGCTGTCCTTGTTGAAAATGGGCTCTTTCTTTGTTGATGTTTTGTGTACTTTCCCCTTACAGCTGAAATATCTGCCATATGTCAGAAGAAGGTAAGAGCAAACCATCTGTGTGGTGGGGCATGAGTTTCTGTGTTTGTATGTAAATTCATTCATTGACATCTGCCTCATTTCTGCACCATGGTTTCCCAGTATGTACATGTCACTGTATTTGTGAAGGGGGAAAAGAAATAATTTGGCATGCAAGATTGTTACATCTGAATGGTCTCTATTTCCATTTCTGCTTTTGCTCACCCATCTTCTGCACAAATATTTCTGATAAATTACCTGAAATAAAAGCTATGCATTTCTTTGGAATAGAATTCTAATGACAAAAGGTTTGAATGACAGTATAATCTGTGCAACCACCTTTGGTTAATGATGTAGCTTATATGCTAAGCATCTTTATTGCTTTGAAGTGGGGTAGAAACAGGCTAATATATGTTTTAACATACTCAGACTCACTATATATGGAAAATATTCACTTATATGTAAATTAAATGTTATCTCTAGTTAAAGATTCCACCTTCAAATTTCACTAGCCGCCTTTCATGACAGTTTCCCTAAACCATACCCATCTTTTTACTTGTGGAAAGTACAAGAGAAGTTAGTATGGTGTCCCATATAGAACTTTGTATTAGTTGTTGAGATACTTGGGTTCTGGCCAGTTCTATTTCCACCTCCCATGTACAGGTCATTTAAACTTTTTAGGTGTAAGTCATGAATGAGTACCGTTGGAGGACTGTTTCAGTTATCTCTTGCCATATGGCTTATGACAATACATATTTATTTGATCACAGTTCTTTGGATTGGCAATTTGGCTATGCTTAGCTAAGCTTCTTTTGATAAACTCTGAGAGGCTCACTCATGCATTTGTATCCACTGGTAAGTAGGCTGGAGGTTAGCTGGTCCCAGATGACCTCATTCTCCCATCTAAGGCTTCCGCTGGGATGGTTGGAATGATAGGGATGACTGGGTGTCTAGCCCTCCCTCTTCCCATCAGGTGTCTCATCTCCCAGGAGGCTAGGCTGGATCTGTGCATGTGGCAGCAGGGTGCTGAGAGAATGAGAGAGGAGGTTGAAAGGCCTTTTGAGACCGAAGCTCAGAAGTCACGCAGCATCACTTCTGCTTCATCCGGCCTTCAAAGGAAGTCCCAAGGCCAGCACCATTTCACAGAGTAGGGGAATAAACTCCCTTTTATAAAGCAGCAAGAATTCTGTGGTCATTATTTAACCCTCTGGACATTACATTCTTACATTCTCTCCAAATGCAAAATATTCTCAGCACCTTACAAGACGTGCAAGAATTTTATCCATTTATGACTTCAGCGGGAAAGTGCATTATCTTGTGATCTGCATCTGGTCTGGTCACTGATGAAACTCTTGGGGTGCAAATTCTCTCTTTTAAAAAAAAATATATTTATTGATTTTTTTACAGAGAAGAAGAAAGAGGGATAGAGTTAGAAACATCAGTGAGAGAGAACCATTGGTCAGCTGCCTCTTGCACACCCCCTACTGGGGATGTGCCCACAACCAAGGTACATGCCCTTGACCGGAATTGAACCCAGGACCTTTCAGTCCCCAGGCCAACGATCTATTCATTGAGCCAAACCGGTTTCGGCTGCAAATTCTCTTGAGCCAGTGACCTGTGAACTAAAAAGGCAAGTTACGTCTGGTCTGTACAAGTCCAACACACAATGATGAGACAGGGAAATGATAGCAGCGACAGACTTCTGTTCAAGACGAGGAAGAGGAAGCAGGGAGCAGGCCCTGGTCTGTAGCAGCTCCAGCCAGGCCCACTTCAGTTCTGTCTCTGGGGATAATGAATGTGCCGTGCGTGGAATCTAGTTTTGCTTTCTGGGAATGGTTCTCAGATCCATTGTTGTATTCCTGGCACCTTGCTGCACTCTCTGAGACCTCTCTCCTTTTCCATACGAAAAGGCCCTGGTGGCAGCTGAGCTACTCTCTCAGGCTGCTTCCTGTGTGTAGCAGTTGGGGAGGAGGGGTGTCTCACAGACCTATTTTCATGTAGAGCTGGGTCTGTCCTTAGCTGGAGTCTAAGTTGATGGTGCTTTTTTGCTAGTGTGACTTTGTGGATTTTCAGTAAGTCTTATTGGGGTTCTGTGCCTCCAAAGCCATCTATGTAATTATTTTTGAGACAGTTATTTCTATACTTTGGGCATTTCAGTTTGTCCTTAAAATTATTAGAAGCCCTGTTGTAGCTGAGCAGTTCAACTGAACATCACCTTATATCTTTCTGAGATTTAAAAAAAATATTTTAAAAATATATTTTATTGATTTTTTACAGAGAGGAAGGGAGATAGAGAGTTAGAAACATCTATGAGAGAGAATCATCAATCAGCTGCCTCTTGCATGCCCCCTACTGGGGATGTGCCTGCAACCAAGGTACTTGCCCTTGATCAGAATCGAACCTGGGACCCTTCAGTCTGCAGGCTGACGCTCTATCCACTGAGCCAAACCGGTTTTGGCTCTTTCTGAGATTTTAACAAAGGATCATACAGTCATTGAGCAAGCTTTTTAAATTTAATCCTCATCCAAGGATATATTTTTCTATTGATTTTTTTTAAAATTTTTTAGAGAGAATGAAAGTGGGAGAGGGGAGAGAGAAACATCAATGTGAGATAGACACATCAATGGGTTGCCTCCTGTATGTGCCCAGGTCCAAGGTAGGGGATAGAGCCTGGAACTGAGATACCTGCCCTTGATCAGGAATCAAACCTGTGACCCTGCGGTCCATGGGCTGATGCTCTAACCACTGAGCAAAAGCAATCAGCACCATTTAGCAAACTTTTCATTCGATTTTTATCCTTATTCTTACTTTGAGAATCTTTTAGGAGCTGGAGAGACTAGGTTGAAAAGTAGCTTTATTTTGTAAATCAGCATGTTCCAACTCTGGCAGTATATATCTAATATATTTGACACCCACAGCAGACAATTTTTTTTTTAACACTCTCCTCCTTTACATGCTAAAATTATTTTTATAACATTTTTAGTAATAAGCTTCAAATTAGCACATTTTTATTACTTATTCTTTAGGGGTTCGGTGCATGGGATTTGTGCACTGGTGGGGGCGTGGCCTGTGAGGATTGACTGCTGTTGACTGCTGTGGGAGCTTCACTTATGCCAGTCAGCTGAGCAGCTGCAGCAGGAGCAGCCGCTCATCCTGGTTAGCTGATTGGCGCTCCCACTGTGGGAGCGCACTGACCACCAGGGGGCAGCTCCTGCGTTGAGCATCTGTCCTTTGGTGGTCAGTGTGTGTCATAGCGACTGGTTGACCAGTCGTTCTGGTCTTTCTGCTGTTCGGTCGCTGGGCTTTTATTATATAGGATAAACATTTTATTTTATATCAACATTATTTTGAGACCTTCCATTAAGTTCAAAATAGTTTAGAATTGTTTGAGCTTGCTTTGGGCACAGTTTGTACTTTTGGTATTACATGTTCCTACACTCGAATAATAGTTTGAAATAAGCATCAAGATTGTCAAGATAAAAGATAGACCTCGAATTATTTAAATTCTGCTGTTCTGTGAGGCCACCTAGAGTTATTTATTTATGTTTAAAACTTAAAGCAGTGAATGAAACAGAATGGCTATGGTGAGCATTCGAACACCATGCCCAATGGAATCTAAATCAAAGGGAAATCTCTAGTGTATTGTTGAAATGAATGCAAATAGCTGACTCCATGTGGGTTGAGCATCATCTGTGGCTTGTAATATATTTTTAAACCTAGTAGGAACCACAGCAATTGTTTAGAACTTTGACAAACCAAACATTATTTGGGGGCAGAGTATTTTATTGCTGCTTTTGCTTGGAATTGATGGCACATGGTGATAAAGCAGGTTGACTTTGAGTTGGTATTCCGGATACTAATATATGTAGGATACCCAGATACTGTGCAAGATTCATTCATAATGCAGCAACACAAGACAACAACCATTTAATTATGCTCACAGATACTGTGGGTCAAGGCATAGTCAACAGCCTGTCTCTACTTGATGATGTTTGAAACCTCATCTGGGGAGACTTGCATAGCTCAGGGATGGAATTATCTAAAGGTTTCTAGATGATATGTTTGGGTTCCGGGATGGGGTGGCTTGAAGGCTAGGCTTAGTCAGAATTGCTGGCTGGAGACTTACATTGCCTCTCCATGGGTCCCAAGGAGGGTGTTTCTGAAGAGAGAGAGTTCTAGACAGTCAGGTGGAAGCTGCATGTCTTTTTATAGCCTGGCCTTGGGAGTGATATGACTCGTGCCTTACTCTCTTGGTTGAAGCAGCTATAAGCCCATTTAGATTCAAAGCCTGGATTCAAAGAGGCGTATCTGAGGAACCAAACCCAAAGAGCCTCCTCCACAGCTGGGCTTCATTTAGATGAGAAGACCTTGGACCTCCAGCCAGGAATTTGCATGTGGGAAGAATGTAAACAACTTGTGACCAGAAAACAGGATGGGAAATTGCAGACCTTAAACTTCAGGCCTTTATTATAGCAAATAACTACCACTAAACCCATATCCACATCCGATTGTTTATATAACAGTAAGACTCCCAGAGGAACAAAGACTGATTGGCACCAAAAGGCAGAAGTAAACACTACCGATGTACGCTGATCTAGACCGCACTGCTGGTGGGGTAGTATTGGTTTGGTGAGTGAGCAGGAGAGTCCCAAACCAATAAAAACTGCAGAATGAACTTTAATGTCCAAAAGAAAAAGAAAGGACACAAAGCAGGAAAAGTAGTTCCTTCCGAGGAGTCAGGGCCTACTTGAATGCCAGAGAAGACTTGGGCTTCAGATGGAGAAGAAACACACTGTAGTTTAACAGATGATTTTCAAAACTATGAAAAATATTATAAAATTTTTACCTTGCTTTTGTGATTTGTTGGCCTGAATCCTTTTCAGCAAATGAGATTTCACACTAGTACCCAGAGCCTCTTGCTAAAATAGCAGTGGAACTTAACTTACTTTGAAATGGTTGCTCAGATCCACAGCTCAGTACATCGGCAATGTCTTGCTGTAGGTTCTGTGCTTGCCTCCTTCCTTCTTCTGTCTCCCCGAAGTTGCTGTCTTGGAGTGTTTTCCAGTCTCTGAGTTCACAATGGCTTAGACTATGATATCCCCAGAGGTGTTCACATCTCTTTAAGCTCTACTGAAAGACTGAAAAGCTGGACACTAAGCAGTTGAGCAGTGGTCGCAGGTCTAACAGGCTGGGGGCACATGTTCTGGTGGAGGCCAGGGATGTTTCCAGGGATGTTTCACATCTCTTCGTGCGGAGGCTGCCTCGCTCCTGCCTCTGGTCAGCGTAGACCTGACCACAGCCCCTGAACTTCAGAATCCCAGGCTGCTCCGCTTCTCTCAGTTCCGTCACTTTATCTCTTGACTCCTTTCTGAGTGTAGACGATGGACAATGGCTGGATCTAGGAATGTTTTTTTGCTGCATTTTGCTGTTACCGTGGTGTCAGTTGATGTGTGTTTAAGGTTTTGACAGGAAGTCCCGGTGGGAGTGGAAAGGCCTGCTTGGGGCCGGGCTGTCAGCTGAGCTGGTGCAGCTCCCTCCCTGCCCTGCAAGGCAGACAGGCTGCGGTGGGGACTGGCTCTTTGAGCGGTGGGTAAGGTCATTTGGAATGTGCGTGCTGGGGGTTACAATCATTCCTTTTCTGTGCTGACGTGCTGTGCTGTGCTCTCTCTGGAATGGTTTTAATTTTTCCCCTTCATATTTCTCCTGAAAAATTCTTGAAAAACGAACACAAAATCATCGAGAGAGCTCTCCAGCCCCCATGATTGAGGTGACTTGGCAGAGGGCTTTTCAACTCGGTCCCACTCATATGCAGAAGGTTTCCACCCCCCACACGTAGAGACAATACTCCTCATCTTCATTTTCAACTCGGACTGAGTTTGTCATTTTAATGGGTCAGAGATGACCTGCATGTGAGGAATCAGCGGCACTTCCACCTTCCACCTTCAGTGGCCCCTTTAGTGTCATCCCTTCCAGTTCTGAGCCACATTTGCCCCAGCAGTTCATTTTAATCGATTTCACTTTTTTTTTTTTTTGTCTAGAACTGCAGTTCCCATGTCAGAAGAGCCGTGGTCACCTGCTTTTCAGCAGGGTGCTGCGATCGTCACGGAAACAGGCCCGTTCGCTATTGCAAACGATGCCACTCGAATCACCACAGCAACGAAGTGGGGGCTGCCTCCGAAACGCACCTCTACCAGACCTCCCCTCCTCCCATCAACACGCGGGAGTGCGGCGCCGAGGAGCTGGTCTGCGCTGTGGAGGCCGTGATTAGGTAACAGGCAGCTGATCAGTCACTTATCCGGAAAGCTCCGCCTTGGCTCGGAGCCACCCTTCTCGCATTGAGAGGTGTAAATCCAATTCAAACTCAAGTGCCCTCAGCCCAGCACAATGCTGCCGTGATGATGTTTTCATTCATTCATTCAACAAATAATTTTGTCAAATGCCAGTTCTATGCCAGGCATGTGTGAGGCACTTGAGAGGCAGAAGGGAATACAGTGTCGTCTGTGCCCTCAGGTTACCCATGTAACTATGAAAACAGGAGCATGTAGCTCTGATCCAGAACGGTGAGCACGGTGCTAGGAGAGCACTGAGTCTTAGGGGGCATAAAGTGGGGGCACCAGCCCGCGTAAGGGGCGGGCTTGACTGACAGCTGCGAAGTGGGGAGAACTCTGGGTAATTCAGTAATGAGGTCAACCAGAGGCTGTGGAGTATGAGAGGGGCTGATCCTGGGGCTTTTTCTTCTTCTCTCGCAGGACAAAGAAAGGAGTTTTACAAATGGTAGCATCTAAACTTGTTCTCTTTTTGTATAATATCCATTAAGGCAAGATTCTTTAAAAAAAAAAAAATATATATATATATATTTTATTAGTTTTTCACAGAGAGGAAGAGAGAAGGATAGAGAGTTAGAAACATTGATGAGAGAGAATCATTAATCAGCTACCTCTTGCACACCCCCCACCGGGGATGTGCCTGCAACTAAGGTACATGCCCTTGACCGGAATCGAACTTGGGACCTTTCAGTCCCCAGGCCGACGCTCTATCCACTGAGCCAAACCGGTTTCAGCAATTAAGGCAAGATTCTTAAAAAGTAAAGCAATAATATGAGGATGCAAGATCTAAGGGTAGGCACTCAGTCTTTTCTGTTTCATCCCAGTGGCTGGCACAGTAGAAATGAGATAAATGTTTGTCAATAACACATCGCAGATTTCCGGAAGCAGAAAAAAAAGTGTCCATACTGCACACGTTTTTCATTCAAATGCATGCTTTATTTCTCTAACTGGAATCACAGTGCATCCACAATTCTTTTTGATATAACATTATACTATTAGCTCTTTTCAATGTTGTTATGTAGCTCCCATATTTATAATTTCCAGTGGATACGTACTATTTGTTTAGATTGTTTTTTCCACCATGAAATACTTAGAATGTTCTGAATTTTTTACTATTATAATACTTGATAAACATTCTTGTGTGTAGTGCTGTTTCTATATTTTTTTATTTTCTTAGGGTAGATGACCAGATGTGGTTGACCAGGGCAAAGAAAATGAATATTTTAATCGCTTTATTACATTACCAAGCTGACTTTTAAAAGGTGTATATGAATTTATAATGCCAACAGTACTGTATGATATTGCTAGTTCTGAGTATATCCTTTCCAATATTGGGTATTATTTTAAAAAAACTGTCACTTATTTAGCAAATTGAAAAGGGAGTCTTCATTGCTCATTTTCAGGTTTTTGAATACTAGATACTGGCTATTTTTCCTTTGGGTACAAGTTCCTCAGTCTCTCGTTGCATCGCCCATTTGATGTCCTCACAGCTTCACGTTAGATACAGGGGGAGCATTGACTCCTGGTGGTGTGGGCAGTGAACTGGAAGCCGGAAGGCATCAGTTCTGCTTGATTCTAAATGATTGGAGGAAGTAGCCTTTTTGTGCTTCAGTTTGCTCATTTATAAAATGAGGATGGTGTACAAAACAGTAAGGAAATGAAATTGGGCTTCTTGGATTAACTCCTACCAATTTAAAAGACGCCTAAGTGTTTATGAAGTAATTGCTCTGAATAGGTCATGATCCAGAATGTGTTTTTCAATAGTCTAACTTAAGTCTCTTCTCTTGGCCCTGGCTGATGTGGCTCAGATGGTTGGAGAGTGTTCTGGTACACCAAAAGGTCACAGGTTCAATTCCCAGATGGATCACATAGCCAGGTTGCGTATGAGAGGCAACTAATTGACATTGCTCTCTCACATTGATGTTTCTCTCTTTCTCCCTCTCCTTACCTCTCTCTCTAAAATAAATTAAAAACAAAATCTCTCCTCTTTGGCAGCTTATTAAAAGAAGCCGAGTTCCACGCTGAGCAGCGGGAACACGAGCTGAATCGCAGGCGGCAGCTGGGACTTTCCTCTTCCCACCATTCCCTGGAGAACACCGACTTTGACAACAAGGATGACGATAAGCACGACCAGCGGCTCCTCAGTCAATTTGGAATCTGGTTCTTGGTAAGAAAAGAAGTTGACTATTTTCTGCTTTCTTATTTCTCATTCTAACATTCACTGATGTGGAATTTCGCCTTTCTTTTGAAAGAAGTTAAACAGTAAATGGTGAAAACTTAACCTTGGCAATGGGACACTGGACCTTGGACAGTGACACTCAACCCTGTGCCGCACATTAGATTTATGGGGGAGGCTTTTAAAAAATGGCTATGCCGCCTGGCCGGTGTGGCTCGGAGGTTGAGTGTCAACCCCTGAACCAGGAGGTCACAGTTCCATTCCCGGTCAGGGTGCATGCCCAGGTTGAGGGCTTGTTCCCAGTACGAGGTATGCAGGAGGCAGTCGATCGATGACTCTCATCATTGATGTTTCTATCTCTCTTTCCCTCTCCCTTTCTATCTCTGAAATCAATAAAAATATATCTTAAAAAAATGGCAGTGCCCAGATTTCACTTTAGATTCTTGAGAACTTTTAAAGGGCTTTCTAGTTGATTCTAATGAGTAGCAAGGTGTTGAAATCTACTGTGCTTGGCTCTAGACAGTTTAACATGCACTTTTTGACAGGAAACAAATAGGAAAATAGCTAGGTTATATATTGTGAAATATTAGACTCACTATGATTTACAGATCATTCACACCCTATTTTCTGTGTACAAGACATTTTTCTTAAAAGTTCAGCCTCTGTGGAGACTTTTTTTGTTGTTGTTGTTATTGTAAGTCTGTCTAACAGCCAAAAAAATTATAGCCAAACTAACACAAGGAATTTGACTGCTATTGACTGATTCAGCCGCAACATTCATTCTGTAAAGACCAAACATACAATCCAAAGTTTCAAGCAAGCTGGATTTGCCAGTTCTGCAGAGAAGCAGACTTTTGTTTCTGTCCATTAGAGATGTGAATTGCGTCTCCATAGTGATACATCTCTTGTGCTTTCACATGGTTACTTGAAAAAGTCTTTTTTTTAAAAAAAAAAATCACATTGGGATTCAGTTGTTGATTTCACATGTCTTGTTCTTAGAACTTATTGTCTAGTAACCCAATGACTACTATTGTGAGCTTTCTGAAGGCGAGGATAAGGTTTTATTTATTTTTTATGTTCCTGAATCCAAATCTACTGCTCAGTAAAAGATTATTTAAGAACAAACGAATGAATGGATGATTAGTTGTTTTAAAATGTATATTTTAGAAAGTGGTGGGTTAGGGAATGGGGGCTCTAACATTTTAGAATTATTACTGATAGAAATTCTCAGCTAAATTCTAGATCATGTTAGACCTGAAATGTATGCAATTATTTTTTTTACTGAAGATATTTTTGAAAATTTACTTTGTAGACAACGTTCTACAAGCATCTATCTAGTGCAGATTTGTAATATATTTCTTATAGGAGAAAAGTCTTATTGGAAGGTGCAAGCTTAAGGGGAAATGATTGTTGCAAGCCACCTCTCCTTGTAGAGAGGAGCACAGTTTCTAAGATAAGTGAGCCTCCCTCATTTAGAAAACTATTTTTCCCTCCGCCTTTAAATGAAGATGGAATAATTATGTAACGATGAATGGAGACTGAATCAGAGTCTAATTTGTCTATTTCCAGGTGAGCCTCTGCACGCCCAGTGAGAACACACCCACGGAAAGCTTGGCTAGGCTAGTGGCCATGGTGTTCCAGTGGTTTCACTCCACAGCCTACATGATGGATGATGAAGTTGGAAGTTTGGTGGAGAAACTGAAGCCTCAGTTTGTCACCAAGTGGCTGAAAACAGTATGTGATGTTCGCTTTGATGTCATGGTCATGTGCCTTCTTCCCAAACCCATGGAATTTGCCAGGGTAAGTGGAGGCCTCCAGCTTGGGCCTGGCTGGAGAGAAGGACTTGGGGAGAAGCACCCCCTTAGCTTTTAGAGTGTTATCAGTGTCGGTAGAAGAGGAAAATGCCTTCATATTTTAGTCGGTACAGCTAAATGAGTTTAGTTTAGTTGATACATTTTAGGTGCTGTCCTGCTTTGATGTGGGTTTGGGATGGGGAAGAATGGAAGATGAATGTGTAAGGTATCTTTAAGAATTTAGCTCAGCCAGCATGGCTCAGTGGTTGTGTCGACCTATGAACCAGGAGGTGACAGTTCGATTCACAGTTAGGGCACGTGCCCGGGTTGTGGGTTTGATTCCCAGTGTGGGGCATGCAAGAAGCAGCCAATCAATGATTCTCTCTCATCACTGATGTTTCTCTCTCTCTCTCTCTCTCTCTCTCTCTCTCTCTCTCTCTCTCTCTCTTTCTGAAATCAATAAAAATACATTGGAAAAATGATTTAAAGAGTATTCTTTTCTGACATTGCTGAATATTTTTATTAAGAAACAAGAAAAAAACAACAACAACTTTCTGTGAGGTTGCTAGAGCTCAGTCCTTTTCTGGGCTATTGTCTGTGGAAGGGCTAAAGTTTGACAATGGGCAGTTTCTGTGGCTTCACGTATATCTCTGGAGACGAATGGTAGAAGTCCTTGCTCTTCCAAATCTTTGTTTTCTCCTCTGACTTATAGGTCAAATTTCCCTGTGTTTCTCCTTTTGCTCTGCCTCAGTGGATCCCAGGCTTCAGATGTATGGTTGAGAAGACCCCATATTTTTTGACTACATTATAATTTGTATCTAATCCAGAATAATTTTTTTTTTTCAGAGTCTGTTTTTGGCAGCAATATATGAAAATTTTTTTCAAGTTTTTTATTTTATTTTAAATTTGTGTGTGTGTGTGTGTATTTTCTTTCAAGGATATCTTGAGGCAATTTTTATTTTAAAGAAGACATTTAAAAATAAACAGAACACAGACCATCTAAAAGCATAGCTTTTTTGTTAGATTTTTAGGACTTGAGCATTTATCAAAATGCACTTCTTCTTTGGTGCCACCTACTGACTCACATATAAAACTGGATTTTTGCATAATCAAAATTGCCCACTTTTTGGCATTCTTTTTTTTTTTTTTTTAATATTTTTTTAATTGATTTCAGAGTGGAAGGGAGCGAGTGAGAGAAACAGAACATCAATGATGAGAGAGACTCATTAATCAGTTGCCTCCTGAATGCCCCACATTGGGGATTGATCCTGAAACCTGGGTATATGCCATGACGAGGCATCGAACCGTGATCTCCTGATTCATAGGTCAAGGCTCAATCACTGAGCCACACTGGTTGGGTTTTCCTGGCATTCTTTGACTCTGTTGATATGTTTTCTATTATTATTTCTTTCTGAATAGCATAGGGCTGGTGTGATCTAACTCTTGAAAATATGAAGAAATGATTATATTGGAAGGAAAACTTCTCTAGCGGGCCCCATGGTTGGGGGCCTGCATATTAACTGGCAACAGACATTAACAGGAGAAGAGATACAAGTTTATTTACACCTATATACAGGAGTACTCAGATATGAATAACTTTCTCAATACCCATAGATACAAGGTTTTTAGTTCTTGAATGGGAAGAAAAGCAAAGTTCTTTTGGGCTTTTTGATGGCTAAAAACCCAAAAGGACCAAAGTCTACAGTAGTAGAAATCTGTTTTTCTCTTAACTACAGGTACAACTGCACATATTTGTAATGGGTCTGTCAGGTTTTAGAAACAGAATGCTCCAATAGTGTTCCTGGTAGGAAGACCTTTTTGGAATTTTCAGTGGGATAATTCTCATTTAGTTGTGATTAATATTTGGATCTATTTGTAACTATGTTTTTTCTTCTTCTTTTTTATGGTAACTAATGGATACTGATGGTAGATTCTTACAGATCTCACTTTGAGAACACTTGGCTCAGGATTCAGATATAATGGAATCCTTGCATATAATGGTAACCAAATGTATTCTGTTCTTTTCTTCTGTGGCTGTTGAATGCCATCAGGTTGGTGGATACTGGGATAAGTCTTGCAGCACAGTGACTCAGCTGAAGGAGGGTCTCAACCGAATCCTCTGCCTGATCCCCTACAATGTGATCAATCAGTCTGTGTGGGAGTGTATTATGCCGGAATGGCTGGAAGCCATCAGAACAGAAGTCCCAGATAACCAGTTAAAAGAATTCAGGGAAGTATTAAGGTGGGTAAGTAGTTTAAGGAAGTCGCTGTAATTATAATGATATCTAACATTTATTAGCCAGGCAGTGTGCTAAGCCTTTTATATAATCTCACTTACTTTTTAACAAAATCCTATAGAGAAACTTGAAGGCCCAAATGGAAGAGTTGCTATAGATCATGCTAACATGATTTGGAATTATTCAGAAAATATTTTGTTCTTGTGGAATAATAGATATACCACATTATTTGCTCATTTTCACACATAATTATGGTTTGGATAAAATGTTTTTGGTTGCTGGGGAACTACTCTCATTCTTAAAAATGCAATGACTTTCATTGAGTCTAATGTGAATATGAACACTAACACTATTAACAACCGTATGAATTATGTATATCTATCCCAATGGCATAAGCTATTCCTGTAAAATGAGACATGCTAATAACAGTTCAGAACACAGACTAATCTCAAGTGTTTGGCTTCCCAAATAAATATTAGAAACGCCCTGGTAGGTCCTACTATGTGCCCATGGGTCATTTACTTTTGTTGCTCTGCTTTCCAGCAAAATGTTTGACATTGAGCTCTGTCCTCTGCCTTTTTCAATGGAAGAGATGTTTGGCTTTATTAGTTGTCGGTTCACAGGATACCCTTCTTCTGTGCAGGAGCAAGCATTACTGTGGCTGCATGTAAGTGGATGACACTTTTGACCATTTTGGGCATTAGTTCTTAGCCTATGAACTGTAGATCCTCCAGTAGAGCAGCGGGGAGTTACTGCAGAGTCCATAGTCTGTATGTTTGCTGAGGACTATCTGCAGGTGAATAATTCATATGCATAGGTTATTGTATTTTAAATATACGTAGTAGCTATAGTTGCAATTTATTAATAAAACACAAATTTATGTAGTACTATTACTAACTTCATAGTAGCTTTTGGTCCGCATGTATCTTTCCATCAGTAGATATTAAAAGTTTACTAGCTGTGTTGTGGGATTCTGATAAGCTTTTGATATTAAATAGGTCTTTTACTTAGAAAGGTTGAGAACTACTGATATAAGGGGTAGTTCATGCTGTTCATTCAGCTTGTGAGAATGATAGAAGGGGTAGTTCATGCTGTCCTGTCTCCACTTGTGAACTCCAGCTTTTCTCTTAAAATCCATCTCAAAAATGAACTCATCCAAGAGATCTTCCCAACAGAATTCTTTCCTTCCCTGAGTATTCACACAGGTTCTTTATGTGAATACTATTTCTGTCTAATATTACAGTTAATTTTTGTCTTGTCTCCTGGTTATAAATGCCCTGAGGGCTGGGACTCCCATTTTTTTCATTTTTGAATTTATAACTCCCTTCATCTCTCAACATCTGGCACATGCTTTGAATTTAGTGGGTATTCTTTAAAGTCTACTAAGTTGAGTTGAGTACCTGACGTGAAGTTTGGGCAGTTTTTGAAAAGGAGGACGGAACCACTGTACAGGTTATGGATGCAGATACATTTCTGTTTCATGAAAGGATGTGATCCGTAAAGTGTCTCAAGTCGTGAATATGCCTTTCTGGGCTCTAAACTGAGGAACAGTATGTTTCACAAATGACACAGAGTAAAGAAGATCATTTAAAAAAAAAGTCACTTGTGGGACCTAGAACTTTAAATTTTTACCCCAAGGTAGGTCTCAATAAGATAACTTTTCATTGTAGGAAAGCTAATTCTTCTAAAGATGGCTAGATGTTGTTACTCAGTTGTACATCCTTGGAGCTGTGCAGTCTAGGGACAGGGCTATAAACCTCTGTCCCCACCATGGCTAACACTATTACAGTTTACATCTTTTATGGATTGGGCTTTGCCATAGCTTTTGGTTTGAAGGTAGTGCTACAGTTGAAGGAGGATGTAAGCCACTGGTCTAAACATCTGGGAAATAGAACAATATAATGATTGGAGTTGACTCATTTATTAATTAAACTAGGGGCCTGGTGCATGAAATTCGTGCATGGGGGAGGGGTGTGTGTCCCTCAGCCCAGCCTGCATCCTCTCCAATCTGGGACCCCTCGAGTGATGTCCGACTGTCTGTTCAGGCCTGATCCTGGTGGGATAAGGCCTAAACGGGCAGTCGGACATCCCTCTCACAATCCAGGACTGTTGGCTCCCAACTGATCGCCTGCCTGCCTTCCTAATTGCCCCTAATCGCTTCTGCCTGCCAGCCTGATCACTCCCTAACCACTCCCTTGCCAGCCTGTTATATGCCTAACTGCTCTCTGGCCAACCTGATTGCCCCTAACTGCCCTCCCCTGCTGGCTTGGTCACCTTCCTAAGTGCCCTCCCCTGCAGGCCTGGTCCCCTCCCCCCCCCAACTGTTCTCCCTTGTTGGCCTGGTTCCCCCCAACCCCCAACTGCCCTCACCTGAAAGCCTGGGTTCCCCCTCAGCTATCCTCCCCTGCAGGCCTAGTCCCCGCAAACTGCCCTCCCCTACTGGCCATCTTATATCCACATGGGGGTAGCCATCTTATGTGTTGGAGTGATGGTCAATTTGCATATTACCTCTTTATTATATAGGCTGAGGAAACATTTATAGAGCTCCTCTGTGCCAGTCGCTGTAATAGGTGCTGGAATACAATTAGAGAAGCAATAGTCTTTTCCTCCTACTTCAAAGAGCTCACAGTGGGAGAGATAATATCAAATAATCAAATGTAATGCCAAGTGATACTTGCTCTAATAAAGGTATATAGAAAATTCTAAGAAAGCAGGGCAGAGAATGGATTAATTCTGTCCAAAGGAAGGAGGCATCTCTTTTCAGAAAATTCATTTCAGATAAGGTACCTTGATTTTGGCATGACACCTAAGCTTGCTCCAGAGAACAAGAGCAGATGGGACATTCAGATGGGAGTGGGGACATGCCACAGATTATTACTAGTCCAGGACAAAGGTGATGAGATAAGGCACTAGCAGTGGCATGGAAAGGAGGGATCACAAAGAGGTACTTCAAAGTGTTAATAGAAAGAACATGATGATTTATTGGATGTGGGGAGTGGGGTTCAGTAGTACCATTGATTCTCTTAATACAATACATTGAGGGTGACTGTGCTGATAGAATATGTGGAAGGCTAAGTGTTGTTATGTTCAATAGTTCACTGATTAAAAATGTTAAGTGTAGTTTTATTTGAATTTTAAAGTTTATATTTTGGGGGGATATATATGCCTTTTTTCCCTCAGGTATTATCGGAGTTAGACATCACGGTCCCACTTCAACTATTAATAAGTATGTTTTCTGATGGAGTTAATTCTGTCAAAGAACTGGCAAATCAAAGAAAATCAAGAGTCAATGAATTGGCAGGGAACATGGCAGCTCGAAGGGTAATTATGCCACAACTGTTTTTGTCTTATTAAGATTTTGCAGATTATAACAGGTCTAAAAGTAGCATCATGTAAACTTCTCTGAAAATGCTTTTTATTCCATCTCTCTCTGGAACTTTTAAACACATAAGTAATAGAAAGCATTAATCTAATATATGTTTGATTAAGTCTGTAATTACTGTAATAAGTTGTTATTGAGTTTTCATTTTCCTTTCAGTTTTTTTCCTATACATACCTATTAGCTATCTCTTATCTTTGATGAAAGCAAAACAAAACAAAACAAAAAACGCACACTGCTTTTTGGGTACTTTTTTTTTTTTTTTTTTTTTTTTTTTTTTTTGGCGGGGATTGGGGTGGGGGGTTTGGGTGTCTCCTGGCAAACAAGAATTCCTTACCAGCTACTGAGCAGATAGCTCTTTATCTTGGGGATGAAGGGTTTGGATGTTTTCTTTTTTTAATTGTGTTTTGGGAAGATATTATCAACTGGTGGTGACCACAAGTGATACTGTCACTATGAACCAACTAAGTCCATTTTATTAACCCCTTTGAACCCACTTTATTGCCACCTTTGTACCTTTGTGGATGGGAGAAGTGTATGAAAACTGTTGGACATTTTTTTTAATGCTCACCTGGGGATATGTTTTTTATTGATTCCAGAGGCAGGGAGAGAGATGAGAGAAAAACATTGATCAGTTGTCTCCTGTACATGCCCAACTGGTGAGTGTGAACTCATCCAAAAGATCTTTAGTATGTGCCCTGACTGGGAATTGAACCCATAACCTTTTGGGGTATGGGACAATGCTCCAACCAATTGAGCTATCTGGCCAGGGTTTGTTGAAAATTTTTGATACTTTTTCTGTGGATGGCCTGATAGAATTTCAGTTGATGTAATGACATTCCCAGACCATGATCAGTTTTGGAGAGGTTAACTCACATCTGATGGTGGGCAGGCATGTCAGTTAGGATCCTGCTACAGAACTTATTCCAGATGATTCAGATGAAGGGACTTACATGGAAACTCTGCCTATAGAATTATGGGAGAGGTTAAGGGAGCAATAAGGGTTGGTGAGCTATTGGTGAACCCACAGTTCAGTAGGAAACCATTATTCCTCTAGGGCTGGAAGAACATGGGAAAGCAGTTCCTGAAACCCATACGGGAGCTGAAACGATACGGGGAGGGCTGGCTAGAGGAGCTATCACATGATGAGGAGATTGCCAGAGATGTAGCATCAGAACAGGCAGAGGGTGGGAGGAATAGTCCTACCTGTTTCTCCATAAGCTTCGGATCTTCTGCTGGCACCTTCCATCGACTTAACACATCTGGCAGCCAGCCAGCAAGAGAGCCAGAAAGACTCAGTCCTTGGCATTCTTGGGCTTAGGTGCAGGGAAGAGCAGGGCAATGAGAGCCTGGGTAGGTTGTGTTGGCACATGGAGAATAACCAGCAAACAGGTTTGACTTGTATTGTTTTCTCAAGATAGTTTAATAATTATAATATCCAGAGGCGGTTTGTCTTTAAACAGTCTTATCAACCTGACATTCTGTGTTTATATTTCTAAAACTGATCTTGCAATTTTTTACTTTAGTTAAGTTCTCATTTTTTATTTTATTTTATTTTTTGGTAGGATATGGTTTTAGGTAGATGCAGACAGTTTAATTAGAAATGTTTGATGGGATGAAAAATAAATGACAAAGACAGCTGCCTTCATTATTTAGAATGCTGATGTTTTATTCACTTGGCAGAAACTTTGGATAATTTTACTTGTTATTTTTATGTTTTGAGAAGATTTATAGTATTTGGAGGTACTAATACTATTGGCTAAGAGAGGAAATCGGTGTAACAGCTGGAAATACCTTCTGATATTTTATACAGCCATTTGAGCCTCTGCAAGTTCACTTATGTGTTGATGTTTTTCTTCTAGGTGAGTGTTGCCTCTGATCCTGGTCGACGAGTTCAGCACAACATGCTGAGCCCATTTCATAGTCCTTTTCAGAGTCCGTTTCGGAGTCCGATGCGTAGTCCTTTTCGTAGCCCTTTCAAGAATTTTGGACACCCAGGAGGAAGGACTATTGACTTTGATTGTGAAGATGATGAAATGAACCTAAATTGTTTCATCCTCATGTTTGATCTTCTCCTGAAGCAGGTAGCTGAAGCATGAGCTTCCTTTAGTTCAGAGGTGAAGGCATTTGTATAGTGATTTTTTGGTGTGTGTTGGACATTTTCACACTTACTGAAATGGTGAAGATATTTTTCAAACTCCTTTGGAAATTTCCTAAAGAGCCTGAAAAAATAAGTATGCATAAATATTTATTTTTGTATAAATATCTACAATGATATTGACATATGAGAATGGATATGAATTTTAGAAACTCCCTAGCTTCATTAGAGTTGATTCTTTTAAACACATTTGGTGAACATATTGGGTAATGTAATTGTTGGGAAGAGCAAGGTACACCTCTATAGTGATGGGCTGAGTTTAATGTATTTTATAAATTGATTTTTGAAGGTAATTTTAAAAGAGAAGTTTAAGAGGTTTGGTCAGAGGAGCATTTCTTCTTGACTTTTAATTTTGAAATGATTTTAGACTTGCAGAAAAGTTGCAAGAATAATACAAAGAATTCCTAAATACTTCTCTTAAGTTTTCAGATGTTAACATTTAGCACATTTTATTCTTTCTTTTTCTCTTATTCTGTATATGTTGGTATGAAAAATTAATGAACCATTTGAGAGTAAGCTGCAAGCATGATGTTCCTTTATCTTTAAAATTTCAGAATGTATTCTCTGAAAATATAAGGACATTTTTTTCCATAACCAAGTACAGTTATCAATTCAGGAAATTTATTTTAATACTATTATGTAACTTACAGAAAAATTTATTTTTAAAATTGATATAACAATCATCTTTATGACAAAAAATTTATTTTTGATTGAGAACACAATATAGCATCACTTATTGTAGTTATTTCTCCTGCCTCATTAGTCTTAATCCAGAATACTTCTTCAGTCTTTATCTTTTATGTTCTTTTTTTTTTTTTTTTTAATATATTTCATTGATTTTTCAGAGAAGAAGAGAGAGGGATAGAGAGCCAGAAACGTCGATGAGAGAGAATCATCGACCAGCTGCCTCCTGCACACCCCCATGGGGGATGTGCCCGCAACCAAGGTACATGCCCCTGACCGGAATCAAACCCAGGACCCTTCAGTCCGCAGGCCAACGCTCTATCCACTGAGCCAAACCGGTGCCGGCATCTTTTATGTTCTTGACATTTTAAAAAAGTCTATTTTGTAGAATGCCCATCAATTTGAATCTCATATTTCCTTACGATTTGGGTTGAGCATTTTTTGGCATTAATACAAACATGTGATATTGAGTTCATTTTAGTGCATCAGATCAGAAAGCACATGACATGATAATGTCTTCTTATTGGTGGCAGTAGCTTGATTAAGGTGAATTTTGCCTATTTCCCTACTATAAAGTCATCATTTTCCCTTGTAATTAATAAGTAGCTTGTAGAGAGATTCTTTAAGACTATGAGATTTCCTGTTTCTCATCGGACTTTTACCTGCTAGTTTAGCATCCATGGATGATTCATAGCTGAATCAGTTATTACTATGAGGGTTATCAAATAATAATTTTCTGATTCCATCATTTTAAAAAAATTATTAGTTGGCTTCCACGGAAGGAACAGTTTTCTCTTCTCTCCCATTTATATATTTATTTGTTTATCTACTTACTAGTGGCCCAGTGCATGAATTCGTGCACGGGTGGGATACCTCTGCCTGGCCAGCGATTGGGGCCGATTGGGTCTGGCCAGGAGGTTGGCTGTGAAACTGCACTGACCACCAGTTAGCAGCTCCTGTGTTGCGTGTCTGCCCCCTGGTGGTCAGTGCACATCATAGTGACCAGTAGTAAAGGTCGCTTAGGCATATATATATATATATATATATATATATATATATGATGTACTCATGGATTCTCATTTTATTCAGTGGGTTAAAATTTGTTTCAGTGGGTTAACTTTTATTTTGATGCTTGTGTTATCCCATATTTGGCTAGTGGGAGTCCCTTCAAGCTGGCTCCTGTGTTCTTTTGACATGGTCCATCATTCTTTGAATACTTCCTTAATTTCTGACATGAAAAGAAATTAAGGCTCATTTTAAATTTTCTTCACCCCACCCCTGAAACCAGCCATTTCTCCAAGGATCCCTGGTTCCCTTTAGTGGATAATGTTATTTAGAAACCAAAATGTGGACACTAGGTAAGGAGCAGCATTTTTTAAATGTGTAAAACCTCAGAGAGTGATACGTTTTGAGAAACAACTCCCTTTGAATGTCCTACATGATTTAAAAAGCAATTCTCATTACTTTGTTTTATGTATATAGTCTTTTAAGAAGAATCCATGGAAATCAATATATATTCATAGTCTATAAGTCTTACCATCTTTAAACAATTTAATATTGTCAGTTAATGAAAAGTTTCCCCCATTAGTGTGTCAATGCAATAATGGACAAAAGACCAAACTCCTCCTCCTCCTCCTCCTTCTTCTTCTTTTATTTTTTGCCTTTTTTTGTTGTTGATGTCTTTCAGATGGAGTTACAAGATGATGGGATCACGATGGGTTTGGAGCACAGCATATCGAAAGACATAATTTCCATTATAAACAACGTCTTCCAAGCCCCCTGGGGGGGCTCCCACACCTGCCAGAAGGACGAAAAAGCAACCGAGTGTAACTTGTGTCAGGCTAGCATTCTCTGCTATCAGCTCGCCTGTGAGCTCCTGGGGAGACTGGCTCCTAAAGAAGAAAGCCGACTGGTGGTAAGCGGTGGAAGGAGCCAGGTAGCCTCTGTCTGAGTGTCATAAGGAGGCAGTAGTGGTGTGATGGGGTCTTTCTCCAGGGTTAGCTGTGCTCCCTGCTGGGTAATATGTCAGACTGTGTTAAAAAAAGTTTTCCTTCCACCAAGTCAGGCTCCTGGAATATGGGAGGGTGCTACATTATATAGAACTCCTGGGTTAGAAATCTTGAGCCTTAAGTTAGGGTTTGTAGCACACACATCCACACAATTTCCACAAATACAAAGCGTTGCTGGTTTTCTTGAAATAACTTTGGTCAGAAAGTCATATTACAAAATTTAGATAACAGTGAATACTATAAAATATACATACCAAATATTGAGTAAATAGATTGGCTATAAGCGCCAAGAATTCCTAGGTAACTGCAGTTTATAAAACTTACAGACTTCGTCAACAGCCAATACAATTTTAATTTAACTACTCCATGCATTAGTTATTTCCTGTTTAGCTTATTTTTCCATCTAAGTCACACACATCATCAAAATAGCCTCATACCATCATAGCTAGGATTATTTGCCATCTTCTCTTTTTCTTCCTTTCCCCTAGTGTTTGTCTAGGTATAAAGTGACTTAAAGTATTTTTTGAGGTATAGTATACATCCAGTAAAACGTTTCTTCAGTTTTTAAATACCTTTAAACCCACCAAACTTGTTAGTCCTGCCTGTCGCAATATAACATCCCTGAAGTATGGTCTTTTTAAAAATATATTTTATTGAGTTTTTACAGAGAGGAAGGGAGAGAGATAGAGAGTTAGAAACATCAATGAGAGAGAAACATCGATCACCTGCCTCCTGAATACTCCCCACTGGGAATGTGCCCACAACCAAGGTACATGTTCTTGACTGGAATCGAACCTGGGACCCCGCCAGTCCACAGGCCGACGCTCTATCCACTGAGCCAAACCAGTTTCGGCTAGTATGGTCTATTTAACATTGTCACTGGGTACTTACTATACAGCAGTCACAGTAGTATATGATGGGAAAACAAATTAAAATAAAAAGCTTAGAGTTTAATCAGGAAGATGGTTAAATAAATGAAAAACCAGAAGACAGAGTGATGAGCATTCTGAGAGGTATGAACAAGGTAATGAACAAGGAGTGTGAAGAAGGAACAACAAATCTACCTGAGAGGCATAATAGGGATCCATAAGGTCTCCCTGGAGGAGATGATTCCTGGGCTTTATTGAAGGAGGAGTGGAATTAATGAAATGAAAGCAGTAGGAGAGCAGGACTTTTGAGATCCAGAAAACTCTCTGTTTAAATGGTCTAGTGGTCGGCAAACTCATTAGTCCACAGAGCCAAATATCAGCAGCACAATGACTGAAATTTCTTTTGAGAGCCAAAGTTTTTAAACTTAAACTTCTTCTAATGCCACTTCTTCAAAACAGATTCCCCTAGGCCGTGGTATTTTGTGGAAGAGCCACACTCATGGGGCCAAAGAGCTAGCTGCATGTGGCTCGCAAGCCGCAGTTAGCCGACCACTGCTCTGGACAATCAATATTTCTATTTTAAATGTTGATGCGAACCTCTTATTATTCCCTGCTAAGTAAGTAGTTATTGAACAAAATGTGCATGGGTTGGCATCTCCTGGTGAGGTGGGCACACTCACGGGGATTAAAGCAGAGATGGGAAAGCAAGGCCTAAGAAGATGGAACAATGTTTTAGATATTTCCCATATTATTTCAAGGGAATGAGAATGTTTCACTCACACCTCATCTAAATGTCCACGAACCGTTAGGGAAATAGGCTCAAGCCTCCTGTGAGGCAGGTGGCTCTGCCCCTCAGGGCTCAGCACAGGTTGGGCCGCGGCAGGCACGCAGCTGGTCTCTGCCGCAGAACCTTCATTACATCCCAGTGGGCTGCTCATCTGGCTGCTTGTCCTCTTTGTTCCAGGAGCCCACAGACAGCCTTGAGGATAGTCTCCTTTCTTCCAGACCCGAGTTCACCATAGGCCCTGGAGGTGAGGAGGAGGAGAATCCAGCCAGCAAACGTGGGGAGAACCCAGGGAATCACGCCGAGCCCGTGGAACATGCTGGTAGGTGAACTCGGGCACACCCAAGTTTGCACAGGCCCAACGTTCAGAACCCTGGTTGCTTAGGTGACCATGGACTTGCACAAGTTCAGACCTGGCTTCCTTAATATAGACTTTTGCAAATGAATCATTTATCCTGTTCATGAAGGGAACAGATCCAGGATGTGTTGCTAGTGGATCCGAGGTCACTGAGCATCTTTCTGGCAGCAGGTGCTTGTTACTGACAAAACCCCACTGTTTTAGTGTAAAAAGCACTTACAGCATCTTATGTTCTCTGTGCACACGTGGCTGTGAACCAAGGTGCGAGGCTGGATGGAGGGTGCTGACACTCTCCACAGCCACTCAGGGCATTTGGCCAGAGTAGAGCATGCTGGGACAGAGGCGATGGATTTTGGCTCCTGTGCCCCCAGAGTAAGACCAGGACTCTGGACAGGCTCACACCTGAGCAATTTGTGCTCTAGGGCTGATTGGCCTGCTCAGAGCTGGGAGAATGGTCTGTTACCAGTTGCTCAAAGGCTCAGTGTGGGCTAACTGGGGACAGCAGGATGGCAGGAAGGCCCAGAATCATACTCTAGCAGCTAGAGTATGTCATCCCAGGTGCCTTTGGGAAAGCCTGGCTTTTAGTCTGTGCTGTGGCATTCTGGGAATAAATCTAAGTTGTTTTTAATCTTCCTATTTCCACTATTCCTGAACTATTGTAAAAGCCCACCCCCAGAAGCATGGGCCTTGTATTATTCCCTCAGCGAACAGCAAATATTGTTATGTGACTGTTGTGTGGGGGTCATTGTAGGTCCCGGGGTGTCACAGTCAGGTCAGGGGAACAATATCATTACCGCAGCGTGCTTGGTTGGGATGGACTCCTTCTGCATGGATTGTACGAATGATCAGTTGAGTGTGGCTATCCCGGCTCACGTTATTTAGAACCATTGGCACTTAGAATTTGGAGGAACACCTGAGGTGACCTACTTCATTGGTTTTCATCATGTACGTGGAGTTGTTCAGGCTCTCTGTGGCGTCTTGGACCTTCCTTCTGTGGGGTGGCTAATGGTAGGAAGATGTGGGTAAATGATCAAGACTCAGGCTGCCCGCCCTGCTTCAGCCTGACTGCACTGACTTGCTCCATTTCCTGTAGTGGAGTTCTAGGTGAGATGTTCTTTGAACAAAGTATTCTGTAGAAAAGAAATCTGAACCTTGCTGATTCTTGTTCAGCCTTCTCACGTTGCCGACGAGGAAAATACATTGCAGAGGAGTTAAACAACTTGCCATTTTCATGTAGCTCATATTACTCATGTCTACTTTGTGCTTCTCATGCTGCCCAGACAGTAATGGAGAACTTGGATCATCCGCGGAGTTGAAACACAAACAAAATTAATGAGCTCTGACCTCTCTCTCCCAATTGTGGGTATATTATAAAGCTATTAATATTGTAGTTAGTGGCAGGGTGGAGGCTGGAACCTGGGTCTCCTGGTTTACTTAGAATTAATTATACTTGCTGAAACCCGGGCCCAGCCTGTGTTCATATCTAAGGAAAGCAGAGATTTTACTTATGATCCAGTAACCTGAACTCTTTCCATGCAAACATATTTTTCAAATCTAAGATAGCACCCAAAATCAATTAGGTGCTGTTTTTATTTATTTATACATAACACGTTATTTGAACAATGCTTAAAAGGAAGCCATTTATTTTTTTAAATGACTCTTTTCTTTGCTCAGTTGTTCTAACCTCCACTTGTATAAACATTTGGTGTATTTGTCTTCTTTAAGCATGTATTCAGGCTCCTGTCACAGCTTCTGGTCCACTTTCCTTCATTTACTTTCTGCTGCCCTGCAGGACGCAGTGATAAATGGTTTCCTCCGGGAGGTCCCATTCATTTTCTCCCCAGACCAGCCTCCCCTGCTGCTCGGTGCCCCGGCCCTGCTTCTGCTTTGTGGCCTCCAGGCAGTGGTCTTGAGCCCCTCAGTCATAGAACAAACAGGCGCTCTGCCCCATGTCCATGATTTCTCTCTCCGCTTTTAGAGGATTTCCTGTTTCTGCGTTTTGTGGCCTGGTGCCTATTTCTTCTGCCAGTCAGATATCTCTTCTATTAAAAATATTTTTAAAACTTTCACACTAGACAAAATAGAGTCGGGTGTGGATAGCAAGTATTTAAAAATACGTGAGGATGGAAGCTCTCCAATAAACTATCGAGAGGGCTTGACTTTATTGTTTCTGATCCTGGGAATTGCCAGAACTTATAACAGTGATTTGAAAACATTTTACACTAGTTTCTACATCTGGTTAACTTGTGAATTCTTTTTTCGATATATAATTTTTATTGTTGGCAATATTACAGATGTCTCCTGTTCCCCCGCTCCTCATCCCCCCATCCCCCTCCATCTAGCCCCCTGTGAATTCTTTTTCCTAGCATGCCTCATGTAGAATGCCCCGCCACTCTCTACCATAGAGGCAGAGATTTTAGAGACGCTCATAAGACAATAAAGCCAGGAGTAGTTGCTCTGATTTGACTATATTCATCTTCTTTCAAAAGTTCCCTTTGCCCATGGGATAAATTCTTCCTTAGGTGCTAATACAACTTGAATACTTCTATTTAATTCCTGCTTGTCTTCCTTTCAATTAGGAAAGCATACCTGGCCAGGCCTCAGGCCCTGCAGGAAACGGCAGAACTAGTGGCCCACAGGGGCATAGGGCTGGGTTGAGGTCGCTTTAGGGAGCCAAAGAAATCTGAGTACAGGATGACAACTAGGAGGAAAAGGGAAGCTGAGAATTCTGATCTAGAAGGTTTCCTTCATTTGCATCATAGAAGGGACATATGCTAACTTGGAGAGCAAATGAAAGCATTACATATTTAAAAATGTACATATTCTGTATCTGTTTTTATTCCTCTTGGCTTTATGATCTTGACCAGTTCTTGAACAGTGGGGGAAAGGAGGAGTTATGCTAACCTCTGTGTAATTATTTCCTCCCAGCAGTAAAGAACGATACTGAAAGGAAGTTTAGCTACCAACAGCTTCCAGTAACTTTGAGACTAATATACACCATTTTCCAGGTATATTTTTTGCAATATTTGAATTTTTGGTTTGGTGGTGTTGCTGTTTTAGATAATTCCGTAACCATGTGGTTTTTTTGCATAGGAAATGGCTAAATTTGAAGAGCCAGACATTCTTTTTAATATGCTCAATTGCCTGAAGATTCTCTGTCTACACGGAGAGTGTTTATACATTGCTAGAAAAGATCATCCTCAATTTTTAGCCTACATTCAGGATCATATGTTGATTGCAAGGTAGGTCTTTCTTTTTTGTTGCTACATTAGGCTTTTTTTGCTTATATGTAAGTCTTTAGAATAACACGTACCAATTTATTTGGATTATTTTGCTTAGCCAGGACAGCCTAATTGTCTGTGGGAACTACTTTTATTACTTTTATTTAGTTTCATTATTAAGTGTGTCAATATGAATAATAGTAATTTCCTTTAAATACTATGGAAATAGAAAAGGCAAAATAAATATTATCTTATGCCTTTCAGTTGTTAGGTGGCTTAAGAATATAGTGTACCCTAGATGAAAATAATAAACTGACAAACAAAATGGATCCAGAGCCATAGAAGCATGAAATAGACTGATGAATTTCAGAGGGAAGACAGGGGTGGTGGGTGAGTGGGGAGAGGTTAATCAAAGAACTTATATGCATATATGCATAACCCATGGACACAGACAGTAACGTGGTGAGGGCCTGCGGGGGCGGGGGGGGTGTCAAGTATGGGGGGGAGGGAGTCAATGGGAAAACAAAAGGGGACATCTGTAATACTTCCAACAACAAAGATAAATTAAAGAAAAAGAATATAGTGTAACCTAGAAAAATGTTACCAGGTACTAAGTTAATATTTACCTAGTATAATTGAGTAAGGACTTAATTGCTTACTTGAAATAGAACTGCTAATAGACATCTAAAATCTCTCCACATATTACCTGATAATGCATTTTTTTTTTTTTAAAGACTGCCCAGGCATTCTGAGAAAAACAAGAACATATTGCCCTGGATGTACAGAGTGGTTTTCTTCTTAAGAACTTTAAAATAACTGTTACAATCTTCCTGGAAATAAGTTAGAAAAATATTATCCTCATCTTTATATATCAGGGAATGAAGTGATTAAAAAGGGAAAGGTTGGTTTAGATTAACTTGGTAACTAAACCAATTTGAGGCTCTACTTGTCATTATTCATTTTGTTCATTTATTCATTCAAAAATATTATTTGGGGGCTTGCTATATTCGTTTTGGGAATTTGCAGTTTAATTTGGAAGAGGGCGAATAGTATGTGTACAGAATGTGACCACATAGTTTATTCTTCAAATGGGTCTACTCTTGAGAGTGAAGAGGGAATGATCTTCATAGTAATCTCAAAACAACCAATATATAGTAGACTAAGATCTTCAATAAATGAAGACACAAGTCACTGATGTATATATAAGTCACTGTCAATCTCAGGGATGTGTGGGGTGACTGTTTTGTGTAGTTCATAGGTGGGAGAGGTCATTTTTGGATGATCAGAGAAGCCTCAGGAGTAGATACCATTTGGATAGGCATTGAGATAATGATAGAATTTTGAAATTATCAGTGTAACAGATGAGACAAGCAGCAAATCCAGGTAGAAGCAGTGAAGGAACAGGGTCAGGAGTTGGGCAGGAGAGTGGGGAGACTACGTGGCGGACTTCTGTTGTGAAAGCCAACTCCATCGGAGATGTAGTTGGGACAAATGGATTCTTGATGCCCTGGCATCTTTGCCTTAACTTAGGGGTGTCGAACTCAAATCAGAGAAGGGGCCAAAATCTAAAATCCAGCCTAAATCGTGGGCCGAATGGTTTACTGAACAGTCATAAACTGTCATTGTGATGGAAACGCAGCGGAGTGCAGTGATGACAGCGCGGTGCGGGCCACATTGCAAGGCCTGGCGGGACGGATTTGGCCCGCGGGCCTTGTGTTTGACACATGTGCCTTAGCTTATGGGCTGTGTAGCCCAGGTTTCCCCCTCAGAAACCCTGAGGGACAGTGAGGGGATCTGCAGAAAAGACATGCTTCCATTTTTCAAACAAGGCTGCTTTAGGGACCCGAGAAAGCAGTATGGGATTGGAAGAGTCCAGGGACTTTTGTCACTGGGACAGTTTTCTGTTAGTGCCATATACGATTTGCTTCTTTCTACTGAAATGCAAGTTCCCCGAGGGCAGAGATGATGCCTTCTCTGTAGGGCTTGTTGTTGCAGAGAGAAAGTAGCATCATCCTTAGCCTCACAACAGTAAGAGTAGTGTAAGGTTTTTGAATACCTACTATGTGTCAAACATTTAATACAGCCAGCATTAGAAGGAAGTGGAAGTTCAGACAAGTTACATTTACACTTGGCTACACAGTTTATTAATGACAGGGTTCAGATTAGATCCTTATTTTTCTGATATCCATAATTCAGTTGAAGCATATGGCACTTGAAAATTACTCCTTTTCATTCTAGTATATTTTCTGAGATACCAGCAACTTCAGTGACTTATATTCTCCATAAATTGGAGATACTGTGCCACTCCTCCCATCTTTTAGGGGTACGAGTTTTTTAAAGTCACAAATAGTTTCAATTCTGGATTAACTCTGGAGCTAAAAAGACAACAAAATAAAACAACAAAACAAACAAAAGACATACTTTAAATAAATGAATAAAAGATTTGAAACCACTTACCGTATTTTTCGGACCATAAGACACACCGGACCGTAAGACGCACCAGTTTTTAGAGAAGGGAAATGAAGAAAAAAAGATTCTGAAACAAATAGTGTCCTAAAATATTTTATGTGCATTAAAACCAACATCACAGTCATAAACACATATAATCAACCCTGTAAAGTAAACAGCAGCATTTAGAACCATTTTAGAGCCAGGCAAGCACACAGAGACCACACAGAGCCGGGCAAGTAAAAAAACTTTTTTTTAAAGTATATGTTTAGGCTATATTTGGACCATAAGACGCAGGGACTTTTCCCCCCCACTTCTGGGGGGAAAAAAGTGCGTCTTATGGTCCGAAAAATACGGTACATATTATTAGAGGCCCAGTGCATGACATTCTTGCACTGGTAGGGTCCCTAGCAGCTGCTGGCCGGGGCCTCCCTACCTTTTCCTGGCCGACCCCACCCCCTGGTTGAACTCCTGGTCGAGGGGGACAATTTGCAGACTATGCTTTTATTATATAGGATTAGTAAAAATAGACCTTCAGAATTATTCTGGTAGAAATTGATAGGAACTTAGCTAAACTTGCTAAGGTACATTTTTGACCAGTAATGGTCTGGTTGTAGACAGGGCTAGTACTCACAAGATGTTACTAGGGATTTCTCTCTCGCTCTCTCTCTCCTTTTTTTCTCTTTTTGTCTCCTCTCTCTTTTTCCCTTTCTTCCTGTCTCCCTTTTTCCCCATCACTTAGCCTCATTCCACCTGTATTGGCTGCTTCTCAGTGGGCTGTTCCCATGAGAAGGAGAGATATCTTTCTTGTCCCAGAGTCCATATCAGTACCTGGAAAAGAATTCTGACATTCCCATAATTACATCATATGTCCATTCCTTGACTAATCACTCGATTTTCGGCATTGAAGTACTTTGATCAGTATGGGTTTTATGTTCACTCTGACAATAGGAAAAGGGGAGGGTTCATGGGGCTTGAATGACACCTCTGCCAGCTGAAGAGGCTGTTCTTAATTGAAAAAGAGTTGCTCCTTGCTAGAATAATATGAGGAAAAGGCTGCTGGGCAAGCAAAACCAACACAACTCCCCAGATGTTCAGTATAAGAAAAAGAAATTTAAATCACTATCACTTCACCATCTTAACATAGTTAATATCAATTTTGTATAATTTTTAACAGCCATTATTCATTTATTACTTGGATTTAAAATATGCAATTAAATTATTTTTACATTAAAATGTAATATAAAGTGGTGTTTTTCTATGTTATTTCATGAAAGTAATTCCTTTAAAAAGACATGAACAGAACAGAGCATAGGAAAAGTTGATCAGAGGATCATAGGCTTGTGGATGAATATAATTTCACCGAAAGCATTTCGACCACCTACTGGTTAACTATGTTTCTTATCAATTCTTTCTAAAAAGGTTATCATAACTGTGACCGCTTTGCTTCTTGGTTTGCAGCCTGTGGAGAGTCATCAAATCCGACTTCTCCCAGTTGTCGTCACTGGCGGTTCCTCTCCTGCTCCATGCGCTATCCCTTCCTCATGGTGCTGACATCTTCTGGACAATCATAAACGGCAACTTCAACAGCAAAGACTGGAAGATGAGGTTTGAAGCAGGTACCTCTGTGTTAGCTTCACAATTCTCTCCAGATCCCATTACAAACCAGATGTCCAGTTAGGAGATCTCTTTCTGGCCTTCCATTTCCCACCCCTCTTTTTATAGGGCATTGTCCTGCTTGCCGATGTTCTTCGTTGTGTCTACTTAGCTGAGCTTTATCAACAGTAATATTTTGCAGGGTGGTCCTTAGGGAGGGTGACCCTGTCTAGTTTGCCTAGGGTAGTCTGAGTTTATGCTCTAGGTACTTAATAATTGTACAATGTTTACTTTCTTTTTAAAAAAATATATTTTGTTGATTTTTTTACAGAGAGGAAGAGAGAGGGATAGAGAGAAACATCAATGAGACAGAAACATGGATCCAGCTGCCTCTTGCACATCCCCTGGGGATGTGCCCGCAACCAAGGTACATGCCCTTGACCAGAATAGAATCTGGGACCTTTCAGTCCGCAGGCTGATGCTCTATCCACTGAGCAAAACCGGCACAATGTTTACTTTCAAGTGGGTCCTGGCTTAAATGGTCAATCATGTCATCAACCTTGGGTTACTTGCATCAGTGTAACTGGGAGTGTTTGTTAAAAACACTGATTACAGTGGAACCTAGGTCCCTGAACTTAATTAGCTCCAGAAGGTTGTTCGAACAGCAGTTTGTTTGAAAACCAAATCCTATTTTCCCCATTAGAAATCATCTAAATTGAATTAATCTGATCCAGACCCCCAAAGAACTCCCTGTTTTAACCTTTTTTTAATATACAGTACATGTCAAATATACTGTTTAATCTATAAATAAACACTTCTTTTCTGAGCATTTTTGGACCACCCCCTGCTAGTCTTAAATGAATCACTTTCAGTGCTCCGTTCAGGGGTGTCTTTCAGGCGGTCTCCTCTTTTTCACATGCCATTGTCTCCCAAATGCTGTTACTGGCTGTCTTTGTTTATCCCAATCAACATTTTTTCTGTCTCTTCAGTTGCCTGTGCTCATTGTTTTCTGAGCACTTTCACACCCTTAGCAACATCAGCACTCTTGATGGCCTCTTGATGTGTTGAAATTTGTGCTAATCCACTTCAATGGTAACAAAAGCAAAAATAAAAAAATTCACAGCTCTGATTATGTTGCTTTTCTATTCAAAACATTTTAATAGGTTTACAATGTCTAGAGAATAAAATTCAGACTCCTTAAACGGACATTCAAAACCTCCAATGGTCTGACTGCTCCTGTGTGTAGCCTCATTTCTCACCCATCTTTCTTCACCTGCCTTTGTACTTTCCTCATTGCTACCTACTGCCCCTCACCTATATCTTGGCCATTCTCTGTTCTCAATCTGAAACCCTCTTCCCTTCTAGATCCCATTCAAATGCCATCTCAGTTCGAAATGCCTTCAAATGCCCCCGTTGAGTTCCATTTCTCTGTTCCCTTGATGGAAAGTTTTTAAAAAAGTATATTTGATTTTTCACAGAGAGGAAAGGAGAAAGAGAATGCTAGAAACATCGATGAGACATCAACCAGCTGCCTCCTGCACACCCCCCACTGGGGATGTGCCCACAACCAATATACATGCCCTTGACGGGAATCGAACCCGGGACCCTTCAGTCTGCAGGCTGACACTCTATCCACTGAGCCAAACCAGTTTTGGTGGAAAGTTGTTTTTAATTCTCCAAGCTCCCATAGCATTTTATTTATACATCACGAACAGCATTGACAGATTTTTATATTACATTTTGTTTCTACAATAGTTGTACCTGTTTATCTCTTTTAGCCGACTTGACTTTGAAGTCAAGACCTGTGAAGGATTCACATGTTAGCCTGCTTGGGTTGCCATGACAAAATACCACAGACTGGGTGGCTTAAACAAGAGAGTTTATGTCTCACAGTTCTGGGGGCTGGGAGTCCAAAATCAAGGTGCCAGCCAATGCAGTTCCTTGGGGAGGGCTCTTCCTGGCTTGTAGATGACCACCTTCTTCCTGTGTCTAGTTTTCCTTTTGATTTTTATAAGGACACAAATCCCATCATGGGGGCCCCACCCTCATGACCTCATCTAAACCTGATGACCTCCCAAGGTTCCAACTCCAAATGCCATCACATTGGGGGTTAGGGCTTCATGTGTAAATTTGTGGGGTGGGGGAGTCACAACAACTCAGACCCTGACAGTTCATTTTTTCATTTACTTCCATCTCCCCAACAAGTACCGAGGATGATGTCTTTAAAATAAGTGAATTAGTGGATTTATTGAATAATTAAAGAGTATAAGGGCAAACTCCTGCTCTCAGAAGCTCCCAATTTAATTGATGGGACCAAATACAAACATGTAAAAGATTAAGAAACTGTAAAAGTATAAATATAATTCAAGATCACAAAAGAAGATATGCCATATAGCTAAATATGAACATAAAAACGCCATATCTAAATGAATAGTATTTGAAAAAAAAATTTTTTTATTCATTTCAGAGAGGAAGTGAGAGGGGAGAGAGATAGAAACATCAATGATGAGTGGGAATCATTGATCAGCTGCCTCCTGCACATCCCCTACTGGGGATCAAGCCCACAACCTAGGCATGTGCCCTTGACTGGTATAGAACCCAGGACCCTTCACTCCACAGATGCTCTATCTACTGAGCCAAACCAGCTAGGGCAATGAATAGTATTTTTGCGGGAGTTCAGGAGATGGAAAGACTACTCTAGGAAGTCAGAGTGGACTTCACAGAACATGTAGAATTTAAACAGCAGGTTCTTTTAAGCATGGCAGCAGAGAAGAATAGAAAGAATATTCTAGGCTGCTGGAATAGCTTAAGCAAAATACTGAACCATCTCTATTTCCATGGAACTATTAATATATTGCTTCACTATCTTCTATGGCTTTTATTTATTATTATTATTATTATTATTATTATTATTATTTTTATCAAGCTCTGTTTTAAGAGTGGCTGGAATCATTTAACATAGATTTGAAGAATAATTAGAAATCTATCAAGTAGGGTGCATCTATTTTAGGGAAGGTGTATGCTGTACAGCTCCGGGAAGGTTGGTTGTCACTTCACATCATGACATGCTAAGAGTGGAATAGAGTGTCCAGAGAATAGAGCCAGGATTGGCGGGTACCTCCCACCTTCCTGTGCTGTCTGTGGAACTTTTATGGGATGGACAAATAAATGAACACGGAGGCGTTTTGAAAGGTTTGAAATATAGCTGGAAGTTAAACAATGGGAAAGACCATTTAAAAAAAAAAAAAGAGAGAGAGAGAGAGAGAGAGAGAGAGAGAGAGAGAGAGAGAGAGAGAGAGAGAGAGGGAGAGAGAGAGAGAGACAACCCAGAACTAAAGGCTGCCTGACAAAAATACTGCACTGAGTAAAGGTGGTCTGTGCTGCACGGATCACTGAAAAGGAAGCAGTAGACGTTCCTTTTGGTGTTTAAAACCAGTGTATGGGGGCCCAGAGTACCCTTATCTCAGTGGGTTCAGACTACCTAAACAAATGTCATTTTTTTGTCCTCTGCCTTTTACCTTTCAGTGGAAAAGGTGGCTGTCATTTGTAGATTTCTGGATATTCACTCCGTGACCAAAAACCACCTGCTGAAGTACTCGCTGGCACATGCTTTCTGCTGCTTCCTGGCGGCCGTGGAGGACGTCAACCCAGCGGTGGCTACCAGGGCCGGGCTCCTGCTGGACACCATAAAGAGGCCGGCGCTGCAGGTGCTGTCCCTCAGTGTGTGTGACTGCTCTGCAGATGGCTCTCTGCTCTGTGCCACTAAACCCTGAGTTATGTGTCACATACACACAAGTACTGAGGAGGATGATGATAATATTCAATAATTGTGGAAATTTTTAAGTTGGGAAAAACATCCCAGAATCACATTGAATTAACAGACTTTTTATTTTTATTTGTTGATACTTTTTTTTTCAGTCTTTGTCTATGTGCTGAATCACTTCTGACAGATAGAATTATTGTGTAACTTTTTTGTGGCAGGTTATTAAATTAAGCGTATTTATACCATTCCACTGGTTTCTGGGCTAAAAGTCCTTTTAGTAGGGGCTAGCTTCTAAGAGAAATCAGGTAAATTATAAAGCCAGAAGGTAAATATGCTACCAAAATGAAATGCTACAAATTAAAGCCAAAGTAACAGGAAATATATGACCTGGAGAGAGTTGTATATTTATCTTATTTGGTGCCTGTGTTTTTAAAAATTTATTTATTTTTAAAATATATTTTTATTGATTTCAGAAGAAAGGGGAAGAGAGAGAGAGAGAGAGAGAGAGAGATGGAAACATCAATGAAAGAGAGAAGCAATCAACTGCCTCTTGCACACCCACTACTGGGGATCAAGCCCATAACCCAGGCATGTGCGCTGATTGGGAATCCAACTGTGACCTCCTGGTTCATAGGTTGATGCTCAACCATTGAACCACACTGCCAGGCTGGCACATGCATTTTATAGTTGAAGAAACCAAGTTTCAGAGAGATAATGTCACTTATGAAAAGACACAGAGTGAATTTTGGGAGAACCAAAACTAGAACCTTCAAAGTCCTGATCTTCTGTTTTTTCCCCATTGCCACCTGACGTATTATAATTTCATTATTATTAAAGTTAATAATGGCAAGAGCTAACATTTACTAGATAGCCACTGAGTTTTCAGGGCAGTGTATTTAAAGTATCCAATCCTGCATTATTTCAGTTAATCCCCACAATAACCTTTAGAATGTTCCCATTTTACAGATAGAGAAGCTGAGGGTCATAAAGGTTAAGTAATTTCAGAGTCACACGGCTAGTAAGTGGTAGAAAAGACTCAGGTCTGACTCATAATAAAGTCATATTCTTAACTCTCTGTGTGTGTGTACACTGCCCCCCAATCAGTGGGAGGGTACTTGTGAAAAAGACTAAGGAGAAAGGGCAGTGGGACAGGACCTAAAGTATTCTGTGGTTGTGCTGTCTGTGGGCGCACACCCTTCCTTGTGAAAACTTCCATTTGTGTTCGGGATAGTCCTTCTCTGTTGGTCTTAATAAGACGTTGGTGGTTGTATGTCTTACCGCTGCTCAGGGCCTGGAACACAGGAGGCACTTATTAGGTGAGAGTTGAATGAATTAATAGGATGAATTGCAGTTTTTTGAAAAAGGGAACTGTAGACTTATCTACTGGAGAAACAGATGCTCAATCCATTACATCTTTGATTTTTTAAAAACCCTATGTTTCACTCACATTCCAAGAAGATGACTTATTTTCTTTTAGAATCATTAAAAGAATTCTAAAATCTGAATTTCTTTTAGAAAATTTAATTCCAAGTTTTAGAATTTAACATTGAAAGGAAATTTAAAGTCAACCTTTTTGTGTATTCTAAAATATACCTTTGGAAATACACTTCTCTTATAGAAATGACAGACATTAAGAAAAGAAACATTGGTTTGAGGATATTGGGGTAAAAAAGTTCACATACATTTAGTTCAGATTTCTAAGTCAACATTTAAGGTCTGTTCTACAATTAGGAGAAGCTTCTCTTTTGTATTTTTTTCTATCAAAATTTGCAGTAAGGAAGATTTCAACTGGCTCATTCTACATTATAAATATAGATTGAGGAGTCTGCCTTGTTCCACGGACTTGCTTAGTGTATTTAATTTAAAGCAACTTCGATGTTTACACCTGACTTTGCTTTCCTCCTCCCTTTCCCCAGGGCCTGTGTCTTTGTCTTGACTTCCAGTTTGACACTGTGGTTAAAGATCGACCCACAATATTGAGCAAGCTTTTGCTCTTGCATTTTCTCAAGCAAGATATTCCTGCTCTGAGCTGGGAGTTCTTTGTCAACAGATTTGAGACACTTTCTTTGGAGGCCCAGCTGCATTTGGATTGTAACAAAGAATTTCCTTTTCCTACAAGTAAGCAAAAGGAAGAACTTGCTGCATAGAGTCGAGGTTCCTATGCTTGTGCTTGCTAGATAAGGGGAAGATACTATGAGTGTAGTTCGGCTTCCCATTATGGAGGCTGCTTTGACTTTGTGTACTCCATCTATCAAATGTTTGTTGACTACCTACTGTAGTAATCCTCAGATTACCTATTTTCTGGCATTCTGAAATCCCAAATGTTCTAGTTCCTTGGGGGACTTGTGAAAAACATTTGTGAATGTTGTGTTCCTTAAATGCTATTCAATCATCGTGATTGTAATGTTTGTGAGCAGGTTTGTAAGAGAAATTTGCACCTTGCAAAATTCACTCTCTCAGACTTCTGAATCAGGTACCTACAGTCTGACTAGATGGGGAAAAGGCTTTGGTTAGTCAACTAGTTATCCAGCGATAACAAAATCAGATAATTTAATCTTAATTATACGATAGTCATGATAGGCAATAGTCATGATTTTTAATGTAAGCTATCCTGAAGAGAGAAAGATGAATGAGTCATATTTCCATGAAAGATGGTTTGTAATACTGAAAAATACACACAGATGGATGGTTTTAAGCTAGTTGCATAACATAGGAGTTAAGGAAAATGATAACCTCTGATTCCTTTTGCAAAGCTATCACTGCTGTAAGGACCAACGTCACCAACCTCAGCGACACAGCACTGTGGAAGATCAAGAGGGCTCGCTTTGCGAGGAACCGCCAGAAGAGTGTGCGTTCCCTGAGGGACAGCGTGAAAGGGCCCGCAGAGTCCAAGAGGGCGCTCTCCCTCCCTGAGACCCTGACCTCCAAAATCCGTTGAGTATCTTCTTTCATCCTTCCTTTACAAACCTGTTGAATGTCTTTCGGAGGCCGGCTTGTCCTGCTGAATGTGCATAGAGAGGAGCGAATTTAGCCAACAGCTTGGCCATCAGGTTTGGCCTTCAGATTCCCTATAGGGTCCCCCCAGGAGTGTTAGTGCCCTGGGTGGCTTTTTTCAGTTTTTGGGCGAAGCAAGGCCTTCATCTAACAGTAGATTGTTCGGTAGATTGTTTTGGAATGTGGAAGGCAGCAAACCCATTGGTGCTTGGCATGAAAGAAGCATTTGCTCCTAAGTACTCAAATGTGAAGTTTGCACCAGCCTGGATAAGAGATTCCTGAAAAGACTTTGACATGGTCATTTAATGACTGCATGGTAGAGGCAGCCAAACAGGCTTCCAGACAAGCTAATAATAATGGTTGCTTTTGCAAAGACAAATTAGGCCGAGAAGTTGAGTTTTTGCCCAACTTAAACAAGCTTCATTGCCAACTTAAAAAAAGACCATATGTACTTGTTCTCTAAAGATCTTTCTTTATATTGCACTTTTAAAGAGAACAAAATTTTCCTTAAATTACGAACTCACTAGATGGACTCTAATGATTAGCAATAGCTCATAATTAATAATTAAAAATTCATAACTAAATCATCACATTAGTGAATGGATATGTTTAAATACATTGCTAACTTGTAACATTTATTAAATGATTTAATTTTTAACTGCTGTGAAGTTAATAAAAGAACACCATAAAATATATTTCTTCTTATCCTGTTAGAAGCTGAAGTTTGCTTTTTCATTGGCATTTATTAGAAGGCAGCTTTATTGTAACATGACCATTTTAAATCATGACTATGATTTTATTTTATTTATTGCAATTCCCTTTATTTCTCGACAAGCTAAGGTCATGTAGTGTTTTGAACTTTGGAAGAATCAATAAAAGCCCTGTAAGCAATCAATAATATAGGTGTTCAGAGAGCAAAGATAATAACAGGTGCCCATTTCAGAATATGCTGTCCTAATGTGAGGCCCCACGTGACACCTAATCAGATCCTAAAATCCAATCCCTCAATCAACTAGATTACAGTTTCTGTAAGAATGTCCCAGCTCCTTTAGAATAGAACTGATAAGTTTGGGGTATACAGTTTTACTTACTGTTATTTCTTGTTCATTGATTCACGTGACAATTCTGAAGATTAAGAATTAAAGTAACATTGCAGAATGTCCTTGAGATTCAAATGAAACCACAAAACTTTTGTGATGTAGACATCTACTATGCGATGCTAATTACAAATAGGAAAACTAAACTTGCCCCTACTACCCAATGCAGTTAGCACTAAGTATATTTTCTAGGCTCAAGTTGTTTTTAATGCTTATTTAAATAGAGTTGTTGTTGATTTTTAAGCTGTGAGGTTGACCAGGCAAGAGCAGTCTGCTCCAGCTCTCGGTGGGACACCCGAACAGATGCCAGGTGGGTACTTCTGACTGGAAGGGCTGTGTGCAACTGTCTCTCGCAGGTGGACAGGCAGAGAGTGTGGTGTCTCTAACTGGACCACAGTGACGTAGTTAGGTTTGGCAAGCTCCAAGGGGCTTACCCAGAAGCTCAAGCATTGGGCCCCTGACATAACAGTTTCTTTTGTATTAGCAGGTGGCTTTTGCTGCTGCTAACTTTGGGTCCAGAAAAAAGCATCTTGTTACCTGAGTACACACTGAGTTCCCCAGAGAGCCCATATGACTAGAGCCATACCTAGTACTTATATTTGTATGTGTATTTACCCATAGAAATGGTATGTTCATGTATATCTGCTATAGGAAAAAACATGCATTTCATTCGCATTTTAAAAGGTTGTACATTTGAGCCACCGTCATTCACTCATCCCCTTAGTCATTCCTGATTCATTGCAGCTCTACATGCTTTTCTGTCTCTCAGAGAAAGAGTTTCCGTTGTTTGGCGCATCATGGGATTATATCCAGCTTGGCACAGGGCAACTGTCATCTGATGTTCCTGAACTATCCTAAGGGTTGAAGGGACACTGGCAAGACTATTACAGACTGAATGTTATTCACACAAATAATCCCATAACTTGTTAGGAAAACTGAGAAGGTTCTGAGTACCTGCTTATTTGTCAGAAACAAGCTTGGTAACTGCCATCTATGTACCATGCTAACAAAGATTTTGTTTTCCTATTAATGTTTTTCTAAGAATAGTTTTAAGGCGAACTTTTCAGAATAGTCTCAGAAGGAAAATTTCAAGTAGAGAGACTTTGAAGACTGTGTGTTTGTCATGTGTTATAAAAATGACTCTAGAAAGAGAGGCGATGAGGGATGGGAGAGGAGCATAAGATTATGATTGCAGATGGTAGATGGCGGCCAGAGTGTATGTTCTCCTTTAAAATCGATGAGAAAAAAGGGATAGCAAATACTTGGCAGAATCTCTCTACCTTATTTTGTACAATACATCACTTGTGCCTCAACTGTGCTGAGATGGAAGGAAGATGAAATAAGAACTTCTTATTCTGAGTTCACTGCAAATGTGAAATCCACCCAGCTTCCCTTCAGTTAGGTCTTTTTGAGATGGGTCTTACACAGTTTCACAAACTATCTTGATTTGACCCCAACTTTTCTTTTTGTCATAAGGCTGAGTTGAAAAGCTAGTCTGTAGTTATTATCACCCATTATAACAATCCAACCTCTCACATCTCTTTGGGAAAATGTATATATACGTTTCTTAAAGTGAAGAAAAGTTTCAGTCATCCAATTGTCCCATCAAATGTGACAAGATGGAAAAGGGGCAAATAAAAGCATTGTTCATATTAAACATAAATATCATTTACATGATACCACCATAAAGCAAAACTTTAGATTTGAAAACTTATAAATTGCTTATAAGGCGATTTCAAACTAGTTTTTCAGTTTTGTATTATTATCACTTAACACTGGAAGCAAAGACATACCAGGACAGTCAGAAGACTACAGGATGGTTTAAGATAAAAATTAAATGGAAACTAAAGAACTTGCTATTGAATATATATTTGTTCGGTACAGATAATGCACTCCTCTGTGCAAGACCTTGTATTGATTGAGCCTGAAGTAAAGGCTGAATTTTTTGTCACTGGAATTTATAATTTATGGTTCTCTGATATGAGCATGCACAGCAAATTTGCAATGGAAATACACTTGTATATAATGTATACTCTGTAATGCTAGTGAAGAGCTGCATTCTCCCATGACATTTATGAGGCAAATCAAAGGCCTTGTGCAAACATAGAAAATTCATAGAATGCTATAAATGAAATATTAGAAGTAGGTTAATAGTTTCCTTTTACAGAAGAGGAAACTGAGGTTTCCAGAGAAGAGCAAGTGCCACAGGTTTGTTGGTAACAAACAGATCTGGGTCACAAGCCCAGATGTCTTGATCTCTCTTGCAAGGCATGTGTGGTAAATGCTAGTGGGAGCTCTACACCTTTAATCTCAATTGATGAAAAATACACGTTCTCCTGCTAATCTGAAATTGATTTAATCCTAATTAGATATAAAGTGTATTTTGACTAATGCTGTGAGAACCAGGAATTCTTCGTCTTTGATAATTCAGAACATCTGTTGAATATTAAGTGAACGTGATGTATAATACTGAACAATAATCCATGTAATCACATGGGGTTTCACTATGTCTTATCCCTCATCTCCTGGATTGACTAATTGAACAGTAGTAGGTAAATAATAATAATATTTCATATATGTTTCGTGCTTCTCTCTATGAAGAGTGTTTTTATACACATCATCTAATTTCGATTTTACAATTAAGGATATATGTAGAGTATTATTTTTTTTCACTTTACATATGGACAGAAATACAGGTCCTGAAGAATTAAGGAATTCTGCTTAGATGGTTTGCTGAAGATCACGTATAACTAACTAATTAGGGATAGAACTGATACTTGAGTCCAAGATACTTTACTTGCTTTCCTTCCACCACAATTCCTGAGGAATTGTTTTTAGGATATTCCTACCCCTTAGGATGGCATGGGCACACCAATCTAGTTATGGAGCTGAGTTGGGCATTCAGGTCTGCTACAGTGAGCATCCAGTAAGCCATGAGCATCAGACCAGAGGATCTTTCCTGTTAGAACCTACAGATTGGTCTAGAGCTATCCTAATGCAAGCCCGTTGAGAAATCCTGAGATCCCTTGGTCTGAATTTGTATCAGTAAGAGAAGGTACCCAATGCTAGGCACCCAATGCTTGGTAACATCGGTGAAATTTGTATTGACCCTTCCTGCCTCCCTCTTAGGTTCCAGCCTGGACTTCCAAATTGCTTTTCTTTTGGGCTTTTTTTTTTTTCCCCTAGAAAGATGATTTATAATTCAAATCTTCATTATCGTCAAAATACCTATTGATCATTTCTATCCAATAAATCAAAGAGTACGGTTTTTTTGTAGGAATGCCCTTGTTTGAATTGATGGTTTTGAGAAATGACAGTTTCCCAAGTGATAGGATGTGGGGAAGGAAGCGGCAAAGGCAGGGATGGGGAGCATATGAGGATGCAGAGCTAGTTACCAGCCTCAACTTTACAGCCTCTGTGGCCATGTGCACACACAACAGAACTGCTGTAAATGAAGCTGTAAGTTAAATTAATGAGCTAGGGAGACCAGTGAGGCAGTGTGGCTAGAACTACTGAAATAATACAACATCATCTATAGGGTGTAATCCTTGGCTTCTCTCGACCGAACGCAGAGTAAGCTCGTGGAAGGGGTCCTTTCTTCCTCTGCTTGTCACATTGGTTTGACAGCGGTGGCTGGGAGTTGACTTACACAGAGGAAGGTTCCCTAGCCACTTCCTTGCTGTTTGAAGACCTCATCAGTTTTTTCTCCTGTAGAGAAGACAAGATCTGAAATATTTATTTGAATTCAGTATATGTGGACATTTATGAATAATAAGCATCTAGTATAAGTCAGACACTGCCCCATATTCTATGGAGGTTAAAAAAATGGAGGAAGCATAGCACTTCAATGGATGAAGCATAGCACTCTAGTTCTTATAGGGGAAATAAGTCAAGTGAATGAATAAAAAGTTCTGCCTGGCATAATAGCTATTTGTCAGGAGAGTTAAGAAATGCTACAGGAAACTCTGTTCATTCTTCCCTTCCAACATCCCCTCTTCCCTCCTTTCTTGTCCTTGGACATTGACAGAGTTTAGGGACCACATCCAGTTACTGAGAGAAAGGTGGGCACAGGTAATAAGAATGGCCTCTGGGGATCAGCTCCAGAGGGTTACATTGGGGATGGAGTGGAGGACCACTCTATAAGGTGAAAAGAGAACGTGAGCAAAGACAAAGAAGGGGAAATGTTAGTGACGTTCTGAGATCTGTGAGGAGCTCATGTTGTAAGGATGCTTAACATTTGGGGTAGATGGAGGAATAGGAGATAAATCTGGAAAAGCTGCTTTTCCAAACTTATCTCCTATTCCTCCATCTACCCCAAATGTTAAGCATCCTGGCTGACTCAAAATTGTTTGAATAAATAAAAGTGTACTACAGAGTTTCCATTGGTTGTACCACTCTGTGGACAGATTGCGAGGGCCTAGTCTATGTTCAGGTTACGGTAGGATCTCTCTCTCTGCCTTGTGATTATAAAGATGCCTACCATTTTCTTTACAGAAATGATCAAATCTCTTAACACATTAAATCTCTATAGTTAAAACAGATAAAGGAGCCCTAGCTGGTTTGGCTCAGTGGATAGAGCATCGGCCTGCGGATTCAAGGGTCCCAGGTTCGATTTCCATTAAGGGCACATCCCCAGTATGAGGCATGCAGGAGGCAGCTGCTCCATATTTCTCTCTCATCGATGTTTCTAACTCTCTGTCCCTCTCCCTTCCTCTTTATAAAAAAAGCAACAAAAAATATATACTATATATGTATATATATATATATATATATATATATATATATATATATATATTTTTTTTTTTTTTTTTAAAAACACCAGATACAGGAATTTTATGGAACAGAATTTCAAAGTGTTTTTAATGGTCACACCTTAGAGACAATATTGTAGACATTTAATTTTAAAATGGAAATTTTGTAACCTTTTAGATAATTAAATGTCTTAAACAATAAAGAAAATGTCAACTTTTCTAAGCTCATTTTTCTTATGGATTTGATTGAGGTAACTTTTCTTAATGAAGAGTGTACCAATCACAAGCCTACGGTATTGTAAGGAAAGAGCACAGTCTTGCAAAGCCCACAGCCAGAGGGGTAATTATTGGAATGAAGAGAGGGTTTCCCCCCCACTTCATGCAATAGGTCCCATTAGCTAGTCCATTTTTCAGTAAATATAGTGGTTTGTTAAGGAGCATTCATTTCTAGCTATTCAGAAAAAGCAAAGTAGAAGCAGCCAACTTAAAGTACAGAAGATCAACGAAGATGAATTTAATATGAGGATAGGGCATTTGTGAAATGATGCTTGTTCATTAGAAAAATGAGATCTGACAGGAAAAGTTAAGGATACGTACTTTATCTGTAACAGTGTCAGCAATGTAAATAAAACGAATGCCCTTTCGCAGTGAGAAGAATTTTGACATATTTAAAGGTGAAGTCTGATGGTTTATTTTCTAGACCTGAACTGGGATAGAATGAAATGAGGAGCCCATGTCCTTGTTGGGCTTTGTTTGGACTCTCCTTTCTTTTGTATTGAGGTCTCTAGATTCTCAGGGTTATAAAACAAAAGTGCACCTCCTTCTCCAGCCCTCCTGAGTTCCACTTTCAACTTTGGGACTTTGGAGACCAGCCACTCTGGACGTGGAGGTGGCTGAGCAGGACTGAGTGATTTGTGGTGTCTGAAATCTTGCCCCTGGAGCTAACAGGAATCGGGGAATGAAGCTATATTGTAACAGCCACCACTCGCTGCTATAATAACATTGAATCCTGCAGGGAACCTAGATTTTCACACTTGTCAGAGTCTTGGCCCAAGCTCGCCCAGAGCAATAACCTTCTTCTTGTTGGAAAGCAATACTCTGGGGTGTGTGTGGAGGAACAAAAACAAGATGAAATGTTTTTCAATGTTGAAAAAATAGTTTTCTAAACTTTTTCTATTTCACTTTATGGGGATTTACATGGGTATTGCTTTTGGTTTGATCTTCTATTCAAACATTTAGTTACAATATACAGTGATGCTTTACATTTTTGGGCTCTTGGTGAAAAGGGATGATTTTTTTTAATGATGGCTCATGCATGGTTAGTAAATAATGATAATATTAACAATTGAAAACTTATTATTCACTCTTCACGTGAAACACCATCATAAAGCAATTCTTTGGTTTTATTTGAATAATTTTTGGAAAAATTCTCTACAGTACATTGCACATGTTTTTCCCCTTCATGGACAGACTATGAGTTAGAACATGTCAATGTCCGAGGGTCATATTGAAGTTTGTCTGATGCTTTCCCCTATGTTAGAGGCTCTTTGACTTACACGATTTCTCTGCCTCTTCATATATTGTAACCTATCCCTGCTCAGTGTGTCACTTTTGAACAGACCAGCATTCTTCTGATCACCTGGGAGAAAACTAGACAACCAAGTTGTTACCTTATATGTAGTGCTAACCTAGTTATATCTGCACTTGACATGACTTTCCTGGCCCTGCTAAGGAGAAAAGGGTTTGGGCTTGAGGCAGCTGATTCCCACAGCCCCCAGGAATGTCCCACCAATCTTACTTCTCTTGGCTGTGTCCTGGAAGACTGAGACTTTGCCAAATTGGTTAAGTTAATGGGTATAAATCACCTAATTTTTTGTTTGTTTGTTTGTTATTTCCTTCATATCATCGTAAAATAAACATGGTCAAGCTTTGGTTTATAATGATTTGTAACCAAAGCCTGTCATCATTCAGCAGAACTGTTCCTTGCAGGGTGCGAGGTGAGACAGCTGGTGTGCCTACCTAACCCACCAGGTGAACATGGTTTCCAGTTTAAAATTCTGATGCAACTTGTGAAAGGAAGGACAAGAACAGCCCCCCAAATAGAAACATAGGAAAGCAAATCTCACTCTTCCTTCCCCCAAAGTCCTAAACGAAACCAGATCAGAAGAGGCAGAAAAACAAAGGAGACAGGGTCTAATTTCTGACTTTGAAATATAACAGACAAGGTCAATGTCAGGGAGCTGCTCATTATAATTCTCTGTAGGGTTAAAAACAAGTCAAAGGCAAAGGTGTTTGTTTTTGTCTCTTCTTTCCATGCTAACTTTCAGCTCATCTTCATGTGGCTTTTCTTTTTCCTTTCCTTCCCTCTATCCTCCCTTTTAAAAAAAAGTTCATGCTTCTTTCTTTTTGTCTGTGGCCCTCCCTGTATGTTTCTCATTACATTCAGCAGGGCTTATTATTTGCTATTTATAATTTTTACGATATTATTGAGAGATTACACATTGCTAATATCTCAGGATTTGAAAAACTTTTCCCCCCACCAGCTGATTTATGAACATAACTGAATCAAGATAATAATTTAAACAAAATAACCCAGTGGATGTCTTTGTGCTCAGTGGGTTTTAGAATATTATTATTATTATTATTATTATTATTATTACTGGTGATTCTTACATGCTAATTTTACAAAGCTGAAAGGGAAACTTCTCTTTATCACCGAGGATAAAACGTTGCCCCTAAGTGCAATTCATTTAGGTGTTTGTCTTACTGTTTGAGGAGAAGCTAGCTTTGTAATGCCCATTTTTATTTCAAATTTCTTTATTGTCCCCCAATTACTTGGTTGTAGATGGACATACAAATTTCTACCCTTGGACTAATGCTTTGCTTAGTAGGCCATCCTGTGCCTTTAAGTTTTTCCACAAAAGAAAAATGCTTAATGGCAGAAGAATGGTGCTTTATACATTCGGGGAGGTTTTAGTGTAAAGCTACGTGTGGAGGAGCCACCCACCGAAGCCCCTTCTTGTACCGACAGGACAACAGTCCCCTGAGAATGACAACACCATCAAGGACCTGCTCCCAGAAGATGCTGGGATCGACCACCAGACAGTCCACCAGCTGATTACCGTGCTCATGAAGTTCATGGCCAAGGACGAGAGCAGCGCAGAGTCAGACATCAGCAGCGCAAAGGCCTTCAACACCGTCAAGCGGCACCTGTACGTCTTGCTCGGCTATGACCAGCAGGAAGGCTGCTTTATGATTGCACCTCAAAAAATGCGCCTGTCGACATGCTTTAATGCGTTTATTGCAGGAATTGCCCAAGTAAGTGTAGCAACAGCTTTCAGAAGTCATGACCTTGGACTTGCAGTAAAAACAAGTAATTTAATCCATGTAGCCAACATGAGTTGAATGTAAAAGCTTGTACAAGTTACTTTCTTAGGGTCTGTGAGGGGAATAGACAGATGAGTAAGATTCAGCCACCTGATGCCATAAGGGGAGTTTGGGATTTTTTGGGGGGGGTGACATAAAATACGTGTAACATAAATTTACCATTTCAATCAGTTGTAAGTGTATAGTTCTGTGTCATTAAGTGCACTCACTTAGTTATGTACCCACCACCACTATCCATCTCTAGAGCTGTTCCATCATTCTAACCTGAAACTCTACCCAGTGAACAATAAGGCAGTGTGGGATTTTTTTTTTGTGTGGGTGATTTTTTTTCTTTTCCTTTGAAAATGATCGAATTTATTGGGGTGACATTAATTAACAAAATTACATAGGCTTCAGGTGTACAATCCTATAACACATCATCTGTATAATTGTACTGTGTGATCACCACCCCATGTCAAGTCTCCTTCCATCACCATTCTCCCTCCTTTACCTTCTTATACCTCCCCCAATTCCCTTTCCCTCTTGTAATCACCATACTTCTTTTTCTTTTTAAAAAATCCTTTTACTTTTTGGCTTTAAGTGGAGGGTTCAACTTACTTCCTGTCACATCACCGTCATTGCTATTCCATGTTTGCTACTTCCAACTGCTGTACCGTATGCCACAGTGTATATCTGCCATGCTTTAACTACCCATTCCCCCGGTGATGGACATTCCTATTGCTCCCAACTCCTTCCTACCCCAAACAGCTCAGCGATGGACATCCTTGTACATGCACCTTACCCACTGATGTGGGAATTCCTTTGAGATATTCTCCAAAAGCAGAATGAAGGGATTGTGGGTATCTTGTGTGCCTCATTTGACCAGTGCTCCAAATATGACTCTCCAGAATGGCTGCACAGTCTGCAAAGGGCTCAGGACCTGGGGACTAATGGACATGAATTTCAGCTCTGCCGTTTTCATTAACTCTGTGACCTCAGGCATCTTCTGCTTGTTTGCTCACGGGTAACAGACTTCTTTTGGAAAGATTAGAGACAGCATATTGCAGAGCACCTTGCTCAGTGCCTGTCTCATGCTAGGAGCACAGGGATGGTAGCTGTGATTAATGAGCTCAAATAGACTGTAAAGTGATGAACGCAGAGAAGCAAAGTGGGAGCAGGATGTACATAGTTTTCTCTTGCTGGTGCTGATAATTTGATGGACCACCACTAACACTCGGCTGTCTGGGTTGAAGAGTGAGTGCACCATTTCAGACACCAAGCTGTCCCTCTCTTTCCTCCCTACCTCCTTCCTTCACTCCCCTGCTTTTCCCTTTCTAAATCCATGTTATGCATATTCATTTTGGAAATAGAATCAATAAGGTAAAATACAAATCTCAAAAAAGCCCATGACAAATAACTAATAGTTTTAAAATTTACTTTATTTTTAAATTCACACACACATATGCATGTGTGTATCATATACATTCATACATATGTATACATATATATATATATATATATGCACATTTTTTAAAATACGTATATTTTATTGATTTTTTACATAGAGGAAGAGAGAGGGATAGAGAGTTAGAAACATCAATGAGAGAGAATCATCGATCAGCTGCCTCTTGCACACCCCCTACTGGGGATGTGCCCGCAATTAAGGTACATGCCCTTGACTGGAATCGAACCCGGGACCTTTCAGTCCGCAGGCCGACGCTCTATCCACTGAGCCAAACCAGTTTCAGCAATATATATGCACATTTTTAATAATGATAAAATCATGTTATACATATTGATATATGTATGTGTTTCCTTTTAAAAATATGTTTTTATTGACTTTAGAGAGAGAAGAAGAAAAGGGAGGGAGAGAGAGAGAAAAACATTAATGTGAGAGAGAAACATCAATCGGCTGCCTCTTGCATGCCCCCCTTACTGGGAATCCTGCCCACATTAATCGTGCCCTCACCCGGAATTGAACCGGTGACCTCCCAGTGCATAACAAGATGCTCAACCAACTGAGCCACACTGGCCAGGGCTGTAGGTGTAACCTTTCTAAATGTAAAATATATTACAGAATTCATATAATGTAAATAAATTTGTATCATACCTTATTAATGGTTACATAGTAGTTTGCTGTCATAAAAACAATCTTTTATCAACTAGTCCCATAATGTTGGATATGTAGGTTTGTTTCCAGCTTGGGGTGGCTATAATGCTGACTATTATTCATGCACACATCTTAGAACACTTGTCTGATTATTTCCTGAGGATATATTTAATTGTTGTGTTAGAGGCTATGTGCTTTTTTTACTTCTGAATACATGTTGTTAACTTACTCTCTTGAAAGGTTGTATTGAGTAATATACTGTTTCCAGAAAGGTAATATGCTGTGTCTGAGAATGTCCATTTCTCCACAAGATTTCCCATACCAGGTGTTTTGATTGATTCTAAGTTTTATTCCGCTTAACAGCTTAATAGGACATTTTAATAGATAAAATTTATTTTAATAGATAAATCAAATAGATTATTAGATAATTAAGTAGATTAAAACTATTTTTAACATACAAGGTTTTAAAAAAATTTCCTGTGAGGTTGGACTTTCCTCTTTGATGCGTATTGGCCATTACTATTAATATTTTGTGAAATGCCTGTTAAGTATTTTGCCTGTGTTTCGATAGATCAAATGTTTCCTTTTAAGCTTGTAAGTGTTCTTTATAGTTTTCCTTCAGTTATTAATTTCTTTCCTATTTCAGGTTATGGACTATAACATTAATTTGGGAAAACACCTTCTCCCCTTGGTGGTTCAGGTGCTCAAATACTGCTCTTGTCCTCAACTCCGGCATTATTTCCAACAGCCACCACGTTGTTCCCTCTGGTCCCTAAAACCTCACATCCGGCAGATGTGGTTGAAGGCCTTGCTTGTCATCCTGTACAAGGTGAATTGCTGTCATTGTTTTTTGGTGCAATGATTCTCTTAGTGAGGCGAACACTTAAGAGACCAGTGTTGAAAATGTTGTAGGACCATCATTTCACCTTAAGAGGAAGAATTGTCATGTGCAGTTAGTGCTGAGAAGCAAAGAGCTATCAGAATGAAACTAGAAATGGAGGCCATGTCAGTGTCTTCTCTTGAAAATGTTTAAAATAAAAAAAATGAATTGTAGGGCTTGGATCAATCACCTCTATTTCTGATTAGAATCTCCTATTTTATCTATAGATTAATTGTTATGTCAGAAAACAAGGAAAACATTTAAAATTGTACTCATAGACCAAATGTTTATGGCAAATAATTCTGTTGAAAGGATTTGTAACTGCGAGCTGGCATGCATCACCATCTGTGGTTTGGTGCAAGCGTCAGGGATTAAGGGCTTGCATGATAAGGATTTATGTTTTTGCCTATCTGTATTTTTCTTTTCACCCCAAAGAAATGCCAGGGAAAATATCTATCAAGATCATGTGGAAACTTACCCTTCACAATAACCATTTACCTATTTCTCCCTTTGTTTTGTTGTGCAGTATCCATACCGGGAATGTGACATCAGCAAGGTCCTGCTGCACCTGATTCACATAACAGTCAATACGCTCAATGCGCAGTATCATAGCTGCAAGCCCCATGCCACGGCAGGACCGCTGTACAGTGACAACAGCACCATCAGCAGATACAGCGAGAAAGAAAAAGGTACTTCACGCCTCTCAGTTCTATCCTAAACTTAGTCTGAGCATGTAACACATTCTGGACAGTGTTTCTCTTAGGTTAGGAGACAGAAGGGGCCTCAGGTGTCCTTCTGGAGTCAAACTATCACTGACTGCTTCATTAATTTTCCAACTTTCCCATGAACATTGCGGCCTTAATTTTTAAGATGGAAGAGAAATAATGAATGTACTTCTGAAATCAATTTAATAGGATATAGCGTTTGGTAGAGAGTGTCTACTGTTTGGTTACAAGACCTTTATGGGCCTTTTTCTACGTGACGGAAACACCTCGCCTTGGGCTGTGAGGTGGTGCTTGGTCGGCATGTAGTGGAGCCATGTAACCTTGTCGGTCTCTCGTTTGCTCCTGGACTCTGTGCTCACAGATGTGAATGGAGTCTACATTTGCGGACATGCTTTTTGAGGCTATCTTATTCAATAAGAATTGACTTAAGGCAACTGGAATGAAGGACTTGCGCTGCATAGGTTTACATTATCTCCGATATTGACTTCTTATATTGATAGCTTTTCCACAAAGGAGTGAAAGGATAGCTTGAAGAGCCAAGGTGTTTATCTTTCGTGTGCGTCACGGGGTGACTGGACTCGTAGAAGGTGACATCACCGAATCCAATCCTGGGAGACAGCCAAGCGTCCCATGACCCTTTGGTGTGTTAGAGAGCGGTGTTAATGGAGTCTGACTTGGTTGACTGCTCTGAACATATCTCAGTAGGATGGGTTGGAGCCAGCGTTCCATGATTGGTTTATGGCTGCGAGGGCTGAGTCTAGGTTGGCTCTAGATGGATCTCGGAGTACTAAGTTACTTAGTTCTGGCATCAATCAGACCCTTTCTGAAGAATATCTTATCTACCAGGTTAGCTCCTTGTTTCTGGGAAATTGGGTAGATCTAGGTACATGCGGGCTCAGTGTTTGAGCCAATCCCAGGTGACCCTTTCTAGATGGGCGATGCTATCCTGAAGCCTTTCTTCTCTATTATTCAGTATAACTGAGAATTATTTTGCAGCTATACAATGGCAATTGTGTAACTTTATCCTCAAACACTTGCATTTTTAAAGGAGTGTGTTTTTATAAGGGAAATTAAAAAAAAGCAAATAGGTCACTGGGTTGCATCTCCTCAAGACACAGGAGTTTGATAGGTTTTCTCATCCTTGTGGAAGTTCACTGATAGTTTTGTATCCATTTTAATGGTTAACGTTTATTTATTTATTTTAGACAAAAAGGATCACTGTTCTTGGTTTATCTAACATCTATTGCTTCAAATTTCACTTACTTATAGACTCTTGTGTCTGAGGACAGGATCAAAACTTTAACTCTGTATTTGTATACTCTAGAAAGCCTACATAACCTTCATCACACCTGAGCCTCATTTTGTCACATAGGTAGATGTCGACATAGGCCAAATGCTGTGATTTCAGTGGTATTCCACGCCAAGAGTAGGTTGATTTCATTTATCCTGGTATCAAGTGCACTTTTGTAGCCATTTCTTTTGCTGCTTTGAACATGGCTTTGGCCTTTCCAGAGCACGAAAGAACTTAGGAAATTAAGTGAACTTGATGGGCTGCAGCATAGCAACCTTTCCTGATAAATTCATTTTTGTATCTGTCTTTGATTTAAAATGGGCCAAATGGGGACAGAGGAGGACATAGAAACACGCTCGATAGGCACTCTAGGGGCCACTTTGTTTAGGGGGCCTCAGGCCTATGAGCCAGAGATTCTTTCTGGGACTCCCAGTAGTTACCCATGGCACACTCCTCAGAGAAGAGTCTGAACTAGGGGGAATGTTATTTTCTGTTTTCTTTTTTCCTTGGTTTACTCCTTCAGCCCATAATCATTTGTGGAGCTTTTAAGACGGCCAGTGGCCTTTCTAAGCTTTTTCTGTGTGTTGTGTGTTTCATTGCCAAATGTAGAGTACAGTATTTTGCATTCACCAAGTATAAGGTGCATGTACTGTTAGGCTGTGTCTATGCCAGTTCTCAAGTCCTAAGAAGGCATATTTTTCTTTGGAAAGAGTGAGAACCACTCATTTTGCTTAATTTTCTTTTGCCAAATTAGCCTGAAAATTCACCCGAGGCAGGGATGTCAAGCAGTACCCCAGACTCCTGACACCTATGTATTACCCGGTTTTAAGCGCATTGGGAGAGCTTCTGCACGAGGCTCTGTTAGAACATTGAAATGTCCCTCTTGAAAATGCTGCCAACTGTCACCTGGAAAATGAAGGGCAGCCTTGGATAGCAGGTTGCTCTGTGGAACATATGGGTGATTTGATGCCCCGATGACATACCGAGCCATGGCTAGATGTGGGCTGGCGCAGACACCACCCCAGCCTTGGCTCCATGTAATGCTTTCGTTGAAATGCTTGTGTAGACACAGCCTAAGAGAGAATAACCTCTTAAGTGTAATTTTGACTTTCTCTCCCCAATTAGAAGAAGATAGTGTTTTTGATGAATCTGATATTCATGATACACCTACTGGACCCTGCAATAAAGAGTCTCAAACTTTTTTTGCAAGATTGAAAAGGATAGGCGGCAGCAAAATGGTGAAATATCAGCCGGTTGAGATGAATGTACAGAGAAGTATGAATTTTTTCCTCTTAGTAATTTTTATGCAGAAATGTTGTACTCTACCGTTTGTTTGGGGTAAAACCTTAATTTTATTATGTTATGACACATTTTAATACCGTTGATTTTATATATTTATGTATGCACAAACAGTATATATATATATATGCACCCACACATTTATATATATATGTGAATCGACAGATACCTCATTAACGTCATGACTGTGCTAGAGGGCCATTGCTTGATTTGATTTGTTGCAAAACGTTTGCTTCTCTTCCACACAATTTGACTATAGTTCCCTAGCTCAGCCCCAGCCAAAGCGATCCCTTCTCCTGTACCAATGAACAGAGCTGAGGAATTTTTCTGAAGCCTGATTTTGGAAACCTAAATCTTAAACTGCCACTGTGGGTTCTCTCCATTCAAGGGTTTCTGGTTTTTGAAATTAGAATGAACCTTACACACACACACACACAAAAAAAAAACATGGCCAGAAAGTCAGTTTGGCCTTCTGGTGGCGCTGGGATTGTGATCATGATTGATGTCAATGGTATGCCCACGTATGAGGGGGAAAAGAAACAATGGTGACATCTCCCCATAAAATAGTACCAGCTTTTTCTGTTTCAATCAGGTGAAATAGAGCTGGCTGACTATAGAGAAACGGGTGCGTTGCAAGACAGCATTCTCCACTGTGTGAGAGAAGAAAGCATTCAGAAAAAAAAGCTGCGCTCTTTAAAACAAAAATCTCTTGATATAGGGAACGCAGACTCCCTGTTGTTTACATTAGATGAGCACCGTAGGAAGTCCTGCATAGACCGCTGTGACGTAGATAAGCCCCCCGCCCAGGCTGCCTACGTCACGCAGAGACAGCATGACCACGGACGGCCTAGACAGAACTCTGCGGCCAGACCGAGCAACGCCGCGGTCCCCGAGCTCCCGGCCGCGGAAGGCCTGCAGGAGCGGCGGAGGCCCGTGATCCCGGAGGTCAGGTTGAACTGCATGGAGACCTTTGAGGTCAAAGTCGACTCTCCAATAAAGCCCGCTCCCAAAGAGGACCTCGATCTCATCGATCTGTCCTCAGACTCAGCCTCGGGGCCCGAGAAGCAGTCCATGCTCTCCACGTCCGACAGCGACTCCCTCGTGTTTGAGCCTCTCCCCCCTCTGCGGATAGTGGAGAGCGACGAAGAGGAGACCACGGGCCAGGGAAACGACCGTGGCGCTGGCAAAAAGGCTGCCTCCCCGCCTTCCATCCCCAGCCGCCCCTCCGGCCTCAGCCCGAGCACAGCTCCTCTTGTGCAAGTGAGCGTGGAGGACTGTTCCAAAGACTTCTCCTCGAAGGACTCGGGGTCCCATCAGCCGGCAGGGGACAAGGACTTCCGATTTGTAGCTCTGGAAGACCCCGCGGACTCTGAGGCCTTAGCCAAGCTGGGGGAGCTGCAGGAGCTCCCCGGGGGCAGCCCGCTCACGCTGAAACAGAAGCGAGACCTCCTTCAGAAGTCGTCTGCTCTCCCCGAGATGTCCCTGGACGACACCCTGGACCCTGGCATCGGAGAAGAGACGCTGGGAGGGCTGATGCCAAGTTCAGGGGCAAAAACTGTCCTCCTCAAAGTCCCCGAAGATGCCGAGAGCCCAATGGAAAGCGAGAAGCCCGACACCAGTGCTGAATCCGACACGGAACAGAATCCTGAGAGGAAGGCTGAAGAGGAGGGGGCTGAGGAATCCGAATTTAAGATCCAGATCGTTCCCAGGCAGAGGAAACAGAGGAAGATCGCGGTCAGTGCCATCCAGAGAGAGTACCTGGACATCTCCTTCAACATTCTGGACAAACTGGGAGAACAGAAGGATCCAGGTAAACTCCTGCCTCTTCCTTCTCCCAGCCTTACGTTCAAGTTTGTGCATCGTACCAGTTAGATTCTTGGTTTTGACTGTGTCTACATTTTTAATCTTTCTAAAAAATATATTTTTATTGATTTCAGAGAGGGAAGTGAGAGGGAGAGAGAAATCGAAACATCAATGATGAGAGAGAATCATTGATTGGCTGCCTCTTGCACACCCCCACTGGGGACTTAGCCTGCAACCTGGGCACGTACCCTGAACAGGAATCGAACCATGACTTCCTGGTTCATAGGCCGATGTTCAACTAGTGAGCCAGGCCAGCTAGCATACATTCTTAACCTGATATTGTCAGGGAGTGACATTGTAATTGTTTCGTAATCACTCCAAATCCTTCCTGCCTGGCTGCACGTGTTGGATTCAGATGTGTTTTATTGGCTCCATAAGTGTTTCTGTGTGTGTTGTTTCTACGCTCTTCAATCAATTTTTTACCATCCTTGGCAATCAGAGGCAATGGTTAATTCATATCAAGATACTCCAAATATCATTTTAGTCTTCCTCAGTCAGCAAAAGCCATTAGAGTGAACTCTTTTGCTTTCTCTTCTCCCCCCCCCACCCCCCCACTTTAGTGAGCTGTGATAGTGTCCAAAAGAGGAACAAATACAAAGGGCTAAAATAGAGCAAAAGGTGCTGAGAATAATTAATACAATAATTGGCCGTATACTCATTTAGGGCCTACAGTTGATTATATAATATATTTTAAACAATATCAGCAACTTGGTGGACATTGTGTCCCGTCAAGAACAACAGCAAAAAAGTTTAGTATCACCGAGACTCTAATCGGTGGACACCACTTGGTGGTGAAGTTGTCACAGCACAGGGATTTCCTGCCTCAAGTGCCATTTCTTGGAGACAGTTTCTAAGAAAGATAACTTGGAAAGTGGCAAGCTGGTAGCCCGCCTAAAACATAGTATGCTATAGTGTTGCCATACTACTGATCAGCTGCTTCCTCATTTCTCAACTTAGATATTTTAAAAAAAGGAATATGATTCTTCAAAACAAATGGAATTGGTCAGGGCTGATTATCTTATTAAATTCATAGGCTCTAGTGCAGTAGTTCTCAACCTTTCTAATGCCACGACCCTTGGTCTTAGGCAACCCTGCTAGTGACCCACAGGTTGAGAACCGCTGCTGTAGAGCCTAATACCATCAGAAAACACAGATATTTACATTACGATTCATAAAAGTAGTAAAATCACAGTTATGAAGTAGCAACAAAAATAATTTTATGGTTGGGGTCACCACAACATGAGGAGCTGTATTAAAGGGTCCAGGCATTAGAAAGGTTGAGAATCACTGCTCTAGAGCATTGAGAACTGGCAGAGAGCTCAGAGACTTCGCTTTCTGTAAGAGGACACTGCCCCCCGAGAAGGTGATGGGCCTTGCTGTGGGTCACACAGCCAGGTAGTGGCAGCCAGGAATCGGGCCTAGTCCCTCAATTCTAGTCCTGCTTCTCCTACTGCTCCATACACAAGCCACTCCTTTGAGGATGGGCTCGGCTCTTTTATTTGCCCAGGTATTTCCTGAGGTTTCTGACTGTTCTCTACCTCAGAGGACAGAGCTGTGTACCTCAAAGGTGCTCTGTGAAAATCTGTTGAGTGAACATTAGGGTATTTGAAAAAGGGCATGCTCTGGCCAGGTGGGGGAAGGGAAAGATCCTGGTACTAACCAGAAAGCTTCCGAAGGTTTCTAGGGAGACGGGGTAACTTTTTATTGTTTGGAGCCAGGAAAGTTTCTGCATATAGATGGAAAAAGGCATTGGCCTAGAAACTATAGAGGTCTATAATGTGAATATATCGGAGACTATTAGAAGGGGTAGGTGTGTATCTATACCAATAAAAGGGTAATATGCAAATTGGTCAGGACACCCTCACAGTAATGACCAAATAGCAAGCTGTGTGGGGCACCAGGCCGACAGGGGGTTAGTGAGGGACAACCCGATAACTGAACAGCAAGCTGCATAGCGGCCAGGCCGATAACTCTGGTGAGGTGACCAGACTGGCAGAGGAGGGCTGAGAGAGGCGACCAGGCCAGCGGGAGGGGGAGGGGGAGTAATTGGGCATGACTATGTCAGCAGTGGGGGGAGGCAGTTGGGGGCAATCAGGCAGGCAGCCAGCAGTTAGGAGCCAGTGGTCCTGGATTGTAAGAGATGTCCAACTGCCAGTTTAGACCTGATAAAGGTGGAGTGGTGGAATGATATAGATAGATGGGATGAACTGTAAGTGAGTTTAGGTATTAGATAAAAAGAAATTCAGTCTAGAAGGTGAAGAGACCTGCTCAAGGACGGGCAGTGTGAGCATCTTAGTTTTGTCCTTATGCTGTCATTGATCTCTGAGAGGTGCAGAGTGCAATATGCAAGCAGTTCTCCATGAAAATTTGAATGTAATTCCATTGAAGTAATTAGTAGGGCCAGAAAGTGTATAGTAGGTATATAAGTAGAATGAGTGTATTAGGCCAGGGGGGGGGAGTAGTATAAAGAAACGGTTCTATCTAGAATTTGTTTTTAATCAGAGTCCTGAGTTTTAAATAGTATTTGTGCTTGTAGATCCCTCCACTAAAGGACTTTCTACTTTGGAAATGCCACGCGAATCCTCGTCCGCCCCTACCTTAGAGGCAGGTGTGCCGGAAACAAGCAGCCATTCCTCGATATCAAGTAAGATTTCTTTTGCATTGATTTCGGAACATTATCTGCTACATTATTTTCAGTTTTCACACACTTGGTTTTCTTTTTTTAAATGTTGTGTTAGCTAGGTGACACTACGTTGTGTGTTCTCAGAGACCCTGAGGCATGGGCTCACCTTTGTCAACATCTCAAGTGTTTGATAAATCAGTATGGTTACTGATGGACCAAGTTTTCTCACTTGTTAAGGAATAATCACTGAATTTTGTCACTCAATAAAATAATAAAACATATTACAAGCCTAATCATAAAACATGGAATGGGTTTTTGGACAAGTGGAAAGCATTATGTATGGCAGAATTTTACATGGAACATTTTAATTTGAATCCCCTCCATCATTAACAAAATTTTTTCGGGGTTATCATAAAATAGATGTATTTGATATCTCATGATCCCAGCATCATGGCTGAATCAAGTTCTTTAGACCAGGAAATAAAAATGGCCTGAAATTTTTACAAGATCTATAAGAGGCAACTGTTTGGAAACTGCCTTCCGTTGTTGGGTCCTAGATTTTGTCACGAGGAGTTTGAGTTCCGCTCAGGGGAGGATAAGGGTGTCTCCCTGGCTCAGTGGAGACAAGTAAGAGACTTTAGAATAGGAAATGGTCTGCAGGAATCAGATGCAAACAGAGGTGCGAGTTCTGCAAACTCTGGTCACGTGTGCTGGTATCGTCTATGTTCCATGTGGACGCTGCCCGAGGGGCTGGTTACTCTCTTGAAATGAGGATGATTCTGAAAAATCCGATAAGGATCTTAGCTTAAATTCTGGACTAGTAGTACAGAACAACATCATCATCTTTGTCATTCATTCATTCATGCTATCATTCATTCAGCAACTAGTTATTAAGTGTCTGCCGGGTGCAGGCACTGTGCTTGGCACTGGGGATCAGATGTGAAAAAATAACATCCCTTCTCCTCAAGGAGTTCACAGTCATATCAGTGATAAGAGCAGCATGATGTTACATTTATCCTGTGCCAGACACCTATGGTGAGTGGTTTACACACATTGTTGTCTTATTCAGTCCTTACATTAGCAATGCATGGCAGAAGTTATTGACTCCATTTTATAGATTAGGACACAAAGGTTCAGAGAGACTAAATGACTTGTCTAAAGTCACACAGCCACTAAGTGGTAGAGACAGGAATTGGTGCCAGATCTATTTGACTTTTCAAAAGCTCATGCTCTTTTTAGTATACCATGCTGCTTTAGAATAATTCACAATCAGTTATGATAGAGATGGTAGGAATTCTAAGAAAGAATTTCCAAGTGCCTGTTATTTTCCCTTTTGGTAGCAAAGAAGAATGGCTAGTTTTGAATCTAGTTGTTCTTCTTTATCACAAAAAATCCATTTGATAACCTGATAAAATGCCCATTTAATAAAATCTGTTTTTATTGATTTCAGAGAGGAAGGAAGAGGGAGAGAGAGATAGAAACATTAATGATGAGAGACAATCATTAACCAGCTGCCTTCTGCATGCCCCTACTGGAGATTGAGCCCGAAACCTGGGCATATGCCCAGACCAGGATTGAAACTGTGACCTCCTGGTTCATAGATCAGTGCTCAACCACCTGACTGAGCCACAACGTCTAGGCTAAAATTTTTACTAAAATCATGAAAGTGTATTTTCTCCTCCTGATTTTCATGAGCCAGATGACAAAAAAAAAAAAAAAAAAAAAAGAAAAAGGTAGTGGATTTAGTTAGAATTCCAAGCTGGGTATGCTTCGAGGTAGGATGACTAAGTCAGTTTGAGTTTGGTGCTAGTTAAATGTATCATAAAATAAATGTAGCAAATGTACCATAATCCCTATTCATGACTGAGTCAAGCCCTTTCAGATTTAGCATAGCACATCATAAGATTTCCACCTTCCTCCTTCTCTTTATTAAAAGCATGTAATAGATGGTTCTTGGAGGCATAATGCCAGGGGTCTTATACGCTGAGCTAACTAGTAAGGATTTTTATTCATAGGAAATTCTGTTGTCTTTAAAAACAGAGAATTGGAGAAATTATTCAATCATTAGAGGTTTTAAATCTTTTTATTTTTTGCTGCTAATTTTTAAATTTCTTAAATCTTCTAAAAGAGCTTCACTTTTGGATTTTAAAGAGGCTGTACTTTTCAAGTGAGTCATACAATTGTAAGTTTTACCAATCAACCAGAAGCATCAGAGATTTTCCATATTAGTTTGCATCATTTCCATGGATTCAGTTAAGCTGGATTCCAAGACACAGAATTCCCATCACATTCCTCTCTTTCATCAGTTTATTAGCCGATTATTTTGTAGCTCAGCATGCCATGACCACCATGAATCCAACAGCATGCTAATTACATGAAAAGCAATATTGCGATTGATTTCACATCACACCAGCTGCTGCCTTGGTATCATGATTGAGGATCCTGCCTATAACAGTCAAGACTTTCTGGGGACCAGTCATCCGAGGTGCCACCATCCCCTTCTGGGTCATGTAGTGCGGAGCTGCAGTTTCTAAAATTGTCCTTAGAAGAGAGCGAATGGCCGCAAGCCCTCGCATATCCCAGTATGTGGGATCCCATAGAAAAGCACACCATTGGTGCTCGGCCTTTCTCACTGGGCTGGGCCGGGAGGGGAGGGCTGCTGGAGAGGAATCGGGGGGCAGCGGCAGGTGGCTTTCCCATTGGCAGTCTCCTGGCAGAAGTGCTTTTTCTGCTTTGTTTTGTTTTTTCTTTCTGGTTTTGAAATGCTTATACCTTGACATTTCATCAGTGGCATATTTGTCAGTGCCTAATTGCAGAATTAAACTGTTACCACAATTTTCTGACACAAACACATTAGATAACCGGATAAAGATGTGTACTAGAATGTGCTTGTGGAATACTATCCGAGTCACCCTTTTCCAATAGTAGGCTCATACAGAGATTGAAACAGCACTGACTTCAGAGTCCACATGCTTTGGCTTTACGACCACCTTATTTGCTGGTTGGTTCCAAGTAACATAATTTCAGCAGCTTCCATTTTTTTCCTTAAGAATTGATATATGTCATCCTACTCTAAAATACACACACACACACACACACACACACACACACACACACACACACCATGGGAACAATCAGGGAATATAATGGAAATGGAAACTATATATGCACAAGCTCCATTAAATAAAGTTGCACTATGAATTCAAAGTGAAATGATCTGTCTTAATACCTTTTTGGAACAAGGCAAAGTACATAAATAAAAAGTTAATGACCAAAATCATGTTGCTGGTCTAAATATGTACAGGCTACAGACAGTGCCCATAGGCACTGTGCTTTTCTCTGCCAAGTGGAGAAAGGCGCCAGGAATGGCATAGGGCTTTAGTTTTTCATTTGGATAGGAGCATACAATTGACCAAACAATTACCTGACAAAGCTGACGAAGACTCAATTAGGATTCTATCTGGATGTGTAGAGTCTTTGCGTGCCATGCAGGTTTATCCCCCTCGTAATCACCTCCTAATTTCCTCCTTATAGCTCAGGATAGGCAGATGGAAAGGGGGTCCCTGGGAGCTCTGACTGGGAGCCAGTTAATGAAGTGACAGCTAGAACCTCAGTTTAGCGCCCCCATAACATCAGCAACTGGGACACTGGTGGGCCAAGCTTTTTCTTCCCGTTTTACCCCGCCGATGAGCTAATGCCACGATCCCTTGGTCCCTTCTGCCCCCTTGTGAAGGAATAGACTTTCTCGTGTGCTCTGTGGTTCAAATAATTTTTAAAGCCCTTAACGTAATTAATAAGTCTACTTCAGCTTTCCAAGCATTCTAGAGCCACCTGTTCTCCCATCTAGGTTGATCCCCCCATCTAAGACCCAAATTCCAGGTATTAGGTTTATCTTTCTGGGAGTTAAATGATGTCAAAGGAAGGAATGGCACTATGATTTCATGATGTGAATTAAAAGTACAAAACGAAATACCGGGTCATTAATATTCTCGGTTTTATAAACTGTAAAGTACCCAAATAAGGGTTTGTTAGTAGTAATAATAATAATAGCCAATGTCAGCTTAGTGACGTCATGGTCTGCCAATAGGTTTGGGAATGTGAGCTGTGTGTCTGAGTCAGTAGGGCACCAGGGTGCAGCCGCACACCCTCACGCTCATACGACGGAAGTGCATCTAACCCCAATTTTAAAGTAAGAACTGACTGCCGTGACATGTCTGGTCTACACATGACCCCTCTGCCCTTTCTACACCCTATTACCATGTATTTCTGCACACGTACCACTTTCTCAAGCCAGTACTTATGGCCTCAATCCTTTTGAGTGCCTGCTTCTCTTCTTTTTAATTAAACGGCTCATTTGAGTTACATAATTACACATGTGAAAGCACTTTGCAATATGCATGAACTATGAAAATATCAGGATTTGTCACTCTGATCTGGGGGCCAAACTTGGATCGGGCTAATTTAGTATCTGGGTTAGTACTTTCTGGCTACGGTTATATGCAGTTATTTTAATACCCTTCTTTAAGACCAGGAACTATAATTTCCACAGACCCAAAATCTTGAGATATTGTTATTTTTTCAAAACCATAATAATTACATAATTTCAATTTATTTCCCTACAGTCTTAAAAAGGAAGGAAGGAAGGAAGGAAGAAAGGAAGGAAGGAAGGAAGGAAAGAAAAAAGAGAGAACTGGTCTAGATGACTGAATCCCACACACTATACTCAATCCTACATTTAGCAGATAGTTAGATAGTTTCAATTCTCCAGGCCTTTATAAGGGTTGTTAACATGTTGAGGGTTTAGTGTTTTATCTTTCATTTACTGATAGGCAGTAGTGAGTAATAAAATGCCCAAAAGCCAAGAAGCAAAGAGACCAGGAGGAAGACATTGGATAGCCAGTCTCCAGCGTTTGGGCGAATTTGCTCTTTACTGAGATGAAGTGTGTAAGGAACTGAGAATGAGAGCTTTTGTTTGGTGAGTTCCTTAGTAATTAAATGTCCAGCTTGTGTTCGGTTGACCTGTGGGCTCCAAAGAGTAGTTCACCATTGTCCTGTTTTCCGTAGCAAGTATCGATAGCTCAGCCTAAGCAAACCAGTTTAAATTCTGACTACAGTGACAACCCCGTTTGATGGACTCAGTAGAGATAAGAAGGCAAATAGAGCTCAATTTCCAATCTAAATTTTAATCTAAAAGAAATCTACATGATGCCAAATAACCCATTTAACAGAATTTTTCACTTTTCAACCAAACTCTGGTGTCTCAGTTAATACTCACTATTTCCGTGCTGTCTGAATTTCTTTCACCCAGGTTTCCTTGGGCTGGTTTTCCATCCTTCAAATTGGTTCTCTGGTCACCAAGTCCAACTAGAGCTTCAGCACAACATATTCTTGTTTTTGTTCGCGCCATAAAAAGTTCTCCCCAAATCAAGGTCAGAGGAAAGTCAATGAACGTGTAGTTCAGCGTTAGCACATCATACCACATACATTGATGCATTGACTCACTAGCCTGCAAAGGAACAGATCTAGTCACGTAGACACACTGAGAAAGGCAGCCTAAAGCACGGGTCATGACTGAGTCCCCTCGGCATGCACCAGCTCACTCACAAAGTGCCTGTCTCCTCTGTCCACGGACAGCAGATGGCTTACTTCTTTGCTTCATCTTTCACATGAAACCAACCTTCCTGAAGCACCGCCCCCCCCATTTCCGCCCCTGCCCCCTTATTCCTGCTCCTCCGTCCTCAAACGCCTGTCATTGCATTGCTACCAGTTCCACACGTTTTCTGTATGACCGTTCTGGCCACTGCCCCAGAAGATCACTTATGCATTTATTGGTTTGCGTAAAACATTTCTTGATGGCTGTGACGTTAGCCTCTTATGTTTTCATTTCCTATCAAGAGAGATGGGATCTGAGCCCTTTCTGGGGTGGCAGTGGTGGAACGGGGCTATTTTTGGGTGGTTGTAGATGCTCTGCTGCTATTGATTGCCTTTCATAGACCTGAAGGGCAGATGTAAAGTGAAAGGCCAAACAGGCCTGCCCTAAAAAGCAGGGTGTTTCTTGTAAATGTTAATCATCAACAATAACGATGCCTGGGAACATGGCCCCGTGAGATCAGTGGTTAAATTCTTTGGATTGTGAACGGTGCTTAGCCGACCACACTGAGACGGAGATGCCCTGTTTGTCCACAGAACAGATACAGCCGGGGAAGCGCCAGTGCAACGTGCCAGTGTGCCTAAACCCTGACCTGGAGGGACAGGCTCTGAGGATGAGAGGTGAGTGGAGTCACATGAGAAACGGAAGACACTGTATCTGCTCATCACTGAGCCTCCCAGCAAACCTCTGGTTTGGCAGCTCTGTGACATGGCTCCCACCTTTGCTCAGACACCTCCGGGGAGCCGGAAGGCGTGACCTCTCTGGTCTGAACAGGACCAACAGGAAGTTCTTCCTCAGGGAGACTTTCCAGCCCTCGGGACCAAGCCAATCAAGTCTAGTCTCTCTCCATAGTCACCTGTTGCTTATTCCTCAGTCTGCCCTAGAACACACACCCCTGGGTCCTTAGGTATTCCTCCCCATAGGTGTCCGTTTTGCATGTCACCCCGAATCTGCTTCTCCGGGCACGGTCCAGCTCCTCTGTGTTCCCTCCAGAATGGTGAGGGCACGGATGAATGGCTTATTGTCAGCCTTCTGAAATGGCACAGAGGGCGCTCTTGACCTTATGCTGCTCTAGGAGCAAGCCGAGAATGTGTCTGTGCTAAGTTCATCTGGATGGGTATTTTCAAAACTCATCTCCTGGCTAGTTAATCATTGCTTTTGTTCTTTTTAAATTCAGAAGGCAGCTTAGCCTATCATTTGTAAAAAGTGAAAATGAATTAGGACCACATCTCTTAGCCCCTTAGATCAAGAAGACCTGCTATTCCTGTCACTTTTCTCATTTTCCCTGGGATGAGGGAATATTTATCTCCAGATTTTGCTAAAATTTGTATGGTGTTGAGTAGCAGTTATAGTGTCCATGTCAGGTGAGAGGAGACTCTTCTCATTTAGGGCTCTAGGAAAAGCTTTAAGAAGCAGAAATCAGGGTGGTCGAGCAAACGCTGGTCCCTGTCTGTGACCTAAGTGACACAGCAACACACATGGAGTGAGGTGGTGAGAACAAAGACGGTGAGGGTCTTTCATGGTACAATGAAGAGCCTGTTGATGCAGCGTGGGGACTGAGTGTGCGAGCATGCTTGCTATAGACAGACCTATCCTTTATGCTTTCTCTTATTGCCAAGATTCAAAATCTCCAGCTTGGGAGTTGGGTTTTGGAGGAGGTCTTCTCTTTATTATAAGGTTCCTAAGAACCTTCTATTTCTGTTCTGTGTGGCATGCACACTGGGTATTTAGTAGGGGAGCATAGGTGGTGGCACCAGAAGTATTGCCAACAACGGGGGATCATGAGACTGCCACTAATATTGCAGGCTCAGTGGTGACTCAGCTACAACAAAAGGTAGCTGAGGTCTATGGCTTCCTTTGAATTTCCCACCTTCCCTTGGTACATCGCTCTTTGCTCTCCCAGCACAGCTCATGTTGCCATGTGGGAACCATTGCCCATAACTGAACCTAGATGCTTTTCTAGGCGACTGCCAGCAATATCGCATCACACACTCTGCACTGTCCTTTGAAAAAACAACTTCATGCTGCTGTTGGTGGCCTTTGTACTGGATAATAATCAGCTGAAAAAATGACTTTGATTTCCTCCCTTTTCTTGACTTGAATTGTGATTTCTGCATAATAACAATAGGCAGTGATCTTCTCAAAGCCTTGACTCAGGCTCTTAAAATAATCAATTTCTTATGTTTCTGGTAACACTGTGCATATGTCACCACATCTAATGGGCTGAGTTTTTCCATGTTTAGCACAGGCATTTTGGAATCTGGTGGACATGGTCTGTCAATGTGAACAATATGTGGAGTGTTGGGTTTAAACTTTCCATGTTTTGGTTTCTTGAAGCCGCTTCATGCTGTTTACCTGACCACTTTATAATCAACCTTGTCTTCTTTTTATCTTGGCCCAGTTCTTTTTTTTTTTTTAATATTTTATTGATTTTTCTCACAGAGAAGAAGGGAGAGAGCTAGAGAGCTAGAAACGTCGATGAGAGAGAAACATCGACCAGCTGCCTCTTGCACACTCCCTACCGGGGATGTGCCCGCAACCAATGCACATGCCCTTGACCGGAATCGAACCTGGGATCTTTTAGTTCGCAGACCAACGCTCTACCGCTGAGCCAAACCGGTTTCGGCTTGGCCCAGTTCTTGCCTTTCCTGCTCTTAGTCAATTTACTCTTATGCTTATAATAATAAATACTGTTGCTTCCATTCCAAACTACATCTTTTAAGAAAACAATTGGAGGTCTTTATTATCGATACACTTGGGGGCACTTAGGAAAGAGCAGTATCTCAGAAACGGCTGATAGATACAGTGGTAAAATTTGGATTCCCATTTGGGTTCTTTAAATGTAACATAAAGATATTTTCAGATACTTTCCTCGGCCTTTTGGGTCTACAGATCTCACGCTTCACATTTGGGGTCTTTGATCAGGCGAGGGCGTCTGGCTAGCCTGGCAGCATTCTACCTCTTCAAAGTCTCCCAGACTACGTTTTCTCCCCGGATTGAAGCACACTGCCTGCTTGGCTGGGTTTCTGAAATTGTTATGTCAGCTCCTTTGGAAGCCAACTCTCTGCATCATTATCTTTCCCCGACTTGAGGAAAGATCATACAGTTATGTTTGGTTTCTCAGCACCGAGTTGCCAGTTCCCTGATGAGAAACAGATTCTGTCACGGCCATTGGGTTTTCTTGCCTTCTCTCCCGCGTGGAGAACGCAGAGGCTCAGGCTGTTCCGTAAGCAGAGCGTGCCTCTGGATCACCACTTTGGGGTTCTTGGGGGCCCTCGCTGCCCCACGCCCGGAAAGCTGCCCCGCGCTGCTGGCTTCCTTGACCAAGAGTAGTCTCCCGACTCCAGATTGACTCGTCCCTGGACCATGCTGCCAGATTCCTGCCTCAGATTTCTCTGAAGGCACCAAAAGCCCACCTTTTAAACCGTGTGGTACTGATTGGCCGAAGACACTGGCTGATTCTTACAAAACACTTGATGTTTCATTTTTAAATATTTCAGTTTGAAAAATGAAATATTTTGCTCTGGGGCTTACCATATTCATTTCCAAAGTATTATAAAAAACCACCGGGTATTTCTCAGCTCAAACATCTCCCCTTACTTAGGGGAGTGGAGTTCTGGGATCTTCTTCCTTTCCCTAAGTCACATGTTAGTGTTAGTCCATATGTGCGATTTTAGAAACACTGTCGTAAGGGCAGCTTCCATTAATGCCTAGCAAATAAGGCTTAGCACTCACTGAGAGTCGTCTTGGGTAGATGTCTCCCTTTTTTCATCTTTGTCCTTATTGGCACCGGAACTTTTTTTGATTTTTTTCAAGATCAAGAAGCAAAGAGAGGGACAGGAGTCTGGCTCTTCAAGCCATATGAGCAGAAGCAAATCCCAGTCTTGAATTCATTTTACTCTTGAGGGGTTGGGCTGCCCACGTCCCTCCCCTGCGAATGCGGCCTTCGGAGGATTTACAAGAGGAGATCGGGGCTCTTCCTGGCCCCAAGAAGCAGATGTTAACTCACCGTTTGTCTCTTTGCTGCTCGCCCAGGGGCCACGAAGTCCAGCCTGCTGTCCGCGCCCAGTATCGTCAGCATGTTCGTGCCAGCGCCCGAGGAGTTCACCGATGAGCAGCCGACGGTGATGACTGACAAGTAAGCGCACACAGGGACTTCCTTCGCGCTGGTGGCGGGATCTGAGCGTTTGCTCCCTGTGATTGTGAGAAACCATCAGAGGAGGCCTGCTATCATTTGTTCCTCACGTGACTGTAGCCATAAGTGTTGGTATTCATTTATTATTCCGGAAACACGGCATCATATGGGCAGGCAGAGTCATTTTTTAAAATGTGGATGAATACAGATAATATCCGCTTACCAAGGATTCCAACAGTCATTTCACACAAATAAAACCCCTCAACTAGAAGCTTCAAATTGCTAGTATGGGATAAGTTGGAGACGATGCTTATTCCTGTTCTACCAGCAGGGTCTGTTCTCTGAATCTCAAACTGGTTGTGTCATGGTGTGTCAGCCTTCAGTATCCCCAGGTTTCTCATAGGATAAACTGCAGCTGCCTTCATTCCAGAAGGCCCGTCTGCTTGTGAAGGTATGGCCTTGCCAGTCCTCTCCGGGCAGTCTCTGTCAGGCCCCCTCGGCGTCTCCAGAGCATGTCCGGTGTGTGCTCTCCTCTGTGATTTCAGTGGTGCTCTTCTCTCTGTATTATCTCTGCCTGGTGAACTCCGATGCATGCTTCAAAACCTCATTTAAGGCGGATTCCCTGATTCCATAAGGCAGAATTAGTCATGCCATTCTCCAAGTTTCCATAATATTTGATGCATCTATCTATTCTACCACTCATCACAGGCTATTTTAAGTGTTCAGTTGTTAGCACATACGTGGTCTGTGATATATTGTCAGTTCCCTAGGGGGTGGGACACTTTCTTTTGTGTGTGTGTTAATTCTCACCGGAGGACATTTTCTCCCATTGGTTTTTAGAGAGAGTGGAAAGGAGGGAGGGAAAGGGAGAGAGAGAGAAAAAAAAGAAAAGAAAAAGAAACACTGATGTAAGAGACACACATTCTGCAGAGACCGGTTTGGCTCAGTGGTAGAGCGTCGGTCTGCGGACTGAAAGGTCCCAGGTTCCATTCTGGTCAAGGGCATGTACATTGGTTGCGGGCACATCCCCAGTGGGGGATGTGCAGGAGGCAGCTGGTCGATGTTTCTCTCTCATCGACGTTTCTAGCTCTCTATCCCTCTTCCTTCCTCTCTGTGGAGAAATCAATAAAATATATTAAAAAAAAAAAAAGAGACACACATTCTTTGGTTACCTCCCACATATGCCCCTACTGGGGCTGGGGATTAAACCTGTATCCATGCCTTGACTTGGAATTGAACCCGAGATCCTTTGGTTTATGGGCTGGTGCTCTAACCTCTGAACAACACTGGCCAGTGCGGGACCGGGCACTGTCTTCTGTATTCTATACGCTAAGTTCCCTACACATTGCCTGGCACATAAATTCTTATTCAGCGCACATGATAAAGAATAGGACGTATGGGATTTTAGGTTTGGAGAGATCTCATTGGAACAAGGAGACTTCCTGGTAAAGGTGGCCCAGGTGACAAACGGGGAGGTCTTGTGACAGAAGGAGAGTAGGGAGGGGTGGAAGGGGCCGGAGCAAAGATCCATGCAGCTGGCCCCTGCTGACGAGCATTAGCGAAGAGCAGTGGTGTCTGTGTCAAACAGCTCCTAGGAGTATCCACATGGGGAGCACCTCGCTGCTCGTGGAGGACTCCTTTTGGCTTCTGCTTTGGTGTAGTTTCCCCTCGTGTGTTACCTTCCAAGTCTAATCTCTCCTGATTGCCTTCCTGCTTGCCATTTATCTTCTTTTTGGCTACATATGTGAATCCTATGTTTTTAAAAAGTCATTTTAAAGAAATATTTCTATTCTATTCTATTCTATTCTATTCTATTCTATTCTATTCTATTCTATTCTATTCTTTTCTATTCTATTCTTTAGAAAGTTTTTGGATGGAAGGGTCATGGTAGCAATCATAGCTCGGGCTCCCTTGCTCTTCCCAGTAGGCTTTCCCTTCACATTAGAGAGCTCCCAGCTGTGGCTGAAAAGAAGAGCCTTGCTTTGGTGGAGATGAACTAGGTTGAGGCTGCATTAGATATGACGAAGGGCAATAAGTCAGAAGTCAGTTAAGAGCAGGTGCCATTGTGTTTCTCCTCTCTTTCTTCCCCTTTTCTGCTCAATCCCTCCCCCTGTGCCACTGTGTTTTTACTGGTACATATTACACTCCGTAGGTGAGGGGACTTTATTAAACTGACCTGAGAGGTAAAAGAGCTTGCTATCCAGGCTCCCCAGGCTTTCTAGAGTGTTCTATCAACTCCAAAACAGGACATATTTAAATTTAAATGCTTAGGAGAGCTTTCATTTGCGTCTAGGCATTTTCCATTTCAGCAAATGGAAAATACGTACCTAGTTTCTGACTGTCCGTAGTACTTTCACATGCTTACAACCCCTCAGCTCGGAGCTTAGCCTGTCAGTCCCATAGGCACTTGCTGTGGTAGTCAGTTCATGCATGGGCCAGATGTTTGTGAGCTGAGAGGATGTGCGGTGGTCAAAGCAACCTTCCTGGTCCCTGCCATGCGTGCCGGTGGCTTCTGTGTCTCTGGCGAGGGTGGCATGGGGTATCCTATTTATTGTGAGAGTGAGGCCCCTGACTTCCTTGGGGGGCTTTCACCGGAAGCGGCTGTGTGTAGTCTGCTCTCTGTTGAAACCCCTGTAGGCTCTCACGGAAGGCACGCCTCTGTTTCCCTTGCAGATGCCACGACTGCGGGGCCATCCTGGAGGAGTACGACGAGGAGACGCTCGGGCTGGCCATCGTGGTCCTCTCCACGTTCATCCACCTAAGCCCGGACCTGGCGGCCCCGCTGCTGCTGGACATCATGCAGTCCGTGGGCAGGTGAGTGCGGCCGCCATGGCGTTTGGTGGGAAGGAGCCTCATTTAATTCGTATATTGAGATCAAAACTACCAGTTCAAACGTGAAGCATTTAGCTATGTGGTCAATGCTTGGCATTGGTGGGATCAACTCAAACTAAAAAAAAACAAAAAAAAACAACGGTGCAGAAACAAGTTTGGCTCAGTGGATAGAGCATCGGCCTGCGGACTCAAGGATCCTGGGTTCGATTCCAGTCAAGGGCATGTACCTTGGTTGCGGGCACATCCCTAAGAAGGGGTGTGCAAGAGGCAGCTTATCGATGTTTCTCTCTCATCGATGTTTCTAGCTCTCTATCCCTCTCCTTTCCTCTCTAAAAAATCAATAAAATAAAATAAAAAATAAAAAAACAAAAAGAACCGAATGAATCAAACTTTTGGTGAATTTCCCAGCTGTGTAGGGTCACGAGTCACAATGTCAGAGCGAAGCCAGAGGAAAACACACCAAGAAAACTGTTGTTTGTTGTCTAGTATTTCTTTATGAGCTACTGGAGGTAATAGTGCTCAGAACTGTGTGAGTTCAGAGTAACCCTTGGTAAGTTTGAGATGTTATTCTTGTTCATCTCCCTGTGCCTGTTCTAAGAGGGTTCTCTAGGCATTTTGTAATCTTGGGGTGGCTCACTGAATTACGCGTTTGGGCACTGGCATATGAGGGGGCAGAGGGGAGTGTAGCAGTTCCATGGTTCTGACTCTGAAAAAGGAAGGATGCACACACCTTGGGAGCAGGGCTTCCTGCAGCCGGACCGAGGGAAGATTGCAGGAGCTGCTTTGAAAAGGTTCATGTTAAGAAGCTTCCATTTAGTGGACAGGACCTGAGAAGAAAAGTGAAGTATTTTATGAATATAAGTGAGGTTCCCATTCAGATACGAATTGTAGCTCTAGCACGAACGACTTCGAGAGGATTGACTGAAATTCCTCAGGAATGCATTCAGTTTCCGGTGTGCGTGGGCACAGAGCTGGGCACCGTGGGCTGTGGGCATTGGACCGAGCTGCTGTTCTCAAGGGCTTTGTGGCTTCGCTGTTGAAGGGGACGGCGATGTGTGGACCAACTGGGTAACCAGACCAGATAGGACGTGATGAAGAGCTGCAACGAGGGGTCAGTGCTATAGAAGTTTAGGATGGAAGTGATTTCTTAGGGAAGTTCTCTGTGGAGGAGGTAGGGGCAAAACTGGATTCTGCAAATTCCTGGTATTATAGGGAGGGAAAGAGCAAGAATCTTAAGGAGCTAAAATTTAGTTTTATTAATGAAGAAATTAAGATTTCAAGTTAAAAACGAACGGGAAAGCATTAAAAACCCATTGGCCCTAAAAGTATATGAGTACTTTCTCTCCCTCCCCCAATTTCTCTGCAGTATCCTTAGGAGTATATACAAGTCAGAGATGGTATAACTATTCTACCTTTCACACTTACAAGTAGCCAATATGAAAGGTAAGCCGTGAACACGGGCGATGGAGAGATAAGGAAAAATGAATCATTTCATTTAAGCCCTTGACTTTAACCTCACCATAATAATAGCGGAATAAATTTTATACCAACTATGAACAATACTGTGGAAGTGAGAGTTTTTGTTAATGCCAGGTCACAATTTCTACTTGAATACTTTGCCATGTTAGAACAGGCAGGATTATTGCTCTGGTCTATTACTATTTCCTTGGAGTAGCTGATCTAAGTAGTTTTGTTTTGTTTTTTGTTTTTACATTGAGAGAATAAACCCTGTTCAAGTATGACCGACTGTTAAGATGGAAACACGAGCTTTAAATAAAAGTTAAGGAAAAACAGTAGACACATTTTAAAAAATATATATTTTATTGATTTTTTACAGAGAGGAGGAGAGAGGGATAGAGAGTTAGAAACATTGATGAGAGAGAATCATTGATCAGCTGCCTCTTGCACACACCCCACTAGGGATGTGCCTGCAATCAAGGTACATGCTCTTGACTGGAATCTAACTTGGGACCTTTCATTCCACAGGCTGACGCTCTATCCACTGAGCCAAACCAGTTTTGACCACATTTTAATTTTTTAAAATTTATTTTTATTATTTATTATTATTATTTTTAATCTCTACCTCTTTTGGGGAGACTGGGAGAGAACATTTAAATCAGGGATGGGGAACCTTTTTTCTGCCAAGGGCCATTTGGATATTTACAACATCATTCACAGGCCATACAAAATTATCAACTTAAAAATTATGTTCCTATGTAAAAGCTCTTCGATTTATTCCAAATGATTCGGCCCATGGGCTGGATGCTCTCTACCCCTGATTTAAAGCAAGTTTCCAGAATTCTTAACCCCAACTGACTCAGCAAACCTGCCAATAAAACAGATTTGGCAATCACCTGATTCCGGGCTTCCTCGAATGCCTCTCTTCCACATGAGGCCATGCGCATGCATGAACAGTGTTTTATTTGTTCTAGTCCCACAGAAACTATTCCCAGGGTGTCCTATGAGTATGTGAGTTCAGCACAACCCTTCCATTCATCACCCAAGCCTTTCCAAGTGATTTTGTATTTGGTTCTCTATTTACATCCCTCTTAAAGTTTACCTGCCCTGCCCTGGCTGATGTGGCTCAGTTGGTTGGAGTATCATCCCGTACATCAAAAGGTGGTGGGTTTGATTCCTGGTCAGGGGTACATACCCAGGTTGCAGGTTTGATCCCTGGTTGTGTGTACGGAGGCAACCAATCAATGTTTCTCTCTCACTCTCATAAAATCAATAAAAACATATCCTCAGGTGAGGATTTAAAAAAGTTTTTAAAAAATTACCCACCCCTTTTTCTAGGTACAGCCGTCAAGATCACATTTACTGCATCATTTATTTCTGTTGATTTCACTTGCCGATGTTTATCTTTTCACTGTAGTATCATTAGTATGAGAAGGATCATGACCAAAGCAGCTGGGAATGGAGTCCGGTGTTAAGAGGTTGCTGGACCCTCTATTTCTCTCCAAATGTGTTCTTAGCTCAGATCACTCTCTTGCGGTATTAAGCAAATAAATTTGTAGCATTTTCTTTATTTGTTTTTCTTTATTTTTTATTAATTTCAGAGAGGAAGGGAAAGAGAGAGAGAGAAACATCAATGAGAGAGAATTATTGATCGGCTGCCTTCTGCATGCCCCCTACCTAGGCATGTGTCCTGACCAGGAATCGAACCATAACCTCCTGGTTCATAGGTCAATGTTCAGCTACTGAGCCACTCCAGCGAGGCTGTTTCTTTAATATCTTACTGATCATGGCATGTTTTTCTATACCTACAAATTCAGTATATTCTCTTTCTGTACCTATAGATTGTTTCCATGTGTACAGAACCATATAGTTTTCTTTTCTTTTTTTTAAAATATATTTTATTGATTTTTTTACAGAGAGGAAGAAAGAGAGATAGAGAGTTAGAAACATCGATATGAGAGAAACATCGATCAGCTGCCTCTTGCACACCCCCTACTGGGGATGTGCCCGCAACCAAGGTACATGCCCTTGACCGGAATCGAACCCGGGACCTTTCAGTCCGCAGGCCCACGCTCTATCCACTGAGCCAAACCGGTTTTGGCAGAACCATATAGTTTTCAAAAACTTCATGCTATTTAATGATTACTTAACCTAATACATTTTTTCTTTTTTAAAAATTAATTAATTAATTAATTAATTATTTTTAACTTTGAACTTTTTTATTTATTTTTATTTTATTTTATTTATTTATTTTAACATTTACATTTTTTCAATTTGTTCTTTCAACTTGAGAAATAGCTGACAGATACCCCTGTTACTCATTTTTCTACCTTAGAGGGGTGTTTACAACTTGAGATTTGTTTGTGATTAGGGTTCAGAGGCCGTATACAAAGAAATAAATTTTGAGTTAATATGACTTGAAGTGGGTCAAATGCTATTCTGATTCTCTCTGACCTGGCTGTAGAGGCTGTTTTGCAGATTGGCTGGGTGATATTAAACCAGTTTAACTATATGCATTTCCGTGGGAATAATCTGATTTGGTGCAGAAATCAGTTCTCAGGAACTAGGTTAAATTGAACCCCATAGCCTGACCACTGTGTGGGCTCTCTGTGCCTGGTCAAGGGAATTGTCAGTAGTTTCACATGTCTCGCTGTCTAAAGCAGATCCACACGGGTCCTGCTGCAGTGCTGTGCCCTTGATCACAGAGGCCTAAGATACTCATGTAACTCTGTTTACTTGTTTCCTAGATTGGCATCCAGCACTACTTTTTCTAATCAAGCAGAAAGGTAAGATCCTAAAGTGAGCCAAATCTCACTTTGCTTTTGTTTTTTGTGCTTGTCCATCCCATTTCTAAAACAGCAGATGTGTACCATGGACGGAATATTGTTAGTTCAGTTGCTGCTCCCGAGAGTGCATGTCCATTTGCTCTTCACACCTCCAGTCATTCCTTCATGTGTTCCCTCATTTTAGTCAGTGAGTATTTTTGAGCCCACTCTATACATTGTGCTAGATGCTAGACTTCAACTTGGGGCAAAACGGACATGATCCTGACCTTGTAGGGCTCACAGACTGCCTTGGAGGCAAACATGAACGAAATGTTTGCACACGTTTATAATAGTAAACAGGACTGAGTGCTATGAACAAAAAGTGTAGTAATTTTCAGACATCAGCATACTCGCCCAGCATGCTAATTCTTCAGCAGAGTTATCATGGACGAAAGTTCGATTTTTATTTATGTTTCTTTCTAATGCAAAATTTACATCCAAGAATGTGCACATAGCTAAGTGTACATTAACTGAGTTTTGACAAAGGCATATACTGGCATAGCCCAAACCTCTGTCATCATGTAGACCATTACCATCACCCCCAGGAAGTTCCCTCATGCATCTTCCTCATCTCCTCTCCCCACCCCCAGAGGCAAACACCATCATGAACCTTCCCACCATTCAGCTTCCTATAAATGGAATTACCCTTTTGTGTCTAACTCCTTCTACTTAGCATTATGCTTTTGAGATTCATCCATGTTTTTACATGTGTCAGTAGTTAGAGCTGATTTCCTCTTTCTTCTGGTAACTCACCACTGATCACTCGGGGAATATCTTTTCTAATGCTTTAGTCTGAGGGCAGGGCCACATGATCATCTTGGCTCCATGATGCCGTGGAGAGATGGTACAGAGGGTAAAGGGGGCAATCGCACACATCAAAGTCCCATTCATTGAACAAGGATCAACTCAGAGCCCCTCACCCCAAAAAAACTTCCCAGCTTTCCCACTAGGAATGAACACCCCCCTTCCTGTATTTTTTCCTCAAGAGAAGTGCTCTCTTTTAGCCAATGACGCTTTCTGGGAGGATCTGGCTGATAGTCCTCAGCCTGCGTTCTAATCCCGACTCTGCCCTTTAATTTTACACACAAAGGGGCAGTATTTTGATTTTGCGTCATACAAAAGGGAATCTGAGTGGAGACCCCTGTTTAATTACACTTTCTTGCCCCTCCCATGGTCCTCCTGGATGACCAAGGTGTTTGGTATTATTGGTGACTACATTAGGTGGGGGATCAGCCCATGTAAGGGGTCTTACCTGTGAAGTGTCTGGAGCATAAGTCCAAAATACTTCCCCATTTGCCCCAGGTAATATTACTGTACATCTGATGATTGCTGGAACAGTTAGAAAGGCGTTCTCAGGCATTTTTGAGTTTCTGGTTACCTCACAATTTCTTCCCTGAGGTTGTTCGTTCTGATTGGCATTTCTCTGTCTCTGGATATATATATATATATATTTTCCCTCCATCAGTTTATGTTGTTCATTATATTCCACAAATGAGTGAGATCATGTGATATTTATCTTTCTCTGTCTGGCTTATTTCACTAAGTCTCTGGACTTGTGGTCTTTGAAGACCACCTTTTACCTCTGGGTCTCGAAACCCTCACCTGTACCCCGGGGTGGCCGGAATTAGCCCCTGGCCACCCTGGCACTTCCTGGTTTTCTCTTTCTAAAGGCTCATTAACAGGATTCTATGTGATTAGACTATTTCATCTCACAGATGAAAATGACAGTAAGACATTCCATCCGTGGGTCAGTCCCTGTACATGCCTGACCTCTGAATAAGTAAGAAAATAAATCCCTTACCTCATGCTGTTTGTCCCATGATTCCTTGTCTTTCCTTCCCCCCCCCCCCCCCCCCCCAGCATGATGGTTCCGGGCAATGCAGCGGGCGTGGCCAAGCAGTTCCTGCGCTGCATCTTCCACCAGCTGGCCCCCAACGGCATCTTCCCGCAGCTGTTCCAGAGCACCATCAAAGGTAACTCCTCCGTGGGGAGCGCGGCCCCTCGGCGGGGCTGGTCGCCGGCAACCGGGACCTCACTAAATCTGACTGCTCACTTTCCAGATGGCACTTTTTTACGGACCTTGGCCACGTCTCTGATGGACTTCAATGAGCTGAGCTCTATTGCTGCTCTCAGTCAGCTCCTGGAGGTAGGTCTGCTTTGATGACATGCTAAGCTCCCACTGAAATCCCTGCTGAGGAAGAATGTCATTTAATTTTAAAATTTAAAGTAAACAATTTTAACTTAAAATAAAATTTAAAATAATTTAAGTTTTAAAAAAAATGCCAACGCATAGGCAAGTGTCAGCTAGACGTGGTTGTTTTGAATGAATTTGCGATTTACTTAAAGCATCTCGGCACCCACAACCAAAGGGTGCCGAGAATTCACTCTGAGAACTTCCCTCCTTTCTAAGGTGTGGTGGGTAGAGCAGTGTGCACTGTCGTGGGACTTGGATTCAAGTGTCAGTTTCACTTATTCAATGTATCACGAGATTTGGACTCAAGCCCTGCTTGTCTGACGTATCACGATCACGAGATTTGAAGTCAGTTCTCAGCTCCACTCAGCGGTGGCATTGTGAGATTTGAATACATGTATCGGGCCTCTGCTTATTAGCTCTCTCCATTAGCTGGGAGTGTTGGCAGGTTGCCACAGGGACTCTGCTGCTGGCCATTCCTCTTAGTCTCCGGCCAATAGAGTTTCCCGCAAGCATCATTCATTGGAGCTCTTCAGCCCCGAACCACACCAATTGTAGATCTTTAAACGATGTTTTTCTTCCTTACGTTTCACCTTTGCACACTGAGCCAATGATCACAATTTGCCCTCCTACTTTGTCTGAATGTGTTGATTTTTCTCTGTACTCCTGCCAGTTGCAATGCTTACCCTATATAGTCGCTGCACCACACAATTATAGCCTGAATATGTGATTTTTTTAAAAATTGGTCTTTACCAAGTAACTGCACAAATTCCCACGCTGTTTCAGCAGTTGATCGCCTATGCTTTTGTTTTTAGGGTCTAAATAACAAAAAGAATTTACCAGCAGGGGGTGCTATGATACACTGTTTGGAAAACATTGCTACCTTCATGGAAGCTTTGCCCATGGATTCTCCTAGTAGCCTCTGGACCACAATCAGCAACCAGTTTCAGACATTTTTTGTCAAGCTGCCTGGTGTTTTGCCTCTGAAGGTAAGCTGAGCCCAGGATTTCATTTTAAATTCTTTCTGTTTGCAGACCATCCATCTTGTTTCATAAAGGGCTGTCTGGAATCTCTCTTGTTAGCCTGGAGTGGACAGTATTATTTAGGTTGTTCTCTCTGAATGACCACTATAGGAAGTGAGCATTTTGACTTAGCGATTTCATGTTTCCAGTTATAGAAAAAATTGTCAAGTGTATATGAAGTAAATACCTAGGTAAATGAATAGTTTTCTCTAAAAGGAGACCAGACATATAATGGAAAGCTTCAATTTTAAAGAGTTATCTAAATGGAAGTGATTGCTATGTATTTGTGAATACTGTACTTGCAAGAACAAGATGCTATTCTTTTTAAAAAATATATTTTATTGATTTTTTTACAGAGAGAAAGGAAGAGGGTAGAGAGTTAGAAACATCAGTGAGAGAGAAACATCGATCAGATGCCTCTTGCACACTCCCTACTGGGGATATGCCTGCAACCAAGGTACAGGCCCTTGACCGGAATTGAACCTGGGACCCTTCAGTCCACAGGCTGACGCTTTATCCACTGAGCCAACCCGGTGATATTCTTGATGGCCTTGCACCCTCCTCTCTCCAGCCCACCCTCTAAGAATACACACACAAGGGCCTGCCGGAAATCTGACAGCCTAAGGAACATTTGCAGCATGAATCCACTAAACGTGAAAACAGAGTCCTTTACTGTTGAGGCCGGAAGAGACCTATGAAAACCACCCTTTCCAATGTCCCCATTTTCCAGATGGGACTGTATATTCAGAGAAGCAGTGGCAGTGTGAGGTTTAGAACTCCCTGACTCCCAGTCCAGTGTCCTTTCCACGAATGGACTTCCAGGGTCCTTCTAAAACAGGGGTGACGCCAAGCATTCTGGGCTCTACACTGTGAGGAAGAGGCGGTTGGTGGTGGCCATTGTCATGTCCATGAACCTCATTTGCTCCACAAGCTTTTTGTGCTCTACGTCGATCACAGAAGTATTCAGCTTGTTAATGAATCACTTGTTAATCTGACAGGTGAAGCTACATGTTAGCATCACCTCTTCTAAATGGAGTATCACATGTATGCTATCTAAAATGATTTATAAAGCCCAGTTGCCTCTGACAATACCTTTCTCCAAATGGGCAGATGTGGAAAATGTGACTCCCACATAGGTTCTGAAAGGGTGATAATCCAGGAACCCTTAACTTGGTGCTGCTTTCTTTGAGTTTGCTGTTACATGAGAAGCAGGAATACTGAGATCTTTACTCTCTCTCACATCTTTTGATTCTTGTCGATCCATATGTCTGGAATAGCTGAATAAATCCAAGCAAAAGGATTAGTACTTTGAAACCATGTACGTATATAGCGGTTGTACATAAACATGTAGGAAATCCAGTACACACATTTAAAGTTGGCCACATGGAACCTCCCTAGGACCAGAGAGCCATCCAGAGCCATCTGTTACTTAGGAGGGGTGGGGCTGGCCTGGTAAATTCAAATGCTGATAAGGTCAATGCTGATAGGTCAAAATATTAAACTTGATCCCTGGCCAGTGTCCTCAGTGGTTAGAGCATTAGCTCATAGACCGAAGGGTCTTAGGTTTGATTCCTGGTCAAGGGCATATACCTGAGCTGCAGGTTTCTCTCTCTCTCTCCCCTTTCTCTCTCTCTCTCTCTCTCTCTCTCTCTCTCTCTCTCTCTCTCTCTCTCCTTTCCTTTCCTTCCTCCCTCCCTCCCTCCCACTCTTTCTCTCTCTAAAAAAACACACAAAAAAACCCCACCTCAATGGAAACAATATTCTTGGGTGAAAATTAACAAAAAGAAAAAAACATTAAACTTGAACACTGACCAGTTGGACGTATTGCCAGTTACAAACAACTGGCAGTCTAAATCGTGACATCCAGTCCTGTCCACAGGGACCTCCCTGACTGCCCACAGGAGTGGAATGAGATAAGGGAATAAAAAGAATCCAGACCTTTTCAAACTGGACTGCACCAGTCCCTTCCTCCAGGGTCAGCTGCTGCTCCTCTCCAGCCAACTGTTCTGTGGGAATAATGCAGGCCTCATGCTGTTGATCTTACCATGTTTTCCAAAGTTTTATTTCCTGATTTTTAAAACACTGCAGGGAGCTGATGAGCAGCCATGTTTCAGCCCCTGGTTCAGAGTAATGTAAATGTCACATCCACTCTGATGCATATTGAGCAGATGAAATAGACCGATGTTTCCCTGAGGAAGCACTTGTGAAATTCTTACCGAACTTCAGAACGTGCGAAAACTGCCCTGCTGGCCCAGATCTGGGCCCTGCTTCTGGCTGATTACCTTCTGCTTTGGTTGTGATTGTTAATCAGGGTGTTGAGATGCGTTAGTCAACAACAACAACAAAAGCATAATATTTTTTCCATTGATTTTTAGAATGATTGGGAGGGAGGGAGGGAGGAAGGGAGAGAAGAGGAAAAGAGAGAGAAACATCGATATGAGAGAGACACATAGATTTTCCCCAGGTTTTTGTTATGTCTTTTGGTAGCAGAGGAAGGGCCGATGAAACTGGTTTTTATTTGGATTAATAAGCCTGATGGTTTTAGACTGATCTTAGTTCTTTTGCATCATGACCTTTAACAAATTAGTGTACTTCTGTAGATGAGGGCACATTTAATATGTACCTATCCACCTATCTGTTAATCCATCTATTCATCTGTCTAATTCTTTAATGCTATGTAATTTTATTTTAGGGATATATCTTGAAGAAATAGTTTAAGAACTATGTTTAATTATTTAATTGTTTAACATTGTTTTTTTTGTGTGTGTGTTTTTTTAAATATATATTTTATTGATTTTTCACAGAGAGGAAGGGAGAGAGATAGAGAGCTAGAAACGTCAATGAGAGAGAAACATCGACCAGCTGCCTCTTGCACACCCCCTACTGGGGATGTGCCCGCAACCCAGGTACATGCCCTTGACTGGAATCGAACCTGGGACCTTTCAGTCCACAGACCGACGCTCTACCACTGAGCCAAACTGGTTTCGGCTGTTTAACATTGTTTAATACATATTTTTTTAAGACCTGAGAATGATTTTTATCAGCATGAATATATGGCAGGGAAAATTATAAGGAGGCAGCTATGTCTCAGATTTTATTTCCTAAAGTAAGTGCTTATAGGGAATATATGAAGCAAAGATATATTAAGAAGGGTACTGACTCATTTTTTTTCGTATTTGTTCACAGTGTTCTTTAGATTCCAGTTTGAGAATTATGATTTGCCTTTTGAAGATCCCCTCTACCAATGCCACAAGGGTATGTATGTTTAGACAAACGATTCCAGTTGGTATTTAGTTATTTAACCTGCAAAGAAAGCATGGAGTACTGAAGAAGCAGTTATTGCGTGCTGAATCTTCACTTTCAGTCTTCTTGCAAGTGTCTAGGGTGATTTTTTAATAATTGGTCCTCTTAGTGTGGGGCCATGTCCATCGGTCTGTTCTCCATACTATGAGCAAGGTGATCCTTCTAAACACAGATCTCATCACATTAATCCCTTGCTTTAAAATCTTTGACACTGTCTCATTTCTTTTAGGGTAATGTCCAAAATGCCCGAATGTGGCATAAGAAGAAGGTACTTCATTAACTTGCCAGCCTACATTCCCAATTTAGTCTCTGGCTACCTGTCCCATCCTCCATGCCTCCTGCCTACTTTCAGAATCATCATCATCATCATCATCATCATCATCATCATCAAAGCAACCCCACTGTTTCTGAACACTTACCCCACTGTTTTTGAACACTAAGAGGACCAATTATTAAAAATGATACTGCTTTCCATGTATAGTCTTATTTAATTTCATACTTCTTTGCCTTTGCTTAGGCCATTTCCTTTACTTGAAATGCTTTATATCCTTGTCAGCCAGGCGAACTTCTCAATCTTCATAATGGGAATTAGAATTTCAATTAAAAAACGCTCATATTCTCTGTAGCAGCTTCCTCCTGTATTGTATCCCATAGTACTTGACAGAGCTCTCTGAATTTGCTCTTATATTGTGCACACGTCTCCCCAGGGAGACTGAACATCCTGAATTCCAGCGTTGCGTCCCATTCACCTCTACGTTCCTGGCTTCGTTTCTGGGCTGCGTTACATGGAACGGTGCCTTTGTTTGTACTGCAGCGGCTTGTGACTATTAGTTACTATACCAAGAAGGCACATTTCCTGCAATTTTTACCTTGCATGTGCTCTCCCAGACTCATGGTTTATGCTGGAAAGTTGCAAAGAGATCATTTGGTCAAATCTGTTCAATAACAGTGAAGGGAAAGGCTCAGAGAGATGAAAGCTTGGCCAAGGTTACAGAGCTGGTTCGTGGATCTTTGGTCCTTTGATTTCAAGTTCCTTGATTTTTCTGTTGCACCAGAAAGCCATACTGCTTTGCTGGATAAAAGAGCAAATGTCTATGTAGCTTTGAATTAAGGTTTTGTTGTTTCTTGGCAAGCAGGGATGCATTATATATCAACAGAGACATATTCCTGTCCCCACTCATCCATCATCAGAGGAAACGCTTCTACAGAGCAAAGAATGCCGAATCAGCAGCACTACAACAAAGCGTTTCTTTTTAAGATTTATTTTATGGGGAAAGAAATACATGAGTTTATGTGGAGAATACAAACAAATTAAAGATATAATTCCTCCCCTCAGGGACAACTCACATGAAATGAATTCATTTAATATCAATAAGGAAAAAGGACCTTAAAATGACCAAATCCTTTGATTTAGTCATTTGCTTTCTGGGACTCTCTTCTAAGGAATAAGAAGAAAATGCAGATATTGTGCAGAACCCTATTTATTGGAATGTTATAATGAAATGGACTTTGTGGTCATTGGAAAGGATGTTATGAAGAAAAAAGTAGCATTGGACATTACTTTTGTTATTATATTAACAAAATGTAGGATTGTGTCTGTGTAAGATTTCAACTTTAAACTCGTGTGCCACAAAGAAGGGAACTACAACAGAATGTTATCCCTGGGTGGTAGGATTAGGGGCGACTTTTATTCCCTCATCCACACTTTCTACAGATCCTGCATTTACACATGGAGCAGGTATTACTTTGATGAACCAGACAGTTAGGGCTGTAGAGGCTCAGAGGTAGTGGAAATAGTGGCATGGGAGTCTTTTGGAGTCCAATTTAAACAATCCTGTCTTCCCCTCAGAGCATTTCTGCCTCTGGAAAACTGCCCTGGGATTTGGTTTTGAATCCCATTCGATAACTGTGTGGCTTTGAGCAAGTTTCTTCCTGCGTAACTGCCTCAGCGGCAGCTTAGGGTGCTAAAGCTTCACGTACGAAGCAGATCACAGCTAACCGTGATGGAGGGCTGACTGTTGCCAAGTGTGTTACGTACGTTATCACTTTAATTCTCACAACGGCACAGTGACACGGAGGCCATTGCTGCCCGCCCTTTACAGAGGAGAGAACCAGGTCCGGAGAGGCTCAATCCCCGGTCCAAGGTCACAGGGAGCTGGAGTTTGAAATCACGTGTGTGAAATCCCAGACTTGTGTCCTTAGCTATTGTAACATACTGTCTCCCCAGGTCTGTTAGAGGAATTTGAATAAGAGAAACTATATGAAAGCACCGAACTCTGCCTGATACTTAGCAGGTGCTCCATGAATGTTTCTAAATGGCTTCAGAAAACATATGCATTAAAACCGATCCTTGATGGGTGGATGTCAGAGGCGGAAAGCAAAACGGATGATGCTTTTCTGATGCCAAACCTTGGCAGGCAGCTGGGTGATGATGAGTTGTAGCTAAGCTAATGGTGCTTCGGTGCTCACATGCCAGGGCTGGTTTGTGCTATCTAACGGAGGTGCCGGACTTTGAGAGGAGCTGGATCTGACGAACCCATAGAGGCCTCGGGGTTCTGAGAAGGAGAGTGAAAGATCCAATGCAAACCTCACAGAGTCTCGGCAGCTGGGAGTGCACGTGAGGATAACATTGGAGTTAGGTGGGTTTAAAAAATGATGCCGTCTGGAAAAAAATGCTTTTACGAAACAATAAAATGATTAAACCATGCTCTTCAAGCTATTGATGGAAGGTGTAGTTCTGTTCTTGTTAGACCAACAGCGTTGGTGCAGTAGTCACCGGATAAGAGATTTTAAATAAAAAGAAAAGAGTGATCCCATTAAAGTATCTTAAGACGTAAATACTTTTTAAAATGAAAGAATCAGCAATGGGTTTTATTTGGCCCCAATCTCATTGCAGAGTTTGCTGGAACCGTTTTCAAAACTGCTCAGCTTTGTAATTCAGAATGCTGTCTTCACGCTGGCCTACCTGGTGGAGGTGTGTGGCTTATGTTACCGAGCTTTCACTAAGGTAAGTGTGCAGAGTTGTGTCAAATCCCTGTTAGGCTAATTGCTTCAATATAGTTTTAAAATGGGTAATTCTACTGAGGTCTAATAAATATCATTGGAAAGAAACACTTTACATCTACATATATAAAAGCCTAAAGTGACCATCCAGATTGTTCGACCGTCCGACTGGTAGCTATGATATGCAATGACCACCAGGGGGCAGATGCTCTGACTGGTAACTATGATGTGCACTGACCACCAGGGTGCAGACGCTCAATGCAGGAGCTGCTGAGCTGCAGTGACTTGTCAGCTGTGGTTCTCGGGTGATGCACCCAGAACCAGAGAGGAGGGAGCCTGATTCCAGGATGCATCACCCAAGAACTGTCCTCTCACAATGTGGGACCCCTCGGGGGGTCATAGAGCTGGTTTGGGCCCGATCCCCACAGGGCAGGCTGGGGAACCCCACCAGTGCATGAATCCATGCACTGGGCCTCTAGTATATACATAAATGTCTTAAATATGAAAATTTGGAGGATTGAGAATCATATAGTTTAGAAGAGAAGACCTATTTAAAAAATATTTTTATTTATTTCAGAGAGGAATGGATATGGAAAGAGAGATAGAAACGTATTAATAAGAGAGAACCATTGATCCACTGCCTCCTGCGTGCCCCCACTGGGGATTGAGCCCTCAACCCAGGCATGTGCCCTAACCAGGAATCCAAACCATGACTTCTTGGTTCATAGGTCGATGCTCTACCACTGAGCCACGTTGGCCAGACAAGAGAAGGGGTATTTTGAATAAAATGAGACAATGGTCTAAATGACCTCTTAAAGTCCTTTTCAAGTTTACCCATGATTAGTAGGCTAGCCGTCACTACATATTATTTTAAACCTAAAGTAGAAAAAAAATGGGGCAGTCATTTGTAAAAGCCTGTGAAGAGCTCCTTAAGTCTCATCATTTATCTGTCTCCCCAGTGCTGGCTTCTCGGCCTCTGAGATTGTAATCTCGTCTTTTGTCATCTTGTCTTAATAATGCTTCCTCTATTGCATTATCTTTAGATCCCCTGCCCCACCACTGATGGAGTGGAAAACTACTGCTTGCCCAGTGCATACAGCAGCCTTGTGGGAGCTGGTAGACACTAATGGAAAAGCAGGAGGCATTTCTGTCCCTTTTCAAACAATGTGCAGATCTTACTTTTCCAGTTTCCAAGTCTGTTTTCAATGGGGTCTCTGTTTCTGCTGTTTTCTTGAATGTTCAGAATACTTCTTTATTCATGTTGTTCATTTCTGTGAGCTCTTTATTTTCCCTCATAAAAATCTAATTTTATACCAAGGCTTTAATTCTATTTAAAACACTGTTGTCTCATTTTCCATTTTGTGTCCACTCTGCCATGTTAACTGTTCCGTGATAATCCTCTCTTTAGTCTTTCTGATTAAAAACCATTACTCTGTCTGGAACAGTATGCTTTCTAACTACCAAAATAATCAGTATTTTGTCTTTTTTCAAATCCTTTCTGAAAAATAACTTGTTCCTTCTTTTAACTTAAAAAAAATGATATATAGGACACAGCACCAAATAAGATGAAAAGATGCTCCATATTTAAAAGTCATTTTTCTTTATGCTTGATTTATTTAAGTTAATACATTTTCCTAGAGGAAGAACCATAATGAGTTTGAATTTTTTAAGTTGTCCAATATTGGAATTAATGACAGGGGACCTTCCACCAATTTGAATTCAATATACTCTTGGATTTGAATATTCACTATACATTATTATTCCTTCATAATCTATCATAACTTTAGGGACCTCCCACATCTACTGTCGTCACCCTTTCTCATTTTTCAACTTGAAATGAATGAATGTTACTTACAGAAGCTCCAATCTAGGGTGTTCAATGTAGTGTACTTCATAGATCATGAGGAACTATAAGAAATGGTTAACTAGCAGTTTCTAATCAAGACTTCTCTCTATTTAATAAAAAGAGAGGGCATGGAAATGTAAGGGAATTGGAGTCTTCTTTTTCTGTCAATCTGGCAGCCTAGATAACCTGAAAATTGCCCCACTTAAACACCAGAAATGCGGATGAAATAAACATGATTTAAAAAATAGAGAGCTCATTTTATAAAAATGAAAGGAGACAAAGGTGCAGAGGACATTGAGAGCCAGAGGAGTAAGCATGTAAGCTGATATTGTAGAAGTCTTGAGACGGGGAAGGGGTGGTGGTGCTTGTTTTGGTAACTCAGTAGCTTGAGTCTGAAAGCCCACACAGAGAAAGCAGATAAGGTCTTGGGACTATTTTAGGCTGGGAATTGAAACTGAGTCATCCCCAGCAGAAAGTCAGAACCCTTGAAAGGCTTTCCATTTGGTAAAAGGGTGATTTGGAAAGAATATATTCTTATATTGGAGGTGACAAAGAATGGGATCTATAATCTGAGAACTGAGAGAAAGACTTATAGTAACACTGAACCTACCTTTGGACATGTTTGTAATTTTATTTACATTACCTACATGTTCTTTGAACCCCCAAACTAAAAAGTCAAGTAACAGGTACTGAGCTAGGAATAGCATTGGAGTGTCTGGCAAAGCAAACCTGAAGTCAGTCCTCAAACCTCTCTGGAGGGATATGTTTTCGACCTAGGCCTAACAGGATTTCCACAAATAAGATCCTGATGAACATGAACTCAGAACCTAAAATTATAAACCATATGAAGAAATAATCCACCAGGAGCTAGATAACGGAGTTAACAAACAGCAAGATTATTTTCCGCCTAAGGTTTTCCAATATTAGAACTATGTGATAGAGATTATAAAACATACCTTGAATGATAATCATGCAAAGGAGAATTAAAAACATGAGAAGAGATGTAGTCACTTTAAAAAACACACACCCAGAAAGATTTGAAAAAAATAGGAAGTCTAAAAATGAAATAGTCACTGACATAAAAAACTTGATGGACAGGTTAAACAGCAAATTAGACATAGCCAAAGAGGGTATTGGTAAAATGGCAAGTAGAACTGAAGAAATTATATAATATGCAGCAAAGAGAAATGAAGAGATGACGATGAGGAAGAGAAGTGTTTCAGAGAAGGGAAAAATAGGATTCTTAACAATTCTAGAATTGATTTAAGTCAGTAATGCTTTGATTCAGGAAGTACAATGAGCATTGAAAGTATTACAAATAAACTAAAAATTTACCTGCTCGTGTCATAGACTACGTACATAAGTAAGGTACAAATTGATAGAACAACTGAGACAGATATAAAATTTTTAAGAGCAAGAGCAAGCAAAAGAAAAGATACTTTATAGATAAACTGACAACAAACTTCTCAACAGCACAGTGGAAGCCAGAAGATAATGGGGAAACTGTCTTTAAAATTATGAGAGAAAAAAAATAACTGTTCACCTGGAATTCCTTGCCAGCTAAGCTATTATTTAAGAGTGAAGGCTAAATAAACTATTTGGAAAATTAGAAATTTCCTAATATATTTTTAACTGAAACAACACTAAAAGATGTATTGCAATAATAATGAGGCCAATAGATAGTTGATATTAGCCTGTCAGAGATACAAAAATTCTGAAGGAATAATAGCAAAATAATGCATTAAAACTCAAATCTCATGACCTCATGAGGATTTTCTTGAAATGTAATAGTGGTTTAACTATTAGAACACCTGTTTATGTCACTGTGCTGCCAGATTAATGGAGAAAAACTTTTATCATTACTACAGCAGACAGAAAAGGAACATTCTTTATAATTCAACATCCACTTGTGATAATTTTTGTCCAATTAGGAATAGAAGTAACTTCTTTAACTTGACAAAGGTTGTTAATCAGAAACCTCTAGGAAACATTATACTTAATGGAAAGATTCCAGCAGTAGTCCCTTTACAATAATAAGTAAGATAAGGGTGCCCATTACCACTGCTCCTATTTACTCTGGTCCTGTGTGTCCTACTAAGTTCAGTAAGACAGGAAGAAAAATCCAACATAATTGGAAAGAAAAGGAAAAATAAAACTCTCACTTTTTGTAGATACGTGATTATAAGTGAACCAAAGAGAATCTATTTATAGATACCTTTTTAACTTTTACTAGAGGCCGATGCATAAAATTTGTGCAGGGTGGGGGGGAGTTTGGGAGGAGAGGAGAATGGGTGTCCCTGCAACCTATCCAATCTGGGACCCCTCGAGGGATGTCCAACTGCCCTCTCACAATCCAGGACTGCTGGCTCCCAACTGCTCACCTACCTGACTGATTGACCCTAACCACTTCTGCCTGCCAGCCTGATCACCCTCTAACCACTCTCCTGCAGCCTGATTGATGCCTTACTGCTCTCCTGCTGGTCACCCCCAACTGCCTTCCCTTTTTGGCGTAGTCACCCCTAACTGCCCTCCCTTGCCAGCCTAGTCACTACCAACTGCCCTTCCCTGCAGGCCAGGTCGCCTCCATCTGCCCTCCCTGCATGACTGGGTCCCTGCTAACTTTCCTTCCCTGCAGGCCTGGTCACCCACAACTGCCCTCTCCTGCCGGCCATCTTGTGGCAGCCATCTTTGACCACATGGGGGTGGCCATCTTGTGTGTTGGAGTGATGGTCAATTTTAATAGAGATACATCTCATGTTCATGGATGAGGACCCAGCATAATAAAGAGGCTTATTCTCACAAAATAATCTATACATTTAAAAAAACCCTAGCCTTTCTCCCTGGTAAGGATGGAGTAGATTATTTGAACCTATCCTCCCATTTAACTTAAAAGGTTTAAAAAAAAAAGTGAATAGAATATTTTCTGAAAACTTCTTAAAAGTATTAAAATGCTAACCAGATATAGAACAGCCACCAGGCTAAGACCTGGGAGAGCAGAGGAATGCAGAGATGTGAGCCCAGCCCTGAAGGCGAGGTGTTTGCCTTCAACTGTTTCTGTGGTTTGAATTATTATTTAAAAAATGTAAAGTGTAAAATCAAAGCCAAATGTTACAATTTGACAAAGTACACATTTCATCTCTCTGTTTTTCTGTGTGCTTAGAATTATCCCTTCAAAAAGTAAGTTCCTTAGAGAAGATTCAAGATCCTTTAAGCAGTTGTACATGTTTATCTCTAAATCATTTTCTACTGAAACAAAAAGCTTTTAGATTTGTTTAATTTCTGCAATGCTGACAACCTGTATCATTCCCTGTGGATAAGAACCAAATCCTGTGGTTTTAGTATTGAAGAGCTAGCCTATTGTTTTCTTATCCATTAAATGAGGAATGGGGAACCATTTTTTTTGCCAAGGACCATTTGGATATTTATAACATCATTTTTGGGCCATATAAAATTATCAATTAAAAATTAGCCTGTTACGTTTGGTCAAACGTTTCATTAATTCACCCCTAATGCCTTGGCAGGGCCAGACTAAATCATTTCTCAGGCCTCATATGGCCCGCAGGCTGGACGTCCCACACCCCTGCATTAAATTATGTGTTCTCACCTGGCTGGTGTTGCTCAGTGGTTGAGCATTGACTTACAAACCAGGAAGACATGGTTCAGTTCCCAGTCAGGGTACATGCCCAGGTTGTGGGCTTGTTCCCTAGCAGGGGGCATGCAGGAGGCAGCTGATCAGTGATTCTCTCTCATCATTGATGTTTCTCTCTCTCTCTCCCTCTCTGAAATCAATAAAAACATATTGGTAAAAAAATTACCTGTTCTCAGTGCTGCAGTAAATGCATACACACAGAAATGCCTTTAATTTTTTTCCCCTTTTCAGTTTTAATGTTATTTATTGAGGACAGTTCGTTATGCGTTTTTATTTATTTATTTATTTATTAAATATATTTTATTGATTTTTGTACAGAGAGGAAGGGAGAGAGATAGAGAGTTAGAAACATCGATGAGAAAGAGAGTCATTGATCAGCTGCCTCTTGCACACTGGGGATATGCCCACAACCAAGGTACATGCCCTTGACCGGAATCGAACCTGGGACCTTTCAGTCCCCAAGCTGACGCTCTATCCATTGAGCCAAACTGGTTTTGGCCGTTATGCATTTTTAAATAGTATTTTTTATTTCTGATCTATGACTCTTTTAGAAGCTCTTTTGACTTCGATCAGTTCTAATTGAATTTTAAAAATTGCTTACCTCCTTCTCTTTTGTTTTATTTAGGAGCGGGATAAACTATACTTGTCTCGTAGCGTTGTTCTGGAACTCCTGCAGGCCCTGAAGCTGAAATCTCCTCTACCAGATACAAACCTCCTTCTGCTTGTGCAGGTAGGCTTTTGGCTTGTTCGGAATACTTTCATGAGATCCACTTACGTTTGGAAAAACAAGGAAGCTCTGGGGCCTATGCATAAATCAAATACTTCTGCTCCTGTGTGTGCCAGGCAATATGCTTTCCATATTCCCCTCACTTTATCCTTACAGAAGAATGAGACATCGGTCCTGTATCATAGAGGAGGAGACTGAGGCTTAGGGGGTTCAGTGACTTGCCCAAGATCACATAGCTGGCGTCAGTAGGGTCAGCATCCGACCTCAGGGTCTGTTCACTGTGGAACACAGTCTGGTCAGGCTTTCTGTCACTTGCCCAGGTGACCATAACAGCTCTGAGCTTTTTGTACCGCCCTCCTCTCTCTCCACACCAATCCAGTCTTCTGGCTTATGGCTGCCTAGACCAGTGGTCAGCAAACTCATTTGTCAACGGAGCCAAATATCAACAGCACGACGACTGAAATTTCTTTTGAGAGCCGAAAACCGACTTCTGCCCATGGGCCACAAAGTTTCAATCACACTGTATGTGCGCGCCCACATGTGGTATTTTGTGGACGAGCCACACTCAAGGGGCCGAAGAATCGCGTGTGGCTCACGAGTCGCCGTTTGCCGACCACTGGCCTAGACAAATTTTGCTAAAAGTCTGCTTTCTATCAGATCACGCCCAGCATTGAAAACCTACAGGGACATTGTATGCCTGAACTACTGAAGCCTTCCATTATCTGGACACATTTGACTGCTCAGCAGCCTTGCCCTTGACAAATATTCACTCACCACCTATTTTGGACGGGGTTTTGGGAATATAAGATGAGAAAGGCAAAGGCCCATGCCATAATATGCTAACCATTGTGCAGTATGTAAAGTACAATGGAGGAGGGCGTGGCCAACTCAGCCTGGAGATGGAGGAAGGCTCATTGAGCCATTATGAGCTCTGACCTGGCCCAGGTGCTGGGGAAACAGATATGAATGAGCCAGGACCCCTTCCTTCCAAGATCTATTATCTGGTAGGTGAAATTGATGAGGAAAACATCTCCACCATAGTGTACTAGGTGTGTACTCAGTATGGAAATGCTATGTGTGGGTGAGCACAGATGTTGAGGAATTTACCTGGAAAAGAGGAGGAAGGATGTCTCTCATTTGCCATTTAATATCCACCCCAGGGTCTCCTTTCCTCTCTCCTATATGATACTTGTCCTTAGGACCAGAATTGAGTTTCTCCCAAAGCCTTGAGATTTCATAAGGAGTTGGTATACCTTCAAGTGAAGATTGGTCTTCTGTTGTCTTTGAAGAGCTTCTGGGGGCACATGGAAGCTCTGAGAGGACAGCAATTGCTGGAAGATGCCAGCAGTGGGAGCCGGGCATGGAGGAAGCGAACTCACAACCTGGCAACCTCATGTTCCTGAGGTCGGGCAGCAATGGGTTGCCATAGGCCAGCCCCTCCTGCTCACACCTCAGCAGTTACACCACCACTTTTGAGCACAAGCAACTCTGGCACAAGTGACCGTGAAGATCAATGAGATCAACACTGACTTGGCGGAGAGGGCAGGTGAACTGGGCTTTGTGAACTAGCCACGAGAGATCTAAGGCTCACGGGTTCAGTGTCTAGAAGTCACGTGCTTCTGATCGTGTTTTGGTTGGTGACCTGCCACCTCCAAACAGCCCAGGTTTCAGGCCCTGAAGGTGCCTTCCTGTGGGCTTCGGGGAGCAGTCTCTTAACTGGCCCCAGTTTCTAGTGGAGCCAACCTCCGAGGCTGATCTTCTCGGGGTCCAGCCCCGATGCCGTGAGTGCAGCGGGTGGCCGGGCTTCTGTGAGGTGCATTAGTCACCCATAATAAGCACTTGTCACGAGACAGCAGCACACTGACAGGTTCAATTGCCCAGCGCTCAAGGGAACCATGAAAACAGTGATTATTGCATCACAGCGAGGTGAATAAATAACAAAAACAAATTAGCTTTAGGAAGGAAGAGGGCACACATGTAGGTTCTTCTGACTGAATGTGTTTTCTGGACTCTCCTATTCCATGTCAACGAATTCCATTTTCATCTTTTTAAAACAAATGAGTACTTTTCATTGAATCATTCAGCTTCACCAATCTAGTTGTAAAATGATTTAGGTTGGAGAGGTATTTTGGAGGCGTTTTGAGAACAACTTTATGAATGTTTCCACTTCCAACAAAGTATGTTAAGCATTGTGCCATGTTGAAGTAATACATCTTCGTTCTATAAGCTTTAGAATAAATGGTTTTCATTACTGAGAGAAATGAAAGGGAGGCATCCTTAAAAGTACCCGTGTCTGCCCTGTGGTTCCTGGCTCAGTGGTGGAGAGGAGTCTTCTGTGGGGCCACTTGTGGGATGCAGAAGCAGCTTGTCTCTCTTCATGAATAGCACATCTTCCTATAGAGCTCATCTTCCTATAGAGCATCTTCCTATCAAGTTCTTTTTTCTCTTGCCCTTGACTGCTAGAGGGTCGCACAGGGGACCATCTGCTCTCTGGTGGCTTCCCTTGGGCCAGAGTATCTAGCCTGGAGTCAGAGAAAGCTCTTCCCTTTCCTGGTAGGGCATGGCAGGCCCTGGCTCCCGGAGGACCAGCTCCCAACGTGGACACGTCATGTGTCTGAGGCAGACAGTGACTTCCTCTAAAGATATGAGGGACCCCCATCTGGAGCAGTGGGGTGGCTTTGTTTAACTGAAAATGCAAGTTGGAAGCAGAAAAGACAGCAGCATTTGAAAGGAAAACCTCCCCTGGGGAGCTGTCATACATGTCAGCGGCCCCATTAGTGAGAAGTCAGACCCTCAGACCTTGGATTTGCCCTTCATTCTTTCAGCCACCCGGAAAACACTAGTGTTTCCTCTTCCTCTTAGTTAATGACTTAGACAATGGATGAGTTGCTAGAGATAAAGCTGTTTCTAGTCTCTCATAGATGGACTGTGCCTTTGTTGATTACCAAATACTCAATACTCTCTTGGTGAGCATCCCCATAAAGAGCAATGGAACACTTGCCCGAGGAATATGAGGCCACCCAAGTTCTAAACATTTCAAGACAGTGACCAATCTGTTTGTTAATTCCTAGGATTTCTTCTCGGAGGCAGGGTTCATGGGAACTTCCCAGCCCACTACAGTGGCTGTCCAGCCGTGACTCCTGCCACTTGTTTTTACTTACATCTGAAATCAGGCGACTTTGGATGTGCAAGTGGATTTTTTTTCCTTTTTTAAGAAAAAGAGGCATGAAAACAGGAAATAGTTTGCAAAATAGAAAAAATTGTATGTATTCTTCAGAATCTAAAATGGCAACCATCAGGGTGTGATTGTTATGCTCTGTGGACCAAGGCTTTGTCTTACTGTTTTAGCTCAGATCTGCTCTCACCTGCAATGTTTTCTTTTCTGCGTGTCTGCTGTAGCTCCTTTGTGTCAGATGCGATTGTACGTGTTCTCAAGACAGATTAAAGCAGTTTCCATAATAGAGGGGTAGCCCACTAACAGCCACTCTAAGGCTACAGAAGAAGCTCACATCCAAAAGAACGTCCTCAGCTCCCATTAAATGTCAAGAATAGGCATTCTGCTAATTTGCATATAGCACACCCACTGTGTGGGATATACCTGCATGTTCGCGTGTGAGAAATCGTGTGGGTGAAAGGTTTTCTTGCAAAGATAGGTTAGTTGTGGGCTGGAGGACAAAGAAGTGGCAGGGGCACGCTGCTGTTTTTAATGCACAGGTGTATGCAGGGGGGTTATTAATGTTCGCTGAGTTACTAACAGTCTGATCACTCTGGGATGAGAGGTGGAGGTACTATTTTGAGTCTCATTTTGATCATGAATTTAGTAATGACACATAATGGATACTGCGTTTCTTCTGTGCTCTTTTGTATGGGTGCAGGCGTGCCTGTCTCTACCTGAAAGTATAAAATTCTCCCTTGTATGGTAGTCATCCTTTCCTCCCTGACTTTAGTTACATCTTTATACTTTGAGCAATTCTATAAAATTACAATGGCGTTTTTCAGCTCCTGGTTGGCAGCTATATGAAAGGGAGAGAGAAAATTTTACTTAGTTGTGCCTATCATGTTAAATTGCACTGGATTAAGATGCTTGGATTAAAAAAAAAATAGTAGATGATTTCAGGCTTATGCACTTTTATACCCTTTAACATAGCAGACTCTCTGCAGACCTCCATAATGTTTAGAGTGATTTTTAATTAATTTTGACTTCCAAGAGATCACAGATCAGGCATTTGAATTTGGCCTCAGACCTTGAGCCTCTATGGCTGACAACATACTTCCACGATGCCACTCCTTCCGCTTTGTAGGGAAGAGAGGCTTCTGCTGCTGGAGATCGAGAAAGTGGACGTTTTGGTTCTTCACAAATCTCGTCTTGCCCTCGAGGGCACAGCCAGGCTGGAAAGCATGCTTTCGGGGCTGAGAGCTCTAGACCCCCCAGGGGCACTCCTCACCCTGGGATCCCTTTCCTCACACTTCTGTCTTGCCCTTCGCCTCCATTCGCTGTGCAGTCCCTTGTTTCTGTTTTAAAGAAATTAGTTCAAATGTTGGTGTACTGGCAGAGGTTTGGGAACTTTTTTCTAAGTAGTTTGTCTTAGATTGCAGACTCAGAGAGCTTTTGTAAATAAATTTTATGCAGAAAACTAGCTGTCAGGATTTTAGGAGCTCCTTCTTCTCATCCTATACTCTGTCAGATTTTTTTCCTTACAGGCTTTGGCCAAAGGTATAGGCTTTACTTTTTTTTTTTTTTTTAATCCTGATTTATTTACTTTTCCTTGTATTAGAAATAGCCCAAGTTAGAAGAGCAGACGGAAGCATTCCTGAATAAAATAATGGAAAATTTTAGGTTTTCCCTGGGTGTTACTAGCTGGCACTTTCTTTGCCAGATTCGGAATTGCCAGCCAAGGCGATTCTTCAATTTTCTGTAACTGTATTTGAGGCAAGAAGAAATGACAGAATGTGAGTGTGGAAATGTGTGTTCACACCTGCCATGCGGCTTTCAGAGACAGCTCTGCCTGCTGTCTCCTCCTCCCTGCTCAGTCACCTGCCCGGAAGCACCTTTCGTGGAGGAGCACATGAAGACCAGCTGGTGGCCTTGGCCAAGAAGTCTACGGGCTTCCTGACCTCAGAAGGCCTTTGATTTATAGCTTTTCCTTGTTAGCCCAAACCTGCCGCCTGATATAATGCTTTGATCACGGCCCCTGGTTAGTGTGCATGTGCTGGCTACTGTTCCTCATCCGGCCTCTTTGGGATTTTCTCTACCACCCTGTCCCATATTACCTCTCTCCAGTTAGACAAGGTCTGAGCCTGCCCAGTGGAGCTCATCTCATTGCCTCAACCCACCTACTTCTTCTGTGCCCTTTCAGTGTGAGAGTGAAATGAATTAGGATGTGCTGTCATTGCCAGAGCTTCTGTCCGAGCCTCTGGACTCTGCATAGCAGCAGCTTTGGGTCCCACAGTGGTTGGGGCCACTGGGAAGAGACCAGGAGAGAGAAACTGTCCAGGAAATAAAAGCTCATAGCAAACTCAATGGACTTCATGTTTGACCTTCCCCCTAAAACCATTAATAAACTAGAGGCCCGATGCACGAACATTTGTGTAAGAATGGGCCTTCCTTCCCCTGGCTGCCAGCACCGCCTTCGCTCTGGCCGGAGCCATCTTTTTGCTCCAGCCCAGGGCTCCCTTTCTGCCTTCCCACACTGCCCAGAGGCCTGGAGCAGCTGGGGCAGTGCAGAACACTTGCACCTGAGCATGCAAATTAACCTGCCATCTTTGTTGGGTAAATTTGCATACTCAGTCCTGATTGACTGGTGGGTTTTGCAAAGGTACGGTCAATTCACATCTTACTCTTTAATTAGTGTAGATAATTAGGTGTTGCATTAAGTGGTAAATATCTGTAAATACTAGGTGTACCAGTTAATAATGCAGATATTTTTCAATAGATGGCATTACACATATGTTGATATATATGTAATTTGATATGTATACTATTTTGTTGTATTGACAGCAAGCTTAAATACCTCATATGTCAAATTTGCTGAAGGTGTTAACATCATAGATATTTTTACTCTTAAAAATGCCAAATTTTGTGCCAAAAAAAGAGCATTTGCAGGAAGTTTTAATTCATTACTTCATTTTGAAGAAAAAGTTATTGTTTACTTCAGGAAGCTTATGCTCCATCTCAAGATACTTGTGCACACTGGTTTAAACACTTTTAAAATGATGATTTCGATGTGAAAGACAAAGAATGTCCAGGTTAACTGAAAAAGTTTGAAGACCAACAATTACAAGCATTATTGGATGAAGATGCATGCCAAACTCAAAAACAACTTGCAGGAAGATTAAACATTGCTCAGCAAACAATTTCTGAACATTTACAAGCAATGGGAAAGATTTTAAAGGAAGGAAAATGGGTGTCACAACAACTGAATGAAAGACAAATGGAAAACCAAAAAGTCATCAGTAAAATGTTGCTTCAACGGCACAAAGGAAAGCCTTTTTTGCATCAAATTGTGACTGACGATGAAAAGATTTATTTTGAGAATCCCAAACCCACAAAATGATGGGTTGATCCAGGTTAACTGTCAACATGGACTGCAAGGCAAAAATCGCTTCGGAAAGAAGACAATGCTCTGTGTTTGGTGGGATCAGGAAGGTGTGGTGTACTATGAGCTTCTAAAATCAGGTGACACCATTAATACTGATCACTACTGACAACATATAATCAATTTGAACCACACTGTGATCATGAAACGACCGGAATGTGCCAGAAGACGCAGTAAAGTAATTTTGCTTCATTATAATGCACCATCACACACTTCAAAACCAGTTAAAGACATGTTAGCAGATCTTGCCTGGGAAGTATTAACCCGCCCACCATGTTCACCATTCCCTGCTCCTTCAGATTACCACTTGTTCTGATCAATGGCACACACACTGTCTGAGCAGCACTTCAAAACGTACGAAGATGTGAACTCTGAATGGTTTGCCTCAAAACAAGAATAGTTCTATTGGGATAGTATCCACAAATTACCTTTTATTGGGGGAGATGTGTAGCTAGCAATGGACATTACTTTTAATAAAGCACTTTTGATGTTTCTCTTGAAATTATCCTGCTTTCTTTGATTACAAAATCTGCCATTATTAACCGGTACACCTAGCATCTGTAAAAGAAGGAAATTAGATTATAATCTGGCAAATCCATCCTCATCATGATCTCACTTGTCCATAATTGATGAATCACTTCATTTCACCAACTTTTGCTGAGCCCTTCTGAGAAGTGAGGCGCAAGTCTAGTACTGGGACGAGGTGCATCGAGGCTGTGCTCTCACAGAGCTCCCGGCAGGTGAAGAAATAGACCCAGAGGTCGTTGCAATCTCATGTCATGACTACCACAATGGAAGCACGTGGGAAGTCCTGTGGGACACAGCAGGTGTGGGGGCCCTTGTCAGCACAGAGAGGCATGAACGAAGTGGGGTAAGGAAGACCAGACACCCGGGGGAGTTGGAGGGGAAAAAACAGCTAGAATCCTCACTCTGAGGTTCACTGTTTTTCTGTTTTCATTCTCAATGTACAATACAATGGTAGAGGTCTGGAAAAATCTATGAAAGTTCAGTAACTGTCAAGAGTGCTGAAGAGCTGAAACCGGTTTGGCTCAATGGATAGAGCGTCGGCTTGGGGACTGAAGGGACCCAGGTCGATTCCGGTCAAGGGCATGTACCTTGGTTGCGGGCATATCCCCAGTAGGGGGTGTGCAAGAGGCAGCTGATCGATGACTCTCTCTCATCGATGTTTCTAGCTCTCTATCTCTCTCCCTTCCTCTCTGTACAAAAACAATAAAATATATTTAAAAAAAAAAAAAAAAGAGTGCTGAAGAAATAGAGTCATGTCGGAATTGACCTGATAATGCTGACTGCTTTTCTTTCTTCCTTGACCAAATGCACGTTTCCAGTGCCACTGAGCTGGCTGGGTAAAGTAAGAACCAGTGTGTTCATCTCAGTACAATGATTCTGAATTTCTCGTAGGAATCAGCTGTCATGATTAGCAAGTACCATGAATCCAGGGCAGATAGTCACGGGAGTAAACACTAATGAATTTAAGCCAAGTTAATAAAATGATAAACTACTTATTACTGTCCAAATGCCCTTAAAAGTAATTATCCTCTCAATTTCTTATTAGTTTATTTGTGCAGATGCTGGAACCAAACTAGCTGAGTCGACGATCCTGAGCAAGCAGATGATCGCCTCTGTACCTGGAGTAAGTCCCCACTGAACTAATTGTCTATGCTTTATGTTTTCTCCTTTCCTCATTTAGCAAAGAGGTGTTTTTGGCCTGTGTCCTGGTACACTTTGATAGAACAAACACTGTAAAATTGAAAACATATTAGCGTCTTTTTAAAAAGAGCACTAGTGAAAATTTAAATTAATTTCAGCCCTTGGGAACATTTAATTCCAGAAAACATGAGTAAAATTGAAGCAGCTAGTTAAGGAGAGGAAAGGAATTACTAGACATGAAGAATAGGTTTGGCATTGACAGTGTGGCTCAGTTGGTTGGAGTGCTGTCCCAAGAATGTTGCGGGTTTGATTTTTCGGTCAGGGCACATACCTAGGTTGTTGGTTTGATCCCCAGTCAGGGTGCATATGGGAGGTAACCAATTGATGCTTCTCTCTCATATTGATGTTCTTCTCTCTCTCCCTCTTACTTTCTCTCTAAAAGATCAATAAAGATATATCCTCAGGTGAGGATTAAAAAAGAAAGAAAGAAAAGAACAGATTTGATTAAAATTTTCATTTTTCCAGAACCAATTTTCCTGTACTGGCTCCCACTGAATAATTTGATTTAAACACGTCTAGAAAAAAATAAGCATTGTAATACCTTGTTTTCCTTTGAAATTAAAACATTTCCATTATTATTAGCTAGTGCATGATTTGGTAAAATATGTTTTTTTGTTTTTTTTAAAAATATATTTTATTGATTTTGTACAGAGAAGAAGGGAGAGAGATAGAGAGTTAGAAACATTGATGAGAGAGAATCATCGATCAGCTGCCTCTTGCACACCCCCTACTGGGGATATGCCCGCAACCAAGGTACATGCCCTTGACCGGAATCGAACCCGGGATCCTTCAGTCCCCAAGCCGACGCTCTATCCATTGAGCCAAACCGGTTTCGGCAAAATATGTTAAGTATATCATGGACAGCATTGCAATGAGAAGCCAGCAAGTTTACTAGAACAAACTAAAAAACTTTAGTGATATTGTTTATTGAAAACAATTATTTAAATTTTCAATAGAAAAAAATTTAATAAAGAAAAAGATCACCTATAATTCCTCTGCCTTAAAATGAGAAACTCTGTTGTTTTATAATATTTTTCCATGTTTTGATCTATTCAGTATCCTAATTGGCTTATTCCCATATTGTTGGAAATGTATATATATAAAATTTTCACCTTTATTTTGAATTATATTCTTGGGATTCATTCTTTAATTAAAGCATAGGAATATATTAATGATACATATTCTCATATTGCTTTCCAAAAAAGTTTTATTAATTTACATGTATAAGTATTCCAGTTTTACCCATAACACTAATCATTTTTTTAAACTACTGTTTATTTTTTTGTTGATGTATAAAAATTTTGAGAGCAGAAAAAATAATCATTCAACAGAGATAACTTTACTGATAATATTTCAATGATTTTTTTTTTCTCTTTTTCTGTGCATGTGTTTAAATGCAGTTTGGTTCATACGGCATAAGCATTGTCCCCAAAGTTTAATGGCTGCAGAGTTTTACCTCATGTGAATGTGCCATAGAAAAATGATAAAGATGTAAGGACTAGAGTCACGGCAGAGGATGAGGTCTGCCATTTACTAGCTATGTGATGAGGAAAGTCAGTTAGCCTGTGATTCTTTGATTTCTATTATCTGTAAATTGGGATATTACAGAGCCCAATGTCTAGGTTGAGGACTGAATAAAATGATGCATGTGAAGCCTATTAGCATAGTGCCAACATGCAATAAGTATTGAGTAAAAAATAACTATTAAAACCAATATTAACAAACATTAATTATTTTTGGATTTTTTAGTTACTTTCAATTCTGCAATTGTAGCTAATATATGATAAACCTCTTTGTGCTTAAATCGTTGTCCATATGTTAGACTATATTTTTACAATAGATTTCTGGGAGTATAATTACTTGACTATGTTTTTTTTCAAGAGTTCTTCATAGTAATTAGGGTAATGCTATGAGATAAAATGCCAATGGTCAGTGACTCAGCACACAAAGTTCATTGTTTGCTTGTGTGAAGTTAAAGCGGGTATCTTGATTAGTAGAGGGAGGAGGACTACATGTGAACACGTACGGTCAGGTTCCTTCCACTCTGTGCAGTCCTCTGCAATCAGCTGGTGGTTGGGAGAAGAGAAGAGAATATGGCACACAGAAAGTTTTCATGGACCAGAGAAGAAATGGTTCTGTGAGTAGCTAGCCAGTCTCTGTTGCACACTCACTGGTTGGCATAGTGTTTAGTTCTTTAAAACTCAGTATTTGCTACCTATGTGATAGCTTAAAAATAATATCCTTAATATATCATAGGGTTATTGGAATCCACAAGTAAAAGACAAACTATTTCAATAACAACAACAAAAAAAAAAACCAAAAATAGTTGTAGGAGCCACATTTAAAATGTACCTTTTACCTCACTAGCCATCAGTGAACTGTAAATTAATACAAAATATTAGGATAGTAAAAGTATAAAAATTAAAATCAGCTAGCAAATCAGTAGGTTTTTCTTAATGAATAAAGGTATTGATGATGAAGTGAAACATTCTTATAAGCTCCTGGTGGTCATGAAAAATGGTACAACCAAGTATTCAGGTGGCTTGCTGAAGAACAGTTTGACTGCTTACTTCTGTAAATATGTTTGAGAAAATGTTTATATGTGTACATGAAGGATTTATACAAGTGTATTTATTAAAGCAGCATTTAATACAGCAAATATATGGAAATATAATTCACTAGAGGCCCTGTGTATGAAACCTTTGCACTAAGGGTGGTGGTGGGGGGCCCTGCACCCTCTCGCAGTCCAGGAGCTCTTGGGGGATGTCTGGCTGCTGGCTTAGGCCCGCTCCCCGGCAGCGGGGCATACTTAGCACTACTGCGGAAGTGGGAAAGGCTCCCACCACTGCTGCTGCGCTCGCCAGCTGTGAGTTTGGCTTCTGGCTGAGAGGTGCTCCCCCTGTGGGAGTGCACTCACCACCAGGGGACAGCTCCTGCATTGAGCGTCTGCCCCCTAGTGGTCAGTGCATGTCATAGAGATCAGTTGTGCTACCATTTGGTTGATTTGCATATTAGCCTTTTATTATACAGGATGTCCAACATTAGGGTTTTGTTTTAAATAAAATAAGGTGTATCTACAAGATACACTATTATGTGGCTACCAAATCAAGTTTTCAAAGGATATTTAATCAACTGGAAAATGATAGATTTAATACAAAAGCACGTTAGAAAACAACTCCAGCCTTATAAATATTGTATGTATGTGTGTATGCCATATGCATTGGAAAGAACTTGGAAGGACTCAGTCACAGTGGCTGTCTCACAGGCAAAGTACTAGAATTATGGTTTTAGTGATTTTTTTTTCTTTTTACTAATTTGTATTTTTCAACTTTTCTACATTGCACATGTTACTTTTACAATTTAAGCAAAGTAACTTTAAAATCATACATAAGTTTAAAGGATGAATTGGATATGATTCAATTCATGTTTTTGGGTTAGAGCCAAGGTCGGCAAACTGCTGCTCATGAGCCACATGCAGTTCTTTGGCCCCTTAAGTGTGGCTCTTCCACAAAATACCACGGCCTTGGCGAGTCTATTTTGAAGAAGTAGCATTAGAAGAAGTTTAAGTTTAAAAAATGTGGCTCTCAAAAGAAATTTCAATCATTGTACTGTTGATATTTGGCTCTGTGGACTAATGAGTTTGCCGACCACTGGGTTAGAGTATGTATTCAACACCTTTATCATTAGTTTTCCTATTGAAATAAACATAGGCCTTCTAAAGCAAGTGGAATGTGACTCTTAGTGGGTTTTCTCTTTTAATAACACACCTAAGGTTATACTGATTTTTTGCAGATTAAAAAAAAGGGGTGTGCGAAAATTAATATGCTTTGTTTTATAAGTGTATATAGCTCACTAAGATTATCCTGACTATAAAGTGTATTTTAAGGCTTTTATTAGATGTAGTTGCTGGTCTCTAGAGCAAACATAACTGAGTAATAGTAAAGTCTTTGCTCTCATTTTTTTTTCAATTTAAACTTAAAAGACAAATATTAAATACCACTCCTAGTAGTTATTTTCTGTGACATTTGCTTACTTGAGAAGGAACAAAATATTGCCTATGAAAGAAACAAATCCCTTTCAAGACATGCCAAGTGTGTGCTCCTGTTTGCATGACATGTGAAAGGTCAGAGAAAATGGAATAAATTGGGGGGAAATCCTTTCTTGCATTAAAGGATTAATATTCCAAAAGCAGGGGCACAATAACCTTTTATAATTCCCCCACTTGATTTAAATGAAAAGAAGAAAACCTTAGCACATGAAACGCTTGGAGAACTCTCCTGCGGAACTGCCAGTGACCGTCTTCTCCTGTTTATTATCCTGTCAGCGGGACTGGCAGGCGTAACATCCCAGAGGAGAGAAGAGGTGAAGCAGTTCAGGGCTGGGCAGATGTACATGAATATGGGAAAATGGTTTCTGACTGGGTGAGCTAGTTAAATGTATAAAGTTCCCCATTTTCCTAAAGGAAGCTGAGAAAGGCCTGAGCACAGCATTCAGATGGCTTCAAAGATGGCCTGATTTTGATCTGCAGTAAGCCCAGCCTGTGGGTTCTCTCATGCAGCTTTGATGTAGCAGCCTGTCTGCTCATTTTCCTTTTCTCTGCTTAGAATCCCAAATTCACTGCCTTGCCCCGAGAGAGTAGGCTGATGCCATTTACTAACCTGAAGCACAAGTGTGCTTTCTTTTCCTAAAACCTCCCAAACGTGCTGCTGGCATCTGGGGAAGATGGCCATTGTGTTTGTTTATTGATTTACTAGGGTCCCATTGCACAAAGATTCGTGCAATAGGCCTTCCTTCCCCTGGCTTCCGGCACCAGTTTTCCTCCGGCACCCGGGACCCAGGCCTTCCACCTTTGCTGCAGACTCTGGTCAGAGTCTCCTGTCTCAGTCCTCACTGCAGACTCCAGCTGGAGTCTTCTGTCTTCATCTTCACTGCAGACTCTGGCCAGAGTCTGCCATCTTCATCTTTGCTGCTGACTCCAGCTGGAGTCTGCTGTCTTCGTCTTTGCTGTGGCTGGAGTGCCTCTCCTTTAGATTCCTTTGCCCCCTGCCCTCCCTCACATAGCAGGTGTCCTTCCCCACTGCTCTGCACCTGGAGCAGCTGGGCAGCTAAGGGGCCGCCACCATCTTTGTTCTTCTAATTTGCATATTCCTTCCTGATTGGCTGGTGGGTGCCGCAGAAGTATGGTCAATTTGCCTCTTTCTCTTTTATTAGTGTAGATCCCTAGCAAGAACACAACAGTAATACATTTATCTACTCAATAGTGTACCTGCCATGTATGAATTGAGCTATAAATGACTTGACTTGAATATAAACAGTCTGGCTCTTCCGGCAAACAATATTTGTTTATATACTTTTGTGTTTTTAAAAAAGTTTATTTAATTAAAAAAAATTTTTGTATTGATTTCAGAGAAGAAGGGAGAGGGGAAGAGAGAGAAACATCAGTGATGAGAAAGGATCATTGATTGGCTGCCTTTTGTACTCCCCCAACTGGGGACTGGCCCACAGCCCAAGCATGTGCCCTGACTAGCAATCAAGCTATGACATGTTGGTGCTCAACCACTTAGTCACGCCGGCTGGGCTATATACTTTTGTTTTTAATAGAGAAAGTGAAGATTCTGCTGATGGAATTTGGTGTCACATATTTTATGAGTAGGTAGGACTCCCTAAAGTGATAAAATGTAGTTTCAGTGTGACTCCTGTCCTGAAGACTGATGCTAATGGCTTTACCTAGGCTAAATCTCTATGTACCAGCTGCTTGAAAGACAGTCCACCAAAAACCAGCGAGATCTCCCAGTGGACAGAGGCATGTCGCTCTGTCTCCCATAGGCTGCTTCTTTGCTCGCCACCACAAACCTTTCATCAATGTTGGTCCCAACTCCGGGCAGACAATCACATACTGTGCTGAGGTTACTGGAGTGAGTCAGAAACCTAGAAAATGAAACAGCTCGTTAGCAAACAGCGTGAAACCAGAGGGAGACAGTCAGGGCAGCCAGGCAGAAAGGAAGGCGTGACTCTGCGCGCACGCCCAGCGGTGTGTGTCCTTGTGTTTCAGTGTGGCACGGCGGCCATGGAGTGCGTGCGGCAGTCCATCAGCGAGGTGCTGGACTTCATGGCAGACATGCACACGCTCACCAAGCTGAAGGTAAGCGCGCTTCCGTGTGCCCGTCTCTTAGGTTAACGACAGGGTTTGAGAGACGTAAGCAGCCCGGGTGGGAAGTCACTGTTACCTGGATGCTTCCCATGCCCGGGAGGCTGAAGAACTGAGTCCCGCCTCTGCAGAGAGTGAAAGGAGAAAGGACAGGATGTTTACGTGTCATCGGCCATGCACATAGCTTTATTTTTGCCATTTATTCAGTTCTCACAGTGCCCCAAGGAGGTGTGATCCCCATTTTCCAAATGTAGAAACCGAGGCCTGAAGTGCGGCAGGAATTTGCCCAGGCCGCACTACTATTATGTGGTGGAGTCGGGGCTGACCTAAGACTGTAGTGACGCCCAAACCATTCGAATTGCACCTCATTTAACTACCTAGAGCCTCCGTTTCCTCATTCACAAAACAAACCTAATGATACCTACCTTTGCTATGGTTTGATGTGAAATAATGCAGGTGAAGAGACTTGTGAACTGTAACACATTGTGCAAACGTAAGCCGTTTATGGTTTTTATCTGCATTGAACCTATCTTCTTCCAGAAAATAATTAAAGACAAGGGATAGGACAAACTGTCATTAGCAGATGGACAAGTTCCCAGTGAATTTGTCGAGCTTCTCGCTGGTTTTGCAGGGTGCAATGAATTGCTGATGCAAGTCCACTTCCCTGCCACGAGCCCACTGAAAGATTGATAGTCCTGGCGATTTGAGGCAGGCCGCGGACAGGGCAGAAGAGACGCTAACCATGGCCCAGTGAGCAGCCAGATTGCAATCTGGCACCAAATGATTCCTCTTTGATAAACAGGATCTAGTCATGCCAGAAGCTCGTCAGCTAAAAATATGGCCCCTTTATCACCCAGCGCAGTGGCCAGACTCTGCTCAGACGGTCTAACTGCTTCTCGGGACAGCGATGGATCTGCACATCCTAGTGGAAAGTAGGATCAGACTTTAAAGCGGTGCTTTCTCAGGCTCTCCAAGCCCAGTCATTTCCAAGGAAGCTTCCCTAGCGTTTGATCATACGCTGGTTACTGATGGCCGAATCGGGTTGCCTACCCTTAAATGGCTTCCATGTATGAAGAAGCGGGGACAGTTGTCACCTAAATATTTTAGCTCATTTTATAGAGCCACTTTCAAAATACAGAGAGAAAGAATAATCCATAATGATCAAAAGGTCGGGGACTGCAGACATAATCCACCTCTCTGATTTGCCTTTGTATTAGCAAACAGATGAGAAAGGTCAAATGGCAAATGGCTTACCTAAGGTCATGCGACTAAGACAGAACGAATGGGTCTAGAACCTGGGTCTCAACTGCAGTTCAGGCCTCTTTCCACTCACTAAGCCTCATTGATCAAAGATATTTTTTTTCTGAATGAACTTAACACATATGTAATAAGCATCTATACCGTACCTTGCATGATTCTAAGCATTTAGGATGCAACAATGAACCAAAACAAATACATTAGCTGCCCTAATTTAATTTATAGTCTGGTAGTGGAGGCCCAGTTTAATGAAAATTTTATACACACTAAAGTACAATTGTGACTTTCACAATTGCATGAAGAAGGGGTAGACAGTGGCCTGAGAGCTTCTGATAGGATGATATGGCCTAGCCAGGGAGGAAGTCAGGGAAGGCTTTCTGGAGGAAGTGACGTGTAGGCTAAACACCAAACAATGAATAGTTAATTAGGTGAGGAGAGACTGGAACAATACGTTAGGCAGCAAGAACAGCATGACTGAAGGCCAGTTATGGGAGGGAACCACCGTAGCCGGACCGCAAAGAGGAAGAGGTAAGATGCAGAGCTCTGCAGTAGCAAGGCCATCCCAGGCATTGTAGGTTTTGCAGAGGAATTTATTTTTCTTCATCCTAAGGACAGCGGGAAGCCATTGACACTCCAATGGGTCGTATGCTTGGGAGTGGTGATAGGTGTGGAAATGATAGCCAGATCGTTTCAGTGAGTGGCCTGAAACGTCTCAGGCACTCTGCCAAAGTCACGAAACAGTGTTTGGTTTTGTAGAACCACATGAAGGCATGTTCCCAGCCTCTGCATGAAGATACCTTCGGCGGACATCTCAAAGTGGGGCTGGCTCAGATCGCGGCCATGGAAATCTCCCGGGGCAACCACAGAGATAACAAAGCTGTGATTCGCTATCTGCCATGGCTCTATCATCCCCCTTCTGCAATGCAACAAGGGTAAGACCCCAATCATTCCAGCGACGAGGGTACCTCAGGCAGGAAGCACCCTGAGTTTCTTTCTTCCTTGGGCTTTGTGAGAACAAGTGATGGACCGAAGGTTCATGGGGATGGAATAGGCTTGGTTGGAAAGATGGGAATTGAGACACACGCGCGCGCACACACACACACACACACACACACACACACACACACACACCCTGTGTGCTTACTGGATACCCTGGCAGCATTTTTGAGCTCGAGGACCTCCTGACATGGTGCCAGTAAAAGGAACTGCCTTCACACAAAAACCTCAGTCACCCTGAGGGAGGCTGAACACTTGGCGCTTTATCCCTTTAACTCTTCAGCTCATTAAAAAGTCCATAGGTATTTATTGAGCACTTACACAGCTTCTGTGTTCAATGAGCTTAGATGGTAACCAGAACAAGGTCTACAGCAGAGATGAACTAAGAGTGCAAGGGGGGTGTGAACCGTGATCCTGCCTCTGAGGGAGGATAAGAAGAGAGGTGCCGTGGGTAGTTTGTTTGGGAAGCCCAGGCAGGCTTGAGCCTGCCACTTCGCTGGCTCATTTCCCGTCTGGAGGCAAGGTTTGGAGTGGGGGGTGAGGAGGGCAGGAGAAAATAATTGGAGAGCGGGAAAATGAGGGCCTGTGTGTTTCACATTCTTCTCTATTCCCTTCCCTCTGAGGGGATGTCAAACTTTCTAGTGAGAAGAAAGGAAAGAGTCTAGAAAGAGACACTACTCGTCAGAAAGGCAGTGAGTGGACTTGGGGAAGAATGGTGTTTAACCCTGTGTCCCCAAAGGCTGCCCTTTACTCAGGAAGCCTAGACCCAGGATTCAAGTGGGAAACAAGCACCACCCCTCCACCCCCACCCACGGATACGCCGTTTTGTTGGCACCCTGTCACCTTGGCGTTTTGTTTTATGTAACCGCCTACGAGGCCACACTTTGAATCCCTTCCCTCCATGAGCATTTGTTGAACACCCAACAGAACAGAGGACATAAAGTCACCTGGGACGCTTCCTTCTTCTCCAACAGTCCGAAAGAGTTCATCGAGTGCGTCTCCCACATCCGGCTGCTGTCCTGGCTGCTGTTGGGGTCCCTCACGCACAACGCCGTGTGTCCGAACGCCTCCTCCCCCTGCCTGCCCATTCCTCTGGATGCAGGTTCCCACATCGCGGACCACCTCATCGTCATCCTGATTGGATTTCCGGAGCAATCAAAGGTGAGTGGCTCCTGGAGATTAAGGCCATATGCATCGAAATTGCTAATGGAAACCCTTATCGGCCAATTATGTTTTTTTTGAGAAGAAAATGCATCTTATCACAGGCCCTCCTGTGGCTATCAGGAAAGTGACTTTGTGCTAATGCCTTATTTTAAGTTGTTTAAATTCCCAGACTCTCTTTTCTTTCCCCTAAATTGTTTTCGGTTTACTTTTATGAAGACAAATTATGGAGGCAAGCAAGAGTCAGCTTCCTTGGCATCCCTGTCTGAAAAATAATGAGGCGGAATGAGAAGCTAGAAATACAATAACAATTCTGTCATCGGTTTTTAGAGCCAGATATGAAGCAGAGGAAAATGTATACTCTACCTAATTCTGCATGCACGATCTTTTCAACTCAAATCTCTGGGGAAATAGGCGATGCAGCGTGAAAATAAGAAGGCAGTTGGGGACTCACTAAAGTACACACCAGAAGCACCTACACAGGGGAACTTTGTAAATGTGGAGACAAATGGCGTGCTGCATGGAATAAAGTAAACACAGGGCAGGCATCAGCCCTGAGCCAGTCCAAGCAAAGGAGATGCACTGGTGCTAATTAGCTCTGAGGAGCCAAGGCCCCTTCATAGAGCTTCTGGGAGGTCAGGGTGGGTTTGGGCCAGGACAAGCTGACTCAGTGACAACACAGAGCCCCCCGTCCAAATGACCCGGGGGATGTTGACAGGAGAAACAAGGCAGCCAGTTCCTGATACTTCAACCCAGATCTGTGTGTGATTCTGAGGTACTTTGTAATTTTGTGACCTTGAAAAAGTTACCGAACCTCTCTGAGCTCTGGCTTTTCCTCCGTGAAATCGAAGAGCGGGTGGTTTGAGAGTTAGGGAGGTGATTTATTTTTTATTTTTAAATATATTTTATTGATTTTGTACAGAGAGGAAGGGAGAGAGATAGAGAGTTAGAAACATCGATAAGAGAGAGTCATCGATCAGCTGCCTCTTGCACACCCCCTACTGGGGATATGCCCGCAACCAAGGTACATGCCCTTGACTGGAATCGAACCCGGGACCTTTCAGTCCCCAAGCCGACGCTCTATCCATTGAGCCAAACTGGTTTCGGCAGGGAGGTGATTTATGAAAAGTGTCTAGCACCATGCCTGGGACACTGTAGGTTCCCACTCCATCAGTGCTTACCGCCAGCAGGAATACTGCTGCCGTGATTATTACTACTAATAGTAGGACTGTAATTAGTCAGTGCTGGGCAGTGTGTCCAGATATATCGACTCATGCACTCCTAACCACAACTCTTTTAAAAAAATATATATATTTTATTGAATTTTTTACAGAGAGGAAGAGAGAGGGATAGAGAGTTAGAATCATCGATCAGCTGCCTCCTGCACACCCCCTACCAGGGATGTGCCTGCAACCAAGGTATATGCCCTTGACCAGAATCGAACCTGGGACCTTCCAGCCCGCAGGCCGACGCTCTATCCACTGAGCCAAACCGGTTTCGGCTACATACAACTCTTTGGGGAGGGTAATGTCATCCCTGTGTTGCAAATGAGGAAACATTTCAGGAAATGGTAGGACAAATATTCTTCCTCATGCAGTTTAAAGATGGGAATGTCCGTTTTGTTAAAGGGCGAGGGGGGGTGGGTAGATTTACTCTGTCCACTCAGGTGTCTCCTCTGGCGGGTGAAGAACAGCTTGTTCTGAGGCCCTGGATCATGAATTTGTAACTTGGAGCTAAGCCTCCAGCCTCTGATCGCTTGGATGGGCTGTGCTTTGGCTGTGCTCCTTGGAAGGCCGAAGCCTCAGGGGGAGGGTTCCCCGAGGGCCAGCCCCGCCCACATGAGGAGGTAACCGCTCTTCCTCTCCTTCCTCCTCAGACCTCCGTGCTGCACATGTGTTCCCTCTTCCACGCGTTTATCTTTGCTCAGCTCTGGACCGTGTACTGCGAACAAAGTGCTGTGGCTACAAATGTCCAAAATCAGAATGAGTTCAGCTTCACGGCGATCCTGACAGCGCTGGAGTTCTGGAGCAGGGTGACGCCCAGCATCCTCCAGCTGATGGCCCACAACAAAGTGGTGAGCTCACAAAGCAGTTTGGCCGGAATCGCGCAATGGGTAAACCACTCCCAGTCCTCACTCCGCCGCCTTCGAGATCTCAGCGTTATTTTATAGAAATGGATTGATGAGTCTTTACATGGTAAACTGGGTGTCCGACTCGCATAAGAATTGGGATTAAAAAATACAAAACAGAATTAACAAGGCCGTTGAGTACAACCAAGTTTTGTCTTCTCTGCCTAGTGCCCAAGGAAATGTAGACGAAACTTTTCCTTTTGAGAGTTGTGTTGGTGCTGTACATTCAGAGGATTAGGAGAGGGATTCATATTTTAAAACAAAACAAAACCGTAGCAAATGAGGACACCACACGTGCTCGTTCCACTCCGAGCTTATCCCCAAGGACTTCAGCTCCTCAATCCTCAAACCCTGTTCCGCTTTAAGGTAGATGGTTCTCCAAGGGAGGGGCTGCTCCGAACTTACTGGAAAACATCTGGAATCTGGTCAGCTTGAGCCCACGTCGCTGAACATGCGTGGATGAGTCCTCATGGGGTCCAGGTTGTAGGGTGCACAGCTCATGGGTTTGGCAGATGGTTCTGGGCTGGGAAAGCTGCCCATGTCTTGGGCCTAGGTGGAATTCATATCTGTGAGGGGTAAGGGCTGGAAGGACCCAGCAGGCTCAGAAACCCAACACCGCCCCGCCCACAACAGACATCCCAAAACGGCTTTTTGAATGAAAATTAGTCTAAGAAATCTTTTTGTTCTAATTGGAAAGGAGATTATATGTTTCCTTTAGTAAAGCACGTTCTTTTCTTTAGAAAAGCAGGTGTTATTAAAAAGCAGGGGAGAGATGTTTTTGTTCCGTGGAAAGGATGTTGGTGTGGAGTTTGAGGTGCACAGACAGCTCTGACCGCAGTGGAGATAATTACATTGGATCATAGTGCCCGAGACTGCAGAACGCGGGGGTGAAACCCTCTGTTCTGTCATTTTACAGAAGAAAAAACGGAAACCTCTGACTTAAACTGGAGATTCAAAGTTTCCTTCTGTTGTCATTTGTTTTTTGATGCCTTGACTAACCTCTCCTTCAAAGCTCTTTTGATACCCAAATGTCACAGTGAATTTTGTAACCATGTTATGAATGAATTTGAATTAATTTTATTCTGGAAATTTCTTTCAAGCAAAAAAAGCCAGTCTGGTAAAACCCCCTGGAGCGTTTAAAGCTCAGCCTTAGGCATTTTCCACAAGGAATAGTGTCGCTCCTGTATTTTTGAACTGTCTTAAGCATGACTGCCTTTCCCATTGCGAACAAAGGCTCAAAGACAGAGAAGCGGCAAAGGAAACCGTTCCTCGGATGCCGGCCCTGGAGAGAGGACGGAGGGGGAGGTGGGGAGAGGGGCCGGAGCCCAGGGTTCTGTGGTTGGACATGAAGGAAGCAGAGGCCATTGATCCTCTGGTGTGAATCACAGAGCAGATTAGCGAGATCAATACCCGAATTCCGTGGCAGCCCCGAGACGAAGGAAGGCTTGGTGGTTGGGAGGCCTCTGGATTTTTTAAAATTCAGTTTCTGGTTGAAGCTTTGGAGGAGGACAAGCGCCACTCCCTGCGGTCCCTGAGGTCACTGTGCAGACAGACCTCCTGGGCGCAGGGCGGGCGCTCTGTGGCTGCCGCTGTTTGCACCGTTTCTGTGTTCCTGGGAGTGGAAATGATGTTGGTGTTTCTTGTTTCAGATGGTAGAAATGGTGTGTCTCCACGTGATCAGTTTAATGGAGGCATTGCAAGAATGCAATTCAACCATTTTTGTCAAGGTAGGAAAACCTTACGATTGCTATAGTTTCTTGCTGCTAAAAAACACATGTTGATTCACTTGAATGTATCTTCTGAAGAAGAAAAAAGTGATTTAACTTAAATACTCAGATTTGGGGGTGGAGGATTCAGGTTTCACTAAATGGTTATCATGTTATTTTTTCCCCTCTTATTCCACCCCTGTGAACTACTCTAATTGGGTTAAATATGTCGGACCATGATTGCATGCAACACAAGCAATTAAAATGTTACTGGGAATGCTGATCTGAAAACGACCCTCACCTTCCCTGTTGTCAAGATATCCAGAAAATGAAGGAAAATAGTCTGTGATTGACTCGATAGCTGCTATTTTTCTCTAAGATAAATTAATTTTGTTTCCAATATTACTATTCTAAACCATTGGACAGTATAGGAAGGTAATCTAAGCATTTACCATCTATCCAATGACATGAGAAACATACCAGTGGCATAAAAGAGGAAAGGAGAACTTGATTTCTCACTCACTTTATCTTCTTATTTCCGCTTTTCCTTTCCCTCTTATCATTCCACCTCTTCGTCTTTCCTCTTCCTGTAGGACTTCTTTCTTTACTCCCAGCCTCAGTATTCCGTTATCTCCACATCAGCCCCCCACAGCCCCAAGAGCATCAGTTTGGAACCTTATAACTTGCTATTTTGCTCCTTGGTTGACTCCCTTCTTTAATGAAGGACACTTGTCAAGTTAACTCCTACAATGCTGGAGAAAAGCAGCCCATTCTCGGGGGGAAACTTGACTTAATAGAACACTGTAATGTAGCTGGTTTGAATGATAGTCAATAGCAGAAGCCAACTCTATAGGGAAACTACGACTGACATTTGGATGGATGATCATACCTGATTTTATTTGTCACAGCTTTATTGAAGTATAATTTACATACAGTAAACTATACATCTTTAAGGTATACAGTTGATAAGTCTTAACATATATTACACCTGTGAAACCATTACCACAATCAAGGTAACAAACATCTTTATCACTCCCTAAAGTTTTCTCACATCCGTTTATAATTCTACTCTTCCACTACCCCCTGTACTCGACCTTCCCATCTCCAGGTAACTCCAGATCTGCTTTCTGACAGTATAGGTTAGTGTGCATTTTCTAGAATCTACATATAGAAAAGGCTAATAGGCTGAGTGTCCCTTCAACCATGGGGCAGACGCTCAAGGCAGGAGCTGCCATGGTGTGCACTGGCCATTTGCAAAGAAACGGCATTGCGGACCTGCTGCTGGCAAAGCAACACTCGGCTTCCCCAAGTGGGACACAGGCCCCACCACCACCCCAGAGCAATAGCCCACCAAATCGCAGCCAATGCTGTCGAGACCCCATGTGCAAAATGTGGCCCACAGCCCAGCCCAACCAGGAAACAGTCGCAGTGGCGCCGGGTAATGACGTCACATAGCAACACCTAGCTTCCTCTTCCTAGCGACAAGCCTCCTTATAGTTTCTTCAACTCAGGAACAAGACTTGTTTTATAGCCAGGTTCAAACATTTTACACTTTAACCAAGTGTCTGTGAAGCATTTTCCCATGCCTCATTTCATTTGATCCTCACAGAAGTTCTGGAGTAGGTAGATAGGAGTCTTGGTGGGATTCTATTTTCTTTTCATTAGCCATAAAATAGAGATTTAGAAAGTTTAGAAACTTGACTAAAAAGAAGTAAGGAATGGTGGGCCTTGAAAATGACTTCAGGTTTTCTCACTGTGCGGAATATAGTCAAACACTGCTGCAGTTAAATATTTTACTCTTTGTTCTCCTTGTGTGATCTACAGTAATAACCTGCTTTGTGTTTATATTTACTGTGTTGCTGTCAATAACCTGAAAGAGAAGTTGGGATGCTTCACTGTGCTGGAAAAAGTTTAGCTAAATTAGAAAGCAGATCTATTTAAGCAAGTTTATCAATATACTAAAGGACCGGTGCACAAAATCCGTGCATGGTAGAGTCCCTAGGCCTGGCCAGTGATCAGGGTGATCAAGGCTGGTGAGGGCCTTCTGGCTGCTGGCTGGGGCCTTCCTTTGTTCCGCACCAACCTCTAGTGGTCAGTGCACATCATATCGAGCAGTTGAACTCCTGGTCAGTCAAATTCCTGAGGGGACAATTTGCATATTAGTAAATTGACCAGCAGGCAGGCCGGCCAACTGCCCATGTCCCCTCCCCCTGGCCAGGCTCGCCAGACCCCACCCATGCAAAAATTCATGCACAGGCCTCTAATACACACACACACACACACACACACACACACACACACACACACACTGAGTAGCAGATTATTATGCATTCAGAAATCATAATCTGGCCACTCAGTGTATATGGCTATTTAAGTTAACTGTTTATTCTTGAGTGATTTTTGGTAGTATTTATCTTTCAAAGATTTTGTCCATTTATTTAAACTAGTCAGTTTTATTGGTGTGAAGTTGTTCATAATATTTCCTTATTATACTTTTAATACTTGTATCATTAGTAATTATGCCACTTTTTAAATTCCTAATATTGGTGATCGGTGACTTCTCTATTTTTGTTGTTATTATTGTTCAGTCTGAAAAGAGGTTTATCAATTTTAGTGAGCTTTTGATTTAAAAAAACACATCATAATAATCAGCTTTTATTTTTATTGATTTTCTCTTTTCTTTTTCTGTTTTAATGATTTATTATGTTCTTTCTTCTGATTACTTTACATTTAGTTTTCTCTTTTTCTCCTAGCTTCTTATGGTGGAAGTGGAGCTCACTGATTTGAGATCTTTTTTTTAATATGTGATTAGTTCTATGAATTTCCCTCTTAACACTGGTTTAGCTGCATCCCCAAATTTTGCATGTTGTGTTTTTCTTTTCATTCAGTTCTAAATACTAACTTTCCCTAAACCCATTGGTTATTTAGAAGTGTATTATTTAGTTTCCAAATATTTGGGAATTTTCCAGAGATTTTTGTTGTTGTTGTTATGGATTTTAAATTTAGTTTCTTTGTGGTTAGACAGCATGCTTTTATAATTCAAAGTAATTTAAATTTATTGAGACTTTTTTATGACCCAGAATATTGTCTCTCTTGGTACATGCTCTGTGTGTACTAGAAAAGAATGTCTTCTGTGTTGTTGGGTGTCATTTTCTATTTTAGTTGGTTCAAGCTTATCGATGGTGTTGTTCAAGCCTTCCATGTCCTTCCTTCTGTTTAGTTTTTCTGTCAATCACTGAGAAAGGGATGTTGAAATATTGCAATAATTACGGAGTTCCTTATCTTTTTGGGTCTACCAATTTTTGTTTCATGTATTATGATACTATTTTTAGGTGCATAAATGTTTCTGATTATGATATCTTCATGAATTGAAATTATGAAATGGCTCTCTTCATCCTCAATAATATTCTTGATCTGAAAGCTACCTTGATATTTATAAGATGGTATATCTTTTTCCATCCTTTTCCTTTTAACATCTTTGAATCTTTATGTTTAAAGTGTACTTCTTAAAGGCAGTGTATAGTTGGGTGTTGGGGTTTTTAAAAAAAATCTAATCTGACAATCTCTTTTTTTTAATTGGGGTTTTTAAATAATTGTATGTATTTTGTGATCTTGCTGGCTTAAATCTACCATTTACTATTTATTTTCTATATTTTCCATTTGTTTTTTTGTCCCTTAATCTGTCTTTTTCTGATTTCTTTTGGGGATTGAATTTTTAATTATTAAAATTTGGATATAATTTCTTCTTTTATCGTCCTAGTTTCTTAAGATGGAAGCTGAAATCATTAATTGGAGAGCCTCTTTTTTTTTTTTTTCCTCAACCATCAGTGTTTAGTGCTCTAAATTTTCTGAGTACTGCTTGAGCTGCATTCCTCCAGATTTTGATATCTTTTTATTTCCAATCAGTCCAAACTGTTTTCTAATTTCCCTTAGGGTTTCCTTTTTGATCCGTGGGTTATTTAGAAGTGTGTTTTTTTTAGTTACTCTATTAGTTAGATGGTTTAGTAGAATTTATTATACATATATTTTTAACTTATCACAATCTACATTCCTGTACTATTCTACTCTATGTGTACTGTAAGAATGTGCAATATCATACTTTCATTTCCTATCTCCTGGCTTTGTCACAAACTTCTACATGTGTTATACACCAAACCATACATTATTATTAAATTTAAACAGTCATCTCTTAAAGAGATTAACATTTATTTATAGCCCTGGCTCAGCTGGTTGGAATGTCGTCCTGTATACCAAAACTTTGCTGATTCACTTCCCAGCCAGGGCACAGGTATAGATTGTGGAGTCAATTCCCTGTCTGGGCACCTACAGGAGGCAACTGGTCAGTGTTTCTCTTTTCTCTCTCTTCCTCTCTTTCAAAAAATAAATAAAAACATATTTGCTATTATTGCCATGCTTCTATTTGTAATTTTCAGTAGTCTTCATTCCTTATGTAGAGCTAAACTTTCATCTTCCTTCTGCCCAAATGACTTCCTTTACTAATTCCTATGTAGGTCTCCTGGTGATTGATTCCTGAGCTTTTGAAAGACATTGTTGCTAGGCTTTGAATTCTTGGTTTGAATTCCTCATACTTCAAAGATGTCGCTTCTCCACTGTCTTCTTTCTTACATTGCTTCTGACAAGAAATCTGTATCATTCTTAACTTTTTTCCTTCTGTCTATCATATGTCTTTTTTCTTTGGCTGCCTTTAAGATTTTTTCTCTTTCCCATTGTTGTTAAACCATCTGATGATGAAACACTTTGGTGTCGTTTTTTCATGTTTCTTGTGCTTGGGTTTGCTGAGCTTCTTTGATCTATGAATGTATAGTTTTCATTATATTTGGCGAAGTATCAGCATGTTTATCTCTTTTTCTCTGTGCCTCTACTCGACATACTCCATATTTCCTTTACCTTCTTTACTGCATTAAATATAGTTATAATAACTGTTTTAATGTCCTTGTCTACTAATTGTTATGTGTCATTTTGGGGTCTTTCCTAATTGCTTGACTTTTTATTATGAGTCCCACTTTCCTGCTTCTTTGCATGTCTGGTAATTTTTTATTGAATTCTTAACATTTTGAATTTGACTTCCTTGGGTGCTTAATATTTTTGCATTCTTACCATTATTCTTGAGCTATATTCTATGACATAGTTGGATTACTTAGAAACAGTTTTATCCCTTTGAGGCTTGCTTTTAAGCTTGGTTAGGTGGAATCAGAGCAGCATTTTTGTCCAGGGTTAACATTTCTTCACTACTCAGGCGATATCCTGAGTACTCTACTTGGTGTTGTATGATTTACAGGGTTTTTCTACTCTAATTAGTGGAAACACACGTTTGCTGGTCCTTATGTGATCAGCAGGGATTTTTGCATCTCATATTTTGGGGTGTTTTTTTCTCCAGTCTTGAGTAGTGTTGTCTCATGGTCAGTGTTCAGCTGAAGACTCTGAAGATCTGACAGGTCCTCAGAGCTCCTTGCCTCTCTCTGTGCATCTCTCTCCACTCCACCGCGGCCAGAGTGTGCGAGGCCTCCCCGGACCCCTGGCTCCCTGTCCTCCGTTTAGGAAGACTGCCAGGCTCTCCTCCCTGGGCCGCTGCCTGATGGCTCTGTCTGGGCTGTGGGCGAGGCTGGTGGCAGGGCTCGCCGTGTTTGTTTCCCCTCCCTCCATCATCACCACCCTGCACGGCTGATGCTCCGAGTGTGAGGACCATTGCTTCACACACTCCACCTGCCATTCACTTGTTTCAGGCAGGAGGGTGAATCTGGTCTTTGTTATTCTTTTTTTTTTTTAAATATATTTTATTGATTTTTACAGAGAGGAAGGGAGAGGGATAGAGAGTTAGAAACATCAATGAGAAAGAAACAGCAACCAGCTGCCTCCTGCACACCTCCTACTGGGGATGTGCCTGCAATCAAGGTACATGCCCTTGATTGGAATCGAACCTGGGACCTTTCAGTCCGCAGGCTGACGCTCTATCCACTGAGCCAAACCGGTTTCGGCTGTTTGTTTTTTTTATTCCATCACAACTAATTTTAATTTTGAGGACTGGAAAAAGCATGGAGTGAAATGAACGCATTCCACCAAACAGGGCATCTTTAATTTATCCTGTAGTGTAAACCAAGATAAGAGAAAAGGGATCACTTTCATTACGATGAAAAACAACCTTTTTTTCAACTGTCCTTTAGTTTTCCAGATAATGAATGCATCTGGAGAAGAAGAAAAAAAAAAAGAAAGAAAGAAAAACAAACCCAACAACTTTATTATAACATTACAGAGCCTGAAATAAAGAACACCTAATTCTTACTGACAGCTTTGTAGGAGCCCCTAGCAAAAAGGACCTGAAATGAATGCTATTCAGTACGTCCAATTAGCATTCCTGAAATAGGATGACTGCTGGGTTATATAACACTCTCAATCTTAATGAGATTTAACCCAAAGTCCTCAGTCACGTGACTCACCAATCACAAACCCGAAGGTCCCTTGTAGGTATATTATACTTTAGAATCTTATGGCCGCATGTTACCTCCATGGGGAAATAATAAAAAACCCCTACTAACACCAACCTCACTCTTCCCCTTGACGGCCTCATCCAGAGACAGCAGGGGGAGGAGTGTCCAGCCTTCCCTGGCTCCTACCCGCCCTGTCCCTCAGGATTCTTAACAAGGAGCCAGTTCAAGGATTCCCCAAATATCAAGAGGCATATGGGCCTGCTGCCACATCAGATAGGCCAAGAGTCAATAAAAGTCTGTAGACGTGAGGACCGCAGGGTTTGGTTCTTGCTGTACAGGCGCCAGGAGGAAGCGGTTTTACTCGTTTACTTTTTCCAGTGAAGACTGTCTGAGCACACGGCCTTCTCTGGCACCAACGTGTGTGATCCTACAGTTTGTGATGAGTGTCGGTGGCAGGAGGAGTACGGGAGAGGGTGTGACTTCCTAGTATGTTGCGTGTTCGTCCAATGACATCTTTGGGGACACACCAACCCCATTTCTAATCACAATATTTATGTTAGAAACTGAACCTTAGCTGCTGCACCATCAGCCCTGTGTTAGAAGTCAATATCCCTGCAAGTCAGATTAGCAAGTTATGCACACATCAAATGCACATATCAAACAGCAGCCAGAGTTGGCCCTGGGGACAAGGGCACAGAGAGCACTGGATTTGATCCCTTCACCAAGGTTATCATTCTGTTTTTAAGGTTTTGATGCATTAAATGAGACCGGCAGTCTATGGCCGTACACGTGAAGAGAAAGGTCATTTATACACTATCCCCCACGTCTCTCCTCCTCGTTCTCACTGTGTTCAATGCATCGCTGTCCTCCTGTCTGCTGAGGCTAGAAACCTCAGCTTTTTCTTTGACGTTGTCTTTGCTCCAAAGAGCAGGCTCGTCCTCAGACCCTCCCAGGAGACCTCTGCAGGCAGCATCATTCTCCATCCCAGAAGCCATCCCTGGTCTGACCTGGACCGTGGAGGCCGCCCCACACCGGCCCCCGCCTCCGATCTCCCTACCCGCCCGCACCCTCGTCTGCAGACGGCGCCACAGTCATCTTTCTGGAGCATCGTCTGCTCATGGAGAGTGGGCCCCTCTTCAGACGTTGTATTGGATTCGGAATGAGATCTAATCTCCTCACGTGGCTTCCCAGGTCCTCTGTGGCCGATGATGGGAGGCCGCCCCTCTGCTTTTCTAAGCTGGTTGCTCCTGGCCCTCTCTGGAGAGCCACACCTTCAGCATCACGTGGGCCCCTGCTGCCCCACATCTCTCTGTACACTCCCGCCCCGGGCTTTACTTCCGGGGGGTGGGGGGGCTCTTGTGTGACTTTGCCAGGGCCGCTGTTACAGGGCATGGGATGGGATGGTGTGAATGACAGACACGGAGGCTGGAGCAGGCCATCAGGCGGCGGCAGGGTGGTTCCTTCTGGGGCCAGGGGTACCTGGCGGCCTCTCCCTGCACTGCTGGTGGGTCACTGGGTGTGTGGTGGTTTGTGGCCTGTAGATCTCTGCCTTCGCCTCACCCAGCATTCTCCTGAATCTGTGTCCAAATTCTCCCTTTGCACAAGGACACCAGTCATATTGGATGAGGAGTCCCCCTCCCCCTACTCTAGAATGACCTCATCTTAACTAATCCATCTGCAGGGCCCCATGTCTAGATAAGGCCGCATCGAGGCTGAGTGGGTAAGGATCCCAGCGTCTGTTTGAGGGGACACAATTCAATCCGTGGGAAGTCACATTGGGGGAAACGATAAGATGCTGATCAGCGCGTTAAACAAATAAAGAAACCAGCGTTCTCAAACGTATAGGGTCATTCCTGGTTTAAATCCCCCCAAGCTTGATTTCTGCGGAGCACACGTTCGGAAAGCTGCATCCTGTCCGGACTCGCCGGGCCACGGATGCTCACTCCTGTTCCGAGGGCGGAAACGTGGCCGAGCGCGCAGAGCGGACAGCAAAGCCCCCGCTGAGGGCGCTCAGCCTGGGCACCTGGCCCTCCCGGGGAGGGTGAATCCGAGGCAGCGGAGGGACCGGCACCCCGGCCACCTGCGCGCTCAGGGCCTCCTCTCCGCCCCCCTGCCTGTGCACCCACCCCTCTCGAACCCTGGCCCAACTCACTCCCTGGGTCTCTCCTTCCCTGTCACACCAGGCAATGCCGGGCCTTGTCTTTTTCTATCACTGAGACATCCCGGCCGCTTCCCAGTGGTGATTTCTTAATGACTGCGGACAGAGAGTCGCCATGCTCCTAAGACTCAATTCCAAAGCTCCATGGAGGGAGTCCTATTTCAGGAAAGTGGGGATTTAATTAAATAAATACCCATTTAATTTCCTGTGCTTGAAAGCTTTCAAGGGACAGTCAGTCATTGGCTCTGAAGGGTGTGTTTCAGGAGCTCAGGGGCACTTGTCAACCTCCAAATGCCACCAGCGCAGCAGGGTTTGGCCACAGGAAGACATAGCTTTTTAAAAAATAAGTAATGGATGGCTAGCATTTTTTAAATTATGGATTTTATTTATTTATTTTATTGATTTCAGAGGAAGGAAGGGAGAGGGAGAGAGAGGTAGAAACATTGATGAGAGAGAAACATCACCGATCAGCTGCCACCTGCATGCCCCCTCCTGAGGATCAAGTCCACAGCCCGGGCCTGTGCCCTGACCGGGAATCCAACCATGACCTCCTGGTTCAAGGGTCAATGCTCAACCACGGAGCCACGCCGGCCGGGCAGAAATACACTTTCTTGATAACGGGTACTCCGCAGCATCCTCTTGTGATGTCCAAGGAAGTCAGTGTGCCCCGCTGTCCCTCGGCTTGGGGGAGCTTATGTGGGAGAAGGGAACAGTCCTAACGAGGCTTCTGTGTTTCTCCTCCAGCTGATTCCTATGTGGCTGCCAATGATCCAGTCAAACATCAAGGTAAGCCACCCCCGGGACAGGCTCCTTCCCTCCGGAGAACGGCCTCACGTTCCCAGGGCCCGTTCGGGCTCCTCTCACTGTGGAGAAAGATGAGCTCTGCCTGCTCCGGCTCCCAGCCCTCCGTACGGGAGCCCCTGTGGGCCAGGGAGGAGGCCTGCAGCCCGGGTGGCCGCGGGAGCCTCTGGGGGTGGGGGGCCGGGGGTGGGGTGGGTCCCAGGGTCCGGCTGAGGCTCAGGGCCTGCCGGGAATGCAGGCTGAAAAGTTGCCTTCAGAGGGGCCCCGTGGGTCCGGCCCAGGCCTGCCCGGTGCCATTCCCTGGTCACTAGCATTGTCCTTCTGTGCTGGGAAGGATTCTATCAAGAAGGAATAGTGTTGAAGGAAGGGTAGAACTGAGCTGGAAGGAACCTGCCCCGCCCCCTCATTTTACACGAGAGGAAACCAGGACCAGGAGGAGGAGGTGCTTGGACAGGGCCCAGCAGCCGGGAGGGGGCAGCCCTGCGGGAGCGTACTTCCTGCCGCGGCCCCTGCCCTGAGGGATGCATTGCTGTCTGTCGTAGGGCCAGAGATCCTCCATGGCTAGTGAACAGTTATCAGGGCTTGGCACTGAGATGCCGAAGCCGCCCACCCGCTCCACCCACGACGGGGCCCCCTGACGGCCCTGGGAGCGGGGGGGGGGGGGGGGGGGCCGGGGCAGAGGACAGCCTTCTCGGAGTCAGGGAGGGATGCTGGAAGGAGGAGGGGGTGACGTGACGTCAAGGTACCCAGGCACCAAGGGAGAAACGCAGCCTTCCGCGGCCACAGGCTGAGTCCCGAGCCACGGGGGGTCCGGTCTGTCCGCTGGGACCTGGAACCTCACCCAGGCCTGTGCTGAAGGGGAAAGTGCCTGGGCTTCCAGGTTGCCCCTCCCCGACGGGGTGATAACTCGTGGCCATTTGATGGGGATGGACTGCCAAGAGGAGGCCCCCGGAACTCGGTGAAAAGCTAGGAGACATAAGAGCAGGGAGATCGCACTCAGGACTAGAGCGTAGTAAGCACTGACCCTGTGCCCAGCCCTGTTCTGAACCCTCCGTTAGCGCACGTATCCGTACAAAGACCCTCGAGGTGAGCAAACCCAAGCACGGCCTGAAAGAGTTTGTGTCCAGCGCTGCCCAGAGAGGAGCCAGGGTTTGAACCCAGGGAGCCCAGGCACTCCATGGCCACAGCAGGCTCCCGTTGTGCACAGCTCCCGGGGGCACCCAGCGGCGCTGGCCCGGGCACTGATGTTGCTCTCGGTTTCCGTGGTGATGGCTGAGCTGAGCTAGGAATGGCCCGCTCTGGATGGATGTGGGCCAGGTCGACTCTAGAAACATGGTACCGGCTCACAGCCACCGCCCTGAGCGCTGCCAAGCCCGAGAGCTGGGCTGCTGCGGGCCAGATGGCCCCCGGGCCACTGAGTTGTGCCCACCCAAGTGCAGGCTGCCCACACCCCTCCCCCCGAACGGGGCCCACGGGGAACGTCGGGAGGAGAGCACTGAAGGAGGCGTCCCGCCCTCTCTCCGCAGCACCTCTCCGGGGGCCTCCAGCTGCGCCTGCAGGCCATCCAGAACAACGTCAACCACCACAGCCTGAGGACGCTGCCTGGCGGCGCGGCCCCGAGCGGCACCGGCCTGGCCGCCCTCCGCAAGTGGCTGCAGTGCACCCGCTTCAAAATGGCCCAGGTGGAGATCCAGTCCTCCGAGGCGGCCTCCCAGTTCTACCCGCTCTGAGCGGCGCCCCGGCTGCTCCGCGACAACATTCTGGTTTAGCAATAACGGGTTTCGACAGGACACGCCCGGATCGGGCAGGCGGGGGCCCCGGCTGGCACTGTACACCCTCTCTCTAGCTTAGTCCCAGACCTGCAGAGGCCGGCGGGGGGCCGCCCACGAAGCTTTCTTGCTAACACATATTTCCGACGACTCCTTGGGCTATCTGATTAAGTGTTTCCTTACATTATTTTTTAAGAAACCAAATCATTTTTCTTTATCTAACTTCTATTTTTTTTAAGAAAACAAAACAAAAACAAAATAGACTGGTGGGTACTCACAGAAAAGTTGTATAAGTCCCCCCTGTTGCTATTTTTGATGATAGAGAATAAATAGGGTTTTTGAAACCTTTGTAGTGTTTTTTCTTAAAAAAAAAACAAAAAACAACCCCACTCTTGGCGATGCAATAAACACAAAACACCCCGACCGTCACCCTACGCCCGTGAGGCGCGTGGCCGAAGCTTTTTGTCGTTTCTCCTGGGAAAAGAGGCAGCTCGCGAGGACCATTACAAAGTGCACTTAGAAACTAGGTGGTCAAACTTGTGCCGATCGTCCCCTTTGTTTTATAAGGATACTATCGTTTTCCAGAAACTGTCTGGTATGTCTTTATGATTTTTAAAACTAGTTTTTCAATGCATTCGTTCTAGGCTGCACTTTTCTTGTACGCTTTATGATAACCACTTCCGTTTTTTGTGAATAATAAATTCTATTCTTTTGTTAAGACTTGTATACAAACTCAATTGAAAACTGTAGATCGCAGACGTGTCCCCGCTCTGGCACGGGGCGCGGGCTCCGAGCGGCGTGTCCCCACTCGGGATTTTAATAGCGTGGGCACGCCGAGATCCGGCCGCGCCCGTGCTTACACCTGACTGCGTTCACAGACGGCGCCTCCCTCCTCTCTCCCTGTAATGCACTGACTGAAAGAAGACTTGATATACCTTTAAGCTGTACCATGACATGCTATTAAATGCATTTTTTTTTATTACCGTTGTGAGCCTGGGGTTTTTTAAAACCAGTGTACAGAGCTAGAGTTTAGTTCCTGATATCGGTTTCTTCTGAGCTTTGAACACTTGGAACGCCCCTGAATGCTGACGTACCGTTATTGAGAGGACGGGGCCTGCTTTCTGCTCGCTGGGTGAGGGGCACGCACATTTGCTTAAGTCCATCCTCCTCCGAGGACATGAAGGGCCTGAGACAATGCCTCTCTCTCTCTCTCTCTCTCCCTCTCTCTCTCTCTCTCTCTCTCTCTCTCTCTCTCTTTTTCGTGTTGGTTAGTACGCGGCTCTTCTTTTTTTCCGGGAAGCCTGATACCTTCACGCTTCTCAGGGGGAAAAAGTCCTCGGATGTTGAAAGGTTTCACATGAGTTCTAGAAAGATGGGGCAGATCTTTGTTCTTGTGAAAATGTGCAGGGAACCAATAGGTTCGTGTATTGATTATAGAAATGATCATTCTTATTTGCTAACAAATCCCCTGAGGGGCCTTCCCCCAGGCAGAGTCCTCTGGGCAGTGGCGCCCGGTCACGCTCTGTGAGCCTGTTCCTCTGTGCGGGGGGGGAAGCTGCGCACGTGTCACCTCCCTTGTAAGCCGTGGCAGCTCTCAGGGGGCATCCCGGCTGTGTCCCCAGGGCCGGCATGGAGCACCTGGTCAGTGAATGTCTGCTGAATTGAATGGACTTGATTAAGGCTATGGGTCTTCCTTGAGCTACCCAGCGGGCTCAGCCAGGGCTGCGATGTGCCATTCCCTTTTTGTGCGGGGATGCTGAGAGGGGTGATGGAAGCAGGCGGAGGTGGGGGCCCTGGCTGCTCTTCCCCATCTGGTCTCGCCTGCCACAGGCAGCAGGATCTTCCTGGCCTGTCCTACCAGTAGGCAAAGCTCAGTCACCCACAGCGTCTCTGACCCCATCTTCTCTCCTGCTCTTTGAATGGACTTCTGCCTTAGTTTCTCTCTGTATTTGCTTCTCTCCCCCACCCTCTACCCTCACCCCCAAGCGCTGGAGATGAGCCATATCTCAGCCCTCCGTCTGATGCTTCCTGCTGTCCACACCTGCTCCTTTACCTCCATCACAACCGGGGGTCTTGGTTCCGCCAGGCAGGTGTCCCTCCTGCTTCTGAAGACCATGACCATTTTTCCCTGCCGCCCTGACCGAACACTGTTCCTGCTGGGGCTCCGCCACTCGCTGCTGATGGAGACCAGCAGGTTCCCTGGCCTGTGACCCCCCCTCCCTGCCGCCCTCCATTTCCCTGGGTCCTCTCTGCTCTATTACCTCATATCCTCACAGGTCATTCTCTCCCGCAAGTGGGGCTCGGGCACGTAGAAGAAGAGAGTCAGGGACAGGTGGACATGGGGCGGGATTGGCCATTCCCTAGGTCAGGGGCCAGCACCATGGCCCACGCCGCCACAGCCTCTGAGTCTGTAGGTCACGTTGGAACACAGCCCAGCCCGCCATTGACACAGTGGCTGCGGCGGCAGAGTGGAAGAGCTGAGACTGTGTGGCCCGAAACCCTGAAACACTTACCACCTGGCCCCTTACAGGAAGTGTCTGCTGGCCCCGGGACTAGCCGGGGGCCGGAGGAGCCCGGAGCTGAACTTGGTGCGGATATGTCTTCCCCACCCCCTCAGGGTTCTTTGAAGTTTTATCTGTGAAATGGGGACAGTGATACCTTCTGCCTCAGACAATGGCTGGGGTCATGGAGTGAAAGGATGCAAGGCCAGGGCTTTGGTAAACGCTCAATACGAGTTCTCGGCTGCTATTTTTATGTCGTGTTGACCTAGAGAGCAGAGCTACTTGCCCAAGGTCACATGACTGGCAAGAGTTGGAGCAGGATCGTGGCCCCAGGGCTGTGTCTGACCCACTGCACATACTGACTCCTGCTCCCCGCCCTCCCTCACTCCCCCCACCCCCAGTCCCAGGGGCAGCCCTGACAGCAGAGGGCAGAGAGGGCCCCACACATTGCACCTGACCAGACTGGCCGGTATTCACTACTGGCTTGGAGACGGGCCAAGGAACGGACTCTGTCTTCCTTCCCTCGCGGAGTCCTGTTGGCGTTGGTGCGTGCAGACAGCATCTGAGATGCCCGAGGGCGGGATGGGTCACAGTCTGCAAATGCCTAGATTCCGAGGTTGTTCCCAGTGGGCCTGCCTCTCACTGCTGGGTGACCCTGGGCAGGTTATTAACTGCTCCGGACCTCTTTTCCCCTCATCTGTACGTGGAGCTGTCTACCCATCCGGGGCAGGTGGAAAGCGATCAGGTGGAGGACGGCGATGGAGCCGGGGGACCTGCTGGAGGAATACTGCGGCCGCCTGGGGAGGATCACACCGGGGAACTCACAGCTGTGGGCGCGTCAGGTTTTTCCGTCTGCCGATCCCTCCGAGGCCAGTCCCCCAGGACCCACGGGACCCACGGGAGCCACAAGCTTGTCACAAGCCGAGGGCGTCCCGTCTCCACAGCGCCCCACCTCTGTCGCCCGTCATGCTGCCTGATGTCGAAGTCTCTTCCCCAAGAGTCTCCCCTGGGGCCACGTGACCGCAGCCATGTCACCTCTGCTTTCAAACCAGGACAGGCCAAGCAAGGTCGGACTGGAACGGAGAAGAAGGGTTCTGACACGAACTGGACAATGCAAATCATTTAGTATACCTCTTCCATAGAATTAACTTGCAAATGTGTACACTGGGCAGACTGTCTTGACAGTGATGATCTTTCAGAAAATATATTTGTGTTGACTTCAGAGTAGGAAAGAGAGCTAGAAACATCAATGATGAGAGAGAATCCTTGCTTGGCTGCTTCCTGCACCCCCACACTGGGGATCCAGCCTGAAACCCAGGCACGTGCCCTGACTGGGAATTGAACCATCACCTCCTGGCTCATAGGTTGATGCTCAACCACTGAGCCACACCAGCCGGGTGACAGTAATGGTCTTAAGAAGAATGAAGGGAGTGGTTGGAACTAGTAACAAACGATGTTTTTGTGGAAGTTGAACCCTGAAGTATTGTTAGTAAGAGGCTGCCCAGCCCCCTGACAGGGGCAGTGGTGAGCCCCTTGTGAGTGGCGTTCAAGAGAAACCAAAATAGCACTTTCCATACATTATGCTTACTCTTCTTCGCTCGTCTTCCCATGAGATATTATTCCCATTTTGCAGGTAAGAAAACTGAGGCCAAAAGATTAAGTGACTTATGTAAGGTCCTGCAGCTGTTAGTAGTAGCATTAGGTTCAGAGGCCACCTGATTCCAAGTCAGAGCATCGCTTGGTAAATGTTATTTTCTCTTTTTTTGTGTTCTGCCCTCTTTTGGCCGAAATGTGCCAGGAACGTGGATAGAGAAATCTGTGGGCTTTTCTGAGGCAGTTCCTTCTTGTTGGGACCTCTGTTTATTGATCGATCGTAAATTTCCATGGAGCCAGCGTCACTTCACCTGGCAAAGACATTCTCTTCCCCTCGGCTTTGGGAATTCACTTATTTGAAAAATAGGATAGCCCACCAATTAAATCTCACTTAGTTTCCTCCCACTTAACCGTTTTGTGAGAAAGAAGAAAACGTTATGAGTTAGAGACTGTGGCGATTGAGCTCTGTTAGGTTGGGGGCCTGTGGAGAGTTCGCTCAGCCCTGTGGACACCTGCCCCCCATTAACCGTCACCATGGCTACCACCTCTGAGCATGGGCTGCGTGTCAGGCAGGCTGGATACATGGACCTCACTCAATCCTCACGAAAGTGACCGGAGGTAGGCCCTTCTGTCACTAACCCCATGTTGCAGATGGGGACACAGGCTTCTGTGAGTATCTGCAGGAGGCAGTAAGAGGGAGAGCAGAATTAGAATCCAGGGATGCCTGCCTCCGAAGCCCTGGTTCTTCCTACCCCGAAGTCTGGCAGTTATGTGATCGGTGGCGTCCTCTGCTCCTCACCTGACCAGGAAGGTCACCTGGACTCACGTGGACCAGATGTCCCAGAGCGGCAGCCGCTGCCTGAGCTGGACCCACCGCGTCTCTTGTTGGATGAGCCCGAGCTTTTATTTTCGCCCCTTGGCTTGAGTGTGTTCGGCGGGGCACGCAGGCACCAGTGCTGTGTGGCTCCCATGCTGACCTCTGCCTTCCCGGCAGGAAGCTGCCCTACGGTTTCTCAGCAGGAGCCCTGCTGCCTCTGGGCTGGTAGGCGAGCCCGCTTAGGCTGACCTCGTGTTTCCCAAGGCCAAGAGGAGGGAGGAGTTACCCGGTGCCCCGCCACCAGACCTGGCACCGCAGGCCTGGGGCCGTGCCCTCAGCCCTCAGGGGCCCCCTCTCCCTGGGGCACTCCTCTTCCCCACCTGCATGGGCCTGGGCTGGGGGCCTTGCCCTGCACCCCTGCACTGATCAGCTTGACCTCCCTTCAGGCCCGGCCGGTCCCCCAGCCCCCCACCATCCTGGTTCCTCACAGCCCAGGGAAGCTGGAGCCTCGGCACCAGTCCTTCCTTGCAGGGCACACGGGACTGATGCCTCAGACGTGGCGGGACAAATAGCCGGCTCTTTAATGACGCAGTCCAGACAGGCCCCGCGTGCAGGCCAGGGACAAGGGGCCTCCCGGGGCTGCTGGCAGACGCCCTGATTTCCGCTCCTTCAAGTGGCCTCTTGGAAAAGAAAGCAGGCAGCCGGTAATCAAGCCTGAAGGGCAGAAGCACTGCAGGTGAGGACAATCACGCTGCCCAGCTGGGGGTGAGGGGCATGTGGGGGTCTGCAGAGAGGGATGGGGCCGGTGCCAGACCCAGGGTGTGCCCAGAGGCGGCCGCTCAGCCTGGGTAACGGGAGGGCTGAGGAGGGGGCAGGTGGGGACTTCAGCCCCAGGCTCTGCAGCCAGGTCCATCCTGGACTTAACGACGAATCCGCGCTCTGACCAATGACAAGGCTCTCACTCAGCCTTGCTGGGCCTCTGTTTCATCGGCTGCAAAACGAGGCGGTGTTTCCTCTGTCTCGGCGCTTCTGTGAGAGTGAGGGGCATGTCTGCCAGGCACGGAGCACGGAGAGGGGTCAGAGCAGGGGTCAGAGTTCGCCCTGCCAGAGTCCTGGCTGCCCCTTGGTGCTCCGCACTGCTGAGCCCCCGACACAGCAGCCATTCCTTCTCTGGGCCGCGAGGCCACGTGTTTGGCGGAGGAAAGCACAGCGCGGGGCCATCAGGCCACTGCCCGGCCTCCGGCGCTGCTGCTCCGCGGGGCGGCTCGAGGCTCCCCACCTCCTCCGAGGGAGCGCCGGGAAGCCTCCCCCACGCCTGGCCCCGCTGCCGTCTGCTCCTCGCTGGGGTGAATGCGTCCTGTGCTGGTAATGGGGCAGCATTTTGAGGATAATAGACAGTTATGGTCTTCATTCTCTGGGAAGCCCGTTTCCCAGCCTGGCTCCACGTGTGGGCAGGAGGGGTTTCCGATGGAGGGAAAGGTCTGCTGTGGGGGATGAGGGAGCAGAGAGCCCACCTCTTCCGGACCCGGGGAGGGGAGGGGGGCTGCTGGTAAAAGAAAAAGGGGCACGCATAGGGCAGGGCGGAGGCAGGTGGGTGTTCACCTTCCCTCCCAGGGCAGGACGCAGCAGAAGTGCCCAGATGAGCCCCCGAACACGTGGCGCACACACCCCTCCAGGAGCGGGGCCTGCAGCCCTCGCCACCTGGGCAGGGGCAGGGGCTGCCCTCGGAGCCTGCACGTCTCCTCGGGCCGCCCTTTCCCGCCTGCGGTGGGTGCAGATTCCACGGTCCCCGTGGCCGGTGCTGAGAGAACAAGAGGCTGGGCAGAGCCTGTGGTCCCGAGAGACACACTGCCACGCCAGGGCACCGGCAACTGGAGCTGGGAAGCTGCCGAGACCTGCCAGGCCCCTGGTGACTCCGTGCGGCCTGAGCCCTGCTCCCCCGATGGCCAGACACCTGCCGGGAGCACCTGCCCGGGAGCACCTGCCCGGGAGCACCTGCCCGGGAGCACACCTGGGAGACGGCTCAGGGCCTGAGACCCTATCTGAGAGGGATGCGCTAAGCCAGCAGAGACCCAAACACCATCAACTTGCAGATTCACGTTTTCCCACTCCCCTGCCCCCTACACTCAGTGAGGTGGGGGCTCTGAAGTTATGTGAAATGAAATGCTAGATTCCTTTCTTCACGCTGCATGTTGAATGTGGAGCTCACCATTCATTAACTCATTCATTCATTCATTCATCAAGCCTACACACATGTCTTGGGCCAGCCATGGAGGAGGACTCTTAGGTGGGGGAAGCACTGGGTGGAGCAGACTGACAGGGGTGGGAGGAAGCACAGCCGGGGAGGGTGGTTGTGGGAGCCCGCAGTGGGCAGGGGCTGGCATAGGTGAGGGCAGGAGCAGGGAGGGGGTGGGGAGCGGGGACGGGCAGGGGTGAGGGAGAAGCAGGGCCAGGTCGGAAGGGCCTTGTGAGCCGCGGTAAGGACGGCGACTTACTTCGGTGCGGAGCTGGCGGGCGGGTGTGGGACTCGGGGACGGTCTGACGTATGGTCAGCGGCCTCTGGCTTTTGTGGGAGAGGCCGTGGGCTGCAGGGGTGACGCAGAGCTGGCCGGGGGCCCTGGTTGCCGTCAGGCAGAAGAAGGTCGCTCGGCAATCGGGTGAAGGGAGCCGAGCTCAGCGGGTGGATTTGTGTTCTGGAGCACCAGCTGGGAGGACTTGCTGGGAGGATTATTGGCCAGTTGTCCGAGGCAAAGGACCGTGCAGGGTGACTGTGAGGGGACCACGCAGCACGTGTGGAGGTGAAGGCGGGAGGATGAGAGATCCTGAAGGGGGGGTCAAGGGTCCCGACAGGACAAACACTCCAGGGATGAGCCGGCCATTGGGACGGGAAAGTACACTAAGGTGACCAGAAGTCCCGCTTTTGGCGGGACAGTCCCGATTTTTAACAACATTTTCTCCCCCAAAATTGGGATTTTTTTTAAAACGCCGTGGGACGCGGGACAAATTGTTAAAAATCGGGACTCTCCTGCCCAAAGCGGGACGTCTGGTCACCTTAAAGCACACGTGTCAAACACAAGGCCCGCGGGCCAAATCCGTCCCGCCAGGCCTTGCAATGTGGCCTGCACCGCGCTGTCATCACTGCACTCCGCTGCGTTTCCATCACAATGACAGTTTATGACTGTTCAGTAAACCATTCGGCCCGCGATTTAGGCTGGATTTTAGATTTTGGCCCCTTCTCTGATTGAGTTAGACACCCCTACCTTAAAGCATACCCTTGGGAGTCCTGAGCGTCTGATAGGATCCGGGGGGCGGGAGAGAAGGAGACGGGCTTGGAGAGGCGTCTACCCATGACAGGCAGATACTGGGGAGCTGGGAGCCCCACCCGGAGGCACTGCTTTCTCTACGCTGGGCCCCCGGTGCTTCCGAGAGCTGGGAGGAGGGAGGAGGGAGCACAAAGGCGCTTCGTGCCGGGCGGGGGCGGGAGAAAAGGGCGAGTGGGTGGCCCAGTGGGTGGTCACTGGCAGGGCAGGCAAGGGAGCATGTCCAGAGGCCAGGCCACAGCAAGGCCACCCCTGGACTGTGTGCAGCGCTCCCCACACAGGGAGCCTCCCTGCTGCTGCCGCTGGCGGGCGGTCACTCCGCCACAGGCCTGGGTCCACACGGCTCGGCGTGTCCTCCGCCTCCGTGACGGCGCAGAGGCGGGCAGCCCGGGGAACGGGCATGAGCCCGGCAGGCGGCCGGGCGCTGTCGTCGTCGGCTGTGCTGGCGCCAGAGCTGGGACAAGTGGCCGAAAGCCCCAGATTCAAGGTGGAGAGGGACGTGGCGAGAGGGTCCCGCCTGCTCCGCGCTGACAGCTGCCCCATGCCTGCCTCAGGCGCCTGCAGCCGGGCAGAGCCTCGCACACAAGGCAGCCCACCCCTCCTGGTGCCCGGCCGGCCTTGGCGTTTGCGCTGGGAGTCCGGCCAGGCGGGGTGCACCGGAGTGAGTGCGAGACGAGGGGTGTCCCGCCGAGGCCTCCCCAACCTCCCCGGGGGGACCATGTGGGCGGCTGGTGGGCAGGGAGCGCTCAGAGCGGGGTGGCAGGCAGCCTTCACTAATGACAGCAGTGACAGTGACATCAGTGACGGCTGCCACCCATGGCGCGCCTGCGTATGCCAGGGCGGGCAGAGCCGGGCACAGGCCTCGCCCATCTCCTCTCGGCATGGCCGGCTGGTGGCTGTCCCTCAGGATTTCCATTAAGGTGACTGGTGTGTCCTGCCTGCCTGGCACCTTCCCCGTTTTAGCCCTGGAAGTCCCACTTTAAAAATAGATATATATTTTATTGATTATTCACAGAGAGGAAGGGAGAGGGATAGAGTTAGAAACATCAATGAGAGAGAAACGTCGATCAGTTGCCTCCTGCACACCCCCTACTGGGGACGTGCCCGCAATGAAGGTACATGCCCTTGACCGGAATCGAACCCGTGACCTTTCAGACCGCAAGCTGGCGCCCTATCCACTGAGCCAAACCAGTCTGGGCGGAAGTCCCACATTGTGGGAAACCCTCCCAGTCCCAGGCACACGGCAAGGTGGGTCACCCGCTTTCTTCTCAGTTGTGTCACGGATCGAGGCGGCCAGGGGAGGGGATGAAGGACAGGACTGGAGCCTGAGGATCCCCATCAATGCCGGCTTTGGGGTATCCGATAGAAACCACATACCAGTGTATCCAGCCGCGTATCCAGCCCGGCCCTCGGGAGGGTCCCCCCCAACACAAACCCACTCAGCCTGTTCACTCCTCCCGTCCCCACCACACCCCACCACGTCAGCCATCTTTACAAGTACGTTTTTATTGAAAATAAAAAAGCCATGATGCTTTCCTCCCCGCAATGAACAAACAGCCCGCCCCCCCCCCCCCCCCCCGAACGCTGCCCGTCCTGCTTCGAGTGCGAAGTCTCCCCACCGAGTCGACATCACGGGATCCCCGGTGGACAGACGGGCACCCGCACGCCCGCAGAGACGGCCCGTGGCCAGGAGCCGGCTGCCCTGCGCCCCTGCGGCACCGGGAGGAGGGCCGGTGGCAAGTATGTACACTCATGCATTGGGAACCACGCGAGCCACACTCCGCATGGGGTCATGGAGCACAGTAATGCTGCTTATATATGGGTATCTCTTTAAATATATAGAACTATATATGTTAATATTTTTTACAGCTTTCTTCCAAAACTCGCTTTGGAGCAGGGGTGGGGAACGTCTCGCCCACGAGCTAGGAAAGCCCGCAAAACCGTCCGGCGTGGCCCTGCCTAGGCATCAGGGGTGAGAGAACTGGATGTCTGGCCACACAGAGCAGGCTCGTGCGCAGGGTGGTCCTGTGGGATGGCCTGTGAAGGATGGTGTCATTTCCATACGGGCCTGGGCGGGAAGCAGGGCCCCCACCCCTGACCTAGAAGCTCCTGTCACCGCCCGAGGGCTCGGGGAGGCCCTCCGTGCGGGTCTGAAGCTGGGCCCCCCGCGGGTGGCTGAGGACGGTCTGCTGGGGAAAACGCGGAGAGGAAGGCATCTCCTGCTCGGCCTCCACGTCTGCAGGAGGCTGGGGACCGGTCTGTTTGGGGCCCGCAGGCACGCGCCCTACGTAAAAGCTCCGAGCTCGATGCCAGGCTGGTGTGGCGGGCGCTTCCGTCGCCTACGCTAACGTCTGGCGGGGCTCTCTCGCTGCACCCGGAATGACTGGCTCTTGGGTTGGGGGATTTCAGAAAAAAATCCTTTTTTAAAAAAAGCTCTTCTCTTGGTTTCCCTGCACACCCCAGGGAAGAGGCGGTACAAACCCAACTCGGGGGAGTTCACTCTCCAAGGTTAGCTTCTCAGAGCTCCGGCTGTGTCCCAGGGAAGGAGACCCGGGCCCCAGAGCCCGGGGATGGTTCGCAGGGGGTCAGCGGGTGAGGCTGATCGCAAGATCTGGCTTCTTAGGTGTAAGTCAAGGTCAGGGAAGCTGGGGTCAGTGCATCTGCCTGCCCCCCTGGATCTTCTCCATGACCCCTTAGCCAGGATCCCCGCTCTGGCCAAAGGTGCCCCTCCATCACTTCTGAGCTCAGGGAGGCACCCGCTGCTCAGGGACCAGGCAGGGGACTCAGGCGGGGCCGGTGGCGGGGGGAGTGCGCTGGCGTGGGGTCTGTCACCCAGGGGTGTGTCCCCGGGGAAGTGATGGCACCGAGCAGGAGAACCGGGAAGTGCTCACCGGGCCGGGGGCTAGAAGGGAGGCCGCGGTGGCACCGTGCCACGCTGGGGTGTGCAGGGAAAGCAGAACCAACTCAAACCCCGAACCAGTCCTCACACAGAGGGGACACGGGGAAGAAACCACCCTTTCTGGAGGGTATCCCTGGCCTGTCCTCAGCCCGTCCCCGCCGGCCTGGAGCAGGACGGTCAGGGTCAGGGTCAGGGTCAGGGACAGGGTCAGGGTCAGGGTCAGGGACAGAGCACACTCACCCCTGCCCTCTGCTCTCCGAAAGACAGCGAGCGGAACAGACAACTCAATGGGCACAGGGCTCCAGACAATGGGGTGTCCGGGTTCACCCCAGTCTGTCCGTCTCACCTCCATGTGAAGGTCTCGCCCGCAGCCCCAAACCCTCCGCGGAGCCACGGGTGGGTTGGGAGGCAGACTGAGTCCACCTGGGTCCACCTGAGTCCAGACCGCGGGGCCATTTACTGCGTCTGGTTTCTCCCTAGCCAGGGTGTGGGACCAGGGTCAGGGGCGCCCTCCGGACCCACCAGGGGATGCACACCCTCAGGGCCACTGTCTCCAGGCCTCGTGATGGGCCCGCAGGGCTGGGTGGCCTCCTGGGCAACAGGCCTGCAGGGTCCCTCACCTGTCACCCTTTTTCCTCCCCTTCAGCCCCCGACCGCTGCGGAGGGCGCGGCACTTTCAGAGCCTGAGGCCTCGGAAAGGGACACTCAGGGGAGCCCCTGCAGGCACGCCCTCTCCTGGGTGCGGGGAGGCCCGGGCTCTCAGGAGAGGGTCCGAGTCCCCGGCCGGTAGGGGCTGCAGGGAGGAAGCATCGGGGAGACCCGGAGCCAGGCCGCTCGGCCCAGCCCGGACACCTGCGGTGGGTTTGGCACGGAGGCGGCCCCTGCCATGGGGAGGCAGGGCCTGGCCCCCAGGGGTGCATCCGTTCCCAGGGAGGGGACTCTGCAGGCCGGGCGCCGCCCTCCGTGGCAGGGACCGGGCAGTCAGGCAGGACCCGGCGCCCAGGGTGCGGGCGGAGACCGGAGGGAAGGCAGGCCCTACAGACTGAAGACGACGGCAGGGGGGGCGGCAGACAGGTGTGTGGGAAGCACCTTAGAGAGGGGACGGCTCCCGGCTGTGCCGATGGCTTCTGTGGGGAAGGGCACAGTCACCGGAGCAGCGGGCGGGCTTCCGGGAGGGCGAGGCGGGGTTTCCTGGCGGGGACATGGCCCCTGGATTGCCTTTCTTTGGGCTAAAGGGGGACGCCTCCCCCGACGCAGCGGACAGACAGACAGACCCTCTGCCTTCGACAGAGCGCGTGCGTTCAACGGGAGCTGGGAGACAGCGGCTGGAACACAAGAGGAGGGTGCGGGGAGCCTGGGGGGCCCAGGGGCATGGCTGGAAGAGGATGCTTTCCCCTCTGAGAGGCTCGAGGCGGGCAAGGCAATGCAGTCGGTCCCGGACACGCGCGGGGTCGGCTCACGTCCACCAGGGCCACCGAGGCGAGGCGCCCTCGGGCCCGCGGGTCCGGCCACTCACACCACGGCGTTGTTCGCGTCCACGGCCTTGCTGCTCTGCGAGGGCGTCATGGGGTACTCTGCCACGCTGGTGCCGTTCTCCTCCTTCCTCAGGGGTTTCCTGGGCGCGGGCGGAGGGGCAGGGGAAGCAAGGGCGGAGGAGGGGAGACATGGTTAGTTGTCAATGCCTGGGCGTGAGCATGCCCCACGGTTAGGCCGCCAGGCTGTGCTGGGTTAGTGCCCTCGGGCTGCTGGGCTTGGGCAGGGGGCTGGGGGTGGAGGCGTGGGGAGGGGTGGGGGACTGAGAAGGCTCTGGGCTGAGGTTCTGGACTCAGAGTAGCACCTTCTGGTTCAAGGCTCCTCTCCTCTCGAGCGAGCGGCGCAGGAGCGGCTGGCCCCAGTCCCCGCCCGGATGGCTACAGCTCCTGACCTAGGCCCTCCCTGTGGGGCAGCCCCATCCCATGCCACAGCGCTGCCTCTTGGGCGGATGGGAGGCCCGTGGGGCTGTGGCTCAGACACCTGTGTCCCCGGTAACGCCGGGCCATGCCTGAACGGGCCTCCGTTGTGAGCTGTCTGCAGCGAATGTTTGCGGGCATCGCGGAGAGCCGGGGCGTGCCAGCTTCACCTTCTCCTCCTTCTCCATCTTCTCCACCTTCTCCACCGTCCCCAAGCCTCCCCACACCTCGCCTGAGGAGGCCGGGGCGCTCACTTGGGGACCAGGCTTGTCTGGGAGAGGGCCTGGCAGGTGGCTATCGTGGGGCGGGGTTAGTAGGCCAGTTCAGAGAGCTCCCCAAGGTCAAGTCTGCCAGCTTTCTTTTCTGCAGCAGAACCAGCTCCCTAAACACACAGGAAACATGAGTGCACACAGGCTGGGCCCCGGGCCCGGCTACCGTGGTCTCCTCGAAAAAGGAGGTGCTAGCTGACACCTCCCCCGACGGGGTCCCGTTTTATTCAGAGCGCTCTCAGCTCTCCTGGTCCCTTCCACAATGAGCCCGGGAGAAGCAAGGCCTGGGGTTAGGTTTCAGTTCATGGGGAAACTGAGGCTTAGGGAGAGCTGTGACTTGCCCAAGGTCCCGAGGCTGGTTTATGGTGGCCCTGGACCACTACCCACTCCCACCAAATCCTGGTCCAGCTGCGTTTCTGTTTCTATTCAGCCGGCATTCCCAGCAGGTATTCCACACACACACACACACACACACACACACACACACACACCCTGCCCCCAGGCTCTGCGTCCAATCGCGTGGGAAGGCCTCCTCCCCTCCTCCTGGAGGTTCCAGAATTCTCCGAGGCCTCCAGGAAGCCCGTCTCGTTTTGCTTTACCCTAGCACCGTGGTCGGCAAACTGCGGCTCGAGAGCCACATGTGGCTCTTTGGCCCCTTGAGTGTGACTCTTCCACAAAACACCATGGCCTGCGAGAGTCTATTTTGAGGAAGTGGTGTTAGAAGAAGTTTGAGTTTAAAAGATTTGGCTCTCCAAAGAAATTTCAATCGTTGTCCTGTTGATATTTGGCTCTGTGGACTCATGAGTTTGCCGACCACTGCTCTAGTTGAACAGAAAAAAGGGCACCTCTGGCTGGTGCAGCCCCCCTCTGCTCCCCACCCCACCCCCAGGGGCATCCAGGAGCTGAGCATACGAAGGAGAGAGCGGCTGCCCGGGGCCCTCGGAGAAGCGGGCTGGGTCTGCTCCCTCCTCAGCCGCAGCCACTCTGCTCCCCGCTCTGCCCGGCCCCTCCCGGAGGCTTTCTGGGCCTCCCTGGAGCCCCGTGGATGCTGGAGTTGTTCCTGCAGCAGGAGGAGGCTCTGCCTCGACACCCCCCCCCCCCCATGTGTCCTTCCATGGGCAAGTCACTGAACCTCTTTAGGCCTCAGTTTCCTGGTCTATGAAACGGGCACTGGGATGGTGCCTGCTTCGTAGGCTCGCTGGGAGGATGAACACGTTAATGTGGTTATGCTCCGGGAGGAGCCGCTGGCACACAGTAGGTCTCCGTAAGTGTGTTAGCTCTCAGGGCGGCTCCCGCGGTCCTGCCTGCACAGCCTTCCTACCTAACGTGCGCCCCGCCGGGCTCCATAGGCTAGACCTGGCTCCGCGGCGCCCGGTGCCAGCCAAGGCCGCTCCCAACAACCAGAGGAGGGCACCTCGGCCGGGTGCAGGCCGCCTACCCGGCCTGGCTCCTAAAACCGAGAGAGAGGGCGGTGAGCTTCTCCTCGGCCTCGTGACGTCAAAGGGCGGGCCCCCCACTTTCCTGCGCCCCGGCCTGGAAGCAGCAGCACCCCGCGTCCTCGGCATGGAGGGCTGAGGTGACGGCTCCGCCGCCAACTGCCGGCATCTGGGCCTCTGCAGACGCTGCCTCCACCAGCATGGGGGAGAGGGGAGGGGCAAAACGGGGCAGGACCCGGGCGCCCCTCTTTGGCCCCGCTGACTTCCCCACCCTCCGTCTGCTGCTCTGCTGGGGAGGCTGGAGGCAAAGAGCAGCTCTGAGGAGCCTGAGAGGGCAGGCGGCCAGCTGGCTTGCTCCTGTCTCCCACCCCCACGGAAGGGCCCCGCTGGCTGTTAGATTAGCAGGGGGAGTGGACGTACAAGCCCTCACCTCTCTCTCCAACCAGAAAGCCCCCTCAAGAGCACCCCTGACTGTGGGCGGGCCAAGCAACCCCATTTCCACCCCGTTTGCTCTCCCCCCATTGCTCTGAGATTTCCCCCTCTCTTTGTAGAATCCATGGGTTTTTAGAGCCTCATTTATTATCGTGCTGGTGTGTGTGTGTGTGTGTGTGTGTGATCTGCTTTCTCCGCTGGGGGGTGGTGGGGATGGGCAGCGGCTCAGTCTCATTTATCTCTTCACCCTGACACCTCGTCTAGTCCCCCGCACACAGTAGGTGCTCCATTAATACCAGCAATGGCTCACGGAGAAGCCCGGGGCTGTCCATGGCACCGGGTATCATCAGAGAGACGTGGGCATTCCAAAGCACGGCAGTGGCTCACCCACGAGGAGCCGAGGAGCGCCGGAGCCCAGCCATGTGCAGGCAGCGCGCCGCGCGCTAACTCCCGGGGCGCAGCCCGTGTGCTGACGGCCTGCCGTTAACGTCTGCGGGACCAGCCAAGTGTCCTGCGGCCAACGCCTTGTAAATCAGGAGGAAATGGCTGTCAGGTGGCTTCATGGCGATCGATGGCAGGAGGTGAGGCCCGTGCCATGGGTGGTCAGCGGAGGCAAGGCCTGGGAGCGGGGAGCTCTGGGATGCTGAGGACTGCGTCTCCCGGGATCCCCCCGTTTCTTTTGTTTGCCAGTGGGGGTCACCCTCAGGAGACCAGAGCGCGGGAGAGAGGTCGAGGCATTTCCTCCCCCTCCTTTCCTGTTTTGGGGCTGCAACTCTGGCAGCTCCAATCCCGCTCAGTTGTTCCCCTGGCACCTTCCCTGGCCCTGATCCTGGCTGTGCTAACCCACTGCTGCTGGTCTGGATGCTTCACCAGCTTCCTTGGCTCCAAGGATCTTTGAGCCCCGCCCACCTCATCTAGAGGAAGCCCCGCCCACAGTCTGGAGGAAGCCCCGCCCACCTCATCTGGTGGAAGCCCCTGGAAGGGATCCTCTGGGTGGGCTCCTTGTCTTTCCAAGCCGCTAACAGACCCTGGAACCAAGAGCTCAGAGCCCGCAGAGTAAGACAGAGTGACAGGAGGCCTCTCTAGCTGTTCTGGGGGGAGGGGTGGCGCCCCCACAGGCCTTCCTGGGAGATCCAGCCCTGCTGAAGCACAGCCTGCATGCTGCCGCTGCCTGGCACTGCCAGTCAGATGTTAATGTGGGTTTGTCCGCCTCACCTTCTCCCCTGGAAGCAGCACGTCTCCTCAGACGTTTGGGGATGACAGCGAGCCCGTGACTGTGACGTCTGGAAGAGCTGGGCTTTTTAATAAGGTGCTGCTGTCTGTCTCCGAGGGCCAGGAGCCTGGGAACGGGTCTCTGATGGAGTGAGGGCCCCACCCCTGGCAGTGCCCCGGGGGGATCTTGCACACAATTCCTCAAGACCCTTCGATAGCTCCCAGCGCCCACCAAGTCCCGGGCAAGGTGCCCAGCCTGGTGGGACCAGCGCCACCCATCCCGTGTCCCAGGGGCTTCCTGGTGCCCGGTGCTTCTGCTCACACGGTATCTCTGTCCGGAGCACCTCCCCTGTCTGCTGCTGGCAGTCCTCAGCCCAGGGTGGTGGGCTCTCAGCCCAGATGTGCTATCATCCTGATCAGAGTTAACCGCCTCCCTCGGCCCACAACAGGCTGCAGGGACCATCCATCCCACCCGCCTCCTAACAAACATTCCTGCATCCGCCCGTGGGCCCAGCCCTGTCTTCTCTGTCTCTGTATCTACACGGCCTGTGCATACAGTAGGCGCCCACAGACACTGGGAATCGGGCTGACCTCGTCCCTGGGAGACTCCAACACTTCTACCTTGATTTCTGAGGCCTGGCCTGGCCCTGAATTACAGGGTCTCGGGGCCTTTCTGTCCACCAGTTTTCTGGCTTCAGAAGGCACAGACCACACCCCTTCTCCGGGCCCCCTGGAGGAAGGACAGACAGGGAGAGCGAGGTCTGTTCTCAGCCCAACACCAGAGTGGAACTCAACAGTAACACTGACACGGAGCTGCGGGCAGGGCTGCCTTGGGAATCACGTGGTGCTGGGAGCAAAGCCTGACTCCTCGGCTCCCGGGTTGTACCACCCTGGGCAGTTCCCTTCACACCTCTGGGCCTCAGTCTCCTCCTCTGTAAAATGGACGGGCAGGGGAAAGACGCAGTGAGGTGGCCCGAGAGACTGTTGGTGAAGATGAGCCAGTGCTTGGCTGAGGTTACAACCTTGTTATTTTATCTATTTATTGATTTGGGGGGGGAAGTGCCTTGAAGCATGAGCGTTGGGGACAGAAGGGGGGTCTGGCTGGGAGGCAGATGCCCGGACATGGCCTGCCCCTCGTGAGGCTGGGTCCCCTGGGCCCAGCCCCCAGCAAACTCCCGCTGGGGCGCCCTCAGGCCCGAGCCGGCGGACACTCACCGCTTGAAGGCTTTGTAACAAATGACCACCAGCACAGTGAGGAACAGCAGGGAGGCACAGCCCACGGCGATGACGATCACCAGCCCGGACCACCAGCTCTCCTCGGCCGGGCAAGCGGTGGAGCTGGGAGCTGAAAGAGACGGGGGCAGCCTGAATCTCCCCGGATGAGCAGGGCCTGGCCGCCATCACGGCGACACCCCGGGGGGCCTCGCTGCCATCCATCACCCAGAGGAGGCTCTCGGGCCTGTCCTGCCCCCAGCCCCACCCCCACTCCGGAGCAGGTGACATCACCGCTGGCCCCCAGCCAGGCGGCCTTATCCCAGCAGGGGTTAAGCAGCACGCCCCGGGCCATCCATCCTCCCTGCATGAGCTAACTGACAGCAGGGTCAGGTCTAATTTCCCATGAAAAATAACAGAACATCTCCTGCTCTCAGTGGAGGCATTAAATCCGCTTCCTCCGAGGGGGGGGGGGGCGGGAGGCAGGGCGCACGGGGGACCCTGGGAGGAAGGAGAGAAAGGGAGGGTCATCAACATCCGTTCTTTCCTTTAGATACATTTTTATTGATTTCAGAGAGGAAGGGAGAGAGAGATAGAAACCTCAATGGTGAGAGAGAATCGTTGATCAGCTGCCTCCTGCATGCCCCCCACTGGGGATCGAGCCTGCAACCTGGGCATGTGCCCTGACCGGGAATCCAACCGTGACCTCCTGGTTCACAGGTTGATGCTCAGCCACTGAGCCACACCAGCTGGAGCATCCACATCAGCCCTGAAGCTTGTTTCTTGAGAGGGGCAAGCTCTCCCCCTGCTAGGATTTGGTCCACGTGGTCTCAGCGTGCACGGGGCGCTGATCACTGACAAAGCATCTGACACCGGGGGCTGCAGGGCCCCCTGGTCACCACTCAGCCCACGAGGTGAACCTGTCCCCCCTTCCCTCGGCCACTTGCCCACTCGGGCCCCAGGGCACGTGGCGCTGACAGGGCGCTGGAGTGTGGGGAGCACTTCCCAGCGGGGCCGCCTGAGACCCTGCGGGGCCGGGCGCTCCGCTGGAGCCCTGGGTGCGGAGGCGGTTTCCCAGGCCCCGCGGACAAAGGAGGACTCTGGGGCTCGGAGGAGGGGGGACCTGGGCCCCCATCCCTCCGCCCTGCCCCCTGTACTGCCTCCAGGTACAAGCACAAGGGTTCTCGGAGGCTCCCCCAGGGGCTGGGCGCCCCTGTGACTGCCTCGGGGGCCCCCAGCCCAGTCCAGGAGGAGGAGGAGGTGGTGGCAGTGTTGGGGGAGGGCCCACAGCCTCCTCCCTCCCGCCCCGCCCCCACACAGCACCCATTGTCTCCCAGCACAAGGGCCCACTGAGGCCCTGCTGTCCATTCGCGGCACCGGGCACCCTGGAGGAAGCCGGTGCCAGGGCCTCTCCCTCCCCGGGGCCGGCTCCGTGGGGGCTCCCCGAGGTGCCCGGTGTGGGCGCGGCGTTAAAGCCACAGGCACGGAGCAGACGCGGCCCCTCCAGGGAGACAGAGGTCCCCTTTAGGCGAAAACTGGGCAGCCCCACCTCAGCGTGGGGGCGGGCTGCACCCCTGCTCTGCCCACGGGAGTCTGGGTGCAGCACCGAGACCCCCACCCCCTCCTTCGTACGTCTTCCTGACGCCTCCCCAGGCCAGGGTGCCCGCCCGCAGGAGGAATCCCTGCTGCCCAGCAGCGGTGGCTGAAGCACGGATTCCCTGCCCGCCTGGGCAGAAAGAGGGGGCAGCGCTCTGGGGGTGTGGGGTGGGGTGTGGGGTGCGGGGAGAGGTGCCTGCCTTTTCCTAAAGCAAGGGGCACTCCCTCTCCACCCTGCAGGAGGGAAGCAGGTTGGACACGGCCGTCTAAGGGGGGGGGGGGTCCCTGGCCTTCAGCCAGGGCTCTGGGGAGCAGTGCACCGGGGAGGCAGGGTGTGCGTGGCCTGCTCTGGGGGCCACCTGCCTCTTGCCCACGGTCCCCCGGGACGTGGCGCAGGAGCCCCCCCGGCCTGTCAGCGGGGCTGAGGGGCTGAGGGGCTGCAGGGGCTGAGGGGCTGAGGGGCTGAGAGGCTGCGGGGCTGAGCGCCACCCCCCCCCCCCCCCCGGCCTGTCAGCAGGGCTGAGGGGCTGCAGGGGCTGAGGGGCTGAGGGGCTGAGGGGCTGCGGGGTCTGAGCCACCCGCCCCCCGGCCTGTCAGCGGGCTGAGGGGCTGAGCCCCCCCCCCCCGGCCTGTCAGCGGGCTGAGGGGCTGAGCCCCCCCGCCCCGGCCTGTCAGCGGGGCTGAGGGGCTGCAGGGGCTGCGGGCTGAGGGGCTGAGGGGCTGAGGGGCTGAGGGGCTGCGGGGGCTGAGGGGCTGAGGGGCTGAGGGGCTGAGGGGCTGCGGGGGCTGAGGGGCTGCGGGCTGTGAAAGTGCGAGGGCCTTGGCCCGTCTCCGGCGAGGGGCTCTGCCAGAGGCAGCCCTGAGTGTGCCCCACGACTGTCCTGGGATCCAGAGGGCCGGACTGCAAGGCCAGCCAGCGGGCACCGTGTTGGCTTCACAGGCAGAGTCGCCCAGGGCCCTTGCCCCGCAGTACCACTGGCCCCAGACACCCCCTGCCCTCCGCTTCCCTCAGCCCCTACCCGGGCGGGTGTGAGCATCCCTCACAGCCACCTGGTCAGAAAGCCCATCAGTGAGCGAGGTCCTCCCCGCCCCCTCCTCTCAGGCTCAGGCCCCAGCCGGCGGGCAAGCCCAGCTCCGGCTCCCAGAGGCCAAGCCCAATGGCTGCGCTCTCTGCCCCCCTCCACCTGCCCTTTCTCGCCGCCCCGCCCCCTCTCCCAGGCCTGCACAGGTTCCCCCAGTTATCACGGTCACCCCCTCCGCCCTGGGGTGCCTCCCAGCTCAGCACGGCGCTGCCCACACCGGCTCTGAATCAGGACCTGCAGTTAAAGCCCAGATTCTGACCCTCTGAAACCATCTCATCTCAGTCCCCCCGCGGTGAGCAGGAAAGCGTCAGAGCCTCCTGCTTGGGCAGGTGCGAGATGGACAGGCCGGCCAGAGAGCTCCCGCAGACACCTCAGCCCTCGCTGAGCACCCGTCACCCTGAGCACCATCACCCCGAGCACCCGTCACCCTGAGCACCATCACCCTGAGCACCCGTCACCCCGAGCACCCGTCACCCTGAGCACCCAGTCACCCTGAGCACCATCACCCCAAGCACCCATCACCCTGAGCACCCAGTCACCCTGAGCACCATCACCCCGAGCACCCGTCACCCTGAGCACCATCACCCTGAGCACCCAAGCCTGAGGGAGAAGGAGGTGGTACTAGGGCTCAGCTGGAAAGGTCCGCTGGGCTAGTGGGGAAGGAAGGGGGCACAGGCAGCTGGCACCCCGAGCTCCTCTGCTCCCCCAGCTGGAACCCGGGCCTCCCTGCTGAGGTGGCTCCGGCTCCTGCCTCTGTGACCCCCGCCGGGGCCCGGCTCCGGACACTCACGCTCTGATTTATTTATCTCCCGGCGTCCTGGGCACAGAGCCCAGCGCGGTGGCAGGGTGGCAGTGTCACCAAGGACTGTTCTCAGGCCGGCTCCTAGCAGGGCATTAAACAGCCCCTGCATTATTAATAGCGTCTCCTCGTTCCTGTGCCCGACGAGGAAGGAATTTATGAATCGGGCTGAAGTCTCCGGGGCAGGGCAGCAGGCTGTGCCCGGTGCCAGGGAGCGAGGAGGTGGAGGCCGGGCAGAGGCGAGGCGGGCAGGCCTGCCTGGCGGGATGAGTCCCGGGGGCTCCTCGAGGCCAGGCCGCGTTCCCCCAGCCCTGCTCCCTCCCCTGGTCCGCCGCCTGTTCCCACCCGGACTCACTGCGGCCCACAGGCTGAGCTCACCAGCCTTGGGACAGCACAGGCAGCGCTGTCAACAAGCGACGGGGACCCTAACCAGTGTGGCTCAGTGGATAGAGCGTTGGCCTGCAGACTGGAAGGTCCCAGGTTCGATTCCAGTCAAGGGCATGTACCTTGGTTGCGGGCACCTCCCCAGGAGGGGGTGTGCAGGAGGCAGGTGACTGATGTTTCTCATCGATGTTTCTAACTCTCTATACCTCTCCCTTCCTCTCTGTAAAAAAAAAAATCAATAAAATACATTAAAAAGAAGAAACGACGGGTGCCACTCCGGGAAAGCGGTGCGTGACCTCAGAGCCCCCTCGTTGCCCCGGCTCCTCGTCCTTCTAGCGCTAATCCCTCCGCTCACTCAGCACACGCTGTGAAGAGCCCTCCACGTGCCGGGCAGGTTCCGGGGAAATGACAGTGGACAGAACACTCTGCCCTGGTGACGCCTGCAGCCCGTGGGGGCGGACACGGACTCGGTGGCCACTAGAGGGTGCACGCTGTGATTCCTGCCCCTGGGGACCCTAACCTGTGCCCGTGCTGAGGTACAACACGTCCTAACGCCCCGCACGGGGAGCCAACGGGAGCTGACTGAGAACGGTGAGCTCGTCTTTGCCTGCGAGAGGCTCAGGACCTTGGGGCAGGAAAATGCCCCCGATGTCCTGTGCCCGGCACAGCACGCCACCTGGCTGACACGGGGTCACCCTCTCCCCTTCCAGAGGGCACCTCATAGTGGAGTGCCCGTCGGGTGGAACAGACTCTGTCTGAACAGCTGTCACCGTTCTGAGGAGGGTTAGGGTCGCCCAGACCAGTGCCCACAGGCCAAAGCCGGTCCTCTTGTTGTAAATAAAGTTTTATTGGAACAAAGACAGGCATTGTGTTTGCCTATCATCATGGATGCTAGAGCCCGAGTTGAGTAGATGAGATGGAGACGGTGTGGCCGGCAAAACCTACCAAGTTTCCTTTCACAGGAAAAGCCTGTCTACCTCTACCTGACAGGTGTCTTTACCTGAGGCTCTTAGGTAAGATTAAGCAAGTAGCCTGAATTCTATCCCAGGTTTTTCTTTTCAATATATTTTATTGATTTTTTTTACAGAGAGGAAGGGAGAGGGATAGAAAGCTAGAAACATCAATGAGAGAGAAACATCGACCAGCTGGGGATGTGCCCGCAACCAATGTGCATGCCCTTGACCAGAATCGAACCTGGGACCTTTCAGCCCGCAGGTCGATGCTCTATCCACTGAGCCACACCGGTTTTGGCCTCTCCCAGGATTTTACTTCGCAAGGGAACGCTCCACTCTTCCCATCTTACTTTCCGAACGGCCCTGAGCTCCCAGGGTCACGCCAATGCCCTGCTGGGAGGTCTCTAGGCAGGAGGCCCAGGGCGCTTCCCCCGGAGTGTTTGACAGTGACAATGTGGTGAGACAGCAAAGGCACAGAGGGCAGCAGACCCACATGTTGGCCCTAACGCGCCCCCCCCCCCCCCCACACACACACCCCGCCCCTAAGTGACCCCAGACAGCGCCCTGAAATGCAGCTCCCCATCAGTCCGCGGGCTGAGGACATCCCCTGGAAGGCTGGTGGGGAGCATCTCCCCCGGGAATGTGTCCGCTGTCCTCCTGCGGCCCGGCTGCAGGCAGCCCAGAAAGGATGGCTTTGTCCTGGCCAGTGTCGCTCAGTTGGCCGAGCTTTGTCCCATGTACCCAGAGGTCACCCAGGTTGTGAGCTTGAATCCTGGTGGTAGGGTGTGAGGCAGCCGATCGATGTTTCTCTCATCGATGTTTCTCCCTTCCTCTCCTTCACCCTCTCCCTCTTGCTCAAAACTCAAAGCATTAATAATAATAATAATAATAATAATAATAATAATAATAATAAAGGTGGGGTTGCCACGATAACTGTCTTCCAAAGGCAGGTTTGTGCCCTGGAGTAGAGCAATGGGATTTGGGCAGATTTAGGGCTGATGCCCAGGGCAGGGACAGCCGCCACTGTGGGGCCAGGTTCTGAGACTCCGGCTCCTGATCTGATGGCTGGCTCTGCTCCGTGCCAGGAGCTCGGTGCCATTCCTTCTCTGTGGTTCCAAGCACCCAAGGGAGCCACCAGCCCCTCCCCACTCCCACCGTCCCCTCTGGGTGCTTCTGGGGGTTTTTGCTTAGTGTTCGAACATCAGCTGCTGCAGCGGTGGGGTGGGGGGGGGAGGTGGTGCGCGCAGGCGACAGGGTGGAAGCTGCCTCCCACGTGTGCTGGGTGCGGGGGACGTACGCTATCCCCGACTTTCCTGGGGGCCCTTCTTTGGAAGGCTGTCCCAGAGCTCCTGGGGCGCCGAAACCCAAAGCAGAGAGAATTTACACCCCACAACCCGGCGTCCTTACCAGTGACCGCCCGCTGCCAGGGGAGCCTGCCGAGCCCCCTGCTGCTGGCGGGTGATGACGGGATGGAGCACACTGACCTCCAGCGTCCCTTCCAGAGCGGCTCCGGCTCTGGCCCCGGCTCCGGCTCCGGCCTGAGGTTACGCTCCCGCTGGCCTCCTCCCTCGCCCCCCTGGAAACATGTCCTTTATCCTCTCCATCTCCGAGGACAGGCTCCAGCCAGCAGCCTTAGACACGCGGTCACGAGGCGCTGGGAGATGCTGGCCTGCCTTCCGAGGAGATGAAATCTCCTCCCCGCTGCCCCACGGGCTCCTCCCGGGCCGCCCTTCGCTGCTTCCCCGGCCAGAGCCCGCGGCCCCGGGGGAAAGGGCCCGTGGGCTGGAGCTGAGAGTGAGTGAAGGCCGGGCTGTGACCGCAGAGGGATGGAAACACAGCTGAGCAAACCGCCGCTCCTCGGTCTGTTCCAGACAAAAAAGAAAGGAGCCTGGAATGCCGGTGGCTCTGGAGCAAAGCCGTCGCCCGGAGGAGAAAAAAGCAACCAGCCCCACACAGCGGCCCAGACGGCACTCGGCTAACCCCACCCGGGACCACGTGCGTGTAGAATGGTTAACACCAAGGTACATGAGCAGTCCCGCTCCTCAGCTGCACCAGCCCTGCGTTAAGGGCGAGGTAGCCACATGCAGCCGGCGGCTGCCACGCTGGACGGCACGGATACAGACCATCGGCGTCACAGCGAGGCCCCTGGGGCTGGTCCAGGCGAAGGCGAGGGGACACGCTCCGCTTTCCTTCCCCGAAAGGGAGACTCAGCCCCCAGGCGGCAAAGGAAGAGCCACTCATATGCCCACCGTGCTGCTTTCATAATACTTCCCCCTGTAGGTTTTCAATGTCATTCTCATATCCCCTCTCCCTGGGACGGACCAGGCAGGAATTATTGTGCCATTTTACAGGTGAGGACTCTGAGGGCCCCTAAGGCCGAAGAGGCGACGTCACAGAGCTGCTCGGAGAGTGACGGGATCGGAGCTGAGATGCGAGGCTTCGGCCGCCACTGCTGGGGCTTCTGGGACAGAAAGGGAGTGGGAGGGAGGAAGAGGGAGGAGTGCAGGGCAGGACCCAACTGCTCAGGTCTCTGCTGAGCTGAGGTATTTCCAATGCCCACCCTTGGCATACACACTCACTTTTTTAAAAAAATTATTTTCAGAGAGGAAGGGAGAGGGAGAGGGAGAGAGAAACATCAATGATGAGAATCACTGATCAGCTCCCTCCTGTACGCCCTAACACTGGGGACTGAGCTCGCAACCCTGGCATGTGCCCTGCCCAGAAACTGCACCAGTGGAGACCTCCAGGTTCAAAGCTCGATGCTCAACCCCTGAGCCACGCCGGCCAGGCAACACACTCACTCTTTCAATAGCCACACGGCTTCCTGAGCGGACACCTGTGACCTAAAAAGTGGTCACTTCGCCTTCGAGACGGTGACCGTGCAGAAGGCTGCTCTGTGGCTCCCTCCTCTGTGATGCCAGCTGCCCCACGGGCGCAAAACGGGGCCGGCCCGGGCCCCACGAGCACCCTGCCTCCACTCCCCACGGACCTCTCTGTCCGAAGGATGGGCATGCGAGACTAGGCAGAAGGCAAGGGCGGGCAGCCAGCCCGGCCTGGGAACTTCCTTTTCTTTCTGGACAAGCAGCTCAGTCTCAAGATCGAGGCCACACACCCTGGCTTCTGGCATTGCACCGGAGACCCTTCCGTCTCCTCCTGTAAGCACTTCAGGAATCTGGGCCTCAAACACCACCCTGCCAGCAGGGGTCGTGACCTCGGCCTACAGCAGGCTTCCTGGGCCGGCACTGTTGACATTTTGGGCTGGATCATTCTTTGCTGAGGTGGGGGGGTGGGAGAGGGACGGTGTCCTGGGCACCCCCAACCTCTACCCCTTGGATGCCTAGAGCACCCCTCCCAACTGTGCTGACCAAAGGGTCCCTGGGGAACAGAATCTCCTGGGTGAAGAGCAGGAAGTGGCCCAGGGCCCTTCCCTGGCTCCGCCACTTGGTGCAGAGACAGAGGCCTCCAACGCGGGCAGGGCCAACGGCGCAGACCTGGCATGGCCTCCCCGAGTGCGCCCCACCATCCCAGCCAGCGGGAGGAGCGGAGCTGATGGCCGTCCAGCTGGAACCGAAGTCTCCAAGCCAACCGCCTCCACGGTGACCCCGGCTGCTCGGAGGCCGCCAGCGGAACTGGCCGAGACCGGGGCCGAGAAGAGGAGAAGGCATTGTGTTCCAAGGCACCCACGGTCCCCTCTGCCAACGCAGGGCCAATGGGCCTTGCCACCCACAGCCCAGCTCGTTGTAAACAGGACCACAAGGAGCCCATTCACGCCGGAGGGGCAGGGCACGCCGGAGGGCCTTTGGCCTCCTCTGACTGCTGGCAAGGGGGGCACAGAAGCTGGGGGGCGGGGCAGGCGTGGCTCGTGTTGCCCTGCTTCTCTCCGGTGGGAGGAAGGTCATAAACCCAGGGACGCCCCTCCCTGACCCGCCTGGCAGAGCCCCGCCATCCCTCCCGGGCGGGAGGCCCAAGGACAGGCTCTTCCCGAGCCTCCGGTAGGCGCCACGGCCAGATGGAGCCTGAATCCTGGGCGTGAGCCGCGGCCAGGGATCAAACACACACCCTTTCGGTGTCCCGGATGACACTGCAGCCACCTGGGCCTCCGGCCGGGGCAGAACCCGGTTTCTGACCACAGCGTGGGCTCCCGCTTTGACCACGCCGGTTCCAACCCTTGAAGGACGCTCTCTGGGCCGGACCGAACGGCCAGCGCCAGTGGGGTAACGCCCCAGGGGGAGGTGGTTAGATTGTGCGATGTGTGTTTAAAAAAACAAAACAAGCAAGAAAGGAATTACTAGTCGTCTGACTCAAGGCCTGCACCTCTGAGACAGCAGCACTTAAAGCTCGTCCGGCCTCCGGGAACCTGGGGGAAGGTCAGAGCAGCTGATCCCACCGGCTTTAGTGGGCGCAGAGGGCGTCTTCCAGCTGAATGAGGAGATGAACTGCTTGGCTGGTCATAGGGCGGCATGGCCTCCGAGATGAAAACCCTTGGTGTGTTTCTGCCTGCGAGCGAGTGCGGGGTGCCGGCCCGCGGTGGGGCCCCAGGGAGGGGGGCTTGGCTCCCAGGCCATGGCGTAGGGCAGCGTTTTTCAACCGCTGTTCCGCGGCACACTAGTGTGCCGCGAGATGTTGCCTGGTGTGCCGTAGGTGCAGACAAGACAAGAATTTTATAATTTTTCACTATTTTGTTTACTTAATATTTCATAATAAAGTAATTATAAAATACTTTCTTTGTGTTTATTTGATTCCTATTCAAGAGAATTACTTTATATATAGTCAATATAGGCACAGAGTTAAATTTTTTAACATTTTCTAATGGTGGTGTGCCTCGTGATTTTTTTCATGAAACAAGTGTGCCTTTGCCCAAAAAAGGTTGAAAAACACTGGCGTAGGGTTCCGGGGACCGACCCCTCTGCACCGAGTCCTGCAAGCCTCCAAGTCTCTGAGGTGAGCTGGGCACTTCGGGCACCGGCTCCGTCTTGGTGGGAGCACCAGTTCATTGGGGGGCGGGGGGGGGGGGATGAAAGGAACACAATGGGGAGAAACTCAGAGAAACAGTTTTAAAAAAAATCTCTAAAAGTATCCCTAACTGGTTTGGCTCAGTGGATAGAGTGTCGGCCTGTGGACTCAAGGGTCCCGGGTTCGATTCCGGTCAAGGGCATGTACCTTAGTTGCGGGCACATCCCCAGTAGGGGGTGTTCAGGAGGCAGCTGATTGATGTTTCTCTCTCTTCTCTGTAAAAAATCAGAGAGCGAGAGCGAGAGTGGCCAGCACGCAGCTGGCAAGAGCCAGAGCCAGAGCCAGAGCCAGAGCCAGGCCCGACCTCCTGGCCTTCCTACCGCAAAGGAGGGGCATCGTTTCTAAAGCTCTTGGGTGGTGCCTCCGTGCACCCAGGGCTCAGGGTCCCTGAGGGCGGGGCTGTGACCGCTCTCTGAGGCCAGGGTGGGCCACGGCCCAGCATGGGTGGGTGTTAGAGGGGGAAGCCCCCATGATGGCAGGGCACACACTCGGCAAAGGCTCGTTCAATCAATCAATGGGTAAAGGTTTTCTGAGTGGATTAAAGTCCACATAAATCCATAATCTTTTATGTGCTGGATACAAGCATTTAAGTGGGAGACAAACAATTCCATTTATTGAACTGGGGAAGGGAAAGACAGTGCTTAAAAAATAATAAAATCGCTTTTTGAAAGAAAGCCAGCAGCGATTAAAATGCCTATGATGTCCGACGCTCCAGTCCAGGGGCGAGAGCTGTGCCCCCAGGGCCGGGGCTCGGCGGGCGTGGGACTCAGGCGGAGCCGGCCCGCGTTATGGACGGGAGAGCTGAGGCCAGCTGGGGGAAGAGGTCCATTCAAGCCAAGGTCATGCTGACCAGAGGGTGGGGAGGAACTGGGAGCTGGGCTAGGCCCTCACCTGTCTTTTTGGCACTCACAACCGCCTCTGGAGGACGGAACCTCGCCGCTCACGCGCAGACAAGAACAAGAACATTCCGAGAGCGAGAGTGGCCAGCACGCAGCTGGCAAGAGCCAGAGCCAGAGCCAGAGCCAGAGCCAGAGCCAGAGCCAGAGCCAGGCCCGACCTCCCGGCCCTCCTACCGCAGACCAGGCAAGCGGCTCCAGATGACAGGACAGGAGTCCTGCCTCCCGCACATGATGGACATCAGAGATCCCCAATCCATGGCAACATTGAGGACCAACTCAGCACGTACACGGCTCACGGAGCAAGAGATAGTCAGCGTGACATGGCCCGTGTTAGATGCCCACACGGCTCCCTCTGGGCAAAGACGGAGCTGTGGGGTTCACCCTCTTTCCCGAGGAGCCTGGCGCCCCGAGGAGAAGGCGGGTCCCCAGGGGCAGCCTCACCCGCTGCACCCATCAGGCATGACAGTCTTCTGCTTTCTCCAAACTCGTCACAACCCAGAAAAAAATCAGACCTTCCTAAAGTCCCAGAGATTGTGTCTGACAAAATGGTAGCCACTATCACACTCGGGGGGACACTGAGCTGCTGCTAACCCCATCCGGGGTGTCCCCCCCCCCCCCCCCCCCCCCCCCGGTCTGCATTAGCCCATTGGCGAGCTCACAAGCATCCCGAGGACCAAGAGGGAGTGACGTCTGCTTGTTCCCCACCCACCACAGCCATCAGCGTCCCATTACTCCACCCCCAGCCTCTCAGACCGGACCAGGGCTCGCCGTGACTGCCTCCCCCTCACCCCACCCAGGCCACATCCAGGCTCCTCCATCATTGTTTCTCCCGGACCCAAGCTTCAGCCTCTGCAGAGTGTCAATGAGGCCACACCACTCCCCTGCTCAGAACCCTCCAGGGGTCTCTCCTTGTAGCTAAAGAGCAAGCCCAGCCCCTTCCCCAGCCTCCAGGGCCCCGAGCCCGCACGGTCTGGCCTCTGCCTTCCCTCACCCTGCAGCCAGCCCTCACGCACCCCGCCCCTGCCTGAGAAACTTGCACTTGCTGCTCCCTCCGCTGAGCACGACCTTCCCCCAGACTCCATCCTTCAGCCGGCGCTCAGCTGACATGTCATCTCCTGTGCCCACACCATGCAGTGCAGGTGACCCCGCAGTTACCCCGTCACATCCCATCACTTCATTACCCTGTGGCACACACTGCCTTCTGTCCTCCCAGTGACGTCTGTGGTCTGTTCTTCTGTCCCCAGCCCCTACCCGCCCTCCCTGTGTGTGCACGCACAGAGCCGGCTACGACCTCATGGCCGCAGGGACCCGGCTGGCCTGATCCCCATGGCGTTCCCAGAACCCAGCCAGTGTCTGGCAAGGGGAGACAGTCACAAACCCTCGCAAAGGGGATGAGTGAGTAGCACCTGACATGTCAGGCTGGGCTCTAAGCGGACAAGCAGGCACATGGCCGTTGTCTGCCTCTAGCAAAGGATCGAGGCATAAGGCAAGTGACTAATTATTGATAGATAGGGCATGGGTGCGGTGACTGCTATAAAGGCAAAGGGAAGTTCAAAGAGTGTGTGTGTTTGTGCGTGTGTGCATGTGTGTGTGAGTGTGTGTGCTTGTGTGTATGTGTGTGTGTGTGTGTGCGTGTGTGTAGGGTGGTGTGGTTTTAAATGTTCACAAATTCCCTGACGCTCCTCTATCTGGGGATGGAATAGTGGCTCCTCCGCCTTGCTTAGGCAAAAGAAACTCCATCAATGAACACTTAAAGAGCCCATGTCACATTTTTTTAAAGATTTTTTGTTGAATTCAGAGAGGGAGAGGGGGAGAGAGAGAAACAGCCGCTTCCTGCACACCTCCTACTAGGGATCGAACGTGTGCCCAGGGCATGTGTCTGACCAGGGATTGAACCGTGACCTCCTGATCCATAGGTCGACGCTCAACCACTGAGCCGCACCAGCCTGGCTCCCTCCCTGGTTTTGGTATTGCTCAGGCCGCTGCAAGATGGGTCTCTGCTGTGCGTCACTTGTTTGCCAAATGTCATTGACCATTTCCAAATACCTCCTGATGGCTGCCCTTTTTTCTTTAAATGGACTCACTTTTGTGATTATGCAAATCAATTTACAAAGAAAAGCTGCCATAAGGACTGTCATTGAAAGACCAGGATCACTTGTATAAACGGATGTGACCATCACAATAAGTAGGCGGCGGACAGGGGGCCTCCCTGGAGCGGAGGGGTCCCAGAAGACCGGCTTGGTCTCTCCCGGTGCCCGGCACAGGGTTTCCGTGAGATGGATGGAAGGGCCTTGACCTGGGGCTGTGGGTCCTTCAGATAGCACAGGTCTGGAGCCCAAGCAGCCAGAGGAGGGAAATTCTAAAGGAAGGGAGCAGAGTGGTCGGCAAGGGCAGGCGCCTGAGTCTGGGCCCCACAAGAGGCTCAGGGATTCCTTCAGGGGAGAGGAGGAGGGAGCATCCGGGACCCAAGACTCCTGCAGCGGGGCCAAACCACTCTGGCACATGTTATCACGCTGCTTCCTGAAGCCCCGCCCCAATGACTCTGATTGGTGGGTGCGAAGTGGGCCCCTGAAGCTTTCCTTTTTTGTTTTGTTTCTCCTCACCGGAGGGTATTTCCACTCCCCCAGCCCCCTACTGATTCTTAGAGACAGTGGAAGGGAGGAGGAGAAACACAGGGAGAAAAACACTGATGTGAAAGAGACACCTCCATTGGTTGCCTCACGCATATGCACTGACCAGGGCCAGGGATCAAGCCTGCAACCCTTTAGTCTGTGGCCCGACACTATAACCACTGGCTAGGACCCTGAGCTGCACTTAAAATAAATGCTTCGGGCGATGCTGAGAACCCCACAGGTGTCAGGTGAGCATGGAGACAGGTAGGGGCCCAGCAGACAAAAACACAGAAATGCCCTTGATGGCAAAGATCCCCCAGAACATTGCATCAGCGCCTGCACCCCGAGAACCCGGCCTCACAGATGACCAGAGAGCAGCGCATCGCCAAGACTATTTAAAGCATGATCTTGTGTTTACCGACAGCGAGCCACACACGATCGCAGGCATTCTACAGCCCACGGGAGGGAGCGATCGATCCAAACTAGAGAGAGACCTTGTCAACTGGCGACTGGAGGCCGGGAACTTAACCCTCCTCTGCTTGCGTGACCAGGAAGTCAAATTGTTCACCGATGAAGTCAGAGCCAGCGAGGGAGGGGCGGGGGCAGGGGTCACCTAGCTCCTGGAGCCTTCCCTCCGGTTCTGCGCTAAGTGCCTCCTTAAACCAGAATTAACGTGGAAAAACGGGAGCGTGTGCGTTGGGGGGGGCGAGGGTGGGGGGTACACAAACCGGTGCCCTGGGCCTGCGGCCGCGTCTCTCAGCAAATGGAGACTGACTTTTATCTGATTAACCGGTGGAGGCGCATCCTTCTCCCGCTCTCAGGATGGCTCTGCGGGCACTGCGCAGCGCAGGCTGCAGGGAGACGCTGGGCCTTGGCTGCCCTCCTGCTCGGCCGGTGGAAAATTACCGGAGGCCGGGCTGCCCTCTGCCACGCTCCCGGGCCCTCCCTGCCCGGGGAACACACGGAGGAACCGGACAGACACACGCCGGCCTGGACTTACCTGGGGCGGAGAGGAGCCTGGGAGGCGGTGGGGGCGGGGGTGGCGGGGGCAGCAGGGGCGGGGGCCGGCACTGGCAGATGTGTTGGCAGCTGTCCGTCACCTTGGAGCAGGACCTCTGGGGCTCGCCCTGTGTCACCTGCAGAAACGGGCACGGGCGCCCGAGAGAAGACAGTGAGGCCTCAGGGAGCGGAAATCCCCCCCTCCCCCTCCCCCCCCCCCCCCCCCCCCCCTGCCAGGCTGGACCCCGGGGTGATCCCCCAGGCAGACGTGGGGTTGGCTCAGAGAGAACAGGGGGAGGCTGGCAGGGCCCGGCGAGGGGACCGCCATGGGTGGCTTCCATGTTATGAAGGGGTGGTTAGGAACGTGAAGGTCCACTCCTAGACTCTCCCCCTCAGACAGATGAGGACACTGGGCCCAGGAGAAGTGGCTGCCCGATGACACAGGATATGGACTCTGCACCCTCAGGGAGCGGCCCAGCCCCTTCCCCAGGCTTCTGGCAACGGAACAAGGGCCAAGCTGTCCCTTCCTCTCCGGCCACAGCCCCCGACGCCTCTGGACGGCCAAGGCCAAGGCCCTCCGTCTTGAGGGGGCACCTTCCTCGGCCGGCGGCGTCTGCTCTGGTGGCCACATGACCAAGGGGAGCCCAAGGATCTTGTGTGAAACAAACCCGCCCAGGCCACTCACACCCCTCCCCCCTCCTCCCCCCAAATGCCAAATGCCTGCCTGCCCACAGCCAAGGGCATCAGGGCCACAGGGTTCTGCCTCCCCCTCAGCACCCTTCTTCCACTCTGAGCCCTGGCCACACCCCTCCCTTCTCACATGTTCTCGCACCCCTTCCCTCCCCCTCCCCCCACCCCCACCCCGACCCCACCCCCGCTGGCCTATTCCTCAGCTTGGCTAGCGCCTCCCCTGGTCAGATCTCCTTTTAGCAGGCTCTTCCGGCTCTGGGGGGCAGACATGTGGGTGATCCCTGCTTCCTGTCCATCTACACCGTTAGATCTATGGGGCGGGGGCCAGCCCTCGTCTCTCACTATCATAACCTGGCTAAAGCATGCCCGCCATTTCATAAATATCTGGCGAATGAATGAATGAATGAACAAATGAATGAATGAATATTAAAAAGCTGAACCAGAATCCACCCCTCTTGACTCCCGGTCTGGTGTTTTTGATGTCAGTACCCTCGCCCGTACACTAGGAAGTGTGGTGGGAGTGGGCTGTGTCGACCAGCGGCTCCCAACCCCGGCTGCACCTCAGATCCTCCGGGCAGCGATAAAAAGCACTCACGCCTGAGCCTCCCCCAGGATCCGTTAATCAGAGGCTCTGCAGGGGCAGCCAGGCAGGAGTGCTTTGTTTAGCTTTCAGGAGACACTTCTAACGAAGGCCGGGGACCCGTGGTCAGCAAACTGCAGCTTGAGAGCCACTTTGGCCCCTTGAGTGTGGCTCTTCCACAAAATACCACGGCCTGAGTGAGTCTATTTTGAAGAAGTGGCGTCAGAAGAAGTTTAAGTTTAAAAAGCTTGGCTCTCAAACGAAATGTCAATCGTTGTACTCTTGATATTTGGCCCTGTTCACTAATGAGTTTGCTGACCACTGCCGTAGACTGACCGCCCGAGGCCCTCCCTGCGGTGGGGTGCGAGCATCCACGAGGCCCGTCCCAGGGAACAAGCGGACTTAAAGGCGTGAAGGAAAACGGAGGTGGACCCCACCCCCACCCCCACCACATCAATATGATCAATCATGCCCGTGGCGAATTCCTCTGAGCAGAACCCCAGAACCCCCATTTCCCTGCAACCAGCCGCGGGCGGCTGCCTCAGGCCAGCGCAGAGGCCGCTGCGTGTCCCAGGCCCAGCAGAGAAGGCCCGCAGGGCTGGGCGCTCTTGGCGTTGGCAGAGGTGAACAGGCCGGGGTGACAGCGGGAGGTGGGCTGACTGACAGCCCTGACAACATCGGGGAGGCCAGGCCGCCCCTGCGCACCGCCTTTTCTCGTTTTTTAAGGACCCACTGCGGTTCAGACTCTGGACCGCAATGTTGTCTCCCTCTGGGGAGCGCATAACCTGGAGGGGAGCCTTTTCTCGGTTACTTTAGGGGATGATGAACTCTGCACGCCCCCCTCATCCCGCCTCCCCACCAGTGCAGCCCAGTGGTTCTCCGTCCCCACGGAGCCTGTCCTCTGGACCCCACCTTCCGGGCGGTTGCTCCAGAGCCTCTATCAAATGTGTGAACTTTAAGCAACGGGTGCCACTGCCAAGGCCATTGCTTTCCCACGCTCCCAAGCGCAGTGTGCACGGCGGAGTTCAAGAGCAGCCCAACACAATGACCCACTTTGGGGAGAGGACATGAGGGCTCCGATGTGTGAGCGTTTAATGCGATGGAGTTATAGGCAGGGCCAGGGCCAAGGGTCTGGGCTGCAGGGGGAGGAAGCATTTTAGAAAGCTGTGGTGTCTCTGACCATGGCCCCACTGGAAAGGGTCTGACCCAGCTGCTTAACCAACCTCATCACCAGAGCATCCAGGCTGGGCTTTGCGTGGGCGCCTCTCTGGAGTCTGGTCCAGTGCAAACCAGTGGCCACTGAGATAAAGGGCTACTCAAACCCTTTATCTACCTCCCAACTTCTATTCATCCTTGAGACCCAGTTCCAGCACAGCCTTGTCCGGTAAGCCACCCCATCCCCAGGGCACCCCAGACTAGACCAACTGCCCAGGGATGCTTCTTCACCGTGTAAGCCCTTCTCTTTGGGGGCATCACCCCCGCTGCTTTATAATGACTGCCTTCCCCCCCCCCCCCCATACCTCTTCCTTACTAAAGCTGGCAGGTAAATGAGTCTGTGCTATATTCATCCTGATCAGTGTGACCTCCTAAGCTCTACTGTGTGTCAGCCACGGGAGACAGTTGTCATTTCACCACGAGGATAACCGGGAGAGGCAAAAGCTACCATCCACACTGAGTGGGGGGGACGGCAGGATCATGAGTAAGGAACTGAATGGAGTGGCACAAGGCCTGGCATTCGGTTGGTGCTCAGCGAAAAGATGTGTTGAGATGACCCGCCCACCAGTGTAGAAACACAGGATCTGCCCCCTTCCCCCGAACCTGGGTCCACTTCGGGGTTCTGTGGTTTGGTGGTCTTGCATTTAGACAAGCTCCTCAGTGCTAGGACTGTGTCTCAATACCTGGCTTAGGGGCGTGGTTGGCAAACTGCGGCTTGCGAGCCGCATGCAGCTCTTTGGCCCCTGAGTGTGGCTCTTCCACAAAATACCACGGCCTGGGCGAGTGGTATTTTGAAGAAGTGGCGTTAGAAGAAGTTTAAGTTTAAAAAATGTGGCTCTCAAAAGAAATGTTAATCGTTGTGCTGTTGCTATTTGGCTCTGTGGACTAATGAGTTTGCCGACCCCTGGCTTAGGGAGTCCAAGGAGATGATACGTGCCCTTGGAGTCACCTACTCGTAGCTGGACTTGACCAAGGAAGAGCAGAGCCCAGAGAGCTCAGTGACTTGCCTAAAGCCCTCAGAGCAAAAGCTGGCACCATTGCTTCCTAGGACGAGTGCTTATTCCACTTCTGCCACCGCCTGCCTTCCCTCCCCTGCTCGGCAGTGTTCTCCTGGGGCCAGAACCCCAGGTCCTGCAGCCGCTGTGGTACCTGACCCTGGGGCCCGGGGGACAAGGTGCTCCATGGCTGCCAGAGTCCCCACTCCTGGCCAATCAGTACAGCTTTTCGATCCAGGGAATACTGCCTCCTACATCATCACCGAGTCCATTCACGTCTCCACTTACCACCCCAACCATCATCTCTCTCATGAAGACTTGCCATGTAAAATATAGGGCACCCTGTTACATTTTAGAAAAACAAACACCCATTTTTTAGTATAAACACCAAATATTATATGGGATACACTTATGCTGAAGAACAATTTGTGGTTGACTTGAAACCCAAAATTTTTAAAAAATATATTTTATTGATTTTTTTTGCCCCCCGTCCCTCTCTCCCATACATACTCTCCCTCCCCAGAGTTTTATGTCCATTGGTTGTACTTATATGCATGTATACAAATCTTTCGGTTGATCTATTATCTCCCCCAGATCTCCCCCCCCCCCCACTGTAAATTGACAGTCTGCTTGTTGCTTTACTGTCTCTATATCTATCTTTTGGTTCCGGATGCCCTGTGTATCTATTTGCTCAATCTGGCAGCACTACCCCCACCAGCTTCTTTGACCCTTGCCTTGACCCCCTTTTCGAATCCATCCTTCCTGCTGGAGCCGGACTGAGATTCTGAAATGCCAGCCTGAGATTGCCATCTCTTGCTTAAAACCTTTGAGAATCCCTGAAGCCCCCCAGGATCAAGTCCAAACTGCAAGATACAATGGTAGTAGCTCTGAGCAGCGGCCTCACCCTCTCTCCTGTTGCCTCTGCCTGCACACCTCCCCCAGGCTTGCCCCCGACTCAGACTCCTCCTTGGGCACGTCTCAGCTGAGCACCACATGGGCCCCTTCCCCCAGATCCCATCTCTGAGCTTTTTGCTCCCATTGCGCTATCTCGCCTCTAATTACTTGTTTAATTATCTCTCCAGTGCCAGACTGTTGATGCCCTGAGGACCAGGATCACGAGGTCTCTTGCACGTAACACAGGGCCTGGCAAACAGTAGGCGCTCAATTAGTGCTGCTGAGTACGTAAGTGAAGCTGTAGTGACTGGCCATAGCGGGAAGTCAGCATTGCGTGGGCCTGAGGGTGGCACTGGGTCAGCCCTGGAAGACCCGTAGGCTGGCATCCGAGCCTGTCTCCCCGATGATGGCTCCTGGCATCTTTTATGGTGACAGGCCAGCACCACAGTAGCCTGATGAGGCACACTCCTGTCACACCTAATACATTTGCCAGCCTGTCATCCTCTTCGCTTGCAAAAAAAAAAAAAAAAAAAAAAAAAAAAAAGGAATCATCTGGAAGTGAACTCAGAAGAACCCTAAATCACAAAAGCTCAAAAGCTCGATTCCAGAGACACATTTAAGGAGAAAAAGGGGAGGCTGGCGGGTGCCCCCACACCAACCTGCGGCATTTTAAATGCCATCTGATGCTAATGACTAAGTTTCTCATCATCTAGGCAGAGGCTTGGGGGCTGACAGGTGCTTTGGGGAACACAGGTCTCTCACGTCCCCGTTGATCCTAATAATTGGAGGACTTCGTTATGTCAGTCTCTCCCGTCCAAATGCTCACAACTTCGGGGGAGTCTTCTGGCAAAACGCTCAGGAAAGCACAGCGAGCTGAGCGCTTTCTCTGCCTCCGAGGAGCTCCGACGAAGAGACAGATTTCAGTCTCTCCTCTTAAAGGGACCTACATGGCTGCATGCACTTCCGTTTCTTCCTCTTCTCCCTCTGTCCCTCCAGATTCAGCTCTTTTGCTTAAAAACAAACAAACAAACAAACAAACAAAAAACAGACCCATCCATTCCAAAGCCCTTTTCCCTTGCCTTCCCAGTCCTTGTCATTTGTAGATTTTTTCCAGAGCTTCCAGCCAAGATTTTATCCATGCTACTTGTCTAGAGGATTCCTTTTCTAATTGATTTGCACAAGAATTGATTGTATTGAGCAATAGCATCTGAAGCACAAACACACACATACACACATGCATGTGTAAGTACTGTCTAGCTGAAGGACACTGGAAAAACCAGGCTGTTTTCACAAAATGATTTCTTATGGTGGTGGTGGTGGCGAGGTGGTAGGGAGGTGGTGGGGAGTAGGTGGGGGTGGTGGGAGTGGTCTCCTGTCTCTACCCAACAGACAACACCATCCTGTGGCTCTCCACACTCGCTGAAAAGTCTTATGGGAAACTGTACGCAAACAAACACGAAGTGAACTGAATGCCTGGGGCTCCGTTTGAAGCTGCGCCAGGGAAGCTGGTCCCCAACCACCTGAGTGTTTAAAAGTGACAACACCCTGCGTCCCGAGGAGGCAGAGCCGAGTTTAATAACTGCAGTTTCACACATTACACAAAGCTGTCAATTCCGAAAGGAAAACAATTGTGAGTGAGGCGGAGGCAAGCCAGAGACGGAGCAGAAGGCAGGCCTGGTGCTGGGGAGGGTGGTGGATCCTGGCCGGCCCGCCCACTCAGCCAGCATGCCGGGCCCAGCGTCAGAGCCCTGGCTCTCTCCCTGCGCTCACTCAGCCACCCTCCGGGCGGGACGGACTGAGCCGGCTCCCAGCAGGGCCCATGGACCACGGCAGACCGGCCAGCAGTCTCCCCAACCCCTTCCTCGGTGGACTGTCACCCGTTCTCAGATAACCATCTGAATCATCCCCGACCCTCCCCCAAATGCCACCGGAAGTGAAGCTCAAATACCCAGAGTGGAGTATTGGAATGCCCCACAAATGGTAAAAATGTCCTCCAGCACCTGCTGAGCCACTAACAACTCAAAAACACGGAACAGACTCTGTAGTGATCAAGAGCACCTGGCTAGTCCTAATATCAATATGGCCGCAGCAGCCACCATCGGTGTTGGTTCTGGTCTGGGCACTGTGCTAAGTAGTCTTTATATGTGTTTTATCTCATCAAGTACTTGTGATAGCGCAGTCAGGAAGAAGGAACCAAAGATCAGAGAGGTTACGTGCACTGCCTAACGTTGCCCAGCTGGGTCGGGGCAGGGCTGGGGCTCAAAATTCAGAGCCGACAGCCAAGCCCACCTCTTCACCACTCCACTGTCCCAGTGACCGAGTCGGTTCTGCGAGGTACGGGGGACCATCCCGACGAACCCCCTCTCTGACTTAACAGAGGTAACTCCAGCTGGGGGCTGCCTGGCCTCTGTCCAGGGACCCAGGATGAGGAGTCCATCCTCAGGCGGTGCTTACAGATGGACGGCCATTTCTTACGTTCTCCATGTGTGGCCACCAATTACAACCCATCCACGTCCCCAGCTCCACTCCCTGCACCAAACACAGCCTCTCCCGTGCTGACGTCCAGCTGAAGGCTAACTGGGAGTTGACTAGTGGGAGATAAAAGATGTATATTCTTGGGATCCTTTTCTTTTTAAGTTCGCAAAAGCTCGAAGGTTTCTCTCCCGGCATTTCTGCAGTCAGGCGTCATCACCAAGAAGGCATTCCGGTTCCCAGGCCCTGTCCTGCAGGTCTTAGGCCACAGCCGGAGCCTCCCCCTGGGGCTTCTTAGCTCTTCCAGGCCGGAGTATGGGGAGGCCCTGGCATCTTTTCTTGAAATAAGCTCTCCCCAGGACCAGCCAGAGGGGTGGCTGCTGGAAGCTGGGGTCGGAGAGTGAAGGGACATCCCGCCCTCCAACTGGGTCTCGCCCAGGGAGGTCTCCAAACGGGTGCAGCCCAGCCCCCCGCGCCACGCTCACCTGCACGAGGCCCCAGAGCGGGTGGAGCGCGCAGTGCAGCAGCAGGGAGGGCCAGCAGCCGCCGCGGCGCAGCGCCAGGTCCCGGAGCAGCATCTCGGCCCGCGGCACCCGCTCTCTCTGGGGCGAACTGTCAGGGGAGCAAAGCTCGGGTCAGGCGGCGGGCCGCGGGCGCGCACTCCAACACGTAGCGGTCCGGGCTGGGCAGGCACGCCCCGCCGCTTGGACCCCCATGCCCCCCTCCCACGCCCCCTCGTAAATCCAGCTTGCCCCTTCGCTCCAGTTTGCACCTTCGAAGACCCTGCGCGCACACTCACACAAGCCGGCACCCCAGAACTCACATTCCATCCTGGCGCCCATCCCCGGAATCCTGTGCGCACCTCTGGCCCCCGGGCACCTGCCCGGAGCCCTGCGTGCACACCTCGGCCCTGAGCGCACCTCCACACACAGCCCCGCACACGAATCACCCAGAAACAGCCGGGCTCAACTCACTCCCGCAGTTGGAACCTTTCAAACCCGGCGGGCACCCCTCACCCCGGGTGCACACTCACAGACACAGCCGCGCACACCCACCGGCCCCTGCCCGCACACCCGCTGACCCTGCTGCGTGCACGGCACCGGGAAGTCACACGCCGCGCGCACCCTCCTCGCCCCGCCGCTCCCCCTGCGCACACCGCAACCTCTGCACTTCCGTGCGCACCCCATTCAGCCGGCGCGCTCCCCGGGCCCCGCCTCCCGCCCCGGAGCGCGATCTCACCCCCCCGCCCCATCACCCCCTCCCAGCCCTCCCGGTCCGGCCCCCTCCCCCCGGGCCGCACGCCCCACCTTGCTTGGGGCCGCCGGGCCGATCCCAGCGCCCGGAGGGAGGTGCGCTCCCCCCGCCGCAGACTCCGGAGCCGCCCCTCGGCCCCCATTTAAAGCCGGCCGCCTCCCCAGGCCCCCGCCCTCTAGGCGGAGCCTCCGTCCTCACCCGGCGGCTGCGCGGGCGCCGGGGCTTCGCGTGCCGGGAGGAGCGCCGGCGCCGGAGCAAAAGTTTGCGCGCGGCTGGGCCTCCGGGGCCCGCGCTGGGCTCCGGGCGGCTCCCCGCTGCGGCCGGCAGCGCGCAGGGCCGGAGGCGCGGCCCCCGGCGTCCTGGGCCGAGCGGGCCGCCAGGGCGGAGGCGAGGGCGGGGAAAGTGTCCTCCAGGCCCCCGGGACCCGGACCCGGACCGGGACCGGGCGCCCTCCCCGGGTCCCCGCCCTCCGCTCCGGGGCACCGCCGGGCTGCGCGGGGCGCGGGGTGCGGGGCTCTCCGGGTCCGCCTCGCCCGCCCGCGGGAGGAGCCGCGGGAGCCGCCGCCGGGAGCGCCGCCCGGGCGCAGGGCCGCGGGAGGAGAGATAAATAATGCACGAAAAAGGAAAACAGACGTGAGCCTCGCCCGCCTCCCGCCGCCCGGGCCGCTCCCGCCCGCGCTCCCCGCCAGTGCCGCCGCAGTGGTTCCGTCTCCATCTAGCGCGGCGATTGTGTGCTGGGCGCCTCGCCCTCCCTCCTCCCCGCGGGGAGCGGGCGCCCCGCGCCCGGGGGACTGCTCCCTGCTCGCCCTCCCCCAAGCGTCTCCCGGGCGTGGGTGCTGCGCGGAGACCCCTCTTTGCGCTCTGGCCTGGAGGACTTGCTCCCCTCCGCGCCCCATCCGGATGGAACGGGAGCCCCCTCTGCCCCCCCCCCCCCCATCCCCGCCGTGCGGCGCCCCAGTGCAGCGCCCAGGGCCGGTCTCCCTTCAGGTTCAGGGGCCTCTCCCACCTCAGCGCCGAGTCCTGGGAGGAGTTGCCCATGGCCCCGGGGGTGGGGGTGGCGGGATCGCTGCTCTTCCTCAGCCAGCCATCCCAAACTCCTCTGTTTGAGGTAAGAGTATCAACAAGTCGTCCTGCACGTTTCGTTCAAACTACAGTAGCTGCCCCTCAGCCCCGCGGGCTCCACCGCAGGGACGTGAAGCCGCTCTGCTCGTCCGGCGGCTGCGCATGGTCAGCGCGTGGACTGGCGGACTGGCCTTCCGGAAGGGCTCCCCAAGCATGGGCCATCCTGCTCTTAGGTGCCAGGGCTCAGGGCAGAGCGGAGCTGTCAGACACCATAGCTCATTCATGGAAGGGACATGCTCTTTTTTTCTTTAATGTTTTTTTTAAATATATTTTATTTTTACAGAGAGGAAGGGAGAGGGATAGAGAGTTAGAAACATCGATGAGAGAGAATCATCGATCAGCTGCCTCCTGCACACCCCCTACTGGGGATGTGCTGGCAACCAAGGTACATGCTCTTGACGGGAATCAAACCTGGGACCCTTTAGTCCATAGGCCAATGCTCTATCCATTGAGCCAAACCGGATAGGGCTGGGGGTATGTTCTTTGTTCCTTTGCCCTGAAGTCACCCCTTAAAACCCCGTAAGTATAAAGGGTCTGCTCTGCACATGCACTTTCAGACCCATTTCCTTTATGGGGAGGCTGCCCTGAGGCTCTCCATCTAAGCTCTGCAGACACTGCTGGGGACAAGCATGCATGAGGCCTTCCCCTCCCCTCCAGGAACTTGGGGTCTGATCTGGGAGACAGATAAAAGCAACCATTCCACTGTGCACTGGTCATCCCCTCCCGGCTGTGGCGTGAGAAAGGGACCCGCGCTGTAAGGGGGACAGAGGAAGGAAGGCTGGAGGGAGGCTCCCCTAAAGCTTTCCAGGACCAGGTGACCTGCTGGGAGTGTGTGTGTGTGTGTGTGTGTGTGGGGGGGGGTTTCAGTGTTGGGAACCTGTGGGGCAGAAATGTGGAGATTCTTGTTCGTTCACTCGCTCACTCGCTCTCATTTCCTGCAGTGTCCGTGAGCAGACAGAGCACTGGACGCTGGGTTCACCGTAGTGGACAGATCAGGCCTTGTCGCTGCCTTGAAAGGGGCCAGGCTTGAGGGAGGAGAGATGGAAGAAAACATGAGGTGTGTGTGTGTGGGGCGGGGGGGTTTCCTAGATTATTTTCTCTTGGAAGAGCTTGAAATAGGAGAAGGAGGCACAACATGGAGCCCTATTGGCCGGCTGAGGTTAAGGTAATACTGAGTATATTAATGCCTCGCCACTCTGGCCAGGCAGGGTAAGCTGGTCAGTGTACAAAGTCCATCTTTAGATATGACGCCAGCCCCTCATGCTTATTCATGCAGCTCTTTGCCACTTAAAAATGCTCTTTTTAAAAAACATATATTTTTATTGATTTCAGAGAGGAAGGGGGAAGGAGAGAGAGAGAGAAACATCATTGATGGGATGCCTCCTGCAGGCCCCCTCCTGGGGATCAAGCCTGCAACCCCAGCTTGTGCCCTGACTGGGAATCAAACCCTGACCTACCTCCTGGTCAACAACTGAGCCACACCAGCGGGGCCACTTAAAAATGTTCTTTACATTTTAACCCAGTTCTCACAGCTCTGTGAGGCACATGTAATTGCCCCATTGGACAAGGTCAGGCATGTGACTTACCCAGGATCCCACAGCCGCTCACCCCCAGCCTGAGGTCCGGTATTTTGGAAGAGCCTGGGCAGGTGTTAGAAAGCCTGCATTATCCACTCTGGCCTTCAATGTGCCATACGTGATCCAATCTATATGCCTCTTGAATGTCACCTGACCCTCTAACGCCATGGAACATCCTAGCCTTTCTTAGGGTGAACACCAGGCTTTGTCATGGGCCCCCTCAGGCCACGGCAGGACCTGGAGAGAGACTGGCTCCTCTCCCCGCTTCTGGACTCCTATGGCAGCCCACAGGATGGTACCTGGGATCTGCCTACAAAGGCCAGGAAACTCGACTCCGAAATGGAGGGGAGTTAAACCTTGCCTATGGATTGCAGTGGTTCCATTTGGCCATATTAGATTGGGTCAAGTATGGAATATTGGAGACAGGAGATATCTAAAAGGCATGAATGAGCAACTGACAATATTTTTTTTTTCTGAAGAGATGGCCATCTTGGCAACACACAGTTTTGTGTTTGCTTTCCTCCTTCTTTGCTGCACTTCCTCTTCCCCCTTATTGGTGTGGCCCTAGGGTTGTATCCCTCAGTGAAGTGTTAGCAAGCAAGCGCTGCTTCAGGCTCTGCTCCCCAGGAACCAGGGGCCATCGGTGCTGCCGTTCTTAATATCCAAATATCATAGAAGGGTGTGAGCAACTCTGAATCATGCCAGGGGTGGACTGTAGTGGAGCCCACTGGGGCACATTCTCAGATTTGCTTGGCTCCACCTGCCTCCTCGTGTTGCTCAATGGAGAGGACAGCCATCGCCACCATTGTTCCATCTCCTCAGCCCCTGGTATCGCAGCCTCCCCCAGGGTGAGAGCTGAGTTTCTGTGAGGCTCCCAGGGTGCCCACCTTGGCAAGGACCCCAACTGCAGTGGGCCCAAGCCCAGCCTGACCATACGCACAGGGGTGTTGGCTTCTACCAAAGTCCCCTCCTCAAGTGAAGTCCCACACTAGAGAGCGTGGGATCTGATTCCCCCAGCAACTGTCTGCAGACAACCTGCACATGTGGGGAGCTAACTCCTGTGGCATGAATTTTGATCAACAAGAGAAAAGAGTCTGGAGAGATCTGGTAGGTAATCCATCTCCCTTTCTCCATCCATACGGCGTACTCAAATCTATCCTGTGTGTCCGAGCCATGGGCCGTGCTCCCTGGCAAAGCTGGGGCCTGCTCAGTAAGCATACACGCTTCCTTCCCTGCTGCCCTGCCTGTTTCCCTTCACTCCTTCTGAAATGTTGAAACACCCCCAAAAAATGTGTCATTGCATGCACTTTGCTTCAGGCTCCCTTTTGGGGGGATCCTAGGCTTAGACAAGTTCTTAGATGTCCCGTGGGCTCTAGAAGTTATGGCCACGCTCATGAAATGAAGTGGGACACCATGGCAGGCAGGATGCTACGTATCTGAAACATCTTACAGCGGCAGTGGGTTGAAAGTGGTGGTTCCTTAAGCGGCGGATGACTTTCCTCAGGCCTCCGTTCTTCTACGAGGACAGGCACGTTCCAGGTGGGAAGAGCTCCTGTTGGTCCGAACGCCAGCTCTTACCCGGCAGGCGTGGCTCCGTGGTTGAGCTTCAATCTATGAAACAGGAGGTCGCAGTTCGATTCCCGGTCAGGGCACACGCCCGGATTGTGGGCTTCATCCCCAGTAGAGGGCGTGCAGGAGGCAGCCAATCAATGATTCTCTCTCATCATTGATATTTCTATCTCCCTCTTCCTCTCTCTGGAATCAATTTAAAAAAATACATTAAAAATAAAATACCAGCACTTGGGTTAGACTGCTTGATTCTCTCTAGCTGTATAATCTTTGGAGAATTTCCTATCCTTTAAAGCCCAACTTTTTCCCTTTCTAGCAGGAATTATAATAATATCCTATATAATAAAAGGCTAACATGCAAATTGTCCACTCGACCAGGAGGGGACACATATGTAATACCTTAATCAATGAAGAAATTAAAGATTGAAGAAAAATGCTAGTATGCAAATTATCCCCTCCACCAGGAGGCTGGCCCACCAACTGCCCATGACCCCTCCACACTGGCTGACCCTGCCCCCTACCTGCCCCTCCCCCATTCCGATTGGGGGCAAGGCTAACAGGCCAACCTCCCGCGTCCCCTCTCCCTGACTGGCTGGACCCCACCCATGCATGAATTTATGCACCGGGCCTCTAGTTTAGCTATAATTAGGCCTCAGAGTTCTTGGAAAGATTAACTGAGATAATTCAGATAAACACTTAGCCTGGCTCAAAGTGACTGCTCAGAAAAGGCCATTTTAAATTATTTTTTAAAGATAGAAGGGCAAAAACGCTGCCCTTCTGCAAGAGCACTAATTGGCATCAGGGATCTTTTTGAGTAAAACACAAAGAAAGCAAAAGAAGCGCATTGTGACCAGTGAAGGGACACTCATTACTGAACTATGAAATTATGCAGGCTATTTAGGTTTTGAAAAGAACATTGGTATTATCCAAATTGTTCATTACGGCAGCTTGAATTAAATATGTAATTGACAATGTCATGTTTTCCAGGTCAGCAGTGAATCTATCCAGAGAGAATGTTTTCCTGATTGACCGAGTATTGGGGGGAGGGAAACCCCGAGTCTCTCCTGGGATCTGTTCGGGATGCCACTCATCCCTCTGAGGTTGGTCCCATGCCCCAGCCAGTATTTTAAGAGCCGAATAGGATTCATGACAGATCCACCTTGCCGCAAACTGAGTTAGCTCTTTCCCCAAGAACATTCTCGTCTGAATCCCTTGCAGCCAGATGTTTGGACATGGAGAAGAGCCAGGAAGAAGCCCAGATGTTAAACTACAGTTTAAAATCACCCGTGTCTTCCCTCTCTTGCCATCCTTTTTTTTTATCCTAAGAAAAGACCACAGTTTTGGAAAGAATTGTCAGGACCAGGCTTGCTTAATCGCGTGGCCTGGCTCAGAACCATTTTCCCGCACCAAAGGAAGTCCAAGCAGAAATGACCCAAGAGAACATTGGATGGGAACCCGTGGTGGGCCACCCCTCTGGCTGGGCCAGTCAGGTGTAAATGCCAGCCCCGCGGCCAGAGCCGGCTCCATCTCTCCTCTTCCATGGGCTGGGCCAGTGGTCGGCAAACTCATTAGTCAACAGAGCCAAATATCAACAGTACAATGACTGAAATTTCTTTTGAGAGCCAAATTTTTTAAACTTAAACTTCTATCACCACTTCTTCCCTACTACTTACTACTTTCTAAGGTTTTATTTCCTTGTTTCCTTGGTGGGTCTGTGTCTCTCTTACTAGAATGTGGGACAACAGGCATTTTGTGTGTCCTGCCAGACAGCCTCTCAGCCCAGCTCTGGTTTCAGCACACAATGATGGACAGTTCCTCCCCAGGCGGGGATCCTCCTCCTGCAGCCTCCCTACCAAGCTACAGCCTCTCTCCCCGCCCCTGCCTGAGTCATGAGGAGGCCCACCTGGCAAGCAAAAACCAGGCATGCAGGGGCTTGCGGCCTCCAGAGCACCTGAATATGGAGTGGGTTAGTGGGCACATGCCCCAGCCTCTCTTCTTGGAGCACAATTCTTTTTTCTTTCTTTCTTTTTTTTTTAATATATTTTTATTAATTTCAGGGAAGAAAGGAGAGAGAGAGAGAGATAGAAACATCAACAATGAGAGAGAATCATTGATTGGCTGCCTCCTGCACACCCTTGCTGGGGACCAAGCCCGAAACCTGGGCATATGCCCTGATCAGAAATTGAACTGTGACCTCCTGGCTCATAGGTCAATGCTCAACCACTGAGCCACACCAGCCAGGCTGGAAGACAGTTCTGAGGTGAATTCTTTACAGTGGACTAGGGCCCATTGGTCCAGAGCAGGAACTGGCACCTTAGCACAGCCTTAACTGGTCTCTCCCTCCTCCTCTGGGCTCACCTCCTAAATAGATCCCTTGTGTGGGTCCGTGTCTCATGCTCTACTTTTGGGAGATCCCCAATGAAGAGACCACCATATTCCAGAGCCTAGAGTGGCGCTTGACTGTGTGTGACCCAGTCATTTGTTGAATGAATGAAAGGGAAGAAAGACAGTTTACAGAGTTTTACATCTCGTGTCTTGCCTTATGATGAAATGTTTGGGTGACTTTTTATCATCGGGAGAACTTGTTGCACTGCGTTTTTTTCTTGTGTATACTAGGATTTTTGCGCAATGGCTTCTGCCTGGAAACCTGTCTGTCTTTGCGTTTTGTGGATTTTTCAGGGAACGAGGATTTGGCCATTTGCTTTAGTCAGAAATGTCAGATGATCCAGGAGCTTGGAGATCTCCTGCTAACACCTGCCTTGCCCAACACTTGGTTGTTGTTATAACTTTTCAAAAGCACGCCTACCTCGGAGTATCATGCAGAAGGATGAGTTTGGTATGCTAGCCCCTGAAATGTGGCTGAGGAAACCCATGCTTATTATGCACCCGACAAACGTGTAGAATGCAGGCTAAGCACCAGACATGAACACAGAGAGCCAGAATGGCCTGCTTGCCTCTGGAGCGCCAGGGCTGGTGGGGGAAACAGACTGGGAGAGGAGTATGATGACATGCGGAGAAGGGCTGTGGTAGATGGGAGCACAGGCTGCAGACTTGCGGGAAGAACCCGTGTTTCCAGTGTCTTGGCACAATTGTACTTCCTGGTTTGGATGAACCAGACTGTGGCTTTCTGCACAGATTTGCTGTGTACTCCTCTGCCTGTGAGCATGCATGCAGTTTCCTCTGCCTGAAATGTTTCCCCGTCTTCCCGGTTGAGTCCTAGTCGTCCTTCAAATCCCAGCTCATATCCGAGGAGGAACCTGGACTTAGCATCACACAGGCCACGTTTGAATAGTAGCTTTTCCTTTGTTACATAATTTTGGGCAATCATTTAAATTCCTCAAGCCTCCATCTCCTAATTTGTAAAATGGGAATAATAATGTTACTTTCTTTCCCTGGGAAAATCACAAGAGAACATAAGTGAGATTAGGTTTTGTCCATCCTAAAATACCATGCAAATACCAGACATAACCAGTAGTTGGGAGAGGCTTAAACATGATAATAATTTATTTCTGGTAAAAGGAAGTTTGGGGCTAGTGTGGTATTCCACAGAGCAGGGTCCAGACTCTTTCTAGCTTATTGATCTGCCCTGCTCAACATTTTGTTTCTTTTCACCTCCTGGTCCAAGATGGCTGCTCAAACTCCAGCTCTCACACCCACACTCCATCCAGCAGCAAAAAGGAAAAGAGAAAGAAGGGTACAATACTCCTTTTAGGAGCCCTTTTCACAAGTATCAAATGCTGACATCCTATTGACCTGGGCATAACCACATGACCACACCTAGCTGCAAGGGAAGCTGTGAAACAAACTTCTTGTTCAGGGCAGCCATGTGCCCAGCTTGAACTCGGTTTTCATTCCTGATGAATCGGAGAGATAGTGCTATTGGCAGACAACCAGCACTGTCTCTCACATCTAATGATTGGCGTTACGGAGTTTCACGTGTTGAATTTCTTCAATGTGGTGTGTATGTGACCCACAAGATAATGGACAAGAAACAGCAACCCCAGAGGCAGTGCTATATGAGAAAATCAAAGTATCCCTTTTCCCCCAATAAGGGGTGTCCTTTGGGGGGTCTTACTCCAAACACAAAGAGACATTTACCCCATCCTGTTGGTACAATCATGATGAACAGAACAGAGAACAGCCTCGCGGAACTCAGTCAGAGGGGCGGGTGCGCAGTGCCCCCTGGCAGCATCTGGCTGGATGGACTTTTGGGAGGGAAGCAAAACTTCAAACAGCCAACCTGTGAGGCACTGAGCTTTGAGAGCGTGGGAAGAGAGCTCTAAGCAGCCCGTGCAGATGCTCTGGGTCCAGATAACAATACAAAGGCACATCTCCCTGGAAGGCCAGATCCTTCCTCTCAGCCTCTCTGCACCTCCCTAATGGGCAGAGCAGGAGGCTGAAACCAGACACCACTGCTGTGCTCTGGCACCCATGGTCCACCCCTATCTTAGGACAGAGAAAGCTTTAAAAGAGCCTCAGAGGAAATAATTCTCTACAGGTAGTTTTATCTTTAGACCCTTACTTAGAATGAATAGATTCTACCAGGCTATTACAATTCAGAGGCTGGTACCCAGGGTGGATAAACCAGGCAGTGGGAATGACTAAACATTTCTTGGGTGTTTACAGAACAGTGCCAGGCCCTGTTCTGAAGCGATTACAGTACTAACTCCTCAAATCCTCATGGCAGCCTTATACGGTAGCTACTACAATAGAATGGCAGACACCATTTTCTAGGTAAAGAAACAGGCAGAAAGTAGGAGTCTCTTTCTGCACCCGTCCCCTTTGCTGCATAACTTGGTTCTTCTTTCCCATTCTGATTCTGGGCCCGTTGGGCCTTGTTTTGGACCGTGAGGTGTTGGAGAGTATGATGCAAGCGCAAGCTTGGAGAGCTGTGTAACTGGGCTTGCTTGGCTTTTGCTTCTCTGCACATGACCACCTAAAGAACGTGTCCTGGCCAGCCTGCCAGAGTGAAAGACCTGGGAAAGAGTCAAGATGATGGAGTCATCCCAGCTGAGGCCACCCTAGAGCAACCGACAGCCAGCTGAACCTCAGGCCTGTGGGCAAGCTAAGCTGCTTAGCCAATCTGCAACTGACTGCAAGTACGTGAGCAAGCCCACCCAGATCGGCAGAGCCTGGCCCAGGTCAAGGTTGTCCTGCAGATTTATGGGGTAAGGAAATAGTTCTCAGCATACCACTGAAGTTTTGTAACATCGCTTTACAACTGAGAGCTGATACAAGAGATTATCTAACTTCCCAGCTAATCGTGGTGCAGCCAGGACTTGAGCCCAGGCAGTTTGACTGCAGAGCTCACACTCTCAGAGACTATTCTGTGCCTGTTGTTGGAAAACTGTGGCCTGCAGACCAAGTCCAGTCCACCACCTGTTTTTTTTGTGTGTGTGTTTTTTCTTTTTCTTTTTTTAAAATATCTTTTATTGATTTATTACAGAGAGGAAGAGAGAGGGATAAAGAGCTAGAAACATCAATGAGAGAGAGTCTTCGATTGGCCACCTCTTGCACACCCCCTACCGGGGATGTGCCCGCAACCAAGGTACATGCCCTTGACCGGAATCGAACCTGGGACCTTTCAGTCCGCAGGCCAACGCTCTATCCACTGAGCCAAACTGGTTTTGGCCACCACCTGTTTTTGTAAACAACCATGCGCTAAGCGTGGTTGTTTCAGATGAATATTTTCAATCCGTTTAACCACAGAGAACACTGACTTTGAACCCCTTTTAACAAAATGCTGCTATCCCATAAAAAATTCCATTCTTCTCTTTAGTAGACCTATATTACAAATTATAGTACTTTATTATACTTTTAATTTCACCAATCATAATTCATGGAAATGTGATCTCTCTTATTAGGTAACTATCTATATAATATCTTCAATGGTGCCTCTTGGCCAGCAAAGGCTAAAATATTTACCATCTGGCTCTTTTCCAGAACTCATTTGCTGACTCCTGTTCTATATGACTGGTGCACAAATTCGTGCATGGGTCTGATTGGGGGGAGGAACTGTGGGAGATTGGGGAGGGGGGCCCTGATTGCGGCCCCCATTGGGCTGGCTGGCCGCTTCAGTGCTTATCATAGCGACCAGTCGTCCTGGTTGTTCCAGTCATTCCGTCATCTGGTCGCTTGGCTTTTATACATATAAATAGTTGGATTGAGATGTTTGGTCTTTCAATTTGGTCCTTAGGCCAAGAAATGGAAAGACTCAGACTGCTATGAGCTTGAAAGGCACTCAGAGATCTTCTGATCAAGCTCAGAAGTGGGACGAGACCCCAGGTTTCTGGTTTCCTAGCACAGAACTTGTTACTGCTCTCTAGAGGGGCCAACAAATAACCATTGGATTTGTTTAAAGGCATTCAAATCTCCAACTGGAATGTTCTTGGTGCTCACAGGCCTCTCCAGACCTCCTCCTCTTTGTCCTCCCTTCCAAGGGCTTGTACTTACTCACATGGATGAGTCACTGATTCTTTATCCAGCTCTGCCCTGAGCTAACATGAATCTGTGCTGTGTGCCTCTGCAATAATTAAACATTTTAAGACAATTTTTACTGGAGACAATGGAGAAGTTCTCTCCTGAAGAGTTTCACAATCTGGCCTCATTAGAAAGGAGAAATGGAATGGGAGAATTATAGAGAAAATGGATTTCTTCCCTGAGTTTGTTAATGAGCTATGCCACAGGAGGCCATGTGTAAGTTGGGCTGCAAGCAGCTGTAAATTAAATTTATTACGCACCAACGGATTCTAATAAACATTACTTAAAAATAGCAACAATACGAATGGTCTGTCTTGGCTTATACTTCAGACTTTCCTAAAATCTCTCAAACAAGTAGCATCTGGCCTTGGCATACCCCATACCTCTTGCTCAGTGGCCCCAGGATCAGCACTAGCAGCAGCTGGCCTTGGTTCACAGGTTGGTCTCTTCTGGGCACCTGCAAGCCCAGCACAAATAGCAGCTATCAGCAGATTTCCTTTTAGCTCATGCTGGATGGCTCTGGGCAGAACACAGGTGGCAGCTGGCCTTGGCCTACAAATCCCAGGAGGTCCCAGAGCCAGAGCAGCTGGTGGACAGCTTCAGAACACGTCAAGGCACCACCCAAGCACCTCCAAAAGCTACATACTCAATGGGTGGATTCAGCAGGTACCAGAGTCTCATTGAAGTAAGTGCTGCTCTGTGAAGTGAGCCCCTGCACAGCTGATCCTCCATAATGATTGCAGCCAGTCCTTATAGCCCATAGGTCGAGGGGTAAATCCCTCCCATTGACATGCCAACATCAATCAAGGCTCAACTACAACAGTCCACACAGGCTGGGAGGTGAACCTGGAGTGTCCGGCTTGGGTGATTGGAGAGGCTCTGCCACTGGATCAGCAGTACACCTACTACATAATTCCACTCTACCAACCCCAGAAGATGTAGCAGCTCTGCCTCACACATGAAAACAAACCCAGGAAGGCTGCCCAAATGAAAGAAAAACAAAACTCCAGAAAAAGAACTAAACAAAATGAACACAAACAATCTACTAGGTGTAGAGCTCAAAATACTGGCGATGAGGATGCTCTATGAACTTAGTGAGAACTTAACAGCATAAGAAAGTACATGAAAAAGAATTAGAGATGAAGGATACACTAACTGATGTGAAGAACAGGGAATCAACAGTAGAGGAGATGAAGCAAGCATCAAATTAGCAGTTTGGAATATAAGGAAGCAAAAAAAAAAAACCCACCCCCAATCAGAACAGCAAAAAGAAAAAAGAATCCCAAAAAGATGAGGATAAGGAGTCTCTAGGACCACTTCAAGTATATGAACATTTGCATCATGAGGATGCAGGAAGGAGAAAAAATAGAGTAAATAATTGAAAACCTATTTGAAAAAATAATTATAGAAAACTGGTGAAGGAAAAAATAATTACAGAAAACATACAAGTCCAGGAAGTGCAGAGTCTCAAACAAGATGAACCCAAAGAGACCCATAGCAAGACACATCACAATTTAAGTGAAAAAGGTTATAGACAAAGATAGATCTTAAAAGCAGCAAGGGGAAAGCAGTTAGCTACCTACAAGGGAGCTCTCATAAGACTGCCAACTGATTTCTCAACAGGAATTTTGCAGGCCAGAAGGGATTGGCAAGAAATATTCAAAATGGAAAGCAAGGGCCTACAACCAAGATTACTCTACCCAGCAAAGCTATCATTTAGAATTGAAAGCCATATAAAGAACTCCCCAGGAAAGAAAAAGGTAAAGGAGTTCATTACCACCAAACCAGTATTACATGAAATATTAAAAGGTCTTCTTGAAGAAGAAGAAAAAAGATAAAAAGTATGAATAATAAATGGCAATAAATACATATCTATCAACAATTGAATCTAAAAAAACAAAATAAATGAACTATCAGAACAGAAACAGACTCATAGATACAGAGAACATTTTGATGGTTGCCAGATGGGAGGGATATTGAGGGATGGGGGAAAAGGTGAAGGAATTAAGAATACAAATTGGGCCGAAACCGGTTTGGCTCAGTGGTAGAGCATCGGTCTGTGGACTGAAAGGTCCCGGGTTTGATTCCGGTAAAGGGCATGTACCTTGGCTGTGGGCACATCCCCAGTAGGGGGTGTGGAAGAGGCAACTGGTCGATGTTTCTCTCTCATCGACATTTCTGGCTCTCTATCTCTCTCCGTTCCTCTCTGTAAAAAATCAATAAAATATATTTTAAAAAAAAAAGAATACAAATTGGTCATTACAGAATAGTGATAGGATATAAAGTACTGTAAGGAACATAGTCAATAATATTCTAGTAACTCTATGTGGTATCAGATGGGTACAAGATTTATTGGGATAATCATTTAGTAAGTTGAATAATGTTTAATCATGGGGTGTACGCCTGAAATATTGTATTGTATAATATAATATTGTATGTCAACTATAATTGAAAAATAAGAAAGGATTTAAAATACATTTTTCAAAGTTAAAAAAAATAAAGTCAATATTACCTTAATTCACATTTTCTATTTTCTCCATAATTTACCCTTTCAAACTATAAAAACTGGATGTTTCTTCAAACAAATGTCCTAGATGATGTTCCAAATGTGTATGAAAAAGCAGTAAAAAAAACTCATAGAATATCTTTCCGGCAAGACTTATAGCTGTGTCTTGGACAAATACTCAAGGGTTAATAATGGCCCAGTTGTTTCGTGTCTTCTCCCTAAAGAGAGCTTCTGTACTGAAATTTATAGGTTATTGTGCCTTAAATATTTATGTAAATAATCTGTAGCAATAAAAATTATCAGTTATATAATTTGCACACACATACACACAAAAAAACGCGACAGATGGTCATTTGTAATATGTCATGTGCCCGGGCTGTGGCAACATTTTTGTGCCTCTGCTATTAATCAGAGTTACTTGAAGAGGCAGTTAGTAGACTCTTTTAGAGCCACTGGCACCTTCCACTTCATTAAGATTGTTCTGAAAAAGAGCAGGGTGAGTCAAAAATAGTCATCATGAATATCAGTGCATCCCAGAGGCCCTCCTTGCTCATTAGACAATGTTTATTAGGCTTCTCAAGAGGGATAAGCCTGACAGAAAAGGTTGCTTTTCTTAATAAAACTCTCGGGCCCTGGGCAGTTAGTACCGGAGGTCAGTGCTTAAGCTGGAGGACTGGTGAGCCTCGCTGGAGAAAGTCTCCATTGCTTGGGGCCGGGTGGGGGTTATCACTGCTGCCATCCCCCTCCAGCCTCATGGGGGCACTGCTTGCCCTTGACCCCTTTGTGCCCAGTGTGGACAAGAACCTTTCTCTCATCCTCTGGCACAAGAAAGGGGATGTTTGAACAATACCCCAAATCTTTGGAAAATACCAAGTGTGCATTTGTCACTCCTTCACTTAAATTCTCAGAGTTCACTGCTCTTAGGACGGAGGCCCTGCCTTCTGTCCCAATCCGCCCCCACCACTCTGCACTGATGGTAGAAGCAGGGGAATTCCCGGGGTCAGGACTTCGGGGTCTGGAGCCTCAGTGACCTCTGCTTCAATTATATTCCTGCCACCTAGGAGCTGGGTCACCACGGGCAATTGACTTAACTCTCACCTCCACTTTCCCATCTATAAGCGGGGATGGTTATGCCATCGCGCAGTCATGGTGAGGATTCGGTGAAAGGATCCACGTGAGGGCCAGGCACTCGGGGAGAACGGAAAGGAGTCTTTGCAGCAACTCCTTGACAGTGTTGTTCCCTTCCATTTCCCTCGAGTACTTCCCCGGGCCCGAGCCAATCGTACCCCTCGCTGTGTCTCCACGTTTCATCCTCTGTACCTCTCAGCTCAGGCATCGATGATCTGACGAGACTTCCTAGCGCCCTGTCTGACTGAAAGCCCCCTCTTCTGGGCTCCTGTCACCCCCTGGGACCCGGGGCCCCTGCCCTCATCCCGGCTCTGACGTCAGCGCCTGTCTAGGATTGGCAGGCGCGGGGCTGAGGTCCTTCAGGGCTGAGATCATGTCTGGTTTACCTTCGTCCCAGAGCCTGGCCCAGATCGAGTGCTCACAGGGTGTCTGCTGATGAACAGAACCCACAGAGAATGAAAAGAGAAAGCGAGGTCCCCAGAGTACAAGGGGCAGCCAACCGCCTTAGTACAGAGTCCGAGGCAAGGAGCTGGGTGAAGGGAGTGTACGCGGAAAGGGGGGGGGGGCAGGAAAGGGAGACAGGCAAGGAGGGAAGGGCTTCATTGAGCTCCTGTGGGCAGCAGAGGCCCATATCCATGGGGGACCCTAAGAAGCTGCATAGAGTGAGCTCAGAATTGTTTCCTGGAAGGGAAGGGGGCGAGGCTTGTATCCACGGACTCCCAGCCCCTGTATGGTGGGCATTGTTAACCCTTCTGCACTTCTGAGCTGCCCTGTGTGTGTGCTGAGTGAGCACCAGGCAGGACAGAAAACTGTGGCTGGCACTGTAGGGGGGACTCTGCAGCGTGCCCAGGAACTGCCCACCACAGCTGCAGCTGGCATCAGACCTCAGTCTTGTTTCATGCTCACGGCTGTGGCACCCACAATTTGGGAAAGAACGGCTGGCATCTTAACACCTCCAAATCTGGAACCTAGGGGGAGATGCTTGGGTTCTCTTTGGTCCCCAGTTCCATTCTCACCTGGGGACCCTGCTTCCTCCTTGGGATGTCACCTATGGAAGCCAGACTCCAAGATGGCCCCCTATGATTATTTCCTCCTGGTGTTGGTGCACTGCGTCGTCTCCTCCCACCCTGAGTCATGGCCAGCTGTGTCACCCATAGACTACGGAGGAAGTGGTGACGCGTGGCTTTTGAGGTAGGTTAGAATATGTATTGGAGCTCCCATCTCGCCTCTCGGATGGCTCACTCTGGAAGAAGCCAACTGCCATGCCATCGAGCAGCTTTGTGGAGAGGCCCAGGTGGAGAGAAACCAAGGCACCTGGCCAATAGCCAGCGTCAACTTGAATGGCCTGTCTCAGAAGTGGATCCTCCAGCCTCGGTCAAGCCTTCAGATGACTGCAGCCCCACTGAGCCCTTCCTAAACTCCATACCCACAGAATCCATGAGTAGAACAAAGAGCTGATTGTCGCTGTGACGCTTTGATTTGCAGCCATAGTAACTGAAAAATCATGCTCTCTGTGGGGGGACTTCAGCTTCCATCTTCGCATGGACTTCACCAACCTCAGTGAGAGTCACAGTCGTGATGCTTCCATACAATCCTGTCTTTCATGAAGGCTGAGAGGGTGGTGGGAGGAAAAAAACTGGGGAGGCAGCCCAGGATGGTGGCAGTCACCAAGCCTATGGTGTTAAAGCAGATAATGAATCAGTTATTGGAGGGACCTGGTCATTCAGGGTGGTCAAGTGGAGAATCCCTGTCCTAATCCAAGTGGACTTGGCCATCAGGGGGACTGGAACCTCGGCATGGACTTGGTGAAGGGGAGGAAGTCACAGCTTATGTCCAACCATAACAATCACTATACTATATGTACATGGACACTCCAAGGAAAGACCCCACTCTATGGTAGCCACACCAAACACCCTTTAATTGTAAAGAGATGGAGAGGTTAACAGTAAAAGGGGTGGGAACAGATGGCCACGTGAACGCTAACCAAAGGAAGGCTGGCATGTGATTGTCTTAAAATTAGACAAAGTTGACTTCAGAATAAAGCCTTTGTCAGGGAGAAAGAGAAAGATTTCATAATGATAAAGGGGCCTATTCAACAGAGAGAGAAAATAACCATAAATGTGTTGGCACATAATAGCTTCAAGATGCACGAATCAAAAAGTGACACAAGTACGAATAAACGGCGATGCAGACACAGCCCCGCAGTCAGAGTTGGTGCTGTTTGTGCTTCTTTCTCAGGAACTGAGATTACAACTTGCCCCATCGCCACCGCACAGCCAGCGAGCGACCGAGACGGAGACCGGATCGGGGAACAGGAACTGTTCTTTCCACTCCCATGATGCTCTGGGCACCCTGGACCCATAGCCTCTCTTCAGAGCTCTAACAAGACCCCCAGTGGTCATTGGGCAGGGATTTGTGATGAAGGTTTTACAGACAGAAGCCCAGAAACATTATTAACTCACAAACCCAGGACACAAGGTGTGCCAACTGCACCCTCCCCGCCCAAATGCAGCCATCTCCCTCCCACCTTCAGGTCCCCGCCCCCCGAAAGGCGTCAGACTAGAAACCCCGCCAACACTGCTGAGGTGCTTGGCCTGGTTTGTCTTCCTTTCCCAAGGAGCTTCTCTTTCTCCTTCGCTTCCGTACCCTTTCATCGTCTGGCTCGGTAACGTGGGCCCAGCCCTAAGAAGTCCAGCTCGGGGAATAAGAACAGTCAGGAGGCAGCGATGTTCTTTGTCTTTTCCCATCATCCCCGCCCTGCTCCTCACTGCTCCCCAGTACAGGCATAGTTTGCATTTCAATCTTCTCCCTCTGAAATCTGGATGCTTTTTATTAAGGGTGATCTATACAGATAATGAAGGAAGAACTATTGCTCCCATCACCAGGGACCAAAGAAATTATAACCACGTGCAAAATAGAAAGTCCCCGGAGAAATTCCCTTTCCACTCATTCTTTCCCAGATACATACCTCTGCTCACATGCTCACACAAGCTGCTCAGCATACGCTCAAAGGACAGTCACTGGCACACTAGTTCACAAACATACGCAGACAAACATACACAGGTTTTCACTCACTGGCACATACTCAGGCCCACACAGAAACACACATGGGCACGTACACACACACACGCATTCATACATGTGGAGACACAGTCAGGGCTTTATTCCAGCTTCAGGAAGACCATGGGATGGCTGAATTGCACTCTAGAGCATTTGATGATGCCTTTGCCAGCAGGAGCATCATGAATTATTTATCGAATTATTCAATAATTAATAAAAGTCATCACAAAAAGCTCAGCTGAGGTAGATACAGCTCTGTAAAAAAGTCCTCACTGTTGAAGGTGTATGTTTGTGTATGTCTTCTGTACGTAAGAAAGAGAGAGGCGGCTGTTTAAACAAAGCCTTCTGTTTTAAATCAACTTTAAAATATGCTGCTTGGCCGAGCCAGCATGGCGCCGGGGTTGAGTGCTGACCTATGAATAAGGAGGTTCGATTCCCAGTCAGGGCACATGCCCGGATTGCAAGCTCAGCTGTGGGGGCGGGGATATTCAGGAGGCAGCTCATCAATGATTCTCTCTCATCGTTGATGTTTCTACCTCTCTCCTCTCCCTTCCTCTCTGAAGTCAATAACAACGTATTTTTTAAAAATGCTGCTGTGACCCTCCACCGGGACTCTGACCAGAGCAGTTTTCCAGAAACTAAACCCACAGACACTCGGCTGTGTGTGACGGACACTAGTGGGAAGAGCTCAGAGGAGCGAGACATAGGTCTCTGTCTGCACTCTGCGGAATGTGCCTCGGGCACACCAGGCCCCGAACGGACCTTGCAGCCGGGCGGCTTCCAAGGCCACCCACGTCTCTTCTTGGAAAGACGACCTTTGGCAGCCCGACCAGCCTCCACCCGTCCAGCCTCCACCCGTCCAGCCTCCACCCGACCAGCCTCCACCTGACCAGCCTCCACCCGTCCAGCCTCCACCCGACCAGCCTCCACCCGACCAGCCTCCACCCGTCCAGCCTCCACCCGACCAGCCTCCACCCAACCAGCCTCCACCCGTCCAGCCTCCACCCGACCAGCCTCCACCCGTCCAGCCTCCACCCGACCAGCCTCTACCTGACCAGCCTCTACCCGACCAGCCTCCACCCGACCAGCCTCCATGCCTTTGCTGGACTGTGCTGGCCCTGGTGACAGCTCCTCGCCGCCTCCTGATTCAAATCCCATCCCCAAAGCCAGCCGCTCACTTCTTCCCCAACGCCCTCTGCCCCACTCCCTGCTCCTCTCCTTCCCACGTGCTCCCTGCTTCGCACCTGCTTCTCTCCCAGGGCGGCCGCCTGCTGGGTGTCTGCCCAGCTCACCTGTGTGAGCTCCCCGAGACGCTTCCTGAGGCTGGAGGCCCGCCTCACCGTCTTCACAGCCTCAGTGCAGCCTCGCGCCAGCTGGGGAGAGCCGCGCACATAGTAGTGCTCCACAAACACCAGAATTACTCGGGAGGGAGGCGGGGGAGCAGAAAAGCCATGGCCTGCTCCGAGGCAGAGGAAGGGACCCCCTTGGACACAGTTTGGAAGTTGGTGAGCAGTCTGGTCCCCGAGGAGGGGGAGGGATGACGAAGGGCTGCACTTGGCGCCAGAACTTCTCGGGCCCCAGTCCAGGCGGTGCCGCTCGCCAGCTGTGTGACCGTGCCCGAGCGGCTCTGCCTCTCTGGGTCTCAGTGTCTTCCATGATCGAAGCAAGATCACTGCGCCGTCTCCCTGGGCTGCTGGGGCCTGAGGGAGGCGATGGCAGCCGTCACCCTTCTGAGGCCTGTGACCGGCTGTTCTAGCCCCCCTGCCAGCCGGGCTCATGGCAGTGATGACTCAGGCTTGCTGCTGGGGAAACCGAGGCACGGGTGGTTGCTGGGCAGACGGACTGGAAGCGCACTGTCGGACTCCGAGGCCAGCCTCTGGGCCCAGCAGGCGCGCCAGCCAGCATGCGGAGGCGGAAGCCGGTCCTGGGCGGAGGGCGTGATGGTGGCGCCCACACAGAGGCTGAGCGCCAGCCCTGCCCCCGCAGTGCCCGCCCTGGGGGGGGCCGAGGTGACAGCCAGGCAGCTCCTGACTCAGCCACTGCTCCCTGCGTGGGAACTCCCGGGGGACCTGTCCACCCACCGTTGGGGGGTCCTTGGGGGCAGGGCTGTCACGTGGCTGCTCCCTGAACACGGAGGATCCTGGATGTGGGCGAGGCCTCCTCCTGGGAGCCGGCAGAGCTGTCATCATAGCGGGCTTGTCAGCCTGGGTGGAGGGAGGGGGGGTGGCGGTGGCGTGTGCTCTGTGTGTGTGGAGTGGGGGGAGGGCAGGGAGAGCCTGAAAACACAGTTCTTCAGACTCCAGAGACAACTGCCCCTTGGGCCATCCCCATGAATGGTTTCTGCTGCTTCTTGCATCCCTCCTGGGACAGGAGTCTCACTACCTGTTCCACGTGGGGCCAGCCCTCGCTCTTAGTTCTTCCTGGGGTTGGGACAGAGGCTTCCCTCTGTGACATCTTCCCATCAGTGTCGTTCTGCTCTGGGAGCCACCGGCCATTGTCTTATTTTATCACCAGTGGCCCTGCGCATGCATCTGTGCCCTACTAGCTCGATGCTGCTTGTTTCAGCTGGCCGCCCTGCCCACTGCCACTCTAGCTCTCCTCACCCCCCACCCCCGCCCCGTTCCTAGCTCACTGCCCTGTCCTCCTGGTGGTCATGACCCGTCATGGCGTAACGACCATTTGTATATTGCCTCTTTATTATATAGGATTATATAGGATAGGATTGTCTTCACTGCAGGGGGTGGAGTGGTGTGGAGATGAGGGCAGCCCCATCTTTAAATCCCATATGAGCTCCACGAGGTCAGCCCTAACGGGGGAACCAGGAAGGCTCCCTGAGCTCGCCATGGGGATTGGATGAGGAGAGGAAAACCTCTAGTGTGGGGCTTGGCGCATAGTAGGTGGTCAAAGAGCAGCAACTCTTGTTCACCTTAACGCGAATTTCTCTCCCACATGACAATCCCTAAAGCATTCACAGTTCTCTGTGCCTCTGCATCCGTTGCAGGTTAGTCAGCCTCCGAGGCCAGCGTGGTTCCCGAGCCTCTATGACATGTGTGAATGCACATGCGTGTGTGAGTGCCTGTGTGCGTGTGTGCACATGTGTGGGCATCTCAGTCACGACTCCGGAGCTCAGCCTCCGTGGAATGCTTCCCGGCATTTCCCGTGCCTGCCGCAGCCTGCTTTATTTTGTCATCAGCGGGGCTTTGGACGCGAGTTTCATTACAGAACTGACATCTGGCAGCCCGCACGCGTGCCTTCTCGCTCGGCAATGGGTGGCGCAGAGCTCTGGCCAAGGCGGACTCTGCTAGCCTCCGAGAGGCAGCCCCGCCTCAGCTCGGGCAGGACACACCACGCCGGGGCCTTCCTTCCAAGTCCTGGTGCCACTCCTCACGCCCAGGCCGGCGCGGGCTGTTGGCACTCTGCGTATGAGCCGGAAGAAGCCGTTTAGGGCTTTAATTATGTCCTCGTTCTGAAGGCCTTGTCAGGGGGGGTCGGTCCGTCAGGGAACTGGGCTTGTCCTGCTGCTGACAGTGCACATGCTATCACCCTGTCCAGTCGGGGCTCCCTGCTTAGCCCCTTGTCTGGGAGAGGGGGAGGAGGATGTGTCTTCTCTCCCAGAGACTTCCAAGGAGGAGGCGAGAAGGCCTGTCCTGCCCGGAGAATGTGCAGCTGCAGCATCTGGCAGCCCGGGTGGGGCCCGGGGCCTTCAGCAGGGCTGGCCTGCATGGCGGCCGGCGGGAACCCAGGCTGGGACCAGCCGCCGGGAGGACTGGTCCCGCTGTCATCCCATACCGGCTGTCCCCGCTTGCAGCAGGGCCTCGGGAGCGGGGTCACGGTGCCCACTGTCAGGAGCCCCGGTGCAGTGACTGCTCAGCACAGTGAGGCTCCCGGGGGTCCCAGCAGCCCAGCCCGGGCAGGCGCCTCTGCCCCATCCCTCATCACATTGAGCCATCTGCCCTCCGGCTCCTCCGCGGTGCTGCCCTGGCCTCCGTGTGTGTGGGTCACTTCACAGCGATGCATTTCAGGGACCGGAAATATGGATGAGATCACGTCTCTACGGATTCGGCTGTCCTTTCCAAACACTGGTGGTGGCTCCTGGAAGGCTCCAGCCGACAAAGAGCTTTTTGCGTTGAAGACCGAGCTCCTTTCCCCCGTCGTTTAACCCAGGGGCGGGCTGGGTGGTGCAGACAGAAAGGGGTGTGGGGGAGGGGAGACATGGAGAGATGTTGGATGGAGGATGATAGATGCAGGGATTCGGTTTACAGAAGCGGCCGTGCTTTCTCTGCCTTTGCCCTGGCCTGCAGGAAGAAGCATCGTTCTTTCCTGAGTGAGGTCATTCACTGAACTGTCTCCTGAGCACCTCTGATCCGCTGGTGATGGGGACACGGCAGTAAATGAGACGCCACCCTTGCCTTCAAGGACCTGAGGGTCCCCCAGAGCAGAGGTCCTCTGAGTCTGAGTGCCGATGAGGATGCCGGGAGCCAGGGCTGCTGGTGGAGGCGCAGGGCAGCGGAGGGCAGTCCGAGAAGGCATCCTGGAGGAGGGGGTTCCGCTGAACCTTGTGCTGCACACACTGTGCTGCTCGGCTCCTAACGGCTCCTTCTTCTTGATTATATTTCTTACCAGAGGTCCGATGCATGAAATTCGTGCAAGAGCAGGTCTTGGTGGCCCGGCTGAGCCCTGGCTTCGTCTGGAAGGTCGTCCAGAAGGTCGTTCTGCTGTTCGGTCGGTTGGTCGATCGGCATATTATGCTTTATTGTTATAGATCAGCCTCTCGCTCTTTTTCGAGGGTTGCTGTGTGTTCTATGAACACATTTTTATAACCGATTATGTTACCCTCCAGCCTCCACAGGGAATAGAATGTGCTTTCTGTGACTAACGCGAGGGGTGCACCGGCCTGAGAATGGAGAAGCCTGTTTTCAGCCCCAGCTCTGCCGCTGACGTCCTGGGCCGCCTCGGGCAGGAGGCTCCGAGGCCCTCGTCTGTGAGATGACCCAGTGACCCCTAACATCCTTCCCACCCTGAGAGCCAGCGCCGCCGTGGGGAGCTGACCACTGAGCACCAGGTCAGCCAGAGTGGCCAGCGGCCTCTCTTCCTCGGACAGCCTTTCCCGGGTCGCACTGGGCCTTCCCAACCCCACGGCATTGCGGTGCCTGCGTGGCCTCGGGTTTATGACTGTGGAGGCTGGGCCAGCCCAGGGGGACATAACTTTTTACCCAAACAGCCTGACCAGAGTTGCAGTCTGGGCGGGGAGGCCAGGCAGGATGCTGGGGGGCAAACTGTGTCCGGAGGTGGAGGGAGCAGCAGCGAGGGGCTGTGGCGGGGCAGGGAAAGGGGCCACGAGAAACCCCGAGTGATGCGTTGGGACTTTCCCGCTTTGTGCTTATGAAGCAAACCTCGCCTGGATCTGTTGCCGCGGTAGCTCCTGCCAAGCTGAGGTTGACAGGTGACCCTGGGCTGGCAGCGCTCGGCCCGTCCTGCCAAGGCCCAGCCTGTTTCAGAGGAAGGAGTCCGTGCCATGGACACCGGGGACCCTGGAGAAGGGCCAGGGACAGTGGCTGCCCGGCTGGGGAGTGCGCCTTCTGGGTGGAGGATTCCACTCTAACCTGCTGCCATTACCCCAGACCCCAGGCACCAGGCGGCCTCGGCCTCGTCCCACCCCTCCGCCTGCTCCGCGTCTCTGGGGAGAGAGGATGGTTGTGCGAATCTGGTGCCTCGACGGCCGGCTGTGAGAGGGAGGCGTCTCCAGGAGCCCCTGGCTCTGATGCCATTCGCAACCGGACAGCCCGTGCCCAGAGGAAGCCCCTGTCTTTGGCCATCAGTCTGTCCCCCCACCCCCAACCTCACCCTGCTGAGAGAAGAAGCCGCCCCGGCCCTTTCCTCCAGGTGGGGGCGGGGGGGGGGGGGCACCGAACAGCACCCTCTCACCCAGGGCCGGCCCTTGCAGGAGGGATCACTCACAGACACACCCCAAAGGCGCCCTGCTGACCCCCATCTGACCACCAGAGCCGCAGGGTCCTCTGACTTTCTGGTTCTCCCCCACATCACTGTCTCCCTGGGTTCCCCAGCCTTTCTCCTTTCAGCCCAAAGACTCAAAGCCCAGCTCCCATTTCCTTGCTCCTGCTGCCTCCTGGTACTGCCATCCGGCTCTCTCCCAGTCTCCCCATAAACAGGTGAGGAGGCCGAGTGAAGTGACTCGCTTTGGGGGTCTGGTGCCCTAACAGGGGAGTGCGGGGGCCGTGCCTCTTGCCATCATGCCCGGCTATTTTCTTTCCCTTTTCCGGCCTTGGCATTAATGATGAATTACTGACACCACGCCCCCCCGCCCCCCTTCTTTTTGTTTTTGAAGGAGTTAAATCACCAATTGCTTAACAAAGCTCTGGAGGTTTTATGTTTGTTTAGTATTCACTGTCCTGCTCCAGAGCCTCCCATAGCTCCCCAGTGCCATGAGGATGAGTGTGCAGTCCTCATCCTGGCTCTTGGGAGCTTCCTGGAAGGCCTGCTGGGTTCCTGTCCCACCAGCTCCTCCTGTCTCCCTGTCCCAGGCTGGCACAAACACACGGCCCTCCACAGCACCTCAGAACCATCCCCAGGCAGCCCTCCCTTTCCGAACCTCTTGTGAGTACCGTTCACGTGCCCCTGAGAGCGAAGAACTTGCGGCTTCTTCTTTCGGGGGGCGGGGGGGGGGGGGGGGAGGAGGATGGGCAGGGGAGGAGGGCGGGCTGATGGCCGAAGACGGGGCTTCCTCTGGGCAGGGCTCCTGGAGACGCCTCCCTCTCATGGCCGGCCATTCCCACAATCATCCTCTCTCCCCAGAGACGTGAAGCAGATTATAATAGCGTTTAGTAACGGAAAACCTAGCAACAATTGAAATGTAAAAGAATCTGTAATGGTATGAAAAGATGTCCCTAGTGGGTTATGTTAAAAAATAACATGATATATAATTTTAGTCTGTTTTTGTAAATTGAAAATAATATTCATGATAAACAATAACATGTAAGGTAATATCTATACATATAAAAAGCCTAAGTGACCAAATGATCAGAACTATGGGAATGACTGGAACGACCAAAACAACCAGTCAACCAATCACTACAATGCGCACTGACCACCAGGGAACAGCTGCTCAGCACAGGAGCTGCCCTCTGATGGTTAGTGCGCTCCCACGGCCAACCTCCTGAGGCCCCTCCCCCTGGCGACCAACCTCCTGTGGCCCTTTCCTCCCCTCCCCCCGGCCAGCCAACCTCCCGGGGTCCCTACTCCTGGCCAGCCAGCCCCCCAATAAACCTTGATTGTCAGCCAGGCCAAGGGACCCCCGCCTGTGCACAAATTCATGCACCAGGCCTCTAGTCTATAATAATAAAAGCAAAATATGCTAATTAGACCAGACATCCTTCTGGACGACCTTCCGGATGAAGCCGGGACTGCTAGGGAAGCCCAGGTCCCAGGTGCCAGCGGGAGGCCGGTGCCAGCGCCAGGGGAAGGAAGGCCTACTCTTGCATGAATTTTGTGCACTGGGCCTCTAGTTCTAAAACAATAACATTAGTTATATGGGGGAGGAGGCATAGTGTGGTGAGTGGCTTTTCTTCTCTTTGTTTTGATTACCTTTGTTTCTAAATATTCCTCAATGAGCATGTTTCACTTTTTCACAAGAAAATAAAGGCTTAATCAAAAGCATTTTCTGGCCCTAACAGTTTGGCTCAGTGGATAGAGCATTGGTCTGTGGACTGAAGGGTCCCAGGTTTGATTCCGGTCAAGGGCATGTACCTTGATTGTGGGCACATCCCCAGTAGGGGGTGTGCAAGAGGCAGCTGATCAATGTTTCTCTCTCATCGATGTTTCTAACTCTCTATCCCTCTCCCTTCCTCTCTGTAAAAAAAAAATCAAATCAATAAAATATCAATATATTTTTTTAATAAAAGAGTTTTCTGATCCTTGCAAGGACCCTATTATGGAGTCAAAGCAGGTAACACCAGAATTGATGTTCTATGGGGAAACTGAGGCTCACAGTGGCAGGATGGGGAGAGGCACTTACTTGCAATACTGGGATTGGATGTTGAAAGAGCATCTTTTCAATTGTTCCTCCCCTGGAGGCCCAGCCCCATCCGGGACACCTGGAGAGCCGGCGGAGCAAACGTGAGCATCTGAGCCTCTGAGCATCGATGATGAACGATCAGAGGTGCCAGGCAGGGAAACGGGATAAATCTCTGGGCTATTTTTAGCGTGCCCAGTTTCCATTGACTAACCCCGCAGACACTCAGGCGGCCTCCCGGGAAGGATGATGATTATTTATGTGGACATTTATTTCAAACTTATTTTTACTTTTTATTAAGAAATTTCCAAATACTCAAACGTGGAGAGAATAGTGAACGAGAGTGGCTTCAACAACCATCAGATCCTTGCTGCACTGGTTTCTTCCCCACCCCACCCCCATCTTCCCCTGGAACATGTTAAAACCAGTTGCAAACTCCATGCCATTTCACTGCGAAATATAATACTACCATTTCCATCTCATTAAAAAGGGGTGCGTGTGGACATTTTCTTACAGAGCCTCCATATCGGCACCTCATCTAAGAACATCAATATCCTAATAACTCGTTAATATGGCCTGATACTTGGCTCATAGATTTCTCCTGGGGCCTGATTTGGGCCCACTGCACAGTCAGACACGAAGGAGGCAGCGACTGTGGAGACGCTTTAAAAGGAGTGATGAGCATACGTGGTCTTTTGAGGTGTCTGTGATAACTATTATATATAAAATAGCTGTGATATTTTTCCCCCTTGTTTCAAGAATACTACTCTGATATAATTTTTCCACCTAAGATCACAGACACCCTGAATTTGATCTGCAGACCCCGGCTTAGGCACCCCTGTGGATCCATGCGTTAATGGCTGGAAGAAGCTGAGCCAGGCCTTGGCGCCCAGCGGCAGTTCTTCCCTTCTCTCTGCAGTGGCAGGGCTGGTGACCCGCCATGGCAGTCATATGGCATGCCTCCATGTGCGGCCTTGGGCTGATAATTACTTGGGCATCCACCCATTTGTCCATCCATCCATCCATCCATCCACCCACCCACCCATCTGTCCATCCATCCATCCATCCACCCATCTGTCCACCCATCCATGCATTCACTCAATAAATGTTTCTAGAGCCGGGCTCTGGGCTGATATCTCAAGGAGTTGCCAGGCGATGCAAGAGGAAGAGAAAAGTAAGCAACACTATCACATGGTTAGCGCTAACGCAGAGGCATGAACAAAGCTGGAAGCGGGGAGGCATTGCAGGCAGAGGAATGGCACGTGCAAGGGCCTGAAGGGGAGAAGGAGCCCGGGGTGCCTGAGAACAGTGTGGGAACAGAGTGGGGAATGATGGGAGGCGAGTCTAGGGAGAACTTGAGGGGTGATGTGGGCCAAGTTTAGGGGTATAGATGGCATCAACCATGGAGACTCCCACCCAGGGCAATCACATGGTCAGCTCTGCAGAGGCAGGGATGGGTTGGACCAGGGAAACTAAGGCAGGAAGACCAGTTAGGAGCTCTTGGAATGAGCCAGGCATCCTAAGAAAGAGGTGATATGCAAATTGACCATCATTCCAACACATTAACTGCCCTCATATGGTCAAAGATGAATGCCCCCATGTGGACACAAGATGGCCGCCACATGATGGCTGGCAGGGGAGGATAGTTGGGAGTGACCAGGCCTGCAGGGGAGGGCAGTTGGGATTGGGAGGGGAAACCAAGCCTTCAGGGAAGAGTAGTTAGGGGCAATCAGGCCTGCAGGGGAGCAGTTAGGCATCAATCAGGCTGGCAGGGAAGTGTTTAGGGGGTGATCAGGCTGGTAGGCAGAGTGGTTAGGGGCAATCAGGCAGGCAGGGAGGCGATTAGGAGTGGTTAGGAGCCACCAGTCCTAGATTGTGAGAGGGCTCCCTGATTGGAGAGGGTGCAGGCTGGGCTGAGGGACACCCCCCCAGTGCATGAATTTCATGCACCGGGCCTCTAATAAGGTAATAAGGCCTGAGCTTAGGTATTGGCCAGGGGTGGTGGAAAGGAGACAGGCATGAGGGACGCTTCCTGAGTAGAATGCCCCGGAACTGATGAGCTGTGGGGGTGAGGGAGAAGGGAACCAGGGAGACTCCAAGCTCTCTTCGCTGGAAACTGGGAGCCTGCTCCTACTGGAATCCCAAGTGTACTGATAACATGGAGACCCCGGCCTCAGAGTGGAAGAAAACAGGACGGAGAGGAATTCTGCCTCACATCTCCCCGGGGCTGGAGGATGACAGGTGGACTGTGTGGCAAACGGGAGCCATGGGCGGCGTGTGAGCAGGGGAGCAGTCCACTGGGACCCATGCTTTGGAAAGATCTGGTGAGGAGAAGGGTGCTGCCGTGTGACCCCCATGATCCCTAGCCCCAGGGCATCAGACGAAGGACTCAGCCTGCCGGCACATCCCGCCTGGAGCAGACGAGACCTGCGAGGATGCACACAGAGTGCCACGGCGGCTGGCGGGGACGTGAGTGTCTCCAGAGAGGTCCCCTGGGACTGCGCTGTGTCAGAGCAGGCTGGGATCGGAGGGATTAAAAGGAGGCCATGGCCTGCAGGGTTGAGTCAGCAGGAACCCCGTGAAATACAGCCTCTGAAGGCGCCCAGGCGAGCTGTCCTCTGCAAAGCTCTTGCAAAGCCATAAAATTAATGGCAGATCGTTTAAAAACAGTTCAGTTAATCTCAGGGCTCAGCTCCAGCCTTGCCCTCTGGAAGACAAGCCAAGCAGTAGTGGAGTTTTCCAGGAGAAAGAGCAGTGGCACAGCTCCCCCTTCTCCCCCTCCACCCCCTACCCCCATCCCCCCAACACCCCCCCAAACCCCCACTCCCGCCCAATGGCCTTCGGTTGGCAGCTCAGCCGCTGGGCTGCTCTCAGTGGATGTCCCCTCCAGGCCCTCTTCTCTGGCGGGCGGGTGACTGAACTGGTTCTGTGGCCCGTTAGTCTCCCCCCAGGCGCTGGTCCTGGGCTTTGGCGGCATCTGGGTGGCCAGCACAGGAGCCAAACTTGCTGTCTCTCCATTTCATGGCAAGCAAGGGCTTTCCTGAGTTGGCATTCAGGGGGCACTGCCAGCCCCTTCTCTCTCCTGGGTCTCTGCCAAGGTTACTATGCCTCTGTCTCCGTGTCTGCCCGTCGTTCCGCCTCTACCTTCACGTTTGTCTGTGCTCTACCTCCTTCTGCTGAGTTCCTCCCTCTCCCCTCTCTCCCAGCTCTCATGTTCCTCTCCATGTCCCTCTGTCTGTCTGCCTCTCCCTTTACCTAAGCCCTGTCTCCTGTGTCCGTCATGTCTCCCTCTGAATCTGTCAGTGCCCCCCTGTGTTCCTTGGTCCCTCCAGGGAGGAGGGGGTGCTGACACCAGCTGGGAGCCCTGCGGGCTGCCTCTTGGGGAGACCCCGCATTCACAGAGAAAGCACAGCCCAGCCCCGGGTGCAGGGAAGGACCTCTGTCTTCGGCTTTGCCCCGTGCTTTCCACCCGACTTGTTTGACAACAGAACCATTTCTACCCCAACCCCAAATATTTATGTTCGGAATAATCTGAATAATCGTCGCTGCAGCTGCCTGCTCTGTGCCTGGGCCCCGCTCCCCATCCCTGGTCCTTCTCCCGCCCTCCACGTTCCTGTTCCCGAGACCCCAGCCCTCTGTCCGGCTGTGAGCTTTTCTCTGTCGCCAGCACTCTCTCTCCTTCACCCTTCTTCTTCTCTCCCATTCTCTCTCTCTCCCTCTCTCTCTCTCTCTCTCTCTCTCTCTCTCTCTCTCATTCTCTCTCTCTCTCTCTCTCTCTCTCTCTCTCTCTCTCTCTCTCTCTCTCTCCCTCTCTCTCTCTCTCTCTCTCTCTCTCTCTCTCTCTCTCTCTCTCTCTCTCTCTCTCTCTCTCTTCCCCCTACTCCACAGGGCAGCCTTTGCCTGAGGCCTGGGTGGTGGAGGCTCCTTGCCTTTCCTGGAAGCCAGGGTGCCGGGAGGGTGAGGTGGGAGCTGTGTGGGTCAGAGCAAGGCAGAGCGCTGGGAACTTCTCACCAGAAAGACTCAGAAGCCGGAGGATGAGCATGCTTTCCAGTTTTGGGGCAGGTGCCGGGGCGGGACACGGCCCAGCGCCCGGGACTGGGCGGTGCCTGGGCCCCACTGACGTCCACAGACACCGCTAGGGAGCAACCCAGGCCACATCCACCGAGAAGACTACCAGGAAGATAAATAAGAGGGAGGGGCGGGAACGGCCTTCGGAAAGTACGCTGCTGTTTGTCCTCTCCCGTGGGTCTCCCCTGTGACCCTCTCTGTCTCCCACTCAGGCCTGCTTCCGTGGCCCTGGCCTGTGAGTGAGCTGCTGGCCTATCACTGCCCTCAAAGAGGGTCCTGCCAGGAAGGTCGGCCTCCGAGGGGCGTTAGACCTCAGACGTCACCAGCTGCTCCAGCGCCCAGGGTGAGAGCAGTCCCTGTATCACGGGTGAGAAAACCGAGACCCAAAGAGGGGGAGTGACTGCTCCCCATCACACAG